>NC_132802.1:31041475-31725975 GCF_048594095.1 Paramormyrops kingsleyae
CTCTCCTCAGTTCAGCACGAGTGCACAAATAAGCAGCAAAACCTCTTCCTGCAGAGAGGCAGATTGTGTGACATTCCTTTAAGAGCAGATACCAAACAAACCAAGACGACTGCAACAATGCGAGAGACGCACGTCCCCCATTTGTGAACAGAGACAGCGAAGAGGGGTGTTACGCGGCCGAGTGACGGGATTCAACCCCTCAGCCCAGTGGGGTGCACCATGTATTTCTGCAGGCCAGCTGTCACACGATGTCCTAACAGCTATGACATCATGTGTCCTTATGTCAACTGTGAATCCTTTTATTAAGATTCCATGGAGTCAGCGAGTTGCCATAGGTAGGTGCATGAATAACCATGAACACATATCCGTGTGACACGTCTGACTCTGGGCTATTTCAAGCTATTGCCATGTTTCACATGACTTGTACAGGGCAGCAGCGTGTGTGTGTGTGTGTGTGCACCAGTTCCCCAGTTATGGTACTTCTGCATTTCAGCAGGTTGTTTAAATCACTAACACTCACAGAAGAGGACAGAAACTATAAAGTGAAGATGATAATTAGCCCAATTAGGACATTTTGTTGAAAGTGGAGAATAAATTATCAGACAAAACCCCTGAAGACCAAGACCACTGCCTCTGATTAAAGGCAAACACAGGGATGAAAGAAGATGAAGACAAGCACAGGGACCGCATGCTGTTAGATGTTAATGGGCAAACAGCGACTCACATACGATTCGCATGGGAGTGTGTGGAGTAATAGCCGGTGAATATAAACACAGCCGCACACAGCACCATGAAAACATAAGAGAGAAAGGCCACTGGCAGTTCCGGGATCCATCACCGGCACAGGGTCATTAACCTTGCGAGATGCTTAAAGGCTCCTAATTAGCACTGACATTTCCTGAGGAGGAGATGAGAGCAGACTCACTCCCCACACTGCACACGCTGTACCAACAACCAGGTTTTTGTATTATTGTTCCTGAGTCACGAGCTTTACCTTTCGGACACTCATAATCACTGTTTCACTTCAGGAGGAGGCCAAATCGACGGCAAGAACACCAGAACGGAGGCTTGCACTTGTGATGCAAGGAAGGGCTGCAATGTCCCTCAATATGACTTAGACCACAATCAGCAAATACATATTGAGAGTTTTTGTTTTCCAATTCAAAGGCCGTAACCAACTTTAGCATATATGCTTGGTGTATGGTTTTTCTTTTTTCAAACACAACACAAACTAAAAATCCTGTGACCCTGGCCAGCGTCAGCGATTAGAAAATGGATGGACAAAAATAAATAAATGAGCAAACAAACCAATAAACAAACAAATAAATAAATAAAGATAGACAGCCCGATAGATAGGTAGACACAGATATACCAATAGACCGACAGACAGATAGATAGATGATAGACACAGATGTACCGACAGACAGACAGATAAATATAGACAGACAGACAGATTCAGATATAACAGACAATAGAGACAGACAGACAGACAGATGATAGATAGATAGATAGATAGAACCTGAAAATAGGCAGCCTTGGGTGAACTGCACTCTCATTGCAGACAGTGCCTTTATAGAGAGAGACGTGCAATTTTGCAGGCTTTAATATGGCCGACAAAGGAAATGTCAGATTGTGTTGCTTTACTGGGAACTTGGTAGCAGAGGCATCCTGGGAAGGAGGGGTGACCCGCATGGCCTCCATACAGCACTGCAAATATCAGACTGTGCAGGGGGGCAAATACACGTCGCACACGGGGAAAAGCATAGTGACCCCATCCATCCATATCATCACAAGGCTGCACTATCTATAGTCCATTGTGAAAGGTAACATTGTCACTATGGAACGTTAATTCACTTGGTATTACTACGCTCCATAATTTCACCAATTATGGACAATGTATGCATGACACTACATATAATTCTAATTAAGAACTTATGACTCACAGCTGGCACAAAAAAAACACTGATGAAAAGTGACACGCACAAATCATATTACGAGAAGATAGTTTAATATAAACAAAAGGCAAATATACAGCAAGTCACTCTTCTTTCATTAAGGCTCAAAAACAGCATTGACCACAATAAAAAGTAATGACTATTTTGGCATACTTCACATGGTGGGGGGGGGGGGTGACAGAAAATAAAATTGGTAACGTCAGAGGTACTTCGAGTTCATAATGGGACAGTGCGGGTAAATGGACGCAGAACCTGCCAGACTCCTGATGGACACGGGCCTTCAAGAGGCGAAATTAACAGCCACACCAAACAAAAATCCAGGATAAATGAAATGCTACGGTTCACCGTACAAAACCAAAGCAATAACGTGGCATTAAACACCATCTTTGTTTTACGTCGAAGGCAAATATTTAACATGTCATAGTTTGTCAATGGCAGTACTGAAGGACCAAAGTCATTCAGCTGTGTATTTGTTCAGCATGCTGACGTCTCTGTGTCAGCGGCTCAGCCGGGGCGTCGTGGGCTGGGAAAACCAGGAAGCAGACGATGATGAGCAGCACCGGCATAAGATCTGCACCCGGGGCGGCTCTCAGGTGCACGCAGTCTGAATGAGGGGTTTTCACCAGTTTGACAGATTCTTGCATGTTTGTACCAACAGGGCACAAAATTCTCATATATTTCTGTATCATCTTCTGCGAACAGACTAGACATGACTATAGTTTTATAGATTGGCCTTCATAATCATGTTTTTTTTTAAATTAAGCTAATTTATTTCCAACCTATTATGTAGACTAAAGACTCATGCTTGCCCAACAAAGCTAAAGTGTGCTGCTTTTTTTGCTGTTATGAATTATTATTGTTGCTGCTGACTAGAATGACCTGCATCGTACCTCTTTCGTTAGCAGGAAATCCTATGAGAGTGATTCCAAAGACGCAGTAAGTACTTTCTGAAACTTGAACCCTTAATTTCTGTCTTAATCCTCTGCTGCCTGCTTCCTGATTCAAATCTCTGCCTACTTTGCCCTGCATTTAAACTGAAAATCAGCTAATGCCGACTGGCAGTCTTAAATGTCTCTGTTCTGCATGGGAACAGATTGGTTTGGATCGACGCCCCTTCCCAGGTCTGTATCTCAAAATCACTACTGAATGTCACAGTGAAGCAGCCTACAAACACTGCTTCCAAACCAACTTCAAGCTTTAATATAGGCCAGTCAATTACTACTGCCTTCAATATGTTACAATTACGTTTATATTATAATAATGGCTGGGTCCAAATTACATAACCAATATTAAGGATACTTCTGGGATTTCTTGACATCATATTGCATTTTAACTAGAAAGAAAACATGACACAAAGGACCGGCTGCTGACCTCAGGCATGTGGAAAGCTGGATCGCTATTACTGCAAACAATATTGTGCCATACAGACAAACAGAACCCATATCCAATCACTGCCATGTTCTTACACTTTCTTGAGGATTACCTAAAAAAGTGAAATGGCAATATTCTGACAGCTCACTCCTCCCGTAGGTTAAAAATAAGACCACACCAGTAAACACGGCCGGGAGGAATTTGACGGCAAGCTTCTAGAAAAATCCTCTCCCACTGCTGAAGTGGAAATAAAACTCAGATATAAATTGGCGGTGTACTCCTAGTGCTGCGCTGCAGTTCGGACGCAGGAGAATAAAATAAAAATTATCGATTAGTCGGCAGAAAAGTGTAATTCACAACAGCCGAGGAAAATTATTGCTGTAGGAAGAAGGGAACGTATTCAAACAATGCAGCGCTGCTTTGGAACCCATAGAAAATAGTCATGTTGAAGGGGGCTGTGCTGTGAGCAGGCAAGGTGAAGGCAGGGGGGGGGGGGGTAAATGGCAATCAAACTAAATCTCTTAAATACTTTTTATAACCATTCGACACATAAAAATGTTCTGAAGTACAGAGCCATTGTCAATAGCCTTTCAAAATCAAGAATTTCGATTAGCTCTCGGGTACAAGTAAAAATTTCAGGTAATCAAAAACAAATGATTGAATTTGTGAATGCGGGGTGTTGTGAATGCAAGCAAATTCTCTAGTAAATTCTTAATAAATATATAAAACAATTATGACAAACATTTGACAGCCCAGAAAAAGCAAGCTGCAGGGAGTTTTTCTCCAATGAGCGCCCTCTGCAGGTAAGAGGGGGACAGCACAGGAGGAGGGCGGGGGGTTCTCCCGTAGCCGCCCTGGCTGGACCTCGGTCTCCGCTTGCAAGCTAAGCATCTGCTGTAGTCTCACATCAGACGGCATGTAGGAGGACGTGTCCACATCAGCAACAGCCATGATCTACCCAAGAAGCCAGTTATTAGGCCTGGAGTTGCCGTGCTGCAGATCCCACAGAACGTCCCAGCCTGCGTGAGCATCCCCTGAAAAAGGAGGCTCTCCAGCCAATTTCAAGACATTCCCAGTATCCTTATGTCGCATTAATGATTTCTTTGTAATAAATGATTTCACCCACCAAAAAATAAATAATGATGCCAAAATGTATTAACACTAACAGACTCATAACCTTGATATGCTTCAAAACTATCTTCACCCATGCATGGGTCTTTCTACTGCAGGGGCCGATGGAGTAATTGCAGTAACATCCGCGTGTGATCTCATTTATCCAAGAAGTCGGCTTCGCAGAAAGTCATATTCTGTTCCAAGGCATTTCGACTGGCAGCCCATTCTGCACCAGGGAAATGTGCGGCGGCATGAGATTTCCCCCAAGGAATTTAAGCACACCAGAGCTGTGCGTTATGATTAAAGGCACTCTTATGATACCACAGAAATGAAGTCCCACACAATCAGCAGGGCATTCCATTCCCCCTGTTTTTGTTTGTTTTCTTTCATTACTCATTACTCTAAAACAATATATGAAACAAGTTTATCCCCCCGTGCAGTCAAGAAAATCCTTCATTGTGTGAAAATGTTCCAAATTTTTTATTAAAATCACTAATACACTGTTGAGATGGGATAAGAGGTTGTTTTTGATCCCCAGTATCACTTTCAGGCTTTGGTCCAACGTTACCAAGTCCAAAGGCAGCCAAAGTCAAATCCCTGTGACACCAAATTATTTGAATTGTCTGCATTTCCAATGAACAATTAGTGCAAATCAGCTATGCTACTCCTTTAAGGGGAAAATGTCTAGCGCAGGGATCTTCAACTCTGGACCTCGATTCCAAATCCAGGCCGTGTTTTCAGTTCTCCCAGGTAGTTGTTTAATAATTACTGATTCTGATTGGTCAGAGGCTTCACACCTGACTGACAGGTAAAGGAAGGCTGGAAAACCAGCAGTGCTCAGACCTCGAGGACCGTGAGTTGAATAACCCTGGTCTAGCGGAACACAGTACATCTTTTGTAGCACAGCATAAATGATTAATGTTTGTTGATATATGTCTTTTATATGTCCTATTTCACAGTCCAGGGCCAGGCACCTGTGCATCGCACTGCACAGTGCACTGTGTATGTAACAATTAAACTTTAAAACTTTGATAAAAGCACAACAGGAAAAGTCTACTGATTTTCTGCAGGAAGATGAATTCTTAGACACTTTCTATCCAAGGCTTTCCACACGATCAGGGACTTTCAGATTGTCAAAATAATACACAAGGTTAAAAAAATAAAAAATAAAATTCAGCCTTTGCTACACTCTCCCAAGAAATCTCTATGGCCATCTCTGTCTATAAGGAGACTGTGGGAGCAGCACTGCTGGGGTGGGGGGTTAAGGCAAACAAAGAGTGAAGACTCTGCATGACAGAAGGCAGGCTTGGGCTGGGGTCTGGCCGTCGGCTCTCACCACAGGGGCCGAGGCCCAGGCTGGCCAAACTGCCCCACAAGGCCTGGCCTCAGCTGAGTGCAGCAGCCGCCAAGCCAGGCAGCAGCTGCCTGTTTCACCTGCACTGAGCCGGACAGAAGCGGCAAGTCGGGGGCCTAATGTGCTGTTTCACTGATAGCTGCATGTCTGGAAAAGCCATAACTCTAAATTTAATACACTAACACCATGCCCACAGTTTTAAAAATCACTCCCATTGAATGGCAGCTAATGCACAGTTAAACTTTTCTCTATTTTTCCCCCATTTCCATAGAATATTTCCTCTCCAGTGACTGACTTCTGTAGCTGATTCAAATAGAATAAGATTATCTATAAGTATTTACAGTACCTCTATATTTTGTTAGGTTATCCAATACAGACTAAAATAATAACAAAAAGATCCCAGAGTGAGAACCAAGCACACCCGCAGTGATCCTTTGCACTGATCTGTTTGCACTGGTTACACAATGCCACCAATTTTGCAGCGAGTGTGGCTGGTCCTCGTGTTCACAGGCTGAATACAGTGGAGGAGACTGAGGGCAAAGCTCACACATGATTGCCCACCCACTGTGCAGCAGCTGCACAGCCTTACAGCTGTGCACGGCCTCCTGTTCCATACAGCAGGGCTCTAGGACGGCTGCGCAGATGCGCCCCACAGCCTGGCAGCACCTCAGGTCCTGCGCTGCGTGCATCAATCCCAGTACAGCTCTGCAACGCTGACCAGGCGCACTGTGCAGACAGACTGCAAGAGCTGCAGTCCATGCAAACGCTAAACTGTAACAGACGCAAATAATGCAGATTGGAGGTCAGGGGAAGCGAACGGTGCCGGGAGCAGAGTCACGTCTGCTGTGGAGATGCAGGAGAGATGGGGGGTACCGGACCAAGCAGAAGCTGCAAGTTCTGGACGAGCAGCTTCAAAATGACAGAACCAGAGTACATCTCTCTGTTTCCGTACCCTTGAGGGACAACACCACAGAGTTTTATGCTTTACGCCCCTAGGCAGGTATCATAAAGGAAGAGAGAGGCCTGATGAATTATATCGGAAGCGTTTTCTTTTTTTTTCCCCCAGTCCCTGGCAATCAGAGTGCTCGGTCCTCCAGTGCTTCCTGGAAGTGAGTCTGCTGACAGCCTGGGAATGTCCAGCCGCTCTTTGAGTGCTTTATCAGAATCTGTAACAGACAAGTAGGTAGACAGTTCTAACCCATGGTTTTGAAAACTGAATGCTGGGTCCAAAGGAAATTTTACCAGGCCCATCAGAGACTGGGGAGGAAATGCCCAAATAAGGGGCAATCAAGGGATTGGCACCCTGCTCCTTCAGCCATGGGGCTACATGTGCATTTTCTGTGCATGTATGATAGAAATTGGGTCTATGTCTGTAAATGTCTTATGTCAAAGCAGGAGGACTTGAATTCCTCATCCAGCACGTTCCAAAGCACATCCGTATCACTATGGAGGTATACACACTCCATCCGTGGATGGAATTATCTTCGGTAGTGGTTGGGCGCATCTGCGAACATGTACTTCAGCCTGTAGGCTTCAGCGAGCAGCAGTCCCACTTCTTCGTTGCCCCAGTGAATTGTGGGTAGGTTCTGGAGCAGCATGAGCAAGCTCTGGAAAAGACCCGAAAAGATTCCAGTCTTAGTGAAGTTAAAACTCTGTGGGAACAGTACAGAGATCTGTGCTCTCAAAACACCATAGAATTTATAGATTTAGTGGATGTGGTCAAGCAGCACAGCAAGGTCAGGGGGGGGTTACGCTTCTAATGGCCAAGCATGAGTGATGGGGGAAGAAATCACCAGAACCATCAAAGGTGAAAGAGAAAGTTCCGGAAAATAATAACTGAATTTTTCATTTCTCATTTGGTGACCACTGAGCTATGAAAACCATTAGGGTGTGAAATATGTTTGTGAGATGCCTGTTAAACTGGGAGGCCAATTATTTCAACTGCAATGAAGTGTTTGACCAGCCATGGTGGGTCAAAAGGTTTCATTTTCGACAGACAGACAGGCAGGCAGGCATGTATATATACATACATACATACGTACATACATGAATATATACAGTATCTCACAAAAGTGAGTACAGCCCTCACCCTGCAAGGCGTGTGGCGTGCCGGTGACATCCAGCACAGATACGTAGTCGGGATTATTAATAGTCACGCATCTGGTCAGATAAAGTTGGATTACTACACGTACAATATAATAATCTATACCACAAGTGTGTCTGCTGAGGTGTGGCATGAGTAAATGGCGTCCTGTAGTTGTGTTCTGGGCATATAGCAACTCTGGATATAACAGACCTTGGATATAACGGACTGATTTGCCAGGTCCCTTGAAGTCCGTTATAACTGGATTTTACTGTATTTTGAGGGGACAGCAAATTTACACTGATATACAAGCTGTTCACTGGCTACTTTACATTGTATCAAAGTGTCATATCTTCAGTATTGTCTCATGAAAAGATATAAAATATTTACAAGGACGTGAGGGGTGTACTCACTTTTGTGAAACACTGTACGTACATACATACATGCATACATACATATGTACATACATGCATACATACATATGTACATACATACATACATACATATGTACATACATACATACATACATACATATGTACATACATACATACATACATATGTACATGCGACTGGCTGTGTGTACCTGGAAGTCCACCATGGACAAGATCTCCTTCCTCCATTCAATCAGAAAGGCAGCGCAGACATAGAGGTGAAAGTGAGAGAAGCCCTCAGCTTCAGCCTGCAGAAACATGTGGATAAAATGTCTCAATAAAAAGCAACAACACCAACACACGTGTGTACACATGTGCAAGCGCGCACACACACACACACACACACACATAAGGGATAACTCAATATCAACCCACCAACAGTAAGGGCTACCCCATCAACAGTAAGGGCTACCCCATCAACAGTAAGGGCTACCCCATCAACAGTAAGGGCTAAACCACCAACAGACAGGGCTAACCCATCAACAGACAGGGCTACCCCATCAACAGTAAGGGCTACCCCACCAATAGTCAGGGCTAACCCATCAACAGTAAGGGCTACCCCACCAATAGTCAGGGCTACCCCATCAACAGTAAGGGCTAACACACCAATAGACAGGGTTAACCCACACAGCACTAACAGCCTCGCAGCTTTGTGTTTCATTCCAAAAGGAAATGCATTTGCATTCTCTGCTAATCCAGGATGCAAAGGTTGGATGTGACTGCAGCTCCAGCACAGAGCTGCTGTCATACCTATAAAATGGCGGCCTCTCGGCCAAGCCGCCTCTCCCCATTTGGTCTCCTTCACTCAGATCATTTTCCTTTATTCCCAATGTGCGCAGCTCACTCTTCAGACACGAGAAACAAAAGCATTCTGCCGTTCGGTTTTGTTTCACTCGACCCATCGGAGAGGCTGTCTGTGAAACATTCATCTGCTATGAGGTGGGGATGATGGGAGCTGGGGCGAGATGGCGTGCGCCGTGAGCCCGCTTTAGCGCACCTCGCTAATGGCCTGTCACGCTAACAGCCTGCGAGTGAGAGGAGGCGCCGCTGCTTTACCTCCCCACCTCTCTCTGGCCCCCCCTCTTCCTCCTCTTCACACATTCTCAGAGTAGCCAACCTCCAAGACGTCCTCTTCTGTGTGTCTTGTTCTGATGCCACAATAAGCCCACAGACTTCATAAAGGACTGTTAAGGAAAAACAGCTTCAAGACTTGGAGGATATAATAGAGCTGCATAGCTGCAAGCACCAGGCAACCTAAAGATGATCCAGGAACCTGGGCTGTTCCTCTCTGCACAAACACACCCAGGTACTTAGAAAACTACGATGAAAGCCTAAGCCACGCTTATCTGACCTGAACTTAAAGGGAGATGGTGGCTAATCTGGAGTTTGACTGCAGTACCTTGGATATCTGCGGCATCAAAGTGCACATTGTCCCTGCTTGATATACATTACTGTCCATATACCACCAGACTGGCAAGGGTGATGGAGCTGAAGTAATCAATGGATTAACCTTAGGGGGAGGGCTGTAGTCTCTTTAAATGCATCTGACCCCCCACCCCCCCACCCCCCCACCCATGTTTGTGCAAATAGACAGAGGAGAAACCCTGACACCAGCCGCAAAGTGGGATGCTCACGGCTCCCGTCACTGACCTGATCTCACGACAGACCAGCAGGGCTTCAAATACTGAGCAGGATTGCGACAGAAGTGAACGGCAGCGAGGGCAGCAGCAAGCGGGGATACCAGACAAAGGACGAAAATACGGAGAAGAACCAACAACAACAATAACAAGAGATCACCATAGCTGGCTCTCAACTTTAATCCTCTCACATGGATTAATCTTTTCAAGGCTGGCTGCACTGTATCTCCGAGAGTTCAACCTCACTGCAAGGGCAGCATAACACAGCGTGATTCAGAATCTGCTCACATCCACTAATTACCATTAGGATCAGTGTACTGAGTTCATAATAGTAATAGTTAGTCTTTCACTTTTGAGGAAGTGTTTTCAACACTTGAATCCAGTGGTACTGCATGCATGAACTGGCAGTAATTACTATACATCAGCTAACTAGCTGATACAGCCTCTGCTCCAGAGAACTGGTTATTTTCACGGTGAAAGCTGGGCTTTGAACTCCAGGAGAGGAGACTGCCTTGAACAGATTCAGGCGTGGGGGTTACCGAGAGCACTAGGGGAATACAAAAAAGATCGACACTGAGCTTCACTGCAGGAAAACACACTGGCCGTTTATAATCGCTATGCGACCACTGGTACTGATTTGGGTGAGGCTTGAGAAAAGCTACCTTGATGATAATGGGAGATGGAGGAGATGAGAGAAGGAAGGGAGGAGCACAGGGGGGCTGTAAGGGCGTCCCGTAGTCCCCATAAGGCGCAGGACACTTGGGGACCAAGCTGGTACTGCAAAGCCAGCCCAAGCAGCTATGCGTGGGTGGGGAGGGACGCCCGAGAGTCCAGCCATAGTGCAAGCAGTAAGGCTCCCTTCAGATCAGCAGTGGCGATAAGGAAGAGCAGAGAGGTTTCTGGTCCTGAGAGCTACTGGCTTACTCTCGCATGGGACGCTTCTACCTGCAATGCCTACCCAGGGCTATAATCGTACGGTGGGCCGAGGGCACGGGGTGAGGCGGACACATGCACGGCGCTGTCGAGGTTCGAGTACAGTGCAAGTGCCCGAGGCGTGCCATGTAGTGGGCCTGCGGGGGGGCACTAGCACTCTGATCTTTCAGGAATCCCATTAAGCTGAACGCGTTCATGGCTAAACTCCCCACCCCCTTCGAAGGCTTATCGCTGTCATTCTGTTCTTGACTCCCCTCAGCCTTGATCAGCTTTAGTGACCCTTGTGTGTGAACCTTGTCTTATTACCTCATTGCTTCCTCCCCCATTAATACCCCCCCCCCCATACTCCAATCATTTGGAGTCTGTGTCTACCTTGCCTCTAATTTCCTATTCCCCTTCTGGGACGTCGGTCTTCTCTCTCTTCATCCACCACGCTCACGCCGCTTCTGAAAACTGATACTTAAACTGAACGGTCTTAAGATATTTTTTCATATCCAGATGATTACTGAGTATTTATGAGTGGACATACATATGTATGCTAGGGCTGGGACGATTATTCGACGTAATCAACATGTCGATTATAAAAATGCGTCAAAGTGGAATTTCAGTGTCGACGCGTTGTGTAAAACTACGTAAATGTTTTGTAACTGCAATGCACTAATTCATAAGCTAAACATATTGTAAGGGCGCACGTTAACACTGTCCTTTTAAGAATCGCGCAACAGTCTGCTAATAACTGAACTTTACTGTCCACCTGATGATCTTTACTCGAGAGCTACAATATTTTATTTATTGGACCTGCAGCATGGTTTTCATTTACAATACAAAGTTATTCCGTTAAAAAGCTGGCTAGTTGTTTCACTGCTGGCACCATTAAAACTATATCAATTATAGACTGAATTCCGATATAGTTTTGTCTAATATCGCCGGTGCCGGCAGTGCCGCGCTATTTTGTAAGGCATGCACTGGCCAATCATGTAGCACTTCTCTCATAAATATTAATGAGACATCACCTACCACCCTGCAAAAAGGAAATTTGCCGTCCGCCCCGCCCCCGCGCACGAGGCAACGTGGCTGCATCTACCAGCAGAGCTCCGGAGCCTCTGGAGAAACACGTAGCAAGAAAGGCTCGCACGCGGCCTTCTAAAGTTTGGTAATACTTCAGTCATGACACCTTTTCTGCATCTCTACTGTAGCTGACGTTAATGACGCTGTTTCAGCCGTTTTATATTTTCTGTTTACTTATTCTGTCATGTAATAGTGAGACAAATTATCGTTTACGACTACTCTTACACACTATAGCCTAAATCGTTCCTTGTTCACTGAAGTAAGCTTAACTAGGCTATAAGCTACCTTTGCTAATGTTTCTTAATTTAAAACATGTTTCTCTAGTTATGAAATCATTCCATGTCTTAGCATCTATTTCAACATTAATGTCAAATTTGTGTACTGAAATAATTAAGTAAAAACTATTGCAGTGATTATTAACTTCAGTCTAAAATAGAAATCCTATTGAATCTCTTAAGATTTGCCCTTTCCATAATGCTGTAATGTTTAAGAAATGTTTAAATAAATTGAAATGTTAATGAGAATTTCAGATTTGTGTGTGGGGGGGAGGGGGTGAATTGCACTAAAGGACTAAAATAATTGCTTATCAATAAATTTATCAGATCAATCGAAAAATTTGTTGTTAGATTAGTCGAAAAATCGAAACAATCGCTAGATTAATCGTTTACAGAATAATCGTTTGGGACAGCACTAATGCATGCATATATGTTTTACCTTAGTGAGCAGTTGCAGATGGAGTAACGTTACATTAAATGACAGACGTGAATACAGGTAAGTATACAAAACACAGGGTCAATGCAGAGGGCAGCAGGTGGATCATGGCATAGCCCTGCAGCCTCATGCTTCCAAGGTTAAGGGTTCAAATTCAGCCTCTGGCACTCCCTCTGTAATGGTTTCCCATACAGGTCTATGTATACGGCAGGCGGGACGGCTTCCCGTACAGACCTGCGTACACAGTATGTATGACGGCTTCCCGTACAGACATGCGTACACGGTATGTGTGACGGCTTCCCGTACAGACATGCGTACACGGTATGTGTGACGGCTTCCCATACAGACCTGCGTACACGGTATGTGTGACGGCTTCCCATACAGACCTGCATACACGGTAGGTGTGACGGCTTCCCATACAGACCTGCATACACGGTATGTGTGACGGCTTCCCGTACAGACATGCGTACACGGTATGTGTGACGGCTTCCCGTACAGACATGCGTACACGGTATGTGTGACGGCTTCCCATACAGACCTGCATACACGGTAGGTGTGACGGCTTCCCGTACAGACATGCGTACACGGTATGTGTGACGGCTTCCCGTACAGACATGCGTACACGGTATGTGTGACGGCTTCCCATACAGACCTGCATACACGGTAGGTGTGACGGCTTCCCGTACAGACATGCGTACACGGTATGTGTGACGGCTTCCCGTACAGACATGCGTACACGGTATGTATGACGGATTCCCGTACAGACATGCGTACACGGTAGGCGTGACGGCTTCCCGTACAGGCCTGCGTACACGGTAGGCGTGACGGCTTCCCGTACAGACATGCGTACACGGTATGTGTGACGGCTTCCCGTACAGGCCTGCGTACACGGTAGGCGTGACGGCTTCCCGTACAGACATGCGTACACGGTATGTGTGACGGCTTCCCGTACAGGCCTGCGTACACGGTAGGCGTGACGGCTTCCCGTACAGACATGCGTACACGGTATGTGTGACGGCTTCCCGTACAGGCCTGCGTACACGGTATGTGTGACGGCTTCCCGTACAGGCCTGCGTACACGGTATGTATGACGGCTTCCCGTACAGACATGTGTACACGGTATGCGTGACGGCTTCCCGTACAGACCTGCGTACACGGTATGCGTGACGGCTTCCCGTACAGGCCTGCGTACACGGTATGTGTGACGGCTTCCCGTACAGACATGTGTACACGGTATGCGTGACGGCTTCCCGTACAGACATGCGTACACAGATGGTGTGTGAAGGTGCCGGCATTCAGTTTCCCACCTGGTAAGTGTCCCAGAGGCGGATGGTGCAGCGGAGGGGAAGTTCTCGCATTAGGAGGTTATTCATCCACCGAAAGGCAAACTGCAGGTACTCCACTTCGTACCGCTGGAAGTGGCTGTGCACGTCCTCTGCGGGGAGAGATGCAATGACAGTCTGCCAGCAGGTGGTGTGCTGGTTAAGGACCAGAATGCTGCAGGTTTAGTTCCCTCTAGCTTGCTATTTAAGTTGGAAAAACTCTAAATAAAAATTAAAAGCTATGCATGTGTTGGTGATCTGCTACATAACAATATGACATGACATGAATATCCGTGCACTTAAGCAGTTACAGTACAACATTGACAGCATTGTGTGACGTCTGTCGGCTGTCCAACTCCATTCTGTTTGAAGGAATCCATCAAGCGGCTTGTAATTTAGGGCGTACTATCCGGGCAGGCCCCCAGGCTGCCGCAGACTACCCCATCGCTCACGGCGGACAAGCCCAGAAGCAGCTGGGAGACTCCCACAATAAATCACGCCACGCTGTGTCTTTACCTCGCACCCCAATTAACCTCTTTATCTCCAGACTGGGGGCCTCAGTCAGCAGGCAGCATCTTAATCACGCGCTCGAGCCCCCGCTTGTGAACCCCGGCGTGGAACTCAGCCACCACCTCTCACTTGATTCTCACTACGACACAAAAACTTCTTTGGTTTCTTTGAATGGGGCATCTGCGGGGTGCTAACCCCGGCCACGCTCATCGACGGCACCTTGAGCTGTGCTCCCTCTCACCACCAAACACTCCCGTGTTTGATCCCAATGGCAGCCAAGAGCCATAGACAAAGAGAGCGAACTGCTGCGGTTTGGCCGCGGACGGCGTGGGGCTGTGTTTTTATGCTTTCTTCTGGCCCCTATTAATCAGCTACATTAGACAGAAAGAAAATTTACTTCCAAAAGAGAAAAGCATGCTGCCATTACCGATTAATGCTAGCTGGCTTATTGGGGACGTTGACCGAAACGACGAGGAGGGAGGAAGAGAGGTAAGCCTCTAACGTGCGAGTCCGGCCTGGTCTGGACCTGACACGGATGCAGGGAAAGGGGTGGGACTGATGGCCACGCGCTTAACGGTGGGGGTGACGGCCGGTCCTTCGCTGTTCGCCGGCGTGTTCTTTGGTATGAAGCGGTAATAGCTAGTAAGGGACCCGGGCCGCGGCAGAGCTCCGAGCAAACAGATTCACTGAGCTCCATATTGCCGCCCCCATGACGCACGCTCATTCCTCTGCGGCGTAGTGCTGGTTACGCCGTGGCGGCGTCGCCGACCTCGCCAGGCGTTGATTGATGGCACGCAGACGCCCCCCCCCCGGCGGCCGCTGCCTTTTACGGGCCCCGCTGTCGATCGGCATTCAGCTTATTATTGCAGCAAACAATAACAGCGGCGGCAGTAACAGGCGGGTGGTAAATCAGGGCTGTGCAAGACGACAGGCGGGACCAAGGCTTAGGAGCGTAGGTGACTGTGCGGGAGGGACCCGCCGGGGAGCCGGGGGAGGCGGCGGGAGGAGGCGCCAGGCGGTGCACACACCGACCGAGCGACGCTCCTTACTGTGTGGCGGAGGACAGGCTGGCTCTCTACAGCGATTCGTGCAGATGACTCAGAGCTCCGCGCATCTCGGTGCGGACATCCATCCAGCATCCCGGCAGCGAGGTTTAAAACGAGCCGCGTCCCCAGAAGACGGATGACGACGACGGCGGGTACGGGGCAAACATCTCACCATCGATCCTGCTGACCAGCTCCTCCAGGGCCTTGACCTTGATCTGGATCCCGGGCTGAGCAAAAGTGTAGTTATCCTGCCCGAGAGCAGAGAGAAAGAGCGGGGTGGGGGGAAAACAAAAAGCACAAGAAGTTTAAAGGTGCTGATCAATCTTCCCCTTTTCCTTTTCTCTTATCCATCTTCTTCCAGCCAACAGAGAAAATGGAAAACTCCCAGCATCCCTTTCTCTTGCCCATTCAGAGTTTAACTGATTTTGCTGCAGAGCTTCTGGCCACCCCTGTAGACTAATAAATCCAGAGGCAAGAGCCTGTGTGTCTGGGACCCGACACTGAAAGCCATGGAAGGCGTGTCGGACCGTGAGGTCAGGCTGTGCTGACCATTAAGGAATGTACCAATACTAGACTTCAAATATCAGCAATGGAATCATACTGATTTTGGCTTAAGAGAATGGACCTTCACATATCTGTTTATGTGCCAAGAAATGATAAAATTTGCATAAAAGTTGATATGTTTAAAACTTCCCACTGACATTGCCGTGTCATGGAGAGTGGCGTGGGCGGGGAGGAGCAGGCAGAGCGGTGCAGTTGGAGCTACACAGGCGGAGCTACATCGATGGTGCGGTGCAGGCGGAGCTACGCAGATGGGGTGGTGCAGGCGGAGCTACGCGGATGGTGCGGTGCAGGTGGAGCTACGCGGATGGCGCGGTGCAGGCGGAGCTACGCGGATGGGGCGCTGCAGGCGGAGCTACGCAGATGGGGCGGTGCAGGTGGAGCTACGCAGATGGGGCGGTGCAGGCGGAGCTACGCAGATGGGGCGGTGCAGGCGGAGCTACGCAGATGGCGCGGTGCAGGCGGAGCTACGCAGATGGGGCGCTGCAGGCGGAGCTACGCAGATGGGGCGCTGCAGGCGGAGCTACGCAGATGGGGCGCTGCAGGCGGAGCTACGCAGATGGGGCGCTGCAGGCGGAGCTACGCAGATGGGGTGGTGCAGGCGGAGCCGCACAGGCAGAGCTACACAGGCGGGGCGGCGCAGACAGACCTGGATGCCATCCAGAAGCTTGCTCAGACACCAGAAGCTGTCCGCCTCAATGTTCCTCTGCGTGTCCAGAGGCAGCGCTGAAACTTCAAAGTTTTCCACATCTTCCTCTGCATACACACAAAAGAGAGAGACGCGCAGAGCATAAGCTGAGTGTTCCCGCTCGGTGTCGTGGGGAGTCACGTGGACACCGGCCAGCTCCCTGTACAGAGCAGCGGCGGGAGGGAATATCTGACAGTATCAACATGCACTTGTTCTTGACATTCATGAGGTCCTTCTCTGGGGTCCCCTCACAGCTCTGACCTTTAAATGGTCTTTAAACAACAGCACCAAACTGCATCCATACACAGATGGGAGAAGCGAGACCAGCATTACCCCGAAGGGGATCCTCAGCACATGCTAATAATTTACGTAGAGGCATGAGGCTAATTCCAGGAGAAGAGAAAAGTAACCGGCGAACATGGAGGTGCACTCAGATACCGTAACGAGTGATGTATGACACCGATGAAAGGAGTGGAAGAAAGATGACAGATCTAAAAGGCTGCAGTGATAAGAGGACAAGCAAGAACGTTCAATATGGAGCATCAGTGCCTTGCTGTTGTTTGTTTATTTAGAAGCAGCTCGGCACAGAAGGCGACGCTGTACTGATTATTAAGATGTTTTATTGCATTTCTTCCGAGTGCATAGTGCTGGAATGGTCAGTGCATACCAATGAGCCGGGATGGGGGGGGGGGGGGGGGGTTGGGGGTGTCCCATTTAGATGTCAGGCCACAAACGTACTCTGCTGTGTTCTGGAGACAGGGGGGCAACAAATACACCCTGCAGAGCCGCAAGTCCATAGGCCGACTGCAGATTAACACGTGGCAGGAAGTCGCCCCCGCTAACGGGCACACACACGCACGGCAGGAAGTCGCCCCCGCTCACGGGCACACACACGCATGGCAGGAAGTCGCCCCCACTCACGGGCACACACACGCGTGGCAGGAAGTCGCCCCCGCTAACGGGCACACACACGCGTGGCAGGAAGTCGCCCCCGCTAACGGGCACACACACACGCGTGGCAGGAAGTCGCCCCCGCTCACGGGCACACACACGCGTGGCAGGAAGTCGCCCCCGCTAACGGGCACACACACACGCGTGGCAGGAAGTCGCCCCCGCTCACGGGCACACACACACGCGTGGCAGGAAGTCGCCCCCACAATACCTATGCGGGTTTTCCCACATCACTGCCACTGCTGTAGAGGGCAGGCACTATGTGAATGTTAAGCAGAGGCAGCCCCCCCCACCCCCAGGACCTGACATCATAACCGTGACCCTGCCCCAGTCCCCAGCAAGCTTCTGCGTCACAGCCTGCTGCTGCTGAGAAACTGTCCTCTCACATTCATTCAACCCTTGGGACAATTCTCCGTTCTCCTTGTGAGCAGAACACGAAAACATGAGGCCCCCTAACCAGCAAAATACAGTGGTCCCCCGTCCCACCAAAACACAGGGGCCTCCTCCACAGAAAAACACAGGGACCCCTCCCACCAAAGCATGAGCCCCCTTCCCATCCACCACGCACCAGAGCATGTTGAAAACATTCTCATTCTTCCTTTAAACAGCAATTTGTCTGTAACCACACAGAACGAGCTGCACACAACCCCCCTTCCACCCTCCAGGATGTGGTCGCATTCAACCCCCCTGCCCTCTGACTCACTGGCAGAAGGGAAAGGCCTCCTCTTGAACTCCTGATCCTGTACAAATTGTCCGTTTTAAGCCCTTTTATTGAATTTCAGTGCCGCACGGACACGCAGCGCAGTTGCGTAAACACGGACACAGGCACTTAACCCGAGTGTTTAGGCTGTGCTCCCCCAGCCGGGCATCCTGCGCCCCTCCCTGCCTGTGGGCTAAAAGCCCATAATTGCCTCCATGGACACAATGGCAGCAGTAACATGGAGATGGGGGGTAGGGGGGTGCAGGGAAGGCTGGGTTCTGGCTAGGGATGGCACGGTTCATGAAAAAAAACCGAACCGTTCGGTTCGCTTGTCTCGGTTCGGAGCATGCATGCGTCGCACGGTTCGATGGTTCATGACATGCGCAATGTAGCCTCGTGCCCCGTATGTGACGTCAGTGTGTTTCCCTTTCGTGCGAAAGAATAGGCTATATGCACAGAGCGTTGTGACGTAGTTCCGGTAAAAGTTCAGCCAGCTAAGTAATTTCCGGTAGCCTTTCGTTTGCTGCGTTTAGCTCGTGTTTTCGGCGTTACCACCCAGTCTCTGAAGAAAACGTTAAAATTTCAGCCAACCGATAGCACAACATCTGAACACTGTTGTGCGCCTTTGTTGTGTGACTTTATTTAATGTGCGGTTAGGCACTTTGTTAAAGAAAATTAAGTTAAGTTATCTGTGACAAAGCACTCCAGTGAGTGTCATGCCTCGATCGTCCGCTCTTTCCGTGTGCCACGCCCCCTCGTTAACCCTGTGTGGATTCCCCGTGTTTACCAGCTGTTCCTGATTGTTGTCAAATTTGTCATTACTCCATTGTATTTAGTCCGTGTTTCCGTTTCTTTCTCCAGTCCGGTCATTATATTGTAATTCTGCTTTACCGCTTGTCTGTGTTCCTTTTGCTCATTAAACCCCGCATTCCCCCGATCCTAGGTCTCCTCGCCTCTGCTTCCCCGGTCAGCGTTGTAACAGTGAGCCTGCTTCCATGCTGCAATGTGAACATTTGCCATGTTCCTAAAAATTCTGTTTATTGCACAGTGTCTGACCACACAGACCTACAGTTTGACCCCCTTTCGCCTTCAGAACTGCCTTAATTCTACGTGGCATTGATTCAACAAGGTGCTGAAAGCATTCTTTAGAAATGTTGGCCCATATTGATAGGATAGCATCTTGCAGTTGATGGAGATTTGTGGGATGCACATCCAGGGCACGAAGCTCCCGTTCCACCACATCCCAAAGATGCTCTATTGTTTTGAGATCTGGTGACTGTGGGGGCCATTTTAGTACAGTGAACTCATTGTCATGTTCAAGAAACCAATTTGAAATGATTCGAGCTTTGTGACATGGTGCATTATCCTGCTGGAAGTAGCCATCAGAGGATGGGTACATGGTGGTCATAAAGGGATGGACATGGTCAGAAACAATGCTCAGGTAGGCCGTGGCATTTAAACGGTGCCCAATTGGCACTAAGGGGCCTAAAGTGTGCCAAGAAAACATCCCCCACACCATTACACCACCACCACCAGCCTGCGCAGTGGTAACAAGGCATGATGGATCCATGTTCTCATTCTGTTTACGCCAAATTCTGACTCTACCATTTGAATGTCTCAACAGAAATCGAGACTCATCAGACCAGGCAACATTTTTCCAGTCTTCAACTGTCCAATTTTGGTGAGCTCGTGCAAATTGTAGCCTCTTTTTCCTATTTGTAGTGGAGATGAGTGGTACCCGGTGGGGTCTTCTGCTGTTGTAGCCCATCCGCCTCAAGGTTGTGCGTGTTGTGGCTTCACAAATGCTTTGCTGCATACCTCGGTTGTAACGAGTGGTTATTTCAGTCAAAGTTGCTCTTCTATCAACTTGAATCAGTCGGCCCATTCTCCTCTGACCTCTAGCATCAACAAGGCATTTTCGCCCACAGGACTGCCGCATACTGGATGTTTTTCCCTTTGCACACCATTCTTTGTAAACCCTAGAAATGGTTGTGCGTGAAAATCCCAGTAACTGAGCAGATTGTGAAATACTCAGACCGGCCCGTCTGGCACCAACAACCATGCCACGCTCAAAATTGCTTAAATCACCTTTCTTTCCCATTCTGACATTCAGTTTCGAGTTCAGGAGATTGTCTTGACCAGCACCACACCCCTAAATGCATTGAAGCAACCGCCATGTGATTGGTTGATTAGATAATTGCATTAATGAGAAATTGAACAGGTGTTCCTAATAATCTTTTAGGTGAGTGTATATATAAAACGAACTGAATCAGGCTTCATCAAGATAGGTGATCTATCATTTTAACGATCCCCAATTAACCCCGTGGACCGGACAAATACAAAACGAATGATTAAACATTATATGCGTCTCTTTTTGTACGTTTTCTAAATAAGACCGCGTGCCCATACCCAACTGTAATAGCGATTAAAGCGATCTATTCTTTTAGTATTTATGTTAAGGCAAGACTTTTATTTTATTACTGTTCTGGGATTAATAATGTTTAATAATTTTAATAATGTGCTTTAAGTCAAGTCAAATTCAGTTTATGCATGATTACATGATGTAACATTTTTAATACTGTATCCTAAATTGTGGATAATTAAGCTATATATCATATGCTGAAGTACATTTCTGGAGTGTTAAAGATTAAAAGAAAAAATAACAAGAATCGTACAGAACCGAAAACCGTGACCCTAAAACCTTGATACAAACCGAACCGTGGGTTTTGTGAACCGTGCCACCCCTACTGTTCTGGGATTAATAATGTTTAATAATTTTAATAATGTGCTTTAAGTCAAGTCAAATTCAGTTTATGCATGATTACATGATGTAACTTTTTTAATACTGTATCCTAAATTGTGGATAATTAAGCTATATATCATATGCTGAAGTACATTTCTGGAGTGTTAAAGATTAAAAGAAACTTAACAAGAACAAGAACCGTACAGAACCGAAAACCGTGACCCTAAAACCGTGATACAAACCGAACCGTGGGTTTTGTGAACTGTGCCACCCCTAGTTCTGGCACCTCCTTTCCCAGTGAACCCTGGACATGACCGCCAATCGTCACATGCCTGCGGCTGTGACCGCCAATCGTCACATGGCTGCGGCTGGGACCTCCAATCGTCACATGGCTGCGGCTGGGACCGGCAATCGTCACATGGCTGCAGCTGGGACCGCCAATCAACACATGGCTGCAGCTGAGACCGCCAATCACATGGCTGCAACTGGGACCACCAATCACATGGCTGCAGCTGGGACCACCAATCACATGGCTGCAGCTGGGACCGCCAATCACGAGCGGCCATATTTCTGCTGCTATAATATAGAGTAATAGTAAAGGCTAGAAAGCCAAGCAGTGGCATCTATGTCAGGCCACCCTGGCCCCTCCATATGGCTCAGGTAAGAGAGATAATAGTGTATCTGGGACATTGCTGAAATCGGTCCCAAACGCCTGCCAAAGACTTCAGCGTCTCCTGGCCCTCCTCTAAATGCTGCACTCTGTGACACAGAGCAGCCTAGACAGGAGCGAGACGGGGGCTGCAGTGAAGCTGGGGACAGTGAGCTCAGAAGGAGCAGCGCACATCTGCTAGTCAGACATCTGCATGACACTCCAGCCTTCTGTACAGTTTTTATGGACAGTTGTGTTACATTTTACAGTGAATCTCGCAGGTGTGTTTGTTGACCTGCCTTTTGTAATGGGCTCCTGCCAGTGGACCCCTAAAGCCAAGAATGTGAGTGTATCACAGCGCCCAAGGTTACAGGGGCCTCCGGTATGTCACGCCCCACATAAGAGGCCTCCGGTATGTCACGCCCCGCATTAGAGGCCTCCTGGAAGTCACGCCCCGCATAAGAGGCCTCCTGGAAGTCACGCCCCGCATAAGAGGCCTCCTGGAAGTCACGCCCCGCATAAGAGGCCTCCTGTATGTCACGCTCCGCATAAGAGGCCTCCTGTATGTCACGCCCCGCATAAGAGGCCTCCTGTATGTCACACCCCGCATAAAAGGCCTCCTGGAAGTCAAGCCCCGCATAAGAGGCCTCCTGTATGTCACGCTCCGCATAAGAGGCCTCCTGTATGTCAAGCCCCGCATAAGAGGTCTCCTGTATGTCACGCCCCGCATAAGAGTCCTCCTGTATGTCACGCCCCGCATAAAAGGCCTCCTGTATGTCACGCCCCGCATAAAAGGCCTCCTGGAAGTCAAGCCCCGCCCCTCACCACTCCTGGGCCAAATGACGCCCGGGCCCCTCCCTGCACACAGCAGCCGGCTCTCTATGCAGCTATATCCATCCGATCGATGCAGTCCATTCCACATGAGCTATTGTGGTCCAGCCGCCCCCGCCACGGGCACTGTGTGTGGGGGACGAAAAATACTAACACATCTGAAGGGGCGTCCATTTAAAAGGTGTGTAGTCAATAAAGGACTTTGTGAGTAAAGAGGGACAGCATGACAGGGAGGTGCTGGGGCAGTTCGGCTGCCATTGATCGACACTGTGGACTAATCAGCATTACCGTCCCTGGCTGTACAGGGGTGACATTGCTGGGACGCTACATACAGGAAGAGATCAATAAGCCATCTTTGTTCTCCCCCAATCCTTAAGCACCTATGTGTAATTAACCTTCCCAGAGTATGAAGCAGAGTGGCGGGGGGGGGGCACTTTCATTCCGGATCGGTACTGACGCGGGTCGGTCCGGTGCTTTGGCGCGCCGCCAGGCATCGGCCCCTGGGCTTTTACCTGGTGTTTTCAGAACCAATTAGTGGGCTTTGCGGGTCAACAGGCAGTGCCTTTCACACAGTGCAATCTAAAAGCTGTTAAAAACTGGATGGTGTTTATGGAGGACAGGGTCAGAACCTTCTGTTCGGTGCTGGAACAATTTGGATTTCTAACAGTCCATTATAATTCTCTTTTAGAAAGGAATAGTGAAATTTAACTCAGACCTAAAGAAAACAGGGGCTCGATAAGTAGATACGGTACGCACCCCTCTATCCATCTTCTAACTGCTTATCCTGGGTCACGACTCCAGAAATGGGAGATGAACCCTATCCTCTGAGGTCTATGGCAACCGTGCTACCCACTGAGTCACCACACCATCTATGAAGTATTCATTCATACACCATAACACAGTTCTGCAAAACTAGGTTTATGCCCAATTTTACAGCAATGGGGGTAAACAGAATTCTGTCATTTTAGGAATACTAATACTATACAGCAGCCTAAGGGTTGGTTTATATTCTAAGCGTGCAACACGTGCATTTATGCATGTTGTCGCTATGCAAGCAGTGCTACTGCTGGTACTTACATGCGTGGTTAACATCAACCTGGAGGAGTAAAGGTTATGTCCACCAGGGGGCAGTGTGAGAAAACCGTCTTGGTCGGCTCCTTTGTTTCCAGCCTCACTTGTTTGTATGAGGTTGTGACATGAAAAGTTTTACACTCGCTGCCTCCACAGCGAGTTGCTAATTTTGTAATACTGCTGCAGCATTCTCTATATTTCACCATATGCTCCACATCGTACAGGGAATGTTCTGTCACACATCGTTTTACTACTTCATGCTGAATGTTGCATTTTATGTTGTTAGATATCTCATGGTAGTTAGTACTTCAAACAATTTTTTGTGATAACTATTGCAATATTTACAATGCAAAATTAGTTCAAAAGAAATTTCTCACAAACAGGTGAAACCAGGGTCCCCCCAATTCTAGCAGAATAATGCCATGACTTTTCCAGTACCATAAGAAAAATTTCCAAAACCCAAAAGTTTGTAAAACTAAAGTAGAAAGAACAGTATAAGGTAGTTAACTATTGATTTCCACTCGCACATTTCCAGGAAGCGGGAAACAAAAATGAACAAGGTTAGTTTCCAAAACTTTTCTTCTCTATCCAAGAATTTCAAAACTTATCCAGGGCCTGGAAAAATTATTTAAAAATTCCACAACTTTTCCAGGTTTTCCATGACCGCGAGTACCCTGTTAAACATATACTAGAAAATCCTGAAACGGAGTGGTCATTAATTTTGCAAAGCTTGCTAACTTTTGTTTCCTATAACAATATAAATGTTCTAGCGAAACGTAAACCGCACACTGTTGGCGAATTTTATCACCAAGATTAAATCCCAGAACTGTACTGTAAAATACTGCCGCTTGTGAAAGTTAGAATATTAGACATGACACTGCTTTCTGGCATCAGATTGAATTCGGAAGCAGAAGAAACTTAAACTGCCATTAAATTGTGAAGAAGCTGTACACAGAGGCACACAGTAGTCCTTGGAATATTCTCTCTCACCTCTGGAAATGTTCAGTTTTGGCCACTCATTCTTATAAAAAAAAAAAAAAAAAAAAAAAAAAAAACAGTTCAAGAGTAAAGAATGTGGCCGCTCCGAACTCACCCGTCCTAGTAGGTACTTTAATACTAACTGAACCATATAAAAACACGTACTGTAGGCCCGTGACAAAAGGTGACCATACTGCCACCCCAATTTTTGGTGGTACTGCATCTCGCGTACACGTCACGTTTATTCCTTGCGTAGATACACAGACTGCATGGAATCAATGCAGAAAACGCACGCCGGCCATGATGCAGACATGGATGCGTTGTATTAACCAGCCCTAACACACATCCTTATGGAAACACAAAAGAAACACAATCTGGATGACTTAAGGGCACAAGACACATTTTCCCCTGTTTTTAAAAGTCTTCCGTCTCTTAGCAGCAATGACAGCCTATTCTCACTACACCTCAGGGCCAGTTTGGGTAACAGCACAAACGACAGGCTGCCCTCTCCATCTGCCAGCAGCTACGCTTACACCAGCCTGTCCGTGTCTCCGGCGCCATCGATATAACCCTGGGGAGGTGCGGAGGAGCCAGACACGTCAACCCCGCTACTGACAAAAAAAGGCAGCTCTCCATTAGACTGCAACACTGACAAAGACAAGCGAGGCGAATGTCCGTCCTCAGTGCCACTCAGGGGATGAAGCCAGTGAATCCAGGAAGTGAGGAGCGGGCCGTGGATGTGAGCCGCCGGCTAGCCGAGGCCCCTTCGCGGACCTGCCTCTGGGACAGACAGACGGAGCCGTACCTCCGGATTTTACCCAGGCGGCTTTGATCTTCATACTGTCCCTTCATTTTAAGTAGAAATTCCATCTTAAACCCATTTGATCTTAGACATGCATACAGTACTGGTCCAATGGTTACGGCTTGAAAGCTTGTGCTCCACGTATTCAGTTCATAGGTAGCAGATTTATACCATTTAACTTCTTTTCTGATGACCCTGGCGCTGCCGGGTTCACGTCGATTAACGTTATCACAGACCCTGAAAGGTCAGGTCAGGTTGGGTATATGCACTGATGCAGCACGTCGCTACACCCACCACATGACAAGAGACCTCGGCATCCTGGCTGGGGACCCCCCAGGCAGACACACAGTTCAGTCCCACGCCCCAGAAATGACCATCCATCTGCCGCAGGGAGCTGGTACACGGGACTGGTTCAGTCGCCTGGGTCCTCAGCAATGAGGATCTCACGGCCCGGATCACCCACAGGGAATCGCACCACATGGCTGTAGGGCCCTTCTAAAGCTTCCATTTATTTCTCATCTTCCTTGCCTCTTTATCTTTGTAAACCATTTCATTTTCCCAGCAAACAGTACATATCTATGTGTTTTCACTGCAAACATATTAAATTGTTCATATTTCTTTTGTATTTACATCATGTGACAGTTTTACCAAAATGTCATTTTCTGCTCTCTACTGTCACATCATTCTGTTATTATGGTCTGTCTATCTGCATGTGCGATATTTATAAGCCTGTTGGACAGTTACTTTATTATTCACTCTAGTCCAAGGCAACATACAGCCACTGCACTCTAGAGGCAAGCAATGAATGACATTTCTGATTTGAGACTTTCATGCACTCTGTTCTGTCGGTACATCTGCTTGTTGTGCCACATTTGGCAGTGAAAGACAGATGGTACAGGCCACCCATGTTTTGCTATTTAAAGAATGATTTACAATTCATTAAACATTAGCTGCTTTCCAAGACACACTTCCCAAGTGTGGGATATGGGAACTGCACAAACCTTAAATAAGCATTGTTTTGTTTTGAACAATAACCGAAACAATATTAATGGAAACGAGCATTGAAAGCAGCACCACTTCTCTGGAGGAGTCCCTAGAGAAATTTTAAGAAACTCAATCAACCTTACGACAAGACCAATTACTAAGGATTCAAACCAAAATAAATGACTATACGCTACCAGATTAGTGTAACATCAGAAAATAAGGCTGATTAAAAAGATGCCTGAAAGAATAAAAGGTGCATATGTAAACAGAGACAGAATCTTAAAAATAAACTTAGGAAAAAAAAAATCACTTCAAAGTTTTTGTAAATATCTTGTGCTGGTCAAGATACCAGGGGAGACTTACCCACAAACTCAGAAAGGAAGACCACAAAGAATGGGGTGACCAGATCGTTGATGCCTTGTACATAGCCACTGGCGGGGTGGCGAATTGCCCAGATAAACAGGATTCTCTCAAACACCTAGGTGGCAAACAAAGACAAGAGACCCGGATGACGATAATGATGATTGTGCATCAGTGATGATGTGTCATGGTGATGATGACTGAGATTGTGGTGGCTGTATCAGCAATGATGACGACTGTGGTCGTTGTATCAGCAATGATGATGATGATGATGATAATTGCGGTTATAATAGTACCCATAATGATTATTGCTTTCTGAATGCTTGCATCAGCAATGATAGTTATGATGGTTGCTGTAGTGATGAGGGTGAAGATGACTGTGGTGGTGATGATGATGATTCTGAGTATTGCATTTTATATCCATAACTCAGGGCTGTAAATATCAGGATTGTAAACGCTTGCCAAACTAACACTTAGCTTTAAATTTGAAATACAAATTTAATTCAGTCCATTGGTAAACCACTGTACCTGGGTTACTTTCATTCTAGTCCATTCTCTTTCATTGCCACTCCCTATACGTGTCTCTTATTCTCTGAAATCAAAGCAGTGAAAATAGCCTGAACATGGCTGATGTCATGACGGCTGGAGCAGCTGATTCCCAGCAGGGCTGGAGCGTGAGCACGCCGCTGGGAGACGCCGGACTGGAGTGGGGGGGGGGAGAGGGGGTGCAAGTGGAGGAAGAGGGGGAGCGTCTGCTGTCCCTCCGGGGAGAGGCGGCACTAAACTGCTCCCCCTGGAGGCACCGCCGGAGCGTGTCAGGGACAATGACGGGTAAATAACGCACACGCCTCCCCGAAGGAGACCGCAGCGAGCACCGCACTGTCAGGCAGCTGCTTCGGAGGGCCCTGCTTTAAATCTGATCACTCTTCCTTCTTTATATCTTCTTCCTGTAATTGATTACCACCGGCTTTAAGGCACATGAAGGACGACTGGGATGTGAAATGCGTGCCTGCATTAACAAGAGGACACGGAAGCAAACCGCGTTCCGAGGGGATTCCTTCCTAACTCGGGCTTCCCGGCCTCGACTGGCAGGTCTGCCTAACACTCCTGAGTCTCCCTTATGGCTGACAGTGTGCTGCTCGCTTTCAGTACGTGGCTGAACTTGCAAAAAAAAAAATTGTTCCTCCTATATAAGTACAAACGGAAAATCTGATTTTACAGAGTGTCTCTGCTGTAAATGGCCATATCTTCCTGTTATAGCATTGTCATCTTGCGGCTGCTTTTCCAGAAGCTTCTACCCCCTACAATATAGCTGACCTCTGTTCAGCCTGAACCTGTGGCAGTTTTAAAGCAGAGCCTGTTGCCATGAGGACAATTCTCCTAAAACAGCCTGTGGAGCCCAAAGTCCTTCACACTTAAGTTTAATTTCCTATAGAATGAAACAGTCTGTGGGCCTCTAATCTCACATGCATGCGGCACAGTGTGAAAGCTAAGAAAAATATATATTCTGAAGAAATTATCTTCACCAGAATTATTCTAGAACCATATTAAAGTTTAATGTAATTTCCCAAAGTTCAAGGCAAATTGAATTATCTGATTTTTGCATTTTCTCTATCTCAGAAAGAAAAAAATGAAATGGAAAGTATGGTTATGAATAATGATGGGGGGGGGGGAGGGGGGGGTTCAGAAATTCTGTCTGCTGCCCTTTGACCCCGTGCCTCTACTTTTCCTTACCAAATCAAGAGGGACAATTCTTACTTGGACAGATATTTTCTGACACACCCACAGCACCCCCTGCTGGGACGTAGCATTAATACGTTATACAGGCCCCCACCACACGCACACCCAAAAGAGCATCCATCATTGACACCTTCCCCAAAATAACGTACTGAAACACCTGCTAATGCATGCTTGTCAAGGCGCGCACACACCAACATGCAAACAGATACACACACACACACACACACACACACACACACACACACACACACGCAAATGTGCACACACACACACACACACACACACAAATACAGGCACATGCAAATGTGCACACACACAAACTAGCTAAAACACACCCACATACACATGGAGAAACATGCATACATGTGCAAACAGGGGTAAACACACAAAGGTGCAAACATGGGCAAAAATGTACACACACACACACACACACACACACACACACACACACACAGGATCCTGCACACACATACAAAGACAGCCTTTGCACATGCCTGCCCTCCATTTGCACAACCCGCAGATACACGGCTGCAGGAGACTCTGCTCGCTGTGACCTCTCCCATTAACACCATGTTAACACCCTTCCGCCCCACTCATAATCACACGTCTCAGCGCCCCCCCCCCCACCACAGGAGACCAGCAGCTGACTGTGTTCAGACATGTTAGGCGTGCTGCTGTACACTGGGGGGGGTTGCGTCTCACCTCTTGCACCAGCGGCTGCTGGAAGAGTGGGATGAGGGGGTTCGTCCGGGGGATGTCGATGTGGATCTGCGGAAGAAAGCAGCACGAGGGTGTGAGCGAGCAGATCGCTGCTGAGGGACTCGGGGCCGCCGACCTTGGGGTTAATGTGAAGGTACCTCACACACACAGCCTTTCTGCTGAAACCCTCAGGCAGGCAGCCCAGGCCCCGCCCACTATGCCATGATGTCATAGGGGACACAGCGGTGCCGCACTGGAGGTGAGGGATGGCAGCACAGGTTAATGCCAAAGCAACACGGGCATCCCATCGCAAACGGGGGCCTTAAATTACACAGAATGAGAGTGCTGCCCACTGGAGGGGGTCCTTTTTAAAAGTCTGCTTGGTCCTCTTAGACACCTCATTCAGCGCTACATACAGCTAAAGCCCCCAGCAGAGTGGGTCATACTGGGGCAGGACGGGGGTCGATGGCCACCCCGAGGGGAGGCCTTCGGGGGGGTGGGGGTATCAGTGACCGGCTCCAGACCGACAGAGGCCTCGCCGATGAGATTCAGCGGGCCATAAATGTACAAAGATCTGATTTACTCTTGGCGAGGGAGAAGCTCAGAGGAATCATGAAGGGAGAGTGAAGCAGAGGTAAAATGCAAGAGACACAGAGCATGAGTGCTGCACCATTAACTTGAGTTTTACAGGCTGTGGGAGTATCGATTTTGCCCAGACTCATTAATGAAACGCTGTTTAAAATAAATAAGTAAATAAAAATAAATAAATAAAGTAAAATTAACAAACAAAATAAATAAAGGAGAAGGTCACTCATTTTTGTAAACATTTCTGTGGCTCCTTTAAAAAGGTCCAAAGCTTCCTGGGACCCCAGTTTCCTGGAAGGGGGACTGGGCCCGGGTTCGAGTCCCCAGACCATGCTGATCCGGCTTCCCCCCTCAACAGGCCCCTCTGCCCCTTCAAAAGCTCTCCTGGAAAATTTATACTGCGCTTCAAACTCCCTTCCAAGCTGATACATATTTAACAACTTTTGGGAAGGTGAAACCGAAGTAGTCGAAGAAAATAAGGTAAATATTTAAAAAGGGGAGATCTTTTATCACCACGAAAACCAGAATCCAGCAGGCTCTGCTACGCCTCGTTGCTGGGAGAGCTAATTTAATGATGGGGAGTAACCATGCAGTCTTCAGCATGCGAGGCTGTAATGAAGCCAGTGGTCCCTTCCTGCACTAACGAGGAATATTTGATTATTGACAAATTCATGGTCTTTGCACGTCCATTGCAACCACTCTTGAAATCCACAGAGCAAAGCGGAGTCTGGCTGTCTGTCCGCACTGGTTTGATAGTGCTCTCTTAATGCTCTTCCAAGCACACCTGTGATGGTCAGACCAAGGTCTCTGCAGGTGGACTGAAAGGAGGAGATCTGAAAGAGCTCGGCCAGCGTCGGTGTTGCCTGCAGCCACACTGTCACCAAACAAACCGCCAAATCACAGACGGGGGCTCGGGGTGTGACGTGGGACTGTGGGAGAGCAGCACCGGGCGAGAGCGCCGGGGGTCTGCGAGGGCAATCGGGCTGGGCGGAGGCTGCCACTGTACCGCTCTGTCATTTGAGTTTGGCCCCATGAGGGAGTAAACTGTCAGGTCAGAGAAGCGTGATCCCGCTTGTCTGGCTCTCCTTCAGAAGACGCGTGCGGAGCCTTCAAGGCACTGGGCCTCCCCACAAGGCTGCGTTTTCCGTGCCGTGTGTGATGCCGTGCAGAGCACTGGGGGGCAGGGATGGGCCCGCTCTCACACTTAAGCAACCCGGGAGGAAACTCATCAGCTGAGATCTCCATCGCCTCCTGGTGGTGGGGAGGGGGACTAACCTGCCTGTAGGTGTCCCTGTGGTTCTCGTCCGTCCTGGAGTGGTAATACTGCTCGATGAAGCCAAAATACTCCTCCCTCTTCCGCTTCAGCACCAGCTCCCTGCGCTCCATGTTGGCTGGAAGGTAACCCTAAGTGGGAGGGGAGAGAGTAACAATGACCTCGGCGTCTGCCGTCACTCCGCCTCATCCTCTCGCTTTGCGCTGTGACTCATCGCACCCCTGGGCTCGCAGCCTGCCGGGCCGCTAATCCCTCCACCGGTGCTCGCGCTCTAATGCCCACATCAACGGAAGTGATGACACAGACTGGCGACATTCCGAATGCAAACGAAAAAGCTCGGCACAGGGACACGGCACGGCAGTCGCACACATGACTGAAGATGCCCTCCTAAATCGAGACCGTTTTGTCTGCTCTCACCCAGCCGATCTCCATTTGTCCCTCTCTCCCCAGTCCCCGCACATTCCCCAGTCTATCCCTCCCCGGTTTGTATTCCTCCTAACTCATATTCAATCAGGAGCCAATTCAAACACCTGGTCGGCATGGCAGTGCGCAGGGCCCTAACGAACATTCCCAGTCACGGCATCTACGTGGTCTGCTTATCTGTAGCCAATCATGGCCTAGAATGGATAGCAGGACTCCGTACCCCTCGTACAGGTTGTGAGCCAGGCAGCTGTGCACATGGGTGGATTTATCACTGCCAACCACCAGGGCGGCGCTTCTTCAGCTGGATGCTTGCTTGGTTATCACAGACTAGGTCTGTATCCTCCTGCACCCAAAGGGGAGGAGACCCCAGATGACTCAGCCCAGAAACAGATCAGCTGTCATTTATGGTTTCCAGCTTCAGATGCCACCCAGTGCCAACCCTACTGTGCTTTATGTATGAATAATATAGAGGATTTCATATGACAGATTGGGGCCGCTATACGCCTTTCATGTTTCCCATTGGCTGCTACCACGTGCCCGTCTTCCCTGCCAAACATCTCAGGTGAATGCTGTACATGATGAGCAGGGATGACTCTCGCCGCAGGGTAAAGCGGCATACTGCAAGTATATACCAGTACACAAACTCCAGTCACAGAGCTGGCCCACTTTCTACATCCACATACCGCATCCAATCCGGGTCATCTTAGGACTGCAGGAAACCAAAGCACACAGAGAAAACCAGCCCAACACAGGGAGGACGTGCCAACAACAGAGCAGGCGCGGGATTCGAACCCGCAACCCTGGAGGTGTGAGGGCAGCATGTCATCACTGCTGGTAATTATGATTAATATGGTTGCTCCAGGCCTGATCTGTTAAGGTCATGTGCAGATTTATCAGCATATCGCAGAATTCTATTAAAATAATTATCACTGTAATTTAACCTTTTGCCAGCTGCCCCTGGTGTTTAAAAACACAGATGTGGAGAATAAAACAGGCCGATCCGTACTGTTGGCCTCTAAGACAGGGCATCTTACTGCTACATAAAACTAGACCAGATCACTTCTGATTTCCGTACTGAGAGCTATGCAGGAATGATGAGCGAACAGGCTCAGGATCAGTGGCCGACAAAATGAGCAGCGTGCCTGTGACCCCCCCCCCCGGCACCGCTCTGCGAGACCTTGGGCTCCAGGCACCGCTCACAGACAAGCAGGCATCCCGGGGAATGGCAGGACTGCTGTCAGGGAGATAAAGATTCCTATATGACGGTCAATCCATTGCGAAGGAAGAGTTAAAACGCGTGGATAAATAAAATATATCAATAAACTGCTGTACAAGCAGGCCTGAGTATCCAAAGCGGAGTGTCCGCAGCCAGCCTGAAGTCTGTGTGTGTGTGTGTGTGTGTGTGTGTGTGTGTGTGTGTGTGTGTGTGTACGGGCGCGTGCTCACAGCACAGTGCCGTTCGTCTAACCCTTTCCAGCAGACTTACAGTCCTTGGCATCTGAGCAGCACACCTCAGCTACAGCTAGACAGCCACATTCTCTGCTCGTGGGACTTTTACTTACAGTACATGAAAATGTTCTTAGGGCAGAACGAAATGATTGTTTCTGAGGGACAACCAAACAGATTGTAGAGGAGGTAGGTCCAAGCAAGTAGAGGAGGCAGGACCAAGACATTTGATTTGTTCTCTCTCTGAACCAATCAATTATTTTTTTTCATTCTGCCCTCAGAACATTTTTTGTGTAAGTGAAACTCCCATGAGCACTTTCCCTTTGGACATTATGCTAAACCTGCAGGTCTCACATATTCAAAATTCTTACTGATGACACATACTGGGGTGAGAGCTGATTGGACGCTATGGAGCAGTGAATGTGAGAGAGTGACATCAGGCATCGGCCCTCAAGCTCACCTGTGCAAACACTCAGATGCGAGTCTGTCAACTTGTGTTTCAGTGTGTACTGGATACGATTATGGATTTTTTACTCCACAAAGGCTCCACGCCCCCCCCCCCCCCATATCAGTAAGCAGCAAAGACAAGGTCACTGCCTACAGAGAGAGGACCAGCAACACAGCATTGCCCACTCAGTCAAAAAAACAGCAATCTGACTTGGGGGGCAAGTGGGTAATTAACCTTGCACAAAGTGGATCCTGGTTACACAACACGCCTTTTGGATTGTGCCCAGGATTTTGGGCAGGAGACCCTATTGGTGGATCCCTGTCTAATCTGAATTATGAAGGACTCCAGAGAAAAAGAGAGAGAATCCAGCAGGGGACCATAGACGGCTGACAAGACCCAGCTGACCTCTGGCTTTCTGTCAGCTGACGGTACACAGTCCTGGAACCACGGGCCCCAGCTTCAGGTCTTTGACCAAACGCTGGCCGGCTCTGCTCCGCCTCCCTCATAGAATAAAACAAGTGGCCTTTCAAAGGCCACAGTCTGCATTGTGACCACAACTCCTTGGCAAGTACAGCACCTCCCCTGCTGCGCTTTATTGTTCTGTAAAATATCACACATTGCCAAGCTCTTTCTCTCCTGTGCAGCTTTCCTGGGGTTAGGTGCATAATCCCGGGTCCTCCAGGACTACAGGGGGCACTGGTTTTCACCCAGTCAGGCAGTTATTTGGATCTTGAACCACCTCCAGCTGCCTTTCAGTTGCCAGTCAAGTGGCATAAAAACACACTCCAAAAGTTTGAATTACAACCTAAATTACCCCAAATCAGACAATATTCTAATTCCTCGTTTCCGTTTTAACACGAACAGCATAAACACAGTGAGCTATGGAAGCCACCCCAGATCAACGTTACCCGCCACCGAGAGTCGAAAGTTCTGTACCTGACCGTGACGCCCAAGCCGGCCGGAGGTTCTCCACTTTCCTTTAGCCACAGGAAAGACAGATACCTACGTAGCAACGGGGAACGGGCAGGGAGACTCACCGATAGGAGTCTCCAAGTGACGGGCCGCACCTCCCGCGGGATCCCGGACCAGCTGTGCTTCCGCAGCTCCTCTGCGGAAAGAAAGAAAGCAAAAAAAAAGAATGAGAGCACTGATGCCGGTACACAGGAAGAGGAGGAGCACACAGACACCCAAAGGAACCAATCTTCAAACGTATATACTGCTAGATTAAAACAGAGTGTATGTAAAACCTTCAACAAAATAAAATACTGCATGTATGAATCATCTTCAGCCATTAGAATAATGAGACAGGTGATGCATATGCTTACGAAAGATGGAGAAAGCGTGATAAATCATGCTCAGCAAAAGAATATAAATCTAAAATAATGCGATTGCCTGTGCATTTGAAACCACTAGAAAGGGATGTCTTCAAAATAGCTAAACAAAAACAGAGGGTGTGTGTGAGGGTGAGTCAGAGAGAGAGAGAGAGAGAGAGAGAGAGAATGCACTAGAAGGCTGGCATAATAGGCCCAGTCTGATTTCCTTTGGCTGGACATTAACATTGATCTGACTGAGTCCCGGATTAATGCTTTGAAAAATGATATTTAGCAGTGTGTGCGCTATGAGTAGAATAAGGCCAGCCGCAGAACACAGTCCAAGAAAACACAAAGCTTGGTGTCAGTTCAAAGGATTGTAGAGAAGCAGCTCTGACTGACTGGGAACCACTTGCCCCGATTTACTGTCCTTATGAAGTCTAGTGGTGGAGCACTGGCTCCCTCACATGGTACTAAGGTAAAACTGCAGGTCTTTGGGCAGTAGTACTTTCACATTAGCGACAAATAATAATGATAATATCTTTAACCATGTCATGCTGTGTTTGAATGTTTAAAAACTGTAGACTTCCATTTCAAATGGATGAGAATTCTGGGACCCTCTCAGTGTGCCACGTGCCATTGACACCCCAGGACGCACAACAGCACTGACTGCTCTCTTGCATGGTATAAAATCCCTACTGAATTTCTATTCCATTAAAATTACCTATCAAAACTAGATGGATTGAAATTACTTAATTACTTGAAAACCTTCAAATACCTTTACTATAATCAAATGGTCTATATATCAATGTAAGATGACTGGAATGAATTAAAAATGCTGGTTATAATTATTATTTTGACATTACATATCTGTAGACTTCTTACAATCTGCCGTCTATACCCACCGTAAAAATTCCCTAACATGTTTGCTCAGTAAGAGTAACACAATCACTCTGACAGTGATTTGTCATAGGGACGATCTCTTGCTGTTGCGATTGGCTCACCATTACGGTGTATGACGCAGTGAAGTGGTATTCACCCATAGCAATTCTATCGAGCACCATGTTTCCTTGACAGTGCAGGGCAACCTGATGCGTGGGTTTGCCGGAAGTTATAAAATTTCCTGTTCCGGCGAGTGATGGCTTTCTGCTTTGGACCATCTAATAGAAATAATTGCTACCCTTTGCTCTCTCGCTCTCGCTCTCTCTCAGAATCACACAGATGGCTGGGGAGGAGGAGGAGGAGGAGGCGGACGGGGCGGAGCTCACCCAGGTCTGTGTTGGGACTGGCCAGCAGCTGACGGAACTTGTCCAGTCGGCTCTTCTCCCGGACGGTCATGGGCGGGGCTCCAGAGGCATTCTGGTCTGAAATGCGGGCCACCAGAGGGATGATGGGACGGAGTGGGAGGGACTGCTGCTTCTGTAAGGGGGAGCGAACTGGAGAAGAGAAGGAAGCCGATTTTACACTAGCAAACCTGACAAATGCTACACTGTGCATCTGCTCTATTCTGCTGACCGTGGCAATGAAGTAACAAACACTATTATCCAAAGCATTAGAAATAACATGCGGTTGCCATCTCTGATAGACTTGGGCTGGTTTGTGCTAGTCCCAGTCCATACAGAAAACAATACAAACTACTTGCTGCCAGGGACAGGTTCCAGAACACTCCATGACCAGTTATAAGACTGGTGGATGATTTAAAAGAAGAAGTCTGAAACATATACTTATGAGCCAAAACATGATCACGCCCATGTGAAGTGAATAATGTTGACAATGTTGTAAAAATGGTACATATTTATGCTCAAAAGTGTTACATCATCACCTGTTGCAGTGCTGAGCTGGACCTCACTGTTCGACTTCACCACTCTCCCATTGGTCTGTCTGCTGCCCATCTTCCCTTTGTCCCGCCCATCTTCTGCTTTGAACTCTGCCTGTTCGTCCATATCCAGTGCTTCCGTCACACTGAGGCCGCCGGGGGGCGCCGGTGCCGACGTGGGCGCTGGTGGGGGAAGGGCCGTATGGCGGCCGGTTGCCAGGAACTCTTCGTCCTCATCGTCCCCGATGTCCCACGCGTCATTGGTGCTGCGGGCGAACTCGTGGAAGCTGGACACCTTCTTGGACTTTATAGAGAGAGTGTTTGGCTTGGGAGCTTCTTTCACAAAGCTGCAGGGCACAGGCAGAGTATGCGAGTTAACATTTAGGAAAAATATTAATGTGGAGGGCAAGGAGACTGTCTACTCTGAGCTGACAGCACTATAAACACTAAAATACTCATGATCTGGAGTCAAAACCAAAATCTGACAACTGGTTTTAACCCAGAAGACAGAAAAAGCAAAAAAGGGAGAAATATGAATTGAAATATGAAATAGGATTTGGACATAACTTAAGGCTGTGAAGGCTGTCAGGGGCGGTGTCTAGAACCAATGCCTGGCCTCACATCTCCCTTAGTAAGACTCAAGGCTAAACAAACACTCTCATTGAAAAAAAAGGGGGGGGGGAAGGGCTCTATAGACAGCAAGCATTCGCACCCATTGCTTAAACTGATCACATTTAACAGATGGGTATTAGCAAGTCGGATAATGAAGCATTAACTCAACAATATAGTCGGATCAAAATGAAGACCGGCATGCAACCCACGCGGGGGTCTTACATTCCCTTAAAGTACGTCACGGGAAATATGATTTTAGCAGCCCACGCAGCCCGGGGATAAAGGCACTGGATGTGACATGACGTAAATACGTAAGCCAGTTACGCACAAACAACTCAGACGTTCAAATGGAGCTATGTGCAGAATGTCAAGTGAGGCATTTCGAAAAAGCAACAAAGGAAACAAAGAAGAAGAAAAAAAGCGATGGGGGGGAGGGAACTTGGCAGGATGGGATGACAGTGCATGCAGCACTTACGAAAGTGATATCCGCGGGTCGAGGGGAGGATGCTGCGCCCCATACACTGGCTGCAGACTGCAGGGAAGAGAGAGCAGGCTGTGCGCACTAATGCAGAAGGGTTAGGGTGGGGGGACGACACCCCCGGAGAGCATCGCGGACACCTCCTGGCGACTTCCTACCATTAAACTTCACGATCAAACTTTCCCACGATCCCACGATTGTTAAAATGTAAGTAGGGTGAAGTATGGTAACTACGGAAAAATAATGAAAAGTAAACAATTAAGTTATTTCTATAGTGGTTCCGGAAGTTCTGGATCAGGGATCGGGTCAGTTACGGCAGTGCTCTCAGACACTGTCAGCATAACACCACCTGGAATACTCTGCAGTACAGCAGGATGAGCCGATAAACAGACTCAGCTTATTGCACCTTGGCGTTCATTGCACACACAGCTACTCTCCCGATTGCCACAACGTATACCTATGCAGAGGCGCGTGGCACCTTGGTTTCTGTCCTAGGAGCCAAATTCACAGGATCGTGAATAATATTTTGCAAAGTCAACCGAGCAGCAACACAAAACCGCATTTTTAGTAGTGATTTGCCATGACTGTAAAAAGAGAGCAGGCCCAAGCGCTGTACATTAGATCCGTTGTAACGCAGCGGGGTACAATCCAAGGGTGACTTCCTCCGGCCTGCCCCTGACCTCGGGCAGCGATCTGCCGATTAATCCCGCTTCGACAGCCCCTACGCCTTCAAACCCGACCCACTGGACTGCTAACACCGTTTCGACAGCAGGTTCCCATTCAATCGGAATCACCTAACCACCGAACTGGTGCGAGTTAACCAAGCTTCTACATCGCTACAGCAATTTAACGTACATTTAAAGTGAAATTAACAGTAAAAATCTCAACACTTGGAACGGTTTAGTATGATTGTAGCAGCTAAACACTTAAAAATAGTTGCCAGATGATGGATTCCAGTGGTTACAAACTCCTGGCGTCTGTTTGCATGCTAATGCTTTTCCCTGCCAGAATCCCACTTTACTTACCCGGACTACTTTCTAATAACAGCGCTGCTGGTCGTGCATATGACAGGGTTTCTCGAAAAGCCTTTCAATCTGCTTAACGCCAGCCACATCAGACCTTGTATTTAATCACCACCTCAGTCTGATGACCAGTTTGGCGTCCATAAGCTCGCCGACAGTTTCCGTTTTAATATGGCAAATATAGATCGTGATTTGTTTTACGTTTCATTACAATGACAAGAATAATTGCAGTACACGTGATGTCAGATCTAGGTACACCCCATTCGTGTCAGTATCCGTGATGCCAAAATTAGGAAACACGACTTCTGTCTGAACAAATGAAGTTTTCGATTTAACAGAGAAAACGATGTGACTTTAGCGTTTTTTCAGGGTAAGGGGTATGCCAAGTTAGTGTCAAGCGATGTGGATCCTTTCACCATTATTAAAATGCTACACTTCTCCGTGTTGATATACATCTTTAATTACTTGTGATAATAAAACATAAAGCGAACAACGTGTTTGTAATAAGATATGCATGCTCCCCAAACCACATTCTAATCTTAAAACAAGAAGCTTTCAATCAACTGATGTTAGACAATAAGCCCCTTAAGCCTTATCAACTGATTAAGGTACGTGCTCCGGTTCCTAAACATCAAATCACCTGCATTTAATAAACTATTCTGGCCAAGCAGTTCTAATGCTATTGACAGTGCACGCTGGTTATCAGAATTGTCACGCCATTCTGAAGTAATACCGATAAATTGTCAGTATCTTGTTAGCAGCAAGGGTTACGACGGCATCGGTCCTTGTGAAAATCTCCCGTCGAGCTTGTGTAACATGGAAAGCTCAATGGCGCAGGCTGCACAGTGTGGGCACCGGAGAAATAGGTGGCACCGTTCCACAAAGGGCCACACACTGACACCGCCGTGACCGAGAGTGCGCTAAATGTGCGGGCGGGCGTGCGAACCCTGTGCCGCTCTGAAGGAGCGCCTCATCCCAAGGGCTTGACACGACAACCTTTCCATTCGCAATGGCCCGTACAGCATCGTGCTTGGCAAGGGACTTAGTGTTGCACAATATGCGTCACCAGGAACACACCTGCTGTGTGTGCAGTGTGGACGGTACACGTGTTCAGGCTGCCTCTTAGGAGCAGCAAGCAAACCACATAACATTAAAATGCTATCCTCAGCAGTAAACATGACTCAAAAGTTTATTATATATATATATATATATATATATATATATATACAGTATATATATATATAGAGAGAGGCTATATAATATATATAGGCTATATAATATATATAATTTATTCATTTTCAAACTGGTTTGTCCAAGTGGTCATGGCTGCAGAAAAATTTTAATTTCTAGATGGCTGAACCCATGCAAGTAATGCCACATATTCGTGCCCTCTTTGCGCCCCCCCCCCCCAATTTTCTGCACAAGTGTCAGGTGAGTCACTTCTACTCCAACAATAAAGCCAAAGGCTGTACAGCCAATGGCAGTCCTGCATCGGGCAGCGAACTTGACCTCCCCTTTTCATACGCCACCTGTTTCTTTGAACTGCATGATAAGCCAGGTTAAGTATGAAAGATGACCCCGAAACAGACCCATGGTTTTCTGGACAACTTTCACTACATAAAAAAGAAAAACAAACAAAAAGGCACAAAGGGAGGTGTAAAGTATCCTTTCATTCCCACGACAGCCTCATTATTTTCATCCTTCTAAGTGTAACTATGGCAACCAGCACGATATCTTTTCCACAACAAGTGTGTGTAGTCATCCATTTTCACCAAAAACAGTTTATTCTCTAATGCATGCTCATAAGGCACAATTTCCTGGTTCGGTGTGCCAGAATCCTTTGCAATGCATAGAAACCTAAGCTTAAGATTATTTTTTTATTAATTGAACACTTGGTAGCACTGGTGCCTCTGTCTATCAATGGAGAGGAAGACCAGAAAAAAAAAATCAGGAGCACAAGCTCAAATGTCCATCTCTCTGCAATATTACACTCACATAGAAAGTGAGGAGTCTGAATTTTGTCTGACATTTCTACAATACTTCATGTAACACACAGCACTTCTCATCTGTACACCTCAGCCAGTCAAATTCTATCCAAAACTTATTTTCAGGTTTATCACTTGCCAGTTTCAGTTGTAGCTGACCCAGCTGATGTCTTCATCTTTTGCTAACTGGTTAAACCGACTCACCATACTGTTTTTTTTATCATTTATCAGTCAGTTCCACCTGATCACATTTCACAGCAGAGAGAATGACTCATCTCCATCTTATCATTAGCTGACCCTCAACCCACCTTGAAATAAAGTGGCAATTATACTGGTCAGTCCTCATTTACATCTGACCTTTTTATTTCCAAACCTGTAATGCTTAATGTAAATACACAGTCAAGTTGGGTTTAGAGTTAACCAAAGTTTTGGTTGTATGTGAAAACAAAATGACTGCAATTCTGAAGCTCTGCAACACCTATCAGCTTTACTCTAACAAAGTTGTCCAAGGTAATGATTAAGTTGCTTCTCCTAGTAGATATACAAAGGATGGCACAGTCAAGGACTTGATTGGCAGCCCCAGAAGATGCCTTGCAGCTGTACTTTTGTTTAGTGAAATCTACCTACATAAACTGATATATAATTTACATTTATTGTAATACAGTTTTTTGGATTCCAAACCATTTCCTATGATCCTGTATGGAAGCCTTGTCTCAGCCTGAGAATTTTACGTTACATGGCTGGAGTTAATGGCCGGTTTCTTATGTATGCTTTGTAACCTTCTCCTTTTTCGCAGCATCAATGATGCACTTGCCACCCAGCCTTCAATGCATTCAGGACAAAGTATCAAAATGCACTGTTTATCATACTCAGAATCACATTGCCTATAAACTGTCAAGGAAAAAAAAAAGTGTTAGATTCATGCAATTCGGGAATAATAATGAGCCCCAGATTTAACTCTTTCCCATAATTTGCATATCATATAACAGTCAATAAAACATCTGTGATATATTTTTGTGAGTTGAATAATATCACAGACTTGAAATAAATAATTTAGTTTTAGAGTACTTTATCTTGCTTTGGGAGGGCAACTAGTGGTAAAATATATATATTCCATTATCAGGACAATAAAAATGTTCAATATGTATTTAAAATACAGATATTGTATGATACACAAGACGTCAGTCATTGTACAGTATAACTACCCCATGCTTTCCATGCTCTATACTCAGTTTTGTGAAAGTTACAATCAAATAGATATATGTGGCGAGGTTTTATTTCTGTAAATTGGGCCAGTGTGAAGAAGTGTACCAGGACATTGGTAAAGCTATGGCCATTCCAGCGGACACTGTAAGCTAATGGGCTCACGTCACATGTCTGGAAAGGGCAGGATGGCTCTCCAACTGCTGCTAATTTCTAATATTCGGCTCTGTTCAGAGGCACCATGGAGCAGAATGACATATGGCTGCAACTTCATTTAACATGCACATCTGACACAGAATATTAAATACCATAACAACAGGCGTACTAAAGTCCACGGCGCGGAACTTGATTTATCTGCACTAGCTGCAATTAAAGCCGGAACATCGAAAATTATTTAAAAAAAAAAAAAAAGTTAAAGAGGTACCAAAAATAGCTAGCCCGGCAGCTAATGATGTCAATACTATATTACACGCTAGCCAAAACCGTAATTCTGAGGAACATATTCAGAGCTCTAGCGTGGCTGACTGTACAGTAGCAAACCAAGGGGTTGAGGAGGAAATGCATACCTTCCCGGAACCTTAGCGTTTCTCCTCCAAAACTGAATTTTATTATCGGTGGCCATACTCGAAGAAGTGTCCGGATTCCACTCAGTCTTCCACCGCGCCCGACCTCCAGCTAAAAGTAACCATTAGGCAACGCTGAATAGAAACAAAAGGAGGCGTCTACTATGATTTGACCCTTAATGGTATACTTGTATCTCAGGTGATAATATTCTTATTGTATTATTATTAACGAAGCGCAAAAAATACAGTAATGGAAGCCGCCATCTTGGAGCGTAGTGAGGTTGATTTGTGGTTGGAGGAACGGTTTGACAGGTGCAGGGAGGATAGCCAATAAGAATACAGTGTATCATAGGATGGGCGGGGATCGTCGTTTGATTGACATCGAGTACTAGCTACAGGTGTCGACTCAGTCAGGTGCGGTCTGTTTTAAGTTAGCTGGATTACCATCGATCCATCCGTGTTTTGTTCTCTCATCCTGGTTAGGGTCAGGCGAGCTGGAATTCTAAATGTATATTTAATCTAATAGGATAATATATTAAAAACTGTTAATTGGTTATGCAATATAGGTAGATTTGAATTCATACCCTACTGAAACTTGTAAAAACTGTTTACTAAATATTACATATTTAAATGTCTCACTTGTGCCATGTAATAATGGAAAAATGAAATGCTAGTCACTTACTTACATCATAGTAATATCATTGAAAATTTCTCTCCCATAACTTGTTTGCTCACCATCACCCTTCACGCAGGTAGAATGAACAAGACAACAAATGTCTGTCAGAACTGCTGAATCACTTCCTTAACTCTAAGGTGGAGACTCACTTTTTAGACTATTTGTCAGTCCTATAAATATATTCTGTCATGTTAAACTTAGCACAAATGAACACCTATTACACATCATTACCTCTTTTGAGTACTGTCTGTGCTACTGAGTTGTTGATGTACTGAACAGGACACAAGGATATCACAATACATTGGGTCCATAATACAAAGTGTAAGTCAGGGAACAGACAGTCCATTTTGTTTTGATGATTTATATAAGTCCTCAAAAATTCAACAGGAGTCATCTGGGCTCATTTACTTCAGCCATCCCATTATCAAATAATAATAATAATAAAAACATTCATTTTTGAATGAGAATCTCAAACAGCCCCAGTCAGTTGCTGCACTTTGTCTAAATGATCCAAAAAATACGTATTAAATTTTATCTTTGCATATTTCCAAGATCGTAGCTTTAAAAAGAGTTTCCATAAACATCTCAGTTTTTCTTGCCAGTCTAAAATTTAGCAATACTATGTTTTAGAATGTAGACCAGTTTGGTTGTAACTATCTTTATAGGCAAAATTCCTGTGTGGAACATTAAGATATAAAGGGTGTGTCTGTCCTTGAAGTAATCCATAGACCGAAACTGGAGCCAGTTCACACCAGTTTAGAGCTTTTATTTATTCTTTTCCATTGTCACGGGAAACAGGAAAAACAAGAACCGATAAAAAGGCCTGTGGCTGTACCTGAGGAGCAGAGTCTCTTTCAGTCTACAAATGTCTTAACGGCAGGCAGCTCATTATCATATACAAGTTTCTCTTCCCACCCTAGCAGGTCTTCCTGAAGTCTGTTTTTGATTGTTTTATCTTTACATGCTTGGTTTGAGTCCACACCCACGTGTGTTGGCTTGGACCATCGGAAGGGCGTTTCCCTAATGCAGGGATATCATAAATATGCAGAGAAAAGGAGAATAACCTGAATGTTTTAATTGCAGATTTCATAATTGAGACATATGTCTGTGTTTCTCATTTCTACATATTCTACAAGTATGGCATATTCTCAATTCTTCAAGTATGGTATTTTCATATTCATGAGGTGTAATCTGAATACTACAATATGTCATTAATCTTTTAAAAGTATATCTTATGTGTGTAACATGAGTTTTATTTTATGTGGGAACACTTCTCTGTTGGGAAGGATAGTTAAAGTTATGTTTCCCTTGTTTTTAAATAATTTGTCATTCTTGATGGTTAATCATAGTATAGTAACGAGGCAGAATTTAATCTTTTATCCACTGCAGAGTCACAGTGAACGTGTAGCTTATTTCCGGAAGCACCAGACTCGAGGCAGCGAATACTACTGGCAGAAAACCAGTGCATTCCGGTATTCCTATTTTAGTCAAAGACCGTGTCATGGTGGCGTTAAATCGGCGTTTTGCTGAGTGCAGTATATCATTCAACCACAAGATGGCAATAAATGATAACGACGGAGAAGGGATACAAACAAATGCAACTGACGCTTAACCGTGAATTTCCAGACAGCGAAACTCGTGTAGCATAGTGACGTTGACACGCTCAAGCTGCATAGATCACATTACTATGCATGATTTCATCAGGTGACCATGAAAACGTGAAAGCTTGCTAAGAATGTTGCTGTACCCCAGGGCTAAAACATATTATTTAACACTAATCTGGAAACACAGGACTGGAATTCGTTCTCTGTTTAATTGTTTTTAATGTTTTAGTAATTAAAAAAGAATGCTTCATTATAGTCCACATTCCAAATATTATAATATACTTTGCCTTAAGTATTGTAACTGGATTTTGTGGCATAGTTCTCTCTAATGGTCTGATGGCCTTTTATTTGTGTATAAAACAACAACATATTTACAGACATGAGTTTAGTGAGCCCAACCCCACATCAGCGTCATATATTTTCCCATCTCAGCTTTATTCACCAAGTTATGAAACTTGGCGGATGTATTACATTTGAAAGCACATTGTGTTTCAATTTCTAAGAGGGTCACTCCTGTACATGGCCTTACACAAGTCCGAGCACTTTTTATGTAAGCATCTGATTCTGATAGTCCATTGTGTAGGTAATTTTTTTTACAAACAGGTCAGTTGAATAAAGTGCTCTGGTCACACGATATGGTAGATTTTGTGTTGATTTTCCAGTAATCACAGTCAGCCAGCAGCCCTTTATTTGCTTTCATTGCCCTTTGAAGTGATAACAGTGGCCATAAGCCAATCCATTCATTATCATTTCTACTCCTTTTACCATGATGACTTTCTTTTTCAGTGAAGAACACGGCTTCATTTGATCGAAACAAGCGGCTGTGCCCGTGACTCCTTCTGATGAATGGACTGTGGAAGTATCAAACAGATGGGGGGGCATCTTCACTAAACTGAGGGTGAAAGAAACGAGTAGTTGTGCGAGTTGTTTGTGTGACTGTGGAAAACATTTTAAACATCAGCTCAGAGGAGGGGACAGATGGAGAGCGGGATGCAGCGTTTCCTGCAAAATAGCCGAGGGAAGTCAACAGTTGGCGGAGATTCTCAGAAAAACGGAATGCCCGGGGGGGGAGGGGGGCAGCATTGAGGTCCGCTGTCATCGCTGCGTCAGATGCAACAAAGAACTTTGCTCACTGCCTCCGAACTAGGGCTCAAAATGACATGTATGCTTATTGCAGTACTGAATGCAATTTTTGCGCCAGAAGTACTGATTGCAAACTTAATGTCCTCTCAAAATGAGAATCACCCTTAGGCCAAACTACCAAGTCCCTATTGTACTTTCTGACTGGCATTCAGCTATTGATCCAGTACAGGGTCATGGAGAGCATGACAGGAATTCCAGGCAGCACAGCGCACGAGATGGGAACACCCTGTGGTGTTTCTACTTTACCTAATAACAATATGAGCTATTCTCTTTTTGCGTTTTGAGAATTGCTGAGTAATTTTCCACGAATCATCATATAAGTTGCATTAGAGATATTATTATGGAATGTTTAGCAGAGGAAAATTTTTAAATAATTGCTGACGGAAAAGATTACTAACTGTCCGGCCAAAACCTGCGTATTGATATAATGAAAACATAGTAGGTCATGTGACCTTCACACACAACTAGCTTTTTAACAGGGAGACTAGGGCTTGACTGGCCATCTGGCATGTCAGGCATTTTCCCAATGGGCCAGAGAGTATGGTGGGGGGGGGGGGGTGAGAGTATGTGTGACCCCACACCCCCTCAAGTCAGCAAAAGTCCAGGACTGATTTTTATACCTTGTCCAGCCCTGGGGGAGTCACACTTTTCTCATAAACAAGAATCATCATGAAACTCGGTTGAGCAAGAGCTGAAGCAAGAGGTTACTTAGAGAGTTCAGTCTGTCTGAACTGGCTGTTTATCCCCGGTTATCAGTCAGCTGTGTGCTCATTTCCATTAATCCCCCCCCCCCCACCCCCCATGAATGTGCACTCCTATTGATCCCCTGCTGTGACACATTCCCGGATTGGGGTTATCGAACAAACCCAGTGACTACCACCGCTGGCTTCATCAACACAGCCCCAAAAGGGAAATTCTGTGTTCTGTCACCCCCCCTCCTGGATATTTCCTGGACAACATTCTTATCCTGGATTCCCAGCATGTTTGCTTTGGGGTGGTGCATGTGATTCTAGAAGTGAAAGAGTTTTTTATATATATCTTTTTCTTGTTTATAAGTGCTCACTTCTGATTTGTGGATGCCTTACCTCTATAAGTGTTGAAGCCTCACCATAAGGTTATTAGTTATGCTTGTATGCCTCAACACTATTTGTCGTGAGGTCAGTATGATGGGATAAGGTGAAGTGACTTGCTAGAATGACCTGACTGGTTATTGTAGGAGAATGCCAGCCACTGGTTTGGTGAGGGCTATTGGTCCTGAACTCCAGGCGGAATATTGGAGGCCTGTTATGTAAGTGGCCAATTTTGGGCCAGTAAGGAGGCCTGCAAAGTGGGTCATTGCATGGAGGAAGTGTGTCAGACTGTCAGGAAGTAGATCACTGTGCTTTCTCAATAAAAACCAGGAACAAAAAGTGGTTCTCCCTCACATTAACATTAATGCAGAATTAGACCTGCACAATGCTGCAAGCTAGAAGCAAATTAACAACTTCTATTTCCAAACATACTTAGCTCAGAGAAAAAAAATGAAGAGCTGAATCATTAAACACACAAATTCACATGTGTCCTTGGAGTAGTCAAGAATTTGTCCTGAAGGGTACATACCTTTTTTTTTTCACTGAGCTATACTAAGTTCAGGGCCAGTGTCATGATGAAGTAAACAACAGAGGGTAAATTTTGCTGCTAGTTCACATTTTTTTTTTTTTTTGTGGGGGGGGGGGGTCACTGCAGTTTTAGTTTAGGATATATGCAATATTTGGGCAGGGCCATAAATGAGTTTAGAAGGAGAGTTAACAACACAGATGTCCCAGTTTAAAGTTGCCTCATTTTAACATAGATGATCAATAAATGGCCCTTTGATGTTGGCAGTGTTTAGTTTGAGGCTTCCCCTTTCATGGCGATCAAAGGGCCGGCCAGCCCAGTGGTCCCGGTGCTTCCATGACAAATATGGAGCTTGTGTGCACAAAGGTCTGCTGAGCCCCATAAGCTCAGGAGACGCATGGCTTGGAAAACACAGCTACCCAGTGCTGATACTTTAGTGACAGCGTCTCCCTTACAGTCATTCATTACTAATCGATTGACAAGTATGAATTACTAATTGAATTACGCAGAATGATTTCAGTAACTTACAATATATTACACAGTAGCCTACATATTAATGTGGATAGTTACTGAAGTTATTTGCATCCATCAGCTTGTCCAAGGAAAAAGCTAATAGCTTCCTTTCTTTCCTGTTGTTTTAAGGTTAAATAAACTCCAGGTTGAGGTTTGGTTTCTCTTTTACACTGGAAATTAAGCATTATATGAGAGAAACATGTGCATGTGTGTCTGTGTACATGTATGTGCCCTGTGACTGGCTGACATTCCATACAACCGCAGTATCGCAGTCTTTTGCCCCATGTTACCCGGGATTGGTTCCTGACCCGACCAGCTCTGTTTACATGTTTTAATCTCAGCAAAATGTGTAATGAAATAAGATTAGTACTGGTCCCTAATGCCGACATCCATGTTTCCTTAAAGCGAGTGGCCTGTCCAGAGCTGTGGCCAACACTTACATCTGGCCAGGATCTGAATGTTCCTGTAAGGCATCAGAGGGCCTGAACCAGTAATGCGAACTCTCAGACCAGAATTTGGAGTAACTTTGAAACTGATGGTTTTGCTGAATCAGAGGATGACTTTGAGGAAAAAAATAGCAGAGAGGGGGGAGGGGGGCAGCCTTCCGGTGTTCTGATCAGATAGTGTCCCCTGTCAGCAGGCCAGGAGGTCCGAAGGGGGGTGTGCAGGAACTCACACCAGCAGCAGCAGCACGAAAGGCTGAGCGGATATCCACCTGGACAGGCAGGCTGAGGCCACGCTCCACGGTCAAAGGCCACTTGTGGGAGCATTGTGCTAATTTGAGAGCACATCCTGTTTTCAATCTAGTGATGTCAAGCTCCAAAGCTAAATGTTGTGCAATTTGGGTCGGGCCCATTTTATTTACACACACACACGCACAGGTTTGTAATTATATCTTTGTGGGGACTCTCCATTCATTTCTATGGGGAAAACTCTAACCATAACCATAAGTAACCAAACTAAATACAAGACTTTTGGTATTTTTTATTTTTTCATCGCATTCACAGAAAACCATCAGTTTCAAAATTTTTATAAATTTCAGTTTCCCCTTATGAGGGCCGAAAAAAATGTCCATGCAATGTAAAAATAACAGGACATTTGGACCCACAATATAATATATAAATACATACATACCTATAAATACATACTGTATGCTGTGTGTGTGTTGATTTCAGACATGCTGTAAAGGTATGACTTTAAGGTGCATCCTATTACATGAAGTTGCTTTGCCAAAAATGCCAATTGACAGTATCATTTCACGTGAAATTCCCATATTAATGATTAAAGGCTTATACATGAGAATACTGAAATAAAGTCACACATAGTTTGTGACCCTGGAAGCATGGATAGTGTCACAAACAAGCATGCACAGGACACGCTCAAAGGTGAAATTCGGTCTCCTATCAAGGCTGTAAGCCAGCTACGTGGCACACAGAGATTAGATAGGTGGCTGAAGCTTATCTGTACAGTAGGAATGCAGAGTGTAGGGAGTATCTGTCCCTGAATCCAGATCTCTGCAGACCAACTGCAGTGCAAAGTGGAAGCAGTCTGCTGCTGTTTACGTCAGAGGAGACAGGCAGGAATGGGGAAGTGAGCACAGTCTTACGGGAATCCAGTGGGAGGGCTTTTTGGGGGAAGAGGCGGGGACAGTATTTGAAAACAAATATGTCATGAACATATTGGTCTTCCTGATGGATTAATAAAACATTTTTTGCTAGTAAAAATGTTCAGTAATAAGACATTGCATTGCAGTGATGTAAGTCAGAGAAAAAATCACCGGAATGTGATCATATAAACAGGGTCTGTCACAATTTTCCAAGGATTTAATGTTCCACCCATTACTGCGATATCTATACCGTTACTGCACTACCTCTACCATTACTGTGATATCTATACCATTGCTGCCATATCTGCACCATTACTGCAATATTTATTGCATGGGTAAAGGCACCACTCTTTTTTCATTGTAATGCCATAAATTATAATTGTTGTAAATTTCCATGCATTGTATATTTGTAATTAACACAGTATTTACTATTTATGTTATTGACTATTTATATTATTTTGTTTGCCTGTGATTAAAAAAATTCTCCCATACTTTATAAAGATACAAAAATTATGTAAACCATAAAACTTGTCTAAACATAATGTCACTACATTGCATTAAATCCAAAAGAAAACTTTCAAATTTGCATCCAAGCATATGCACTGACGCCCTTGTCCCTGGTGAAATATAAAATGAGTGAGGTGGAGCAGTCATCTCATTCTGGGGACATAGTAAACAACGCTGAAGCCAGTCTTGTGGTAACGGCTATCTTCTCAGGACTAAGTTTCAAATTGACTGGGATTGTCGGCATGTTTGTGTGTATTATTTCAAATAAAGCAGTTGATCCTAGTCCCTCCCACAGTGAGGCTGCCAGAACTCTCCCACCTGCTTCCAGCGCTCTGCGTTTTCCTCAGAGAACAAGCTGACCTTTTCCCTCGATGACTGATCTAACTGCCGCTGTACATCACTGCGAGTCAGAGGGCGGGAATGTGCTCTGCTCCCCCGAGGACATGTCTCCACAGGAAAGTCTGACGAAAGCTCGCGGGGATAGACGGCTGAACAGTGCAAGTTCCTCCCACCCAAGCCTTGGAGTGTGTGGGGTCCCAGTCAGGTTCCTCCACGCGAATGTAATGCACCCCAACCTCCTTCAGCCTCAACCTTGCCCATTGTACCAGCTGCAGCACAGACAGTTGCATTGTTGTCCCCGCGTTTTTCGTCACCATAGCTACGCAGAACCTGTACCTACTGAAGATACCTGAACAGAAAGCCAAAGACCTGTTAAGAAGCCTCTTATTATTCCTGCACAGGGCTAAGGAACGGGTCAAAAATACAGTGCGTCCCAGCAGAAGGCAACACTTGCCACTGTTGCAGCTCTTGCACACAGTTCCTTGCTTTACACAGTCAACCTGTTTAGCTCATTTAACCCTAAGAAAGTCCTGCTCACAGTCTTTGAGCACAAGGCTAGCACACCTGGGCTGTTTCACTAACAGACCTGTGCTGTAGAGACAGGGAGCCCTTGGACTGTACCCAAGGGAACATGGCGCTCCTTCAGGCGGGAGCCACTGTGACCCAGAGCAGAACACACTGTTCTGATGTTGGTACAGCTAACCAGACACTATGAGACCAATTACCTGTCAGATTCTCTCCAGTGAGAGATGGTGAGCTGTGTGTGTGTGTGTGTGTGTGTGTGTCCGGGAACTCTGGCTTCCCTCTGGTGTCTACAAAACATGAGGTAAGGAAAACTGGGATCTCTGAATTGTGCAGAGTGTGTGAGTGTATCCTGCAATGGACTGACATCCCTTCCAAAGCTTTCCCTGCCTTCTGCTTATTGAGTTTCAGACCTTCTGCAGACCCTGAACTGGATGTTCATGGAAAATGGATGCGTGCATGTTTGTGTAAAGGTGTGCGAGGTGTACATCTATCTATGTGTGTATACGTCTTTACATAAGAAAGGACTAGCATGTGCTCGCAGTTTGTTTGTGTACATGTTTGTGAGTGTGAAAGAGTGGTTGTGAAGATCGACAGAGTGACCCAGCCCTTCCCTATGGCTGAAATTCCTGCTGGTGCTAGAGCATAGCAGACTGGCAGTTTCTCTTTCTGTTCTGCAGAAGTCAGGGATGAACTCCAGTAAAGGGAGGGGCCACTGGAACTCACATAAACAAGGGTGGAAAGTCATAAGATAGCAAATGAATTATGAGCCATAACACAAACCGTGTTAAAAGAATCTACAGAAAACCTTTGCCATTTTATCTTAAGAGTGAACTTTAATTGGCTGTGAAGTACCTCCGAACTGACCCTGGTAGCGGACTTTAACTTCTTATGGTCCTTCGCTCACATGTCTACAGCTCCTGTACACTCACCATTCACGTGCCCTGCAGTCCATAGATCTCTGTCCCTCTATTCTACATCTTAAACAGTTGCCTCCTGCAGTTATTAAACTGGTATCATTCAAGATATCTTGTCATATGTATTAAGTACAGGATGTACTACAATACAATGATATTCTTCCTTGCGCGTCTCCTAGCTGCCTGACACTTAAGTGATAGGTCAGCAAATCTTATTAATAATCAAATTATTAGTCAAATTTTTAATACTTTTCCCACTAACCTTCTCCCAACCCCACCATAGCAACCTAAGTGCTATGCTTCACTGAGAAGCATAACTGTGTATGTAGAGATCCGCCGGTACTTATCCTATAACACTTTGAGTTTGTGTGCTTTTTGGAGCCCTTCAACAGAGCTTTCATTCTCACTGTGTGCCCGCAGGTCATGGCTGCTGTAAAGCAGCTAACGACTTTGCAACCTGAACTGATTCAGTAAATTTGCATAAATTGTTAAAAATGCAGAATTAATTCAGTGTTATTCATTGACGTGGCCACTAAGCAAATATGTTATGCAGTTTGATTGAAATGTCCTGCAGATGGTTTTTCTGTGACAGACGTATGAATGGATTGTGTGATCTTCAGAAAACTATAGGGGTTTTTGTGCCTGGCAGAGCAGTGTTCCACCCAGGAAAACACAGTCACACCCAAAGCAGAGGCTGAAGCCCTCGTCTGTCTGCCTGCATGCCTCCAGCATTCCGATGACCCTCAGATAAGGGCCCCGTGTGTCAATAGCAAAACCCTCTGTGATCTGCACTGCAACTGCAGCATCATGCTTCCGTCCAGAATGTTTGTACTGCACCTGCCTGATTGAAGGTTAACTGAAATGATGAGCCAATTTTCATGGCTAAACTAAGTAAACCGAAGCACTGGGAGATGCAATGGCCTGGTACCTTCAAAGGCAATAAGACCTTCGACTTCCTTGTGCAGCGAGTCTGGAAGCAGTTCTCTGCATCATTCATGTTATGCATGAGGATGCTGTCTTAAGCAGGAGGAGATTCTATATGTCTGACCAGATCTACACATAATGCTTATAATAAGGGCAAAGGGTAACATTTTGTCACCTCAACCCTGTCCAGGATACGCAGTATGGAAGACGCATGAGGAGGCATGGTGAAGCAGGGGGTAACATTGCATGGTGAAGCAGGGGGTAACATTGCATGGTGAAGCAGGGGGTAACATTGCTGCTCTACAGCTGGCAGTTTGAAGCCAACTTCTACACTCTATGGATGGACTCTGTATGTGTGCTCCAGACTAACGACATGCTGGTCAGCTAATTAGTATCTCTAAATGTTCTGTGTGTGTGTGCGTGTGTGTCTGGGAACTCTGGCTTCCGTCTGGTGTCTACAAAACATGAGGTAAGGAAAACTGGGATCTCTAAATTGTGCAGTGTGAGTGTGTGTCCTGCAATGGACTGATTGGGTATGATATATACACCCTATCTTTGCCAAGCATGTTCCTACATGCCCCATAATGCACCTTGAGATTTAATGCAATGGTATTGGACATCCAAGCTGTTCTTTGGAGAGAAACTTCATAAGTATTTAACAGGAGAAAGAACAGTGAAAACGGTGCCTTGCTCGTCCCTTTAAACTGCGTGTCCCACGCATGCGCTACTTTTCGTGGAAGTACAAAGTGAATGAAAGGTCGATCATATCGCAACAGGAGAAAATTGAGATAAGGATGAACAATCTGATAATGCAAAGACCGTTTTCAAACATAGTACTACAAGCACGACATCTAATTACAGTAATAGTGCATGACAGGTGCGTGACCTTCCTTCCTGCAGCGATACCGGTATTTAGTGCGACTGCATGTGCCTGGGTGTGTTTGTACTTAACCCTGTATGCACACTGGGTTTTCTCTCCTTGAGGCCAGATAAGACACTTAATGTCTGCAGGCTGTGGATTATCAGGGGACTTTAGAATCATGAGGATTTAATGCCCTCCAAACCCCCTGTCCAAGGAGAGTGAAGATGGGGTTAGCAGCGTGGAGGGGGCTCTGTCATCAGGACTGGATGAAAATTCAGAGCTGGGACCGAATGGGTGCTGCGAAAAGGAGCAACAGGAAATGAATGAACGTCAAATGCCTTTCAATGCACAAATATATCCAACCCAATCTGCCAGTTTCTGCAGTGTGATGAGACTGAGTTACAGATGGCAGCTATCTCACTGCACACCCTAATTGTGAGGCCAGTACCCCCGCAGCATAATCATCTTTGTCTAAATGTGTCATTTCATCCTGATAAGCTGTTAATAGCATAATCAGTTCGATAACAGGATTTGCCAGTAGACGAACACCCGGTCTATGGCATGTCTGTAGCTGAACTCCAAAATCTGGTAATTGTCTGTTCCGGTGGTCCCCCTCCTTCCTGTCTTCCACACAGGGCAGCTAACCTTGAAGGGGGGAGAGGCGGGCAGAAGGATAATGCTCAGCTCCACCTCCGGAGAACCATGTTATCATCCTTACCACATTCTTCACACAAACGTCACGGCGTAAGCCTTAATTAAAAGCGGATTCTGCTCTCTGGCTCAACCTCTAAACTCAAGCCCATTAACACTGAGATTTATTTTGAGGATCCTTAAACCAAATATGCACGGCAGCAATTTTAACTTTTTAATTTTAAGCAAGTACTTAAGGAGGACAGAAATGCTGCAGGGCTTCTAACCTTGACAAACTAGCTGTAAGAATACATCCATAAGAATTAGGAAGTACTGAAACCGCAAAATAAGTAATGAATTACAGCACCAAAAATGTGTCTCGTGTTTCTTTAACGGGCTTCCCCCAGAAACTTCTGAACTTACAAATGGAAAAGCCTAATTTCGACAGCTGAAGTTAAAAAATAGATTTTTTTTTCCAATGGAATTCTGAATATGTGGGTGTGTTAAGCGACTCTTGACATAACGCATTGGTTCTACTGAAGCAAGCCAGCTGTACAACAGGTAAAATTGCACTAGATGAGTTATGAGTAACTAAAATAGACCATCGCCATTTCATTAAGCCCTGCAGACAGCGGGTTCATGGCACGGCAGCCTTCCTTTGAACCCAATGATACACTCCCCCCTCCAACTGTCCTCAACACCCCACATGCCACTGTACTTACCCAACAGCTCCTTGAAACACCATAATTTTGGTTACTTACACCTCTGAGATACAGTGCTGCAACCAGGCTAGTTTTTCTCCTACTCTTATATGCGTATACTACGAGTTTAATGGTAATATACAGAAATATGTACACATCAAGCAGTATTCAATGAGACGACCTGGTAAAAGACAAATACAGATGCATGTGTGAATGTAATGCTGAAATAACGTAATCCAATGACATCCAGTTTTCATTGGCTAGTTGGTGGGACAGCACTTTGTAATGGTGTGCTATCCTGGCCAACAGATGACCAACAGATGACAAAAAGGCAGTGAGAGAGGAATGACAAAGGTCTCTGAAGTGAAACAGGACTCAAATTAAGGCTAAAAAAATTTATTGAAACTGTATAAAAAATAATTTTGACGTATTTACAATTCTAATCCAATTCAAAAGAAGGGAAACGAACAAGCTGCAATCAAGCAACTTATAGTGGACACATATCTACACAAAAAAGTGGGGTACAATTTGATTGCGTTAAAAAAATCCTGCTCACCTTTTAAATAGGCATCCAGTACATCATGCATTAAAAACAGAAGTGCTCTGGAGGTTATCTACACAAAAATCTGCTTGAAAAACCCATTCAATCCATAAATATGAGATAAAATATATATTTAAATAATCTGTGGGCCCTTCAATAAGTGTGGAATGAAACTTGAAAAATTCTTTATAAATAAATAAATAATCCCACTAATTTTTTGTACAGAAAAAAATCTTTACAAAGCCCAAATTTTAAATCAAAAAAGCATAAAAAAGCCAAGATACAGTACATATATACACAAATCAGAAGTAACATCATGTAGCATTTTGTTACTGCGCTTGCATTGTTGTGTGCATTCATGACTAAGTGAGTGGTAGTTTTTTAGGAGAAGTTCTCAAGGTGAGGGTGGAAGAATGCATTAGTGAGGTAAGGCTGCTATCAAATGGAGTTTGCACAGGTTGTCTGAGGTCATCTGGTTGTTGTTGACAATGGGAACATGGACAGAGAGCCAAGAGACCCCAGTAAATGAAACCGATGCAAGAAAGAGCAAAGTTAAGGAACAAAGTGGTATAATAATTGTAATTTTAAAAATTCAAGTATTTCCGCAGTCCCCAGTGATTTAACTCACGTAAGGCACTATGTTAATCTTTAATCTGCATCATAGAAGTCCAGTACTGTAATCTGCTTTCGTTCTCTCTAGTTTTTGTCATAAAAAGTACAGTGGCTGTTTTAATAGCTGCAATACCGTAAGACAGCCAAAAAGGAGCACGCCCAGGACATGGTCACAGGCTGGGATATCGCTCTGCAGAGCACAAGGCTCACCTGGACTGGCCCACCCAAAAAGCCACTTTGGCCTTTTGTTTCTCCTTACAAAATTCTTCGCACCAAAGAAGGTGAACACAGTGGACACCTTGGGCGAGCCGCAACCCCCGGCCGACACCGCCAGCCCCGCCCAGATCATACTGGCATCATCCACCTTTGCATTGTTTCTACACAAAAACAAATATAAACCGGAACATTCTCCCTACAGTCCAAGTTGTCCTCATTGAGGAGAAACAAAAAAAAGCAAACAAAAAAATGTCAGTGCTTTCTTTATCTGAAATTGTCCAAATATCCTTCTTCCTGCAGCTGGGTGATTAATTAGTGGTCGAGGACTCATGGCTGAGACTATGTAGCCGGATGTCCGTGGGCTCTGACGGGGTCGACGTGCTCTGCATCCAGGGGTGGTTGATTATGTCCTCAAATGAAGGCCTCTCTGATGGCCGCAGTGACAGACAAAGTTTTATTAGCTGCTGACAATCTGTAAAAAAGCATAAAAAAATCATAAGTGCAATATAATGGACAAAAATTGAAGGATGTAACATTGATATTGTAGAAAGGGATTCTAGTTGCCTATCTCGAGCATACCTGGAGAGATTTTCCTGCGGAAAAGAACTTGACCCCGCAGTATTTCTTCATCTTGCTCAAAGGGGATGTCTCCGCACACCATGTCATAGAGAAGGACACCTAGAGACCATACCGTGGCGGACCGGCCGTGATATCGGTGATACTTAATCCATTCTGGTGGGCTGTAGACTCGAGTCCCTGTTAAACACAAAGTAAAACATATGTTAAGATTATAATTCTACTTGATTTTCTCGCAAAAGCCAGCATACACCATCAGAAAACTAAATTTAAATTTTATATCGTAGCGTAGGAGGGACTAAAGGATTAAAAAAAAAAAAACAGTGTCCTGTTCTGCCCTTTGTTGACTCATGTTCACGTGAGCCTAACAATGGCGCGCGCACGCGGTCGGCTCGGGGTTGCCATGTGACAGTGTTTACAAAACACTGTTGTAAAAACGCCAGTTCCCTCCGGAGGGTGGCGCTAAAGACGCGAAAGACGAGTCTGACTCCCCGCTTCTAGCCTCAAATGTGAACTTCCGACAATAAAATGCAAATATCCAGACAAATGTATCCCAGTCGATTGAATGTAGTGCGACTCGTCCCGCAAACATGCCGGCTTTCCGATTTCTGTTTTTAAATACAAGCATCCAGAGTCTTTCAGCATATTCTGTCAACAGCAGCGCAGACGCCCATAAACAAATACTACAAATACGGGTTTGCGTAATTCTTTCGGTGACAGGAATGTCGCCGTGTGGGCTTGTACGGTCAGGATTTCAAAATATTCCGGCGAAACGTCAGTGGAAACGCGGCAACTCCTTTGCTCGAAGCGGAGCTTTTGTTTTCGGACAGATGCTTCGTCGGGCATCTTTCTGGCTTATGAACTTGTAAACACGAGATCAAAGACGGAACGAAGCTCTGGAGATTTTTTTTTCTTGCCCAACCGCGCCGATCGTTTCAGCCGCTTCTGCTCGGCATAGTAATGACCTTCAGAGGCCACTTTAATCCGTCATATCCCAGTAATGCGAACGATCACTACAGCGCTGCGCCATGGAAATAAGCGGTGCAGGCGGAGACCCCTAGCGTTAGCTGGAGACCCCCCCGCCCCCAACCACCATAAACAAACCACGCTTCCACGAAATACAAAAAGAATACATCCAACCACACATTAAAACTGCAGCTTATTTTTTTAATAGTCTATTTTAGGGTGACACATTGGCATAATAATAATAATAATAATAATAATAATAATAATAATAATGATGACGACCGGCTTACCGTCAAAATCCGTGTAAACGGTGTCTTTGAGCAGAGCTCCCGAGCCAAAATCTATCAACTTCATCTCGCCGGCAAGTCGATCAGGATGTTCTCGTCCTTGATGTCCCTGTGCACGACGCCGCAGTTGTGGCAATGCCGCACCGCCTCCAAAATCTGACGGAAAAAGTTCCTGGCCAGCTCCTCGGGTAGCGCTCCCTTTTCCGTGATGAAGTCGAACAAGTCCTTAACGTGCTCCGGTCTTTCCATGACGATGATGAAGCTATCTGGCCGCTCGTACCAGTCCAGCATTCTTATCACACCCCGGAACCCCGTCCCGACTTTCTTCAGCAGCAAAATCTCCATGGGGACCCGGGAGCCATTGGGCTGAAATCAAAACCATGATAACACCCCGATTAAACGTCGTTCCAGACGATAATACGCAAGCCGTCGGTTTATTCCGGCTCGTCGTGCATCCTTACCAGCTCCCCCCAGTCGGAGACCCGGTCCTTGGCCACATGCTTGACTGCAACCTGCGTAACAGAAACACAACACACGGTAAATCGCCTAGAAACGCAGCGATCGCGGCCAAACGCCGCCGAGCAGTCCATTCTAAATGCTAAACTCTCCCATTTAAAACAATATAAGCATCCAATATCCGCATCAATTTAGATTTAGTAGACAACGAGGCAAATGGCTGAGACATACCGGCACACCGTCAGCAATTCTCTGTCCCGCATAGACTGTGCCGAAGCCGCCGCTGCCCAGCACCGAGCCGACTTGGTAAACCTTTTCGAAAGGTTCCCTCTCCTTGACTGCAGTTATAAAAATATATAGAAATCATTAATTAGTAGCATGTCATTAGAATATCCTCCGATCCCAGTCCCAGATGCCAGAAAGTGCCGGGTGTGCTTCGTCAAACACCCCGCCTTCCTCCCCTTTCCCCCCAACAACCACATTGATAGGAGAGGAAAATCCAAATAGAACATTTCCGCTGGCTAACCTTGCTGAACTTGAAGCTGGATCTTCGCCGGCATGTCCACCGTAGAAATATGAGCAAATGAGTTAAACTTGGATAGCAGCATTACTTGGATCTGGTAAAACGCAGGGGAAATGCCTCCGATAATCCCAGAATGCGTGCCGAGGTCTCCCGTCCGCCACTACAGATCCACGTAGAGACCAACGAAATTGATATCCCTTTTCATCTAGCAAGAGGATTCAGTTTACGTTTCAGTTTTAACCAACTTGTTTAAATGCTAGATACCAATACAAAGGATAACACAGGTATCCTGTAAACAAATACAAATGAGATAGAAATATAAATAAATAATGATTAAGGTATTGCCACCCTATCCTATCAACAATGACACCGGCTTCCTCTGATGGGGCCGAACTGCACTCTCTATCTATATATTACATCCATAGTAAAGGCTGAGCTTACGGCCCATGTGCGTCATCGTGGCCCCACCCCTCCACCAATCATCTGCCGGCATCAGCGTCCTGGGCGCAAGACAAAATATAAGAGAAAATAACCGACTAGACTTGACGTGGCGGGAATTAAAACGCGCCAAAAGAAGAAATAGGCTTTTCTTCATTTTTTTTTTGAGGAGGGGAGGGCGATAGACGTATTCAAAAAAGGAGTGTGCATGAAACTACATAATAGGCGCTCAGGCAGAACCTTTACTATACAGTTTTTTAGTATTTAAAGTGTGTGCCTGTGCTGCAGTATAAAATGGAAGATGCATTATGAATTATTGTTATATGTTATCAAATGCAGTATTAAATTTTAAACCTGTATATCCACCTTCCGTTTATTCGCTGCATGATACTTTGGGTAAGTTTCTGCACACGAGCTGCACTTAATTCGTATTCAAAGAAAGTGACTCCTTTTGGAAAACTGGGTATAAGAGGGAATACTCCACATAATTTACACCCATCTGCATAATATGGCTCATTAACATGCAGTTATTTTTTATCCTCTGACAATGTTCTGCTTAGTTGGTTAGACGAACAATGAAGCCTACTGGCCCACAATGAGTTATGGAAAAGAGGCGCATACCATGCATTTTTTCAAATTGGGTGGCCGCGTTTTCATTTGCTTGCAGGATGTGGGAAACGTCAGATAAAAGGGATTGCTTACACCACCCCCCCATGGTTTCCCGCGCGCTACATTGTGTAACGGCTGCATGCGCTTCACATAGAGAGAGAGAGAGAGAGAGAGAGAGAGAGAGAGAGAGAGAGAGGGGGGGGGGGGGGTCAGTTCAGGTTACAAAAAAATGTGTGCTCCCCGCTTAATATTTTATCGGGGTGTGTTATTAATGACAGATCAGGTGTTATCTTCTGCGAAACTTTTTTAACATTTATTTTTAGTAATGGAAGTATTCCGTATATATATTTGCATTCCTCACTATAATTCGATATACGCATTCAAATACTGTTATATTTAGTATTGAATAATATGTAGTATTCAAATACTGTCGATGGGCAGCTTATCCCGAATTAAAAACTATACCAAACTGGGAAAATAATAGTTTCCATTGCCTGTTAAGGTATATTATGAAGAGACCAAGAGTCAGAGTTTAATACTAAATTTCCATTTTTCTGCTGTAGTTTAAAACGTGCTGTTAGATCAATTGGTGTCTTTAAATTGTCCATAGTACGTGATTGTGTTCCTTTGTATCCTGCAGTGACCTTTTGTCCCGGTCTGGATGGGCCCCGGTCTGGATGGGCCCCATTCTTCCTGGCATAACCTCAAGGCTTGCCGTCAGCCAGTACTGCATAAGCTGTTGTGCAAGATGGGTGAATTTGAAATAGCGTATTATTTTAGCATATTCCAAAATACAAATGTGTAAATATAATATACAGCCCTGTAAAAAATGCAGAGACCACTACACAAATTTTTGTTTCACTCATTTCTCAATTTACGGGTGTGCGTCTGTGAGCTATATATATGTGTATGCAAACTGCAGCCTGGTTCTTCCCTGTTTCTCCTTGATGAAGGGCTTCTTCCTTGCTTTATGGTACTTCATTCCTGTTTCTAGCAGCCTGATATGAACTATCCTAGCAGTGCACTTCACACCTGCACTTAATGTTTCCCAATCCTTTTGAAGGTCACTTGATGTCATCCTCTGATTCATGAGAAATTGTCAGAAAAGTTAACAGTCATCTCTGGCATTAGAAAGTTGCTTCCACCCTTCACCTGTCTGGTTACTGGTTGTTCCCAGTGTCTCCTACTTTTCTGTATTCTTGTGTACTGCTGTCAGAAATTTTGAACCTGGAAGCAACCTGCTCAGTGTAGCCTTCTGCCAGCAGAACCATCATTAAACCAGGATTTTAAAAAATGCAGATTTTTGAAAAATATATATAATGGTCTCTTTTTTCCAGAGCTGTGTAGATGTGTATCCTCCAGTAAATCAGATTAAAAAATTGATTTTTTTTGGCAACCATATGACCATACTCACAATCACACCACATGTCTGTAATGCTGTGGAATTTTAGAACCCCAATTTACACTCTGTTGGAGATTTTTTTAAAAATGAATCTGTAAATTCACAAGTGAATGGGAGCTACCTGACGTTGAAATTTTAAGACAATAGAGGCCTGATAGCAGAAGAGAGATCGATGAGGCAAAAACGGTGTACGAAAGATTAGTGAACAAAGAAAGACCCCCGCCCCCACTGCTGTCAAGGGGAAAGACCTGAAATGTGAAGCCATGCTGTGGTTTTTTAGTGTTCTGCCAGTTCATGCTTCAGTCCCTTCATTATGTTGTCATCATTCAAGAAGTTCAGAGTATCCATGTGTGACTGGCTGTTTGCATGGTCAAGCTGCAATAGAACCATCAGCTGCTTAGACACATCAGACCCTAAACTTGGGACAGCTGAACTTGGATGGATGCCAAAGTGGCACGTTTGATTCACAGGCCCAACATGCCCCCAAAAAATGTGTATTGAAGCGTTTCCACTTATTCTACAGTTAAGCACACCCCTCCCCCCCCCCCAAAAAAAAAGATTTGCAGGTGGTCTGTGATAATATCATGCATATTTTCAGAGCAAAATTATATACCAGGTAGAATGAGTGAGGAGCTATAATATGCAATTGCTTTCAGTACTTAAGTGAGTGTCATCCCTTATAGGAAGGTGCAGTAGTTGGATGTGATTATTAGTAGGCAGCCTGGTTTTCTATTGTCACTCTGACTCATCTTTGATGACTAGGTGAAATTTAATCATGCAAAGGTAATTTACAGTTTGTTGCTTGAGATACATCGGCATGTAGAAAAAAAGTTTGTTTTTTTTTAGATTCCTTGGTGTGTTGCTGTTCCTAGGCATTCTTTGTATTTTTTTCTGTAAAGGAATACCAATCAATAAATAATCATGCGTGATAAAGGGAGATCCAATACGTTTGGGATTTATGTTGCTGTATGAAATGTTGGGGCCATTTCATCCAGGTAACCTCATAGGGCAATGCATTTTCCACTCTGGCTCTACACTTGTGCAGTTTGATGGGCGGATGGACTCAAGAGCCAGCAGTGTTCAAAAGCGATAATGAACATTTGGCCTGTTGTTATTTAATATCGCTGATCTAACTTCGCAACAGGCAGAAAAGACAGGAAACCGTAAGGTGTTTGCTGACCACCAAAATGTAAGTGTGAGTGTTGCACCCCCCCCCCCCCCCAAAATGTCTTGCCTCCCCCACCCCCTCTTTAACTAGTAGCACTCTTGTGATGCTTTTTATTTTGTAATTGCCCTTCCTCCACAATAACAATCACTGCCAGGATTCCAGGCAAAGACTTCTGCCTTCAGGGGTGAATTAGTTTAATTACTTTAAATTATTCACATATTTCTGTGAAAGTGGTCATTTGCTTCCATTAGGCTGGCCCACTGCTGAGTGTACTGCATACGTACTGCTGATTAAGACCATCATGATTATAAAACCAAATGTCGTATTACCTTTAGTTAGACATGCCCATGCCACATCTTGATCAAAAATGTGACATAATTTTAACATAAAAAATATATATATATTTTCACCGAGATCAATGTTTTCTCTCAGGTGTAGAAGTTCAGTATCATTTAAAACTTTGGTGTGATATCATTGGGGAGGTTTGATCTCAGAAATGGCTGTGCAGCTTTGACTGGGAAGCACGCAGTAACATAAGGACACTGTAAAAATGGCAAAGAGCCATAATGGGCCTGGGTAATCGCTGCTACGACTAGCGGAACTGCAGAGGCAAACTCTGTGCTTGCAGTGCCTGAGTATAACCTGTGGAAGAGAGGGCTGAGGTCACCAGCTTTGGGTGTGGGCTGGGAGTGCATTCCTAAGGTGACCTGCGTGGAACTAAGACAGGTAATCTGCAATATGTTTAACCCAAACAGAGGTCTGGTCTATAATACATCATCCGTATTACAGCTTTTCCTTTTTGGAAATTTGTTTTGAGGAAATTATATAATTAATATTATGATATTGTATTAAAATGCATTTGAAGGTTAAATACAAAACCGAATAACCATCTCAAACAAAAAAATGACACACCAGTAATACTTGAACACATGATGAAGTCGATCTGAAGTAATGTGACGATTTTAGCTTTGGGGCCATAACGCGGCAGCCAAGTACCAACCTAAGCTGCTTCATAACTGCCCAGAAATAGAAGCCCGACTATGACCTTCAACCTTGCTTGTTTGAATATGACAGATGAGCGGGAGAGGGGCATGGAATCTCAGTGAGCTCATCGCTGCCTGTGTTATACAGATAGGTGACAAGCACACAGCATACCCTGCACCAGCAGAGCCGCTTTCATAGCCAGGGTGTTACTTTTCAGTCAAAGCCCTTTACATCATCTCCGATACCTGTCATGTAGCTGGATATTTCACACTTCCATACCAATTACCTGGTGTCTACACAGGATTCTCCAACCTATCTGTGAATTGTAGTAAAAATAGCTTGACAGAGAGTAACCATTCTGGATTGTCTCCTTTTACTTGCAGGGACACTGAAATAGGGAAGAACTAGGACACCTAACACTTATAGCCAGAAATGCAGCCTGAACCCCCCCCCCTGCCAAAATGAGCAGTTCAAAATACCAGGGCTGCTCTGACCAGTAAGACCTCTGCTTCATGCTTAGAGACCACAGCCACATCGGAGAGTCCGGTATCTGTGTGGGAAAGTATTTTAGCTCACAGGCACTACCTGTGCACACGTCTGCATATTCACTGCATCCTCGGCTAGGAGAGTGTTAGCAGAGTCATGGAGCGAAGCTGTTTGACTGCCTGATCAGCAGAGCACTGGACTGACAGGGATATGGTGGCCCATCTGCTTAAAGCAGCTCAGTCTTTAAATAGATTTGCTCATGGAGACATGTGACAGACCAGCTGACGTACAGCTCCAGAATCGCTCTTCTTCATACAGTACTGAGCTTTACATTTTTTGCTCCTGCTCCAGCCCACCTGGTTAAGCGACACTCCCTGGTAGAAATTCTCAAACCACCCCCCCCCAAAAGGAAAAAAAAACATCATGTGAGTCACCTGAGAGATCAGAAAAGCGGGTTGCAGGTTCTACACCAGCACTCCCACAGGTATTAACTGCCCTCGCATACTGGCAACAGGGCTGACATGTTGGGCCTGGCTGAGCCGAAGCCAATCCCCAGTGACTCAGAGACTGCTGTGGGAACCTGCGAGCTATGCGTCTCTCATCGCATCCCACACTGACCTGCATGAAAGCCTCAACCATTGAGCAACAGTTGGATGGAGACGGACGAGTCCAGACCTCCGCACAGCAGGCCCCTGTACCTCCATATCATTACTCATTTTCAGGGTTACTGAGATGAGTGTGTGATTAACGAGAGACCATTTCAATCTGTATAATGAAGGGAGCAAAAAACAATTGGAGCAATTTCCTTGATTGCAATGGTAGATTAGTGGCAATGGTACTTTGTCTGAGTGTTGTTGTATTTAAAGTGCAAATCGCAATCCAGACATTGTGTGTTTATTTTTTTTATCACATCCATACCTTTTCTTTAGTTCCTCTTGCTTTTCATCTTAGTCATTTGTGAGATAACAGGGCTTTAGATCTCCTTTGGTTCTTAAACTAACAAAAAACATTAATTCTTATAATAGTATTAGTTTCTCTCTAGAGAATATCTCTTTCTGAAATGTTGATTTTGATACTCAGGGGGAAAAATTATGATGATCCTTTGTGGAGAATTATGAGATGTTGTTCAAATGCGTGAGGTGTGACGTCAGTCTCCATAAGACAAGTGCTTCTAGGATAGGCTATGGACAGAAGCATTGGAACTACAGCCTAAATCTCTCCACTCTATAAGCTTAATGACAATAACATGTAACGAAGGACAGCATCAGCGGATTGTGCGGGACATTTTATCAGTCATGATCCATTTTTATGGATGCAACTCTCCTGGAATATGTGAAGATTTGCACAAATGAAGATGTACACGTTTGAAAGGGACATTAGCTGGACAGAGATGACAGGCCCTGCTTAACCACTCCCTGCTCCCAAACACTTGTTTGCCCATCAATTAAAGGTGACAACCTAACACCCCACAGTTGCCTCGGCAGCCCACCTGTTTGGGGGCAGAGGGAAAACAGATAAGGAAGAAAACAGGCAAAGAAGAACATAAATTCTACTCTGAGATGTGTCAAATATCTCTTGTGGCTGGTTGAGCAAGATATGAACAGAGGTGTCACAGGCAGAAGCTCATGGCTTGTAAAATAACCATGATAATAAGTTATAATTTGTGGTTTTATCTCCTGGGCGTACCATCATGTGCTATGATGTAATGATAAACACAGCCCCTTCATTATCATTATATTCAGCGTACTATTGATTCCTCCACTAACTAAAAGTAATGATGCACGCACTTATGGTTTAAGAACTGTCTTAATAATTGTTTTGTTGATGTCTATTAGTGTGAGGAATGGCTGGAGAATCTCATCTCTCCATCTTTGAGCAAAAACAATCTAAGTGGAGTGTTAGAAAATAAGCAACAGCCATCATCACACAACGGACTAGTATAGGAGAGCAGGGATTTTCTCATCTTCTCATAATAACATGTAAAACAACACAACAGAGCAAAACAGACTGTTATTGACCTACAAAGCTCCCCCCAGATGATCATGATGCAGAACCAGGTTTCTGGTAATGCAGTAGGCTTTCTCAGCACAGCACATGGTAACATAATACAAAGCATAGATTAACCCTGCAAATACCTCTGCTTATGTACAGCTTGAATGATTTAAGACGTCAGTGATGTAGAAAAAATGGAAAATGCAGCTTGTGGTTCTGGGGTATATGCACGCCTTTCTGAACAGTAAAAGTACATTTTATTTTGTAAATATTTTTACAAGTCCATCCGTAGTGTAGAATTGCCTTTTTCTGTACTGCAGATCGGCATGATGCAGATTTAACAAAGTAATATTTTTGGAAAGGTTAAGCTTACATTGGGTGCCGCAGTGTTGCTTTACACCTCTGATACTGAGCTTAGAGTCTCAGTCCTGAATCTTTGTGTGGAGTTTGCATTTTCCATCTCTATCATCATCGGAGTTTCTCCGGTTTCCCCCCACGGTCCAAAAACATGCTAAGGTGAAGTTACCAAGATGCTTGTAGGTGTGAATGGTAGCTTCCAGGATAGGCTATGGACCCCCCGTGTCCCAGAATAGGACAAGCGGGTGCAGAAACTGGGTGCGAGATGGATGAAGGTTATACTAATGCTTGACATTCCAATGTCTCCTTTTTGAGGTGTGATCTACCTAGCAGGATGTGTAATGCATGTCTTCTTGTTTCTCAGTGAATCCTAAATGTGAACCTACTCACACATTCAGCCATGGAGTCTCTGGTTAATCCATGAGGAACGTAGGATTGTAAAGTGCTTTAATTTCCACAATCATAAACATTTTCACATGACTGAGTAACCTTTACCCTGCTGCAGACTGGACTGCATTATGTTGCTAAATCAACAAGTAAAGCAGTTTTCCAGACTATGCAGACCACCTGATTTCCAAATAGGGGGACACAAGCCAAGACAATGTGGCTCTTTACTTGTGTGCTGGTGCTGATAGGAAATTTATGAGCAACGTCTGGTGAAAGTCCAGCAAGGTTTGCAGGGATCTAATTCTAAATCATATTAGCATCTGCCATAGTTTGAGATAATTTTGAGATAAAATAAGAAATAAGTCTGAAGTGCCTTCAGTCAGTCAGTGAAAAAAATCAATGTGAAATTGCATGGGTCACTAAATTCGTTTTTCCCTTCTTAGACAAAACATTCCGTTTGTGATCAGTTCAACGGCTCTACCGTTATAGAAAAATTAGAAGTCTTTCGCCTTTTCTATCCCACTCCCAGCCTTCTGCTGCTAAATTAAGGGGATATGACACTGGAATTGCTTCCCAAAAAGGAAGCGAGGAGAAAAAAGTATTTTTAGAAGGATTTAGAGAAAGGAGCCGGGCCTCTTGCAGGCCCCCTATGTAGCCCCCTTATGGAGCCCCCCTATCTTCAGGTACCCGTACCCCCTGCTCAGGTTTCACAGGGTCTTGACCTCCAGAACGACAGGAAAGGCTTCTGGTCAACATCAAACACTGGGACCATGAGGGGGGGGTCTTTGGGGCTGCCATGTATTAAGGAGGGTAATTCACAACAGTAGCAGCCTGGTTCTATATTTCACCTTGTCTTAGAGAGCTGCTGCTGAGAAGCCTTGCATGGTGTAAGATGGGGCTTAAATAACAAGAGTTGATATGAGGATCTGGATGGGGCTCCTTCCTGGGTTTGCTATACATATGCAGCCAGCTCTCTCTTTCCAGCCCCTCCCCAACACCAGCCGCTTTTGTTTAGTCTGGATAGGGTCTTCTGCTACTTTTGTCCATGCTCTACTCTGTGTACCTGGGGAAGCCTGAGGTGTAATCTTAAAATGAGCAAAGTGGGAGTTCTTCTGAAATCCCTGAATTAGAAAATTGCCCGAACCCTAGAAAGTACAAAAAAGTCTAACGGAATCGAGATCCCAGTGTGACATCCATCTGTGGCCAGGCTCAAAGGATATGCGTACAGACATTGCTTCTCTTAATCAGCCCCATTATGAAAAGTAGAACAGTGAGAAAGTGGCTTGATATCTGTAACCTCTGATATCTAAAGTAAATAGAAGCATACTGAAAGACATAGTCAAGGAAAGGCACTGCAGTTAAGGAAATCAAATGCCACTGTATTTACATAGACGAAGAAAGATGACTTGCATTATGTGACAAATATCTGACATTGTTGTACTTGACAATTGAAAGGTGCAGGAAGCTTGATGGCAGGTGCATGGAGGCCCCCAGTTCATCCACACTACTGCATTTAGGATGACCGCACTGCAGATGTCTCCAGTGCAACATATTCAATTAGCAAGGAATATCTTGAAGCATAGATAATGTCTGTCGAATATCAGCTTCATGCTCGAATGTTGGCTTCATGTGTCGAATGTCGGCTTCGTGTGTCGAATGTCGGCTTCGTGTGTCGAATGTCAGCTTCGTGTGTCGAATGTCGGCTTCATGTGTCGAATGTCGGCTTCATGTGTCGAATATCAGCTTCATGCTGCAATGTCGGCTTCATGTGTCGAATGTCAGCTTCATGTGTCGAATGTCGGCTTCACGTTCGAATGTCGACTTCATGTGTCGAATATTGACTTCATGTGTCGAATATCATCTTCATGTGTCGAACGTCGGCTTCATGTGTCGTCATCAACCAGCATCACAGGAACTACAGCCCAAATCTCTCCAGTTTATAAGCTCAAGTTTTGCTCTTGCAGGGGGTGCTTTTTGGGGGAAGCATAATATTGTAATTTTCCATGACTTACTACCATAACAAAACCTTAAAAGGATGCACATATGTGACTAATTCTTGCTGTATTTTCCTTTCTCACTAAGTTTACCCATTTCTCTGAGGTACTTTCATTTTGTTGTGTTTTATCGGACTTCCTTATTGACTTTGATTCTATTTTTATATTTATTCTAACAAAGAAAGCTGGTCATGGTGGGGTTTTCCCAAGAAGGCTTTTCCTTTTTTGTCTTCAGGATCATAACAGTCCGTGGTTTTAAAGCAGTCACAGACTTTTGCTCTAAGACCAGTTAAAGTGACCAGCCAGAGATTATAATACAGTACAAACATTTTACTGCAGCAGACTGTCAAGCAGTCCTTCTACAGAATACCCGTTTTTACAGCAGTCTAAGGACACTGGATCCTTTGGAGAGGAGATCCCTTAAGAAAGAACAAGTCGTTTTCAAAATTGTAGGCTTGTTTGTTATTCATAAGGAGAGAGTGGGTTGATTACGGTACTCTCCATGTGCTCAGATCATGATCATTTTTTGAATCTGGACCATGTCTTTTGTTGATTACTCCCAGAAGCCCCTTGAGGTGAAATAAATTGACTTTTCTCCATCATGGTCAGAACCAACGAACCAGCAGCATTCCTCAGCTCCCAAGCACGAAATCGCATCAAGCCTACAAGGCATCACTGAGTAACTGGTTTCCAGTGGTGAGGATGACTGGCACACAGTATCTTTTGGTTAGCCATGTGAAAAGCAGGTGTAGTAAGTGGACAAAGGCCTACAGCATGCAGAGATTACTAAATTTAGGCTGAAAACCTTGATGAAAATTTAAAGATATATGCTATGTTAAAGAAAAGGGACACTCAATCTTACCAAATGGAGAATTACCATTTTTTTCTCCTGAAAGACATCGCCCTCAGATCTCACTCCTTACTCATAAGCGCAAACCAGTGCTGGGCATTTCAGGTCCAGAAGCTGCAAGATTTTGTTTCTACCAGCCAGTTTAGGACTCTTCTGTTTTGTAGAAATAAAATCTTGGTCTGGATTTTTACCTTCTGGACCTGAAATGCCACACCAGCACAAACACCCACATTATTCCATTACCTGCAATGCCTGGTGTTTTCTCTCACGTCCTGTCATGTCTGTCTGTCTGTCTGCCTGCCCGTCTGTCTGTCTGTCTGTCAGTCAATCTGTTTGGTCGTAATCTTATTATGGTGGTAGGGTTTGGGGTGAGTGGGTGCGAAGTAGCTTCTCCTGATGCATTAAACTGGCAATGGAAATTAAAATTGTGTTGTCCTCCGTGGAGGGGGAGTGTGGTGGGATTTATTAAAAAACAAAAAAAAAAGACATTGCCCTTAGTCTGAACACACAGTCTGGTGACAAACACACAGGAAACATCAAGAGTTAACCATACTGTCAAATGACTCCAGAGCAGAGATGTCAGACAAAACAAGCTGAAAGCTTTTATTTGAAGTTTGTGGCATTTCCACTTTTAAGAAACACTATTCAGGTTAAAAGCAAAAAGTTATTTCTGTCTGGGGTCACAGTCGCTTCTCTGAAGCCACATGTAAAGTTGAATAAATCCACGCCATATAAAACCTTGTACAAACCTTGTAATCAAACATGTTCAGATTTTCGCAACTTCACATGTATCTAAATAACATTTCCCTTCACAACAGAAGCGCATTCAGTGGTATAGCAGACTAAATAAAATCCTTAACTTCGGCTCAAAGTCCAGAATGATGCTTCTTTTATATCTACATACATTTAGTAAACATGACAGTCGTATAGTTCATTGTGAAGCTAGGGAAAGAAGCTATGAACACCAATAAAATGCTGCAGAACTGTACAGAATACCATGATATCAGCTCCAGCTAGCGGTGAAAGTGATATCCCAGAATCCCACATAATGTGCAGTTTGCCAGTGAGCTGCGGTGCCCGAATATGGACACTGGTCTGCCGCGCTGCTGCTTCCTACACAAAGCCACCACGCATTCTCCTCTTGGTCTTACGCTAGAGCTTCAACACCTACCTAGAGCAGTCTAGACCTCCACTACAGGCCTTAATTCCCTCGTAGATGGTTGATGGGCATTGGCTGTCATGTTGAGACTCTGCTGGGGGTTCCACGGGAGCAGCAGCTGTAGAAGACTCCTCACTAAGATGCCTAATCCCTAATTGCATCTCCGATAGGCTAAGCCCTCTTAGCATGGCTACTGGGCTCACTGCCTGAGACTGTCTTTTCCTAGTTGGATTTTCCTGCCGTGGCCTGATAATTTGTGCCATTATCTGTTTGGAGGTGAACCTACCTGCCTCAGATGGATCCAGCCTTCTGCTCGCAGGTTTTTTTTAAAAAAAAAACATGCCTCACAATAACCCCCCATCCCCCACTTGCTCCCAGGCCAATGGTGGCCTCCCCCACACCCCAGCCATTCTCGACAGCAGGCGACAAGTTCAGTGGAATGTGTGTGAGACTGTATTGGGGGCATGAAGGTGCGCTGGGGTCCTCTCGCTTCGGAGCCTGGTGTGACTGAGGCTGCACACATGAACGCCCTTCCATGCGGCTGCCAGGTCACATGCACCCCCTCCCCCCCCCCCAAAAAAAAGTTATCAACTGCTGATTACTTATTCTTTCAGTCAGAGAGTGTCTTTTCCAAAAATTTCAAATTTTGCAGCATTGTCACAGCACATCAGTTATGTAGGGCAGAGGTGAAGATTCCAGGTCCAGCGAGTACAAATCCAGACCAAGATTTTGTTTCAACTAACCAGGTGAGTACTCTGTGACTGTGACTCTTTATACTCAACTGCTTGGTTGAAACAAAATCTTGAATCTGGATTTGTACTCGCTGGAACTGAAATCACCTCTGGTGTAGAGTCTAATCAGTGGACGGTACCCACACGGTGTAAGTGATCACCCAGTTCACTGTTCCAGTGCTCTGTCAAGAACTCTCCATTCACATACACACAGCTTAATCTTAACATGCAGAACAGACGAATCTTATTCGCCCCGGAGGACTTCAGTCTGAGTGCAAAGACCTCTCTGCAAATAGAAGGAGCTCATTACAAAGCAGTCGAAATAGTTTGAGTTTTTTCACCCGTTATCAGCAAAGCGTAGCCCCTTCATCCTTCACCTTTCTGAGAAGCAGAGCAGTCGGTGCTGACACCAAACTAATAAGAGGGACCTTTCTCACAACCACCCCTATTTGACAAGTAGAATTCAGTTGTTATCCTGGCTAATTCCCCAAGTCAGCAAGTACTGATACTACACTAGCTATTCACTTCCCAGTCATCAGCCAAACATACACGCTGCTCTCCTTACAGCTGCAATGACCTTACTTGTTTTTCTCTGAGAAAATGGTAGGAAGCACATGGTGACTGTAATAGAGCACAAATCATTCCCTGCATTCTGGCACCCAGGAGGAGCTGATGGTACTGGAGGGCAGGAGTGCAGCAGAGAGGGGGAAGGGAGAGAGCAGAGAATGGTGGGAGAAAAGGCAAGGGCACAGAGAGAGGAAGGAAGGGGGATGGCAAGGAATAAAGGCAGGTACAGAAATACAGATGAAAGAAATGTTGGATAGGAATTCATTAATGTGCACACACAAAGGCACACACACATATGTATGTATGCATATATACATATAATACATGTCTATATATACTACATATATATGTGTATATATAGACATATATATGTATTTATATATATATACACACACACACATATATATATATACACACACACACACATATATATACAGTATATACACACACACATATATATACACACACACACATATATATATACACACACACACACATATATATATATACACACACACACATATATATACACACACACACTCACACACATATATATATATAAGTGTGTGTGTGTGTGTGTATTCTTGTTATATTTATATTGTTTTGAATGGCAGCTGGTTGAAATGAATAAGATGATCATTTCCCCTATGCATGCTCAATTTGGTCATCTGCGTCTAAAAATTGTGCGAATCACACACAGCTGCTGTGCGGCACATGGCCGCCTGTCTGAAGCCCTTGGTGCAGCCCGCAGCCACGGCACGCTCAGGGCAGCTCGGCGGGGGCAGGGCACTGCGTGTGCTTGGCCTCTCTCCGCAGTGCTCACGTGTTGGCCTGCCTCCCCGCTTCAGTCTCGCTGGGACCTGTGCTTCTCCCACGTGCGACTGCGTGCTGAGGGGGAGGGTTTGTGTACAGTCCACTCCGGCATATGACCAGGCTGCCGGCTTTCCTCCTCTTGTCCTTCACACTTGGCCACAGTGATCATGGCAGTCGGTAGGAAATAATCCTTACGGTTCCACAAGGACATCTAATAAATAAAAGTCCACAATGTCCAGACTGCATGTACGAAATGATACCCAGATGAAGGGTAATTAGAGTATTTTTTTCCACAACAGAACCAGGCTATTTATAGACAGTAATATCGCTCCCCTTTGTTCCCAACTCTGTCTCCAGTTTCTCTCTTCGTCACATAAGAGTGTAACCTTTTGCAAACAAAAATAAATCAAACAACTAGGTGGCGAAAGAGCTGGGAAGCGGGTCCAGCTCATGCTTACATTCAGATAGCCTGACGTCAGTCCTCGGCAGGTGCAAGTCAGACTGGCATCAGTACTGACACAGAGAGAGACAGTATTTGCTCACAAGCCAACAGGGACATGACAGATTCTGCACTGAATTTGTATGTTGCAGAGATTAAGAGTGAGTGTGGGTACCTTTGTCTGTTGTGACGGATGTGGATAGGAGTGCTTGCCTGTGTATGTGCTTCGACGTGTCAGAAACGCTCTGCTGGTGTGTGCATGCGGATACGCATGTGCGCATATATGGGTGTCAGTAAGCTTGCCCTGGTAATGCGACAGCTATCAGGATCACCTGACCCAGCAAGAGGTGGAAGAGATGGGGAACCTGAGCCTTCACCTGACGTCAACACCTGACACTGGAGATTCCCCGCTAAACCCCCACGCCCCCCCCAAAGCCGCCCGCAATCCTTCTCACTACCTCTTTTCACTCAGCCCTCTTCCTATTTCGTCCAAGTTTTCCCTGGGATCTGTGAAACGGAATTTGATTATTGAGGAACTTTGCCATGAAGTCAGTCACCTGCTGTGGAAAAAGTCCCTACAGTGATAACAATTATCTGATTTTTCTAAGGCAGAACTGTCTCTTTATAATTATTATTATTTAACACACTTGGCCATAAACATTTCTGTACATGAATGCACGCCCATGCCCTTCATTTATGACCGCAAAGAGGGATAGCAGCTAATATGTCTCATATGCAAGTATTTCTTAAGCCTTCCTGCTTCTTTCACAGTGAGGCATGAGACTACATGTTTGGTTTTGCCGGCTGAGTCAACTGCTCTTTCAGGTATTCTGAGTGCCAAGTTAATATTTGCCATCGCAGCGAAAGTGGTTGTGCGAGCCATTAAGTATTAGGCAGTGCATTGCGATATCCGTGGCACCTGCACACTGACTGATCTTTAGCCCCAGGTGCATACCAGAGATGCTTGCTGGGCCATCCCCAGCCTGTCCATATCCCCAGGCAGAGGTGCGTTTCTCAAATAGTTTGAGTACTTCACCAGTATGTTCAAATTGCACATTCCTGTTTCGCACCTTCAAGGAGACAACCTTTACTCTGCAGGTAAATCAAGTGCTTCTACTGTACTTAAAAAGGTAAATCCAAATTTGTGTCAACATCCCTTCAAAGTTCCTTCCTCTTTTGTTGAGTCCCGGATGAATGATTTTATATGAAGAGGTGCCGACTGCTGGACTCAAGCAAACGTGTGAGACACTGAATAATGTATATGGCAATGTGGGTAAGATGCTCACTTAACCGTGTGCTGGACACCCGCGAGTGATTAGGAGAAACCTGCACCCTAAAACGATTAAGAGGCGTGTCTTGAGAGAATGAGTGCTTGTAGTGGGTGGAATTCTCAGCATTCTTCAAAAGAACAGCCTGACACAGGCACATTCCTCTAAGTGTACTAGGTGGAAGAATCTGGAGATGCCAGCTGGCCTTCAACAAAAAGCAGGGTGCAGAAATGGAAATGACCGGTTTGTCTAACCTGAATTAAACTTTTTATGTTAAGCCAGATAAACAGCCCTGGACCAAGCGAATCTCAGGATGAACCATTTGAAAATTAAGGTCAAAATTAAGTGATAGATTATTTCAGACTATCTGAGGCATCTGGCACACACCATAGCCTGTCCATTACATGCATGTAGTTGTCCTAAACGTAGAGCCTTACCAGACCTTGACCTTGATAATATATAGAAAACATCTAATGGTATGGCACTGCATGTGACCAACACTGGGCAGAGCACTTCGTGGCAGCGTCCAATTAAATTGCTCCTGTCGCTGTGTCCCCTGGAGTTTTTTTTATTGCTTATTTCTTTATAAAGGTTGGTTTATAGCTGTGCTGACAGCTCACCTCCTTTATAATAACAAGGGAGATAGAAGAGAGAAGGTGTTGGCCAGGCCTCAGTGGAAACTGACAACGCAGAGAACACTGCACTGTGATTATGACAGCGTTATTCCCCACAAAGTGCTTCAGAGCCTCGCTTTAAAGCCGTCAGAGGAGTACACGTGTCCTGAGATGGGTATTTATACCACCCTCAGTTAACAGTGCATTATGATCAGAGGCTTTTGCTAAATATAGTAAGACGAACTATGATTTTATAATGATGACATGAGTACGGGAATGATGAAATCACAAACAACAATATCATACGTTTCACAATGATGCAAAGATTACAAACTCCAGAACAGGGATCATTTTCGAAAATACCAAATTTGAATTATAGATTATTGAATAAAACATGTCACTTGGGAATTGTGGCGTTTTTGTTTTAACTGCTAACATCTCACAGCCATGGAGAAGAGAAATTAAGGAGAATACACATCATGGCACTAGCCCAGAGAAGCGATCTGGGGCTGTGTGGATGGATGGTATATGCACTGTAAGCTAAAATTGTCATGATCCGCTCCGTCCGCTCCTGATGTGTGCCACGCCCACCTCGTTACCTTGTGTTCAGCCCTAATTGTGATCGCCTGTGTCCTGTTAAGTCTAGCTTGTCTCTTGTATTTAGTCCGCGTTCCCGTTTGTATCCCCAGTCCGGTCATTGACGTTGTGACGTTGTTTTGTTGCGTGCTCTGTGTTTTTGGACATTAAACTCCGTATTCCCCGATCCCTGGCTTCCGTGCACCTGCTTCCCCGATCCGTGCTGCACGTGATCATAACAAAAATAAAAATTCTGCTGTAGGCAGCAGTTTCTATACGTCCAACACTTCCAGAGGCAATAAACTGAAGCAAATGAAATAAACTGATTTTTCACATTATGCTTTTAGCAGTGAGTGTCAAATGTTCATACAGTGAACACTAATGGGAGCTAAGTACGACATTATTATGCACTTGCCATGTGCAGGTCAGCATGGTCTAGTAATATACTGTATATACGCACACACACAATATTGGTGAAAGTATCGGGACACCTGCCTTTACACACACACATGAACTTTAATGGCATCCCATTCTTAATACTTAGGCTTTAATATGAAGTTGGCCCACCCTTTGCAGCTATAACAGCTTCAACTCTTCTGGGAAGGCTGTCCACAAGGTTTAGGAATGAGTTTATGGGAATTTTTGACCATTCTTCCAGAAGAGCATTTGTGAGGTCAGGCACTGATGTTGGACGAGAAGGCCTGGCTCGCAGTCTCCACTCTAATTCATCTAGAACGGTGTTCTATTGGGGTGTTGTCAGGGCTCTGTGCAGGCCAGTCAAGTTCCTCCACACCAGACTCGCTCATCCATGTCCTTATGGACCTTGTTTTGTGCACTGGTGCTCAGTCATGTTGGAACAGGAAGGGTCCATCCCCAAACTGTTCCCACAAACTTGGGAGCATGAAATTGTCTAAAATGCCTTTGAATGCTGCAGCATTAAGAGTTCCTTTCACTGGAACTTAGGGGCCAAGCCCAACCCCTGAAAAACAACCCCACACCATAATCCCCCCTCCACCAAACTTTACACTTGGCACAATGCAGTTAGACAAGTACCGTTCTCCTGGCAGCCGCCAAGAGAAGCATTATTCGTCACTCCAGAGAACAGGACTCCACTGCTTTTGAGTCCAGTGGCGGTGTGCTTTACACCACTGCATCCGACAGTTTGCAGCTGCACGGCCATGGAAACCCATTCCATGAAGTTCTTTACACACTGTTCTTGAGCTAATCTGAAGCCACACGAAGTTTGGAGGTCTGTACCTATTGACTATCTGGCGACTTCTGCACACTGTGCGCCTCAGCATACGTTGTCCCCGCTCTGTGATTTTATGTGGCCTATCACTTCGTGGCTGAGTTGCTTTTATTTCCAATTGCTTCCACTTCATTATAATACCACTAACAGTTGACCGTGGAATATTTAGTAGTGAGGAAATTTCACATATGGACTTATTGCACAGGTGGCATCCTATCACAGTAACACGCTTGAATACACTGAGCTCCTAAGAGTGACCCATTCTTTCACATGTGTTTGTAGAATCAGTCTGCATGCCTAGGTGCTTAATTTTATACACCTGTGGCTATAGAAGTGATTAGAACACCTGAATTCAATGATTTGGAGGGGTGTCCCAATACTTTTGGTGATATAGTGTATATATATATATATCTCACCTAAAGGATTATTAGGAACACCTGTTCAATTTCTCATTAATGCAATTATCTAATCAACCAATCACATGGCAGTTGCTTCAATGCATTTAGGGGTGTGGTCCTGGTCAAGACAATCTCCTGAACTCCAAACTGAATGTCAGAATGGGAAAGAAAGGTGATTTAAGCAATTTTGAGCGTGGCATGGTTGTTGGTGCCAGACGGGCCGGTCTGAGTATTTCACAATCTGCTCAGTTACTGGGATTTTCACGCACAACCATTTCTAGGGTTTACAAAGAATGGTGTGCAAAGGGAAAAACATCCAGTATGCAGAAGACCCCACCGGGTACCACTCATCTCCACTACAAATAGGAAAAAGAGGCTACAATTTGCACGAGCTCACCAAAATTGGACAGTTGAAGACTGGAAAAATGTTGCCTGGTCTGATGAGTCTCGATTTCTGTTGAGACATTCAAATGGTAGAGTCAGAATTTGGCGTAAACAGAATGAGAACATGGATCCATCATGCCTTGTTACCACTGTGCAGGCTGGTGGTGGTGGTGTAATGGTGTGGGGGATGTTTTATTGGCACACTTTAGGCCCCTTAGTGCCAATTGGGCATCGTTTAAATGCCATGGCCTACCTGAGCATTGTTTCTGACCATGTCCATCCCTTTATGACCACCATGCACCCATCCTCTGATGGCTACTTCCAGCAGGATAATGCACCATGTGACAAAGCTCGAATCATTTCAAATTGGTTTCTTGAACATGACAATGAGTTCACTGTACTAAAATGGCCCCCACAGTCACCAGATCTCAACCCAATAGAGCATCTTTGGGATGTGGTGGAACGGGAGCTTCGTGCCCTGGATGTGCATCCCACAAATCTCCATCAACTGCAAGATGCTATCCTATCAATATGGGCCAACATTTCTAAAGAATGCTTTCAGCACCTTGTTGAATCAATGCCACGTAGAATTAAGGCAGTTCTGAAGGCGAAAGGGGGTCAAACACCGTATTAGTATGGTGTTCCTAATAATCCTTTAGGTGAGTGTATATATATATACACACACACACACACACACACACACCAGGGATAAAAAACAGAACGAAGGCAGTTTTCCTCAGATAAGTGGGTCGACAGCTTTGCTTCTCACACTGTGACCAAGATTTAGTGAGTTGCACAGAAGGCGGCGTGTGCACGGGGCTGTGTGAATGGAATGGGAGGCTCCTCCTTCTCCTCCTCATGCATGGCCATGGTGTTTTTCCCAGGAAGCTGTCAGATGCACCATGCGTGGGCTGTGACAGACTGCAGTCCCGCACGTCAGTGTCGCAACAGCCTACCCTGACACTAATTCTGGCTGCGGCATATAAAATTCAAACAAAAAAATGTTTTACGCAAAGTTTACCTGCACCATTTTACATGTACCAATTCACATGTACCAATTCACATGTACCTTTTTTTTCTGTCTTCCTGTTTCTATACAGACATTGCATGATCTTTAGCAATGCTTCTGCTCTCATTCATACAATCTACACCCATTAAGCACTGCTCTTTAATGTCATTAAGCTAGAATTCTACCTTAGGCATATTGATTTCCGGGAGGTGGATGAGAGACAAGCAGGAGGGGGGAGGGGAGGCTGGCTAGGCTTGAGCGGTGTTACCCTAATACCATATACTGTGGCATTTTTGGCCCCCCAGCAAATGCTATCAAAATATATACAGCATGCCATGTTAAAATGACTGGACAAATTAGACACCACCCAAGCCTGGTACTGGCTGGTGGGGGGTGCTGTCAGTAATATTTACCGACCAGGTTTACAGGATGCCGATAACATTTGCTTACTGGGTGGGGCAGGGTTCTGGCCGTAACTTGCTGAGTAATTTCACCGCCGCAGAACAACTACTGCCGTCAATTTGCGGGAGACTGGGAGAGGTGGGATGTGTGTTAAGCTATGTGAATTTAGGGTGAGCTGAAAAAAGGTACAGGCCCTTACGAGCCGTGGTACTTAAGCTAATACAGTCCTACATATGCCTTTGAAAGTACAACCTATCAAATGTGACATCGATATAATATTTTCAGTCTGGCTTCACCCTGATTCAATAAGTTCCTCCGTACATCCACATTTAATTCCTTAAAGACTGTACATCGCACCTCCCCCTAATTGTACAGACTCTTCATTTGACAAGTAGCTCCAGAAGAAAATCATGAGCGTTCATATTCTACGGCTCAGCCAAGAAAGCCGATGTTAATGGCTCCTTCTTGCAGGGAAAGGAGACAATAAGTGGCTTGGGATGATGAGTCAGAGTGCATCTCTCCATGCCTTTGTGTGTGGTGCAGGGACTGTGCCAGTGATGCCCCTAGCTACCCTAACCAAACGCACATGTGCCCGTTGCATTGGCCCTTAGCAGTGAAGAGCTGTGGATCCCAGCAGGGCTGGAATGTGGCCTAATGTTATTCCAGCATTTGGTAACAATTAACAGATCAGACAGTTATATTCTGACAATACATTCACACTGATTTGTGCACAAGCCCACACTGACTAACCGGGGGAGGGAGGGGGGGAATCGAGCTGCTTTTGCAGATCCCCCAGTTTTTAGTAATGTATCGATAATCATCGAGTAATTGGGCTGCTTCAAAGTTAAATGTGGAAGCAATTAAGTTTCATTTAGGAGGCCGGTGATGAGCCGTGTCCTTCTCAGACCAGCCCTAACGGGAGCTGTGAGGGGGGACGAAAGTGGACCCTCTGGGGGTCGAGAAACACTGGCCCAAACTCGCAGAGAAAGGAAAGCTGCGGTCGTCCCCCTGCAGGAGCCGGGGCCTTTAGTGACCTACTAAACCAGGAGTAGTGGCAGCGACAGGGTCAGATTCTAGAAAGAACCACAGAAGAGGAAGTGCTGTTATTAAAGGGGAGCAGACAGGGGATTTTACAGCTTCCTTTACAACGGATTATTCAAACAACCGATACTGCAGACTGCAAACAGACATCACTGTTCGTGCACTGCTAGGTGTGGCTGACCAGAGTCTGCTTTGATCAATGTTTGAATCATTTGAGCACGGAAAACTATGACTCATCCAGATGTTCCCAAAAATAAATATTAGCACGATTATTGCTCTGTTCTACAAATTGTCATCTTGCAATATGTGCCACAGCGAATTATCCCGTATGTGTCATAATATATAATTAGTTCTTTATTTTTGCATGCATACTGACTTCCCCAGTCCAGCACAGTGCATGGATTTTTGGTGCAGGGGGCTCATGGCTGTGCATTACCTATTATATTTGAATTAATCAATACTTAGACCAAAAAAATTACCTTTGATATGCCAACTGCCAGTAGTATTTATTATGCATCTATGTATTTGCGTCTTTGCACCCCCTTCATAGAAAGTAATATAGGTCTCTTAGAGTATTATTTTACCTGTTACAAATCAAGCAATGTTAGCAGTCATATGAGATTATTATAGGGGGAGAGGAATAAGCCTGAGGGACGGAGGGACATCTAGAGCAGCTTTTCATTGTTGTAGGGAACCGAAACGACGAAGTTGGTCTGTCACACATTAGCATGTGCCTTTTGTCGGCAGTGCTACACTGCTAAATGACAGGCAAGTAAACAGGGTGCAGATCCTGCGCAGGGATAACACAGTAAACTCTAGTAATGCTGAAATAATTTTGCCCCATCACTCATAATAAGGTTCCCATCGTCGCTGTACAAACAATCCCGTCCCGGCTCTGGGACGGACGCACTTACGCCTGGTCATGACGCACCTGTACTACTACACCTGCGTATCACTTACCCTGAGATTCCACCCTCGCCACACATATACACACACTGAGCAGCGGACAGGGCGTGGCTGCTCTGCAAACAAGGACCTCTTACGCGCAGAGCATCCGGCTTAGAGCATCGCAGAACAGTTCCGCTTGCGCCCTCGCTGTCTGTGGCTGGATTTTCTTGACCGTTCTCCTTCTAGGAAGTAGAGATTACAAGGGGAGTTTCCCAGCTGCCCCCCCCTCTCAGCAACGGAGGCACCACACCATTTTTACACAAAGCACGCACGCGAACTGCAGCAGGGCCTAACCCCTAAGGCCGGTTTCATATATATATGTGTGTGTGTATGTTTACAAAAGCTTGCTGCCAACTTGCAGCTGATTGCCAAGGAGACATGTTGGGGGAGGGGCTTATCTGGGGCTGTCTGCCCTTGCAGTCAGCCACACTGCCAGCCGCATAACCGGCCAGGTATCAGACCCCCCTGCCGCTTGAGGGTAAGTGAGTGCCCAACCCCCACCACAGGTCTTATTCCATAGCCTGGGATGTGCAGGCAATAAAACAGACCCCCTCGCCTTCCCATGTGCCACGAAATTGGCAGTAGGAGAAAGAGGGAGGGGTTATGGCGATGGTTGGGTTTCAAATCACCCCTTATTCCAGTGCTATTATTAAAATGATGGCCATCTCACTGCTTGTCCTCTTCTGTAAGGATCCTGAATTGTCCTCCATGCCACAGAGTATGGAGCTGTAGAGTATAGTCTTACCAAGTTACACTGTCTCAGAGCACTTTTTAAATGAAAATCTAAAGAAAAACTGTGTTTTCATATTGCAGTTATAGTGTTCGCTTGTGACAAAATAGAAGCAGTTGGAACAACAATCTGCAGTGTGTCATGAAGCTTAATATATCCCCATAACAGCTCTGACCTTTGCTTTGGGACTGAAATGGCAATGAAAAGTGACTAATGAGCCAGTGGCCAGTGTGGGAAACCCCGCCAGTGACAGACAGCTTCACTGGGAGCCCAGACATGCAGCAGGATCTCCATGACTACGTACGGTGATACAAAGAGCGGGAAAGAGACCCATAACATGACTCTGCGTCAGAGAGAAACAGCAAGAACGTCACAAGAAGACACAGTCATTTGTATTTTTCCACCAATTTCTGCCTGGCTCCTTTTATGGGAGACAAAAGCAGAGATCACAGAGCACAGAACAGACAACACGGCTGATGTGGAGTCAAGAAGCCAGCTATTGTGGAATTACTTGCACTTAAAAAATGAGAGAAAACTTCGTTCTCTATCATTAGTTAATAAAAGATGAGGTATCATCCCCAGGCTTTTTCTCTTTTCTCAGTATTTTTTTTTTGCAATTTATTACAAATAGTCTACTTTGGTCTGCCCACAATTAGCACCAGTCAATGACATCACTTTCCAAAACGAGCCTGGTCACTCCTCAGTTTCCAAAAACAGAATCTTTTTTTTCTGCAGTGGCAGTGTTTGTGTTTATTTGAGGTCAGGAAGCCCAAGAGAATAAACTGGCATAAATCTGAGCCAGAAAGCAGCATTAAAAAAAAAAAATTACAGACCGCCCTATATAACGGCCAATGTGGCAGCTCTGAGATTTGGGATCTGTGCCCGCAATCGGAAGGTTGCTGGTTTGAGGGCCAGGAGTAATGCTACTCCATTGGGCCCTTGAGCAAAACCCTTAACCTGCAATTGCTTTGTCCTGGGTATGATGTCAATCAACATCCAGACCTGCAAGGAGCTCCTCCAACTTACCGGAAAATTTGTATCCATTTGGACTAGTGTAGTGTGGTGCTGAGGTATCACCCATTGCACTCAGGTTCTCATCCCTGAGGTGGTTTGTCGTGTGGCAACATGCTGTAATCAATGCATGCTCCTAACCTCACTCTCTCTCATATATAAGCACCTGACAGGTATGCACCCCGGACTCAGAATCAAAATAACAACAAAAACATTCCGTGAATTGGGTGTGGCCAGGAATCTAACATAATTAAGAAATACTTCTGCAAGGCTGAGCTAAAGTCCAAGGCATAAGGGAGAGGTTGAGAGGGAAGCCGGTGCCAATGTGCCCTAGATACATCAACTTTTCTAAATGAGGGAAAAAGTAAAACAGGCGTCTGAGTCTTCCATGGAATATCAGCAGCCATGGTGGTTTGTGGACAGCAAGACTTGGAGCAAGTGTAGAGTGGTAAGGACAGGTTACATTGTAACAGTTGTGTCACCTTTTACTTAAATGCCTCAGCTCTCAGTCAGCTACCTCTAAGTTGCTATGAGTGTACAGCATGACGTCCAGGTGTTTTAATAACTAAGGAACAACAATATCTCAAGTTTGGTTTCCTTTAGAACAGGTGGCACAAAACAAGAATTGAGATTGACATTTAAAATATGTCAATTGTTCAAGTTTGTTTACTCTGAATGATCCCCGTAGTGCTTTATCAGTTAACATTCTGTGCATTCTGCACTTTGTTGTATACAAGCAACAGGGTAGTGGGTCTACTGTAGCCTCATGCCTACCAATTCCTTGGGTCTCTGTGTGGAATTTACATGTTTTCTCCATGTTCTTTATGGTTTCCTGTGGGCACTCAAATTTCCTACTGCAGCCTAAAGACTTACGGTTGGGTGAATAGCCGATAGCGTGTTGCAGGAAACCCCACAACAACACGCAGGGGAACATGCTAACTCCACACACATGGAGCCATGGCAGAGGCTTGAACCCTGGTCCCAGAGATGTGCGCCACCATGCCACCCAGAGGTGGAAAGTTCAGGTTTGGAAATTGCAAATTCAGACCAAGATTTTGTTTCAACCAACCCGTTGAGTACTCTGAATGTGATTCTTTATACTCAAGTGGTTGGTTGAAGCAAAATCTAGGTCTGGATTTCCACTTTCTGAACCCGAACTTTCCATCTCTGATCCCGTTCCAGATGTCCTCTGCCAGGATGTCTCCAGTGCTTCCTAGGACAAGCTCCTGAAACCCTGTGATCCTGCATTAGATAAGTGGTTATGGAAAACAGACTGTAGACAGGACGAATGAATGGATATATGCAAACAAGCCTTTTCTGCAAAAGAGTGTTTCGCAAAAGCTCAGCTCCAGCAAAAGTGTGGACTTGCTGCGGGTCCGCAAGGACCGGATTGTGAAATACTGCTGTAAATCAACCTGATTTTTTCAGTACTGCCGACTTAGTACATCATCATGACTGAAGCTGCAAGCACTTCTAATCTCCCATATACATCTTTCAGTCACTTAAAGGGCCCTTACACTGCTGTCGTGTAACTTAAATGATGGAATAGTGTCCGGGCACAATGCCCCTTGCAAGCCGTGGCAGCAGGAGGACGTCATCGCTCAGCTTGGAGAACCAGGCTTGACCTTCCACACCCCCAGACCTAGTCTTGTCAACACCAGCCTTCAAACTAAATTTCTGCAGAAGTTACGCCCACCACTTATCACTCTTCCAGCGAAGTGGCTTCTCACCCAGGGCGTGCATAAAGGGGAAGCTCCAGCTGATAAAAGCCAGGATCTGCACACTCTTTTCACGTGGGACTGCTGCTCTGCCACTATCTGAACTCTTTCTGGGGAAGGCTACACATCTGCTTTTCAGTTAAAGGGCCCTCATTTTGCTGTGGTGTAACACCAGTAATGGAACAGTGTCCCTTGCTTTTGCACCCTTAAAGATGCAGGCATGTGCGAGACATTTGTTTTAATTTGCGTTTTGAATGACTCGATGCTGATGTGTATCGCGCTACAGCAGAATAAGCCATGAATGAGCATGGCACATTCTGATATCTGGATATTTTATCTTGCGTGAGGTTTAGGGCGCCATACAAAAAAATAAAGCATTGTTTACTACAATACTAAATTTAAAACAAGTCGGTTCATCAGGCAGGTGACTCTCCAGTCAAGCGTGGAATAATTGGGGCCATGTCTATGTCACGCACTGACTGTGGTCATGTTTGCAGCTCTTCTGCCCATGAGCACGGAAGGACCAGATCCATGCTGGTGTTTCCCTCAGTGGCCCCTCTGGCAACCTCACATTGGTCCCTGTTGGGAAACGATCCCAGAAAGAGAGAAGTAGGTCAGACATGAATAAACAAACACCCTTTATAAGAGCTGGTGTCCAGACTGGGTTTCCTCTTGTCTGTGCTGTTGGCCTTCACTGTTTTAGGGCAGAATACAGAAACTGCTACCACAGCCCAAACAAACGACATCGGGATCTACATTATACTGCTGAGGGAGGATGCAAATGTCAATGGCTATGGACATATAGGACACATTTCTTATCTGCATGATAAGGACTGGTTGTTGACTCTAGTTAATAAGCTCAGGCAAAGCACCGTACCCTCTTAAGACCAGCAGACCTGCCACGATGCAGAGCCACAGGCTGTGAATCACTTCCATTCAGACCGAAGTCCAATCTGTTGCATCACTATCCAAAAAAAGAGAAGGAAGTTGACTGTTGGCATGATGAATGGGTATAATGGAGCATGAAATTGAGCAATTCTTGAGAAAACTTTCGTATTTTCTGTTTATGTCTGAGCAGCACATTTGATAGGGGTGGAGAAAAAACTGTAGGAAGTCATTGCTTTGGTTTAGGGAGTGAAACCACCACCTCCCCACCCACTCCTGGTCTTGGGACAGCTTGCAACTGAAATCATCGCATTCCACTGCTCCATGCCACAGGGTGCCTCCACACACCTCGTCTCCTTTTTCCCTTTGCTGCTGGTGGATTCCACCCACTGCGTTCATGTTTTTGCGCTAACCAATCACAGTGGTCCATCAGCATTTTTGGTTCACTATGTTAAGCAGCCTGAAGCCTGCTCCTCCTACCCTGAATTTTGTCACGAGACCCATTTTGACTGGACCATGTTGTGCTTTCCTTACTGCTTCCCATCCTGACATATTTTTTGTTGCTCCATCACGTATTAACGAGCTTCCACTAACAATGTAAGACAAGAAGCCCTGAAACCAGAGCATTGCCTGGGAGCAGAAGGTCCCCCAGCTGTGAGTTTTCAACCTCATTTTCTCCCATCGCTGCCTTTCACGTCTGGCGGTCGGCATTGCTACATTTTGGGGCTGTGAGGTCACAGCCTCTTTCTGGGGTTTCCCTGGGAGGATAGGCCACCATTAGCCAATACTCAGGCCCACACAAACAGCATTACAACATAATAATACTGTGAGGGAAGCACAGGTGGAGGTGGAAGGGCATGGTGGACATTTTGCAAAACTTCCCATTTCATTGGAATGGTAAATATGCACATTGATATTTGCATGGCTACACACTCACGAATGCAGGAAATTTGAAAGTCAAATGCAACGTGAATTTTTATTAAAAAAATGCGATGTAACATGTTGCACCTACGTTATTTTGCAATTAGTTTGTATTTTAGGTGTTACATACGAAAAAGAAATACACTCCACTTTGACCTATTGCACAGCAGCCAAGAGTTTTAGAAGTTCATTTTAGTGTATCATATGAGGCACAACTTTTTGCATGTTTTATTATGACAGTAATACTGAGAATAGTAACCACAGTAGTGCTTTTCTTTGAATGTGGGCTCACAGCTATGTCAAGATATGGTTTTCACACGGCTACACCGGAAACATAGATGGCAGAGTGAGCCGAAGGACGTAAACAAGCTCTGTCTGCACTCGCCTTACTTGCCTCGACCCCCCCCCCCCCCCCCCTCAGTAGCTGGTGCAACACATTTACCCACAGAGGAGGCAGCGTTATTTACTACACTTGTGTTTACCGTTCAGCAGCTCAGCTAGCCTTCTCAGCTCTGCTGCATGCCTTGCATGGTGAAGGTAGCCTGAAATAATCATGGTGACTTGTGGGCCACACGGTAGCTCAGTGGTGGCTCTGTTGCTTCCCACTTCTGTGGTTGCGGCTTGAAATCTACCTCGAGACATTTGTGTGTCTGTATGAGTTCAGCTAACATCCCTGGGTCTGATTCCATGGTTGAATGATTCGCAGTTCCCCCAAATTGGGCAGATTCTTGGTTGAAAGTAAATGTATTTGTTGCTAAGCTTGTCTTTTGTATCATGACTTGCTGAGAAATCCAAGAACTCCTGAGTAATATCGCCTCGCCTTGTCATGGTGGAGCTTTGGATGGCTGCAACCCTAATCTGATAAGGTGTTCCTGGAAGAGAGATGATGAACCTTCGCAGAATCTACCAGCACGGGGAATGGTGTGTATCATTCTGCCCAGCTCCATTCGTTCTGCCATGGAAAAAATTCAGACATGTGGTTTAACTGATATCATTGAGTGTTTTTTTTATATTCTGTTAAACTGAACACATACACACATCTAGCAAAAATAATCAGCTGCTGCATCGAACACATGCACATTATCCTGATCTGGGGCGCCTGGGCTATCATAGCTCTCTGAGGGCCCCCTACTTCCCTGGTATCGCTTGCAGCTGGGTGGGTGGGGGGGTTGATAAAATTTGCTGAGCGGAGTGCAAGACTTTAAAAACTATGGGGGGGGGGGGGGATCTGCTGTCTGAATTAAATAGTTTTTTGGTTCAGAGACGAAAATTCAGGACAAATCATGTCCCATAATGGTTCGAAACAGAACATGGCATTTTGTTTTTTAAAAGGGGATGTTCCTGTAAAATATCGGAGGGGGGCAACACTAGGTTTAAAATATTGTTTAACAAGGTAGATTGAAGCCCCTTTATCATGGAGCCCCCAGAGCGTCAGCCTTGGTACCCTCATGCATTACAGGCCCCTGCCATTGAAGGTAAAGGGCCCCAGACTTAACCTACAGCACCTTAACCTAGAGCAGGGGTAGGCAACCCTGATCCTGGAGTGTCGGCATCCAGAGCAGGTTTTCCATCCTACCTGGTCTCTGATGAGCCACACCTGATCACAGGCAGATAGTAACTCATCTGGTAGGATAGAAAACCTGCTGGATACCAGCACTACAGGAACAGGGTTGCCTACCCCTGACCTGTGCTGTATTTTGAGGTGATATTAATTTAAAAAGAAAAAATTGCAGGAAAAGCCAAACATGGCTGCAATGACGTTGTGGCTGCAAACTGAGACAGAGAACAGAGCAGAGCGGACAGGATTCCCCGTCACTTAGCAGCAGACCCACGCGAGCGGCTCTGAGGACGACCTGCATCCTCTGGGGATGAGACCCGGCGGATTTATTGAAGGGCCTGCCATTGATGAAGCCATTTCCAGAGTAATAAGCTTTGCTGACGATTACTGGAAGAGGTGCTGAGAGGCTCCCAGCCAATGCAGCTGTGGCGTAGAAGCTGCTGACTTCCCCGAATACCTCCCTCGACTCAGCCTGCCTCCCCTCCAGCCCACTGCTGATGCACATTTTTGAGTCCAAGCATCAGATAGTTCAGACCGTTCACCTCATGACCGTTTTCCTGGAAAGCGTTACGAAAGCTTTCTTTGGCTCGCAGTCATCTCTCGCACCCGGCTCTGGGGTGGTGCCAGGACCGCAGGTGGGAGTCCTGCCCAGTCCCCTCCTGCATCCGCTGTGATCCCCAACCCCCCACCCCCAGGAGGAACGCCATGTCAGGTCACGAGACAGGGAGGCAGGCGTAACATTTCCAAATACTCTGTCTAAGTCACTAAGTCTGTGTCTCCCACAAATGTGCCGATACCCTGGACCTTCCTGTAGAGTCCTGCCCCAGCACAGTGTGAAATTCCAGATAGTTGGAGCATGCGATCACTCGCATTAGTAATTGGTGGAGAGAAGGGCCAAATTTACTCAAGTACAGCTCACATTCTAAAGTAAGAAAACTACGGAATGCTTGGACTGACAGTTGCAGAAAAAAATGACCAGGACAGTCACAAAAAAAAATATTTAACTAATAATATGGCATTTATTTATATTTATGACACAGTACTTTTTAAAAAGTAATTTATATACATTTTCCAAATAATCTCATACTGCATAAAATTTCCAGTAGATGTTCAGTTTATTGAAATGTAATTTCATGTTTTAAAGCGTATCGTCGTCACAGAACTCGGAAATCTTCAGACACTTATTGCAGGGTTCTGACGTGGCCGAAGCCGACGGCATCGGCAGGGAACTTCAGACTTGGCAGCCGTGCTCCCGCCCCCCCCAGAAATGAAACAATCGAGCCTTAGCGGCTCCTGAAATAGAGGAGCGGTGTGGTCTCTCCCTGCCATCGCGGAGGGTTCAGGGCGCCGGCTGACTCAGAGCTGGGGCTGAGACACTGTCTGGTGGCTGAGGAGGAAAGAACCACCCAGAAAGAAATGTGAGGACTGACAATGAGGAGAACAGCCATAAATATAGGGCAAGGCATTCATGGGGGGGGCGGCCGGCTCCCAGACAACCTAAACCACTCTCCTAAATGATGTGTTGTGTAGGCACTTAACCACAAGCATCTTGCGTACAAGTACTTGGCAAAAAGGGGTCTGTAAATGATCCTGTCTGACAAGAGGCCCTGCCAAAGACAGAATTCTTAAGGAAATTATTTACCGCTGTTTTGCCCCCCCCCCCAGTACCTCTACAGCACTGTGATGTGAGACACGTAGATCTTGTGGGACAGACTTTCCAGCTAATGCGGGTCCCATGTGCTGCCACACAGCAGCAGCCATGCTGCATTTCTGTCCCGACGTTCACGCTCGCATTCATCCCCTTAGCAGACGCAGTCGGAGGCTCACGAAGGGACGGCAGAAATGAAAGTGCTGCGAGGATACTGGTGCAAAGTTCACAGGAGTTCAGCGAATCGGCGCCAAACAGCGACCCGCTTTGGAATCCCGGGCTGCACAAACAGCAAACAAAACCAAAGTGAAACGCAAACGCATGCCATCTGACAGGGAGCTTTCACAACAGGAACTGGAGGTGAGGCTGCAAGCTCGCATGCATGCCGGTCTCACGCGCAGGACCCACACCAGGCGCATTCCTCTGGCTCTGCGGTCGGGGAAGCGGCGCGTCGCAGGAGTCGCTGTTTGGGTTGTTGCATGGTAAACAGGGAGTAGACGGCGATTGCGCTCAGACGCACTGGTGGGTTTGCGGCTGCGGCTTCCTGCCGAGAGATACGTGGCACGGCAAGGCTGGCGTGACCCGGGCTAACGTTACCTGGGAGGCGCACACCGGCGAACGAAGACCCGGGCACATGAGGGCGGAGCGGCGTCGCCATAGCGACGGGCATCTCCACTTTCACTTGTTTAGCCGCCTGAACCAATCACTGTTAAGGGACATCATATATATGACAGTGCCCATGGTGGGGGAATTTGTGGGGGGCGGGGGGGGTAGTTTCCACACACACACATTGTGAAGACTAAAGCATTTCTTGACAGCCAATCAGCAAACTCCATTTCAGCCAGACTTCCACTAATGCTATTTCACCCACTGTAGAGATAGTCAATATGCCTCAGATTGTCTGGGCAAAAAAGCTGACCTCCTCCGTGCCCCTTTAAGTCAGCAATATCACACACGTTACCAGTTTGTCTGGATGACTGGTACTCCACATACTCCACATTGCACATCAGCTTTATCCATCCATGCAGTCATGCATTTACCGCTCGACCAGGGTCCAGAGCCTGTGTCACCAAAAGTAATCTTGACACCAATAATTGCTCCTTAATTCATTGATTTTGACATATATATATATATATATATATATATATATATATATATATATATTATATATATATATTGTATATTTGGAAATTTTTGGTTGGCTACTAAGTATCTGCCATTATGGGAGTTTTGCGTGAGGGAACCTGCATTCCATTCTACAGTGCGGTTTGTCCTCCTGTCCAAAGCCAGCCCCCTGTCCCCTGTCCCCTGCCCCCTGCCTGGGGGCTATGCCATATTCCACCGCCTGTGAAACAGCCATCGCGCTGCCTTTATTGCGGACTGTAAACCTGCTGCACCATGTCATTAATTTTCAATGAGTGCTGAAGTGCCCGCACCCCCCCCCATCCCCCCCCAACCAAGCCGCTCGCTTCCTCAGATCTGCCGACAAAGCCCCCCCCATCCAATCCCCACCCACGTTCCTGTACAGTCACACTTTGGCTGGGAATCGAACACTTACATTTATTTAAATGCCTCCCATTTCCTGGTATAATTTCTTGACAGCCTGCTCTAGGAAAGCATGCAGGAAGCTGTGTGGACCGGAATGTGGGGGGGGGGGGATGAGGGGTTAATGGGATAAAGGTTTTTCTGGTCCCATTCTGACCGGGAGGATGTACGCTGACTGCATAAGTGTGGGGAAGAAATAGTACCAGGATTTAAATAGATTAAGTACCTGGTGATACAGCTAATAACCTTATTAAGGCTTGGTGTAGTCTGCACTGGGCCAACATACAGTACATGCTCCTATTTCACAGCGACAGTGCTGTGGACGGGGATGTATGCAGACAAAGCCACGCCATCTGTAGGCAGCACCACCTACAAACATGCCCGGCTACGAACAACATCCGAATCCCCACCCTTTCACAAGTGTCCCCGAACAGAGACACGTGCGCAAACACGGCCCCCACGCAGCATAATTTGCAGGCCTGTCTTGCAAGAATGGAGGGGGGTGCGATGCAACTCGATGCGAACACTGGGGAACGCCAAAATTGCCCTACCCCCATAAGTGGCTATCTCGCCACCACCCTCCCTTATACAAATGCCAACAACTCAGCTTCACACATACCCCCCATGCATATTAAGAGCCTTTCACCCCCCCCCCCCCCCCCACCAGTGACAAAGACACACACCACACACGCACATTGTCAATAACAAGCACGTTCTAATGAAGACAATGGACGGGCCACTGTCTCCACTGTTGCCTTGAACTGATGTCCTTATCATACTGGCTTCCTTTGTTTTGCCCTTATTGTTTTTGCATAGTAGGCTTCAGGCTACTGGACATGCCACATGGTCCAGAATACAAGTGAGACACAGCCAGCCAGACTGAAACCCCAAAATTGTTATCAGATGGGAAAATATGCAACCCATCCCCACAAGGCAGATCCTGCTGTGCTGGACCTGGACATGGACCTGGTCTTGGAAGCGCATATTTGCCAAACACCGCCTTGTGTTACTATGTCAGAGACTGACAGAGAGCATCACACACACAGTGGGTGTTCCTCAGGTATGCTTGACATGAGAAATGCTGTCCGCGATTCTGTGGCTGGCCAGCCAGTTCCTCTGTAATGGAACAAACCCCATCCTTCACATTCCTTATGTGTTTTGGTGGGCGGAGCTTGTTACCATGGGGATACCCAAAACACCCTCCGACCAAATGCCTCCGTTTGGCATTGCCGCGCCACGGACTTGGCGAAGAACCTGCACCGCACGTGTAAGGGTGTGGGGGGAGGGTGGGCTTTGCCTTTCATCTCGACTGCGACGACCATTCCTGGCTCTGCCACCACGGCTTTGTGGCAGCGTGGGGTAGGGTGGGGGGGAGGGGGGCACAGTTTGATTTTGGCCACATCCAGAGACGGCGATGACCTGGCGCGGGACCGGGGCACCAGCGGGGCTCAGAAAGGCTCAGAGGTGCCTCTCAGTGGCAACTGTAGGCTGTGAGAGACGTGGGAAGAAGGCAGGGCAACAGGGAGGCCGAAACGTGAGCACAGGGGCATGCTGATCCGGAGTAGGATGCTGATCCGGAGCAGGATGCTGATCCGGAGCTGGATGCTGCTCGCGCTGCCTGTCCCCCCCTGGCCCCTTGGGGTGCTGATAAAACCTTAATTTGCCTGTTTGAATATGCAGGGTAGGGCTGCTGTCCCCCCCTGCTGTCACCCCCTGCTGTCACCCCCAACCTTCTCCGTTTCTGTTTATCTCCAGATTTCACATTTTCTGAACTCACCAGGCAACTAATAATTTATCCCTGCTTTGCTTAATTGGCTTTATAATGTCTTGGCTCTTTTAAAGAAATTATTTCTAATTAGTAAATTTTAAGCTATAAGAATCAAGTAAGCTTTTCATATCAAGAGCACAGTAGTGAAAAGCAATGAAAGACTCATTTTTATCACATGTATATGTATATACACTCACCTAAAGGATTATTAGGAACACCATACTAATACGGTGTTTGACCCCCTTTCGCCTTCAGAACTGCCTTAATTCTACGTGGCATTGATTCAACAAGGTGCTGAAAGCATTCTTTAGAAATGTTGGCCCATATTGATAGGATAGCATCTTGCAGTTGATGGAGATTTGTGGGATGCACATCCAGGGCACGAAGCTCCCGTTCCACTACATCCCAAAGATGCTCTATTGGGTTGAGATCTGGTGACTGTGGGGGCCATTTTAGTACAGTGAACTCATTGTCATGTTCAAGAAACCAATTTGAAATGATTCGAGCTTTGTGACATGGTGCATTATCCTGCTGGAAGTAGCCATCAGAGGATGGGTACATGGTGGTCATAAAGGGATGGACATGGTCAGAAACAATGCTCAGGTAGGCCGTGGCATTTAAACGATGCCCAATTGGCACTAAGGGGCCTAAAGTGTGCCAAGAAAACATCCCCCACACCATTACACCACCACCACCAGCCTGCACAGTGGTAACAAGGCATGATGGATCCATGTTCTCATTCTGTTTCCGCCAAATTCTGACTCTACCATTTGAATGTCTCAACAGAAATCGAGACTCATCAGACCAGGCAACATTTTTCCAGTCTTCAACTGTCCAATTTTGGTGAGCTCGTGCAAATTGTAGCCTCTTTTTCCTATTTGTAGTGGAGATGAGTGGTACCCGGTGGGGTCTTCTGCTGTTGTAGCCCATCCGCCTCAAGGTTGTGCGTGTTGTGGCTTCACAAATGCTTTGCTGCATACCTCGGTTGTAACGAGTGGTTATTTCAGTCAAAGTTGCTCTTCTATCAGCTTGAATCAGTCGGCCCATTCTCCTCTGATCTCTAGCATCAACAAGGCATTTTCGCCCACAGGACTGCCGCATACTGGATGTTTTTCCCTTTGCACACCATTCTTTGTAAACCCTAGAGATGGTTGTGCGTGAAAATCCCAGTAACTGAGCAGATTGTGAAATACTCAGACCGGCCCGTCTGGCACCAACAACCATGCCACGCTCAAAATTGCTTAAATCACCTTTCTTTCCCATTCTGACATTCAGTTTGGAGTTCAGGAGATTGTCTTGACCAGGACCACACCCCTAAATGCATTGAATCAACTGCCATGTGATTGGTTGATTAGATAATTGCATTAATGGGAAATTGAACAGGTGTTCCTAATAATCCTTTAGGTGAGTGTATAGTGCTGCTTGAAAGTTTGTGTACCCTTCAGACATGGTCACTGTTTTTGTAAAAGACATTGAAATAATCTTATTATACATACATCCAAATCCCAATTTGTAAAGCACACCTTACAAATAATGGACACACACACAAAAAGAGATATATTTTCATTATTTAATTCAACAAAGGCGGTTTATTTCACAAAAACTGAAAATGTAACATGTGCAAAAGTATGTGTATTAGTAGCTTGTGGCTCCTCCTTTTGCAGCCATTACTTCAACTAAACATCTTTGGTAACCACTAACCAGTCTCTCACATCTGCTTATGGGGATTTTTGCCCACTCTTCCTTGCAGAACTCAGCCTGTTGAGAGAGGTTGGAGGGACATCTGGCATGTACCAACTTCTTCAGGTCTCGCCACAACATTTCAATTGGTTTAAGGTCCGGACTTTGACTGGGCCAATCCAGAGTGCGAATCCTCTTTCTCTGAAGCCATTCCTTTGTAGTTTTGCTGGAATGCTTTGGGTCATTGTCTTGTTGCATAATCCATTTTCGTCCCAGCTTCAACTCCCTGACTGATGGCAGGAGATTCTGGTCAAGAATTTGTTGATATGCCGAAGAATTCATAGTTCCTTGGATAATGTGGAGTCGTCCAGGTCCAGAAGCAGAAAAGCAGCCCCAGACCTTCACATTTCCACCACCATACTTCACTGTTGGGAAGAGGTTCTTTTCTTCATATGCCGTGTTGGCTTTTCTCCAAACATGTTGGTTTTGATTGTGACCAAATAATTCTATTATGGACTCGTCTGTCCAGAGAATGGACTTCCAGAAGGCCTCTGGTTTGTCCAAGTGCTCTCTGGCAAAGTTGAAACGAGCAGCTTTGTTCTTTTTTGAGAGCAGAGGCTTCCTTCTAGCAACCCTCCCATGAATGTCATGGCTATTCAATTTTCTTCTGATTGTAGACACATGCACATTTGTCCCAGAAGCTGCCAGAGAGGTCTGCAACTCTCTAGAGGTGATGTGTGGATTGACCTTTACCTGATTTATAATTTTTCTGGTGCTTGTGGGTGATATTTTTGATGGGCGTCCACTTCTAGGCAAAGTTGCTGTCATGTTGAAGGCCCTCCATTTGTAAATGATCTGTCTTACAGTGGATGGATGGAGCTGGAATCTTTTGGAGACGATCTTATATCCCTCCCCTGATGGGCTGTCACTACCCTCTTCTTCATGTCCTCGGATATCTCCTTTGCTCTTGGCATTGTTGATTTGTATGGGACCACAGTGGTTTGGTTGGTTTCCTCTCTCTTTTAATTAGTGCAGGCCAAACCCTTTCCCAAGGATGTCTAATTTCATTGGTCTGCTTAAATGATTAAGCACCCAAATGTGTTTCACCTGAGTCTGTTACCTGCTTGACTTAACCAGTGCAGCTGGTGCACTTACTTTTGCACACACACTAATTCCATGTTTCATGTAGTTTTTGGGCTACTTAAACAAGTCCCACTAAACAAGTACATGCAGTTGATAAACATATATCTGACATTTCATGCATAAAAACTGGTGATGATAAAATACTTTCAGGCAGCATTATATATATATATATATATATATATATATATAATAACACACACACACATACACTCATACACACACTCACTGGCCACTTTATTAGGTACACCTTGCTAGTACTGCGTTGGACATGGATGGATCCATGCTTTCATGTTATGCCAAATTCTGACCCTTCTATCTGAATGTCGCAGCAGAAACCAAAACTCATTTGACCAGATAACATTTTTCCAGTTTTCTATTGTTCAATTTTGGTGTGTCCGTGGCCACTATAGCCTTAGCTAACTGGAGTGGCACCCAGTGTGGTCCTCTGCTGCTGTAGCCCATCTTCGGGGATTCTAACAGGTTTGGATGCTGTTCAACCGAATAGTTACTTCAGTAATAGTTCAAGTACAAGAACTCGTGGCCATAGGTGGAAATTAGCGGGAGAACATTTCAAACTGGATTTAAGGAAGCACTTCTTTACACAGCGTGTAGTCAGAGTATGGAATAGTCTTCCTGATAACGTAGTGCAAGCTGAATCCTTGGGTTCCTTTAAATCAGAGCTAGATAAGATTTTAACAACTCTGAGCTATTAGTTAAGTTCTCCCCAAGCGAGCTCGATGGGCCGAATGGCCTCCTCTCGTTTGTATAGTTCTTATGTTCTTATGCTTCAGGGTTTGATCTGTTGTACATTCAGAGATGCTGTTCTGCATACCTTGGTTGTAACGAGTGGATATTTGAGTTACTGTTGCCTATCAGCTTGAACCAATCTGGCCATTCTTCTCTGACCTCTGCCATCAACAAGCCTTTTGCACTCAGTGAACTGCTCACTGGATGTTTTTTGTTCTTTTTCTGCTCATTCTCTGTAGACTCTCAACATGGTTGTGCGTGAAAATCCCAGCAGAGCAGCAGTTTCTGAAATATTCCTTCCAGTCCATCTGGCACCATCAACCACACCACGCTCAAAGTCACTTAAATCACCTTTCACCCTCTGGTATTTGATGTGAACATTAACTGAAGCTCCTGACCTGTATCTGCATGATTTTATACATTGTACTGCTGGCATCTGTATGGCATCCCTGATTAGATATTTGCTTAAAAGGGCAGTCGAACAGATGCACCTAATAAAGTGGCCAGTGTATGTATGCATAAACATCTTCATGCACATATAATACATGCTGTTGTCTATGGTGAGCATTTTAATCTCTTCATTTGTATAAAATGGTTTCAGTTTTGCAGTTTACAGTTCCACCACCACAGGAATGCGGAATGCCTTCTTTAATCGCGCCAGAGGAGTAAAACAGAGGCAGGGGGATGAAATTCTGCTCATTTTCGGACCCTTTTCTCCTGGTCATGACGTGCGACGCAGTTAGAAATGACAGATTAAGGATTCTGGATCGTTTGAGCTGAGACGTACATTTTTTTAATTATGTATAAATTTGGTTCTTTAACAATTTCATATATTGCACATAAAATATATACAGTATATCATAGGCTGGATGCCACTAAGTTAGAAACAGTGGTGGATCCTGGCAAAGGGCACAATGGGCAAGGAGCCAGGCTGACATCTTCTGAATGGGCGCCAACTAGCAAATAGCAACCGGGTACCCCTCCCGGGCAGGCTGAAACTGGGTGGTGAGGCTCATGGGGGGTGCAAGGGGGTGCAGGTGGTGAAGCTTGCCTAGGGCTTCGACTGGCGCTGGTTATGAACTGAGCATGACTGCCAGTGCCTAACAGGATTAATGTACATTGCATGGCGAATTCTGAAACGTCAACATGTCCATAATGTCAGCAGTGAAACAGCCATGCTCTCGCCGCTCAATTTTCCCTTTGTCTCAGGTTTAATCTGATGTAAAGCAATAATGCTGAAAACCTGCTGTTTCAGTTTTAAAGTTCTTAAATTCAGTATGCAGCATCCTTTTTATGAGAAGTACACCCTTGTGGAAATTAATTGAAACAAGTTGTCACACAGACATGCATGCAGTGGCCTGGGACCTGCTGGTTTGCACAGCCAACAGGGCAGAGAGTACACTGAGTGGATGGAGAGGGGAGGCACTGTGCCCACAGACTGGCAGGCCTGCTCAGGTGGGGTTAGGGCTGAGTGGTATGACTGAATGGATGGAGAGAGTAGGCACTGTGCCCACAGACATGCAGGACTGCTCGGGTGGGGTTAGGGCTGAGTGGTATGACTGAGTGGATGGAGAGAGGAGGCACTGTGCCCACAGAGTGGCAGGCCTGCTCGGGTGGGGTTAGGGCTGGGTGGTATGACTGACTGCATGGAGAGAGTAGGCACTGTGCCCAGAGACAGGCAAGCCTGCTTGGGTGGGGTTAGGGCTGGGTGGTATGACTGAGTGGATGGAGAGAGGAGGCACTGTGCCCACAGACTGGCAGACCTGCTTGGGTGGGGTTAGGGCTGGGTGGTATGACTGAGTGGATGGAGAGAGTAGGCACTGTGCCCACAGACAGGCAGTCCTGCTCGGGTGGGGTTAGAGCTGGGTGGTATGACTGTGCTTCAGCCATCCATGTATGTTTCAGGTGAATACTCTGGGGGTTCGGGTGCCCCCCTGCATTTTTGTGAGATTTCCTCCAGGTTCTCTGTTTTCCCCCTAAAGTCCAAAAGCATGCTGAGGTTAATTGGAGGTGCCAAATTCCCCATAGGCATGAATGATGTGTGTGCCCTGTGATAGATTGGCACCCCACCATGGGTTATTCTCATATAATTTTTATCAGTGTACCAGGTCCTAAATCCGGACTCAAGGCAAAGTATGAATTAATGTCACTGTGATCTCCATCTTAACTGTGGTCAGTCTGTTTGCATATAGAATAGATACAACAACTTGTTTAAATTAATTTGCACAAGGGTGTACTCCATGGTATCCAAGATCTACCCACATTCCTAGTGCATCCTCATCAAACCTTTGAGAAATCCATGCGGCGTACAGACTAGCAGCCACCGGGATGCCGCACACAGCGCGGAAATATGCCGCAGGCTGCATTGTTTTATCCGTTTTTAAGTAATTGCACCAAAATATACAGTCAGGTTGTAGCTGCACCATCCTACTATCCATCGTGAATTTACTCAGGGGACCAGGAGTGCGTGGTAAGCAAATGCAGCACTGTAGCTGACACCAAACACGCCATCTTTCTCATTTGTTACAAAATACACTAAAACAAGGCGCATCAACCCAGCAGACACAATTCAATCTATTTAAATATCTAAAACCATACATCCTGAGTGCAATCATGGGCTTCTTTTATTGCAGATTGAGTGAAGAAAGCATGACAGGTTCTATTGTGTTTGATAAATGCTCTTTCAGACATGAAATACATAACGCTGCGTCCTTCATAAGGCCTGGGCCATGTAATAAACTGCCGTTCCAGCTGATATGGTGACTTAATAAATGAATGTAACCATAGCTGCAAACAGTGCTGTTCATGTCCAAACAGTTAACACACAGCAACGCTACGTATTATGCAAAAGTAAACAAATGAATCAGCCCCTGGTTAGTAATCAGTTTATCTGGAATAAATGTGGAGACTCAGGTTTGCTTGCTTTATGAACATTCCTCAAACAAATGGCTAATCCTCGTCTTTACATTAATGAATGCGGAACAGCAAGTATTTAATATATCTCTGTACACAGGATGTTAATGAAAACACAGGACCCATTTATGTGGTATGTATGACTGAATGAATTTGTGGCTTTGTGTATTTCTCTGACTGTTTACCAGGCATTAAATACCGGAAATTCAAAAAAGTTCACGGCAGAGTTCATCTGAGTGTATGAGGGCCTCCGTTTCAGAGTAAAAGCTAAACATTCAGCACCAAGGAGAGTTCTGCTCTTATTGGGCCCTGTAGAGTGGGGGGGGGGGAGGGGGAGGGGGGGGGGGGGGCTTCCATAGAAGCCTTCCATTTGTGCATCTCCACCACCTTGTGACTGGAACCTTCAAGACAGACACCAGGCACGTGCACTTTGGCGCTCTGCTCAGCTTCATTCATCCTGCCTCCTACCTCAGTCTCTTGCTCTTGTGGTATGAGACCAGGTAGGCCTTCATCTCCCTGGGAGACAAGCTGAAAGTAACATCCGGGATATTTGTTTTCTTTTCCTGGGAATCGCAGCAGATTATCTGACTCCATCTGCATCCCTCAGAGATGAGAATGGGCTTCCCGCTGTGCACGGCCCACAGTGGGACATGTGACATACGGGAAGGTGTGGCCACAATTGTGTGTGGAGTGGTATCTTGACGCCAGGAATGGCGATTGGGTAATTTTAGACACACCCAGGGCGGAACCAACCTATTAAAATAATAGTTCAAATCAAGTTACAACAAATACTATGACAAAGAATGAAAAAATTGAAAACATAGAAGCTACACGTCAATGTTAGAAATGCAACTGTGTAGCTGTGAAATGCATACCTAGACTCTATCACCCATCATCCTTGGTGCTTCCTCAATTAGTGCAAATTTGTTTTAAAAATGTATAAAAAAATTAATTCAGCGATTTCTATTCAGCATGGTTCCCAGTCAGCTGACAGTTGGTCTGCTTCCTGTGCTTGCATAGTGCACGCCACCAGCGGCAGGATGCACTGCGAGGATCGCCCTGCACTCAGGGCGCCCTCAGAGCTGCCGAACGTGGGAGGACGGCGCAGAGCAGACAGTGCGGCCGCGCAAAGGCGGCGTCTCTGGGAAACGCTCCCAGATGGCTCACAGGAGTCGACCTTAGCTGACTTGCTCTGGCAGGAGCACCCCAGGAGAACATCAACGTGCTGCTGTGCAAGAGCTAGAGGACTCCCAGGGAACAGAAAGACAGCCAGCCGCCGACACCAAAGGCAGTGCCAGAGGAGTGAGTGTCGACCTGGGTGCCACAGCCTAGAAGCTCAGGTGATCACTGCCTCCCTACGCCCCAAGCTCTGGGTACACAGTGACAGAGCAATCTTACTCCCCAGTAACTCACCCAGACAGGGGGATGGTTTAAAAGGAGTCGGTTTGCTGCAGGTGCTGAACTATCTTTACCTGACATTTCCAGCAGTGACTCGCCACCAACAGTCCACCTGCACTGCTATTTCATCTTCTCTGGATTCCCAGTGAATTGTTGAATGTTCTCAAGGAACACAGATGTCTGTTGTCATAAAGCTGCAGCATTCTCAGCCCTCGGCCTTTGACATGGATCAGCACCTAAAGCTGGTGGGGGTGGGCAAATAAAAACGTCATGAACGAAATAGCACCCCCCACGCCCCTGACCTCATGCTGCACTGCTCTTCAGGAAGGATGTAAGCTGACCTGAACGACAGGACACAATCGTAATGAGCATGTCCAAGAGCTGGAGATATGGGAGACGTTTGTGTTTTGAAGATGAAACCTCAGGGGTGCAGTGTGTGTGTGTGTGTGTGTGTGTGTGTGTGTGTGTGTGTGTGTGTGTGCGCGCGAGCGGGTATACCTATCCTTATGGGGACACAATGTCCCCATAACGTGATAACGTGATAAATATCCATTTTTTTTCCTGGTCCCCATAAGGGAAATCTCTATTTTATAAAAATCGATGACTTCTACGAAAACATTAAAAATGCCAAAACTCTTGTATTTTGCTTGGTTACTTACAGTTAGGTTATGGCTGGCTGGGGGTTAGTGGGTTAAGGGGAGGGGCACTGCTGTCTTCAGAGTTCTTATGCTGGTGGCTGCAGTTGTGCGCCGTTACAGTTAAATGGAGCCTCCGCTACAGGGGTAAGGGCAGCGCTTTCCTCCGTATCCGTCCCTCAGAGTGTGGTGTCTGCTGACACCAAAGGGCCACGACAAATTAGCGTGGGAGTCGAGGATGATGAAGCCGGGTGACACCGCATGTGGGAACGTGCCCCCTGGTCACCTGCGCGAATCCGGACCAGGCTGCCCCGTGCTTCTGACGCCCTTTGGCTCAGCACGCCTGTGTTGTATCAACACTGCATGGAAGATGTAGCATCTGCTGACAAAACTTCACCTAATGGTGGCTGCATGTTCATTCACAACATTAACATATTATCATGTGCAAAACCAACCTGTCGATAAATAAAAACATTTTCACAGAATTATATACATGTCGCCATACTTTATTGACACCACGACCCTGTCAAGGAGTAGCAACCGGAAGAAACATAACGCAATTGGATGAATGATCTCTATTTTGCAATGTATAAGTGGGGGTTGTTGTGTGATTCTAGAATTTCCCTCCCAGCATGCCTTGTGACATGCATAAGGCAGCTTTCTGTTCAATTTATTTGTTGACTGTGTTCTTTATTGGTTTTATTTTATGATTCTCTGTCTTTTGCTGACAGTTTGTAGAATGTTTGTGGTTATTTTGTAATTTTGTACACTGATGGCCTGCACGGTTGTATGATGCCTTGTGTGTTTGTTCGAAACAATAAAAAGGGAGCTTCCAGTCTCGATATGGAGCCCTGCCATACCATACTGGCTTTGGCGGTGAGACTGGGACTGGTTGAAGAAATAAATGAGCTCCTGGAACAGTGTTAGAAGGTACGGGATGACTGGGGAAGCATCATGGCTCTCCTGCTTCCTGAGCCTGGATGGCTGTGGATGATTACACCACCCATAGTACTGCACTACTACTGAGGTAGAGCGGGAATGGTGCGCTGGAACTGTGTCTCTCCCAGCTACGGATGACAGCATGGCACAACAGATGGGGCACCCAGGAAATTGTGCTGCACCTGGCACTATCACTGCGGGGGTGCTGAGTGACCCCGCAATGCATAGCCACTAGGAAACAGGCTACAATTACCAGAGTGAGGGGACCACTCCCTGAGGATCTAACGTCCACTGGGAGACAGAACGCCACGGTGGGAGCCTGAGACCTACAGTACCTAAAGACTGCAGCACTGAGGCTCATCACCGCAGCACCCTATAAACACAAGGTCCACAGTCTCCATCATCCTCCCAGGGTGCTTCCAGGCACTGATGATCTTACATAGATAACTTAGATGCCAGCGGTAAAGCAGATGAGGATGATGACTGGTGAATAGGCAAAGATGAAGGGAAATATACTCCTATGTATGATTTCTGATTGTCATGAAAGGACACACAGAATCTGGCTGTATCATGAGTTTGGATCTTGGATCTGTTAACCTACTGGGATATGGGTAGATGAGTGTGTGGCCGACAAACATCTTAGGTCTCAGATCATGACCCTGCGGAGTAGCTGCCAGTGAATAAGAGGGCAGCACATCCATCACAATCAGAATCACTGAACTTGGTTGGGACTATGCAGAGTGTCTAACTAGTCCCACCATTACAAGCTACTGCTACAGCAGCACAGACTCTAGTGCACGCCTTGGGGGAAGTGTCACCCCAGCCTGCCTCTAACATAGAGGCTGTTCCAGTGCACGCCTAGGGAGAAGTGTCACCCCAGCCTGCCTCTAACATAGAGGCTGTACCAGTGCACGCCTTGGGGGAAGTGTCACCCCAGCCTGCCTCTAACATAGAGGCTGTACCAGTGCACGCCTAGGGAGAAGTGTCACCCCAGCCTGCCTCTAACATAGAGGCTGTACCAGTGCACGCCTAGGGGGAAGTCTCACCCCAGCCTGCCTCTAACATAGAGGCTGTACCAGTGCACGCCTTGGGCGAAGTGTCACCCCAGCCTGCCTCTAACAAAGAGGCTGTACCAGTGCACGCCTTGGGGGAAGTGTCACCCCAGCCTGCCTCTAACATAGAGGCTGTACCAGTGCACGCCTAGGGAGAAGTGTCACCCCAGCCTGCCTCTAACATAGAGGCTGTACCAGTGCACGCCTAGGGGGAAGTGTCACCCCAGCCTGCCTCTAACATAGAGGCTGTACCAGTGCACGCCTTGGGGGAAGTGTCATCCCCAGCCTGCCTCTAACATAGAGGCTGTACCAGTGCACGCCTTGGGCGAAGTGTCACCCCAGCCTGCCTCTAACATAGAGGCTGTACCAGTGCACGCCTTGGGGGAAGTGTCATCCCAAGCCTGCCTCTAACATAGAGGCTGTACCAGTGCACGCCTTGGGGGAAGTGTCACCCCAGCCTGCCTCTAGCATAGAGGCTGTACCAGTGAATGCCTTGGGGGAAGTGTCACCCCAGCCTGTCTCTTACATAGAGGCTGTACCAGTGCACGCCTTGGGCGAAGTGTCACCCCAGCCTGCCTCTAACAAAGAGGCTGTACCAGTGCACGCCTTGGGGGAAGTGTCACCCCAGCCTGCCTCTAACATAGAGGCTGTACCAGTGCACGCCTAGGGAGAAGTGTCACCCCAGCCTGCCTCTAACATAGAGGCTGTACCAGTGCACGCCTAGGGGGAAGTGTCACCCCAGCCTGCCTCTAACATAGAGGCTGTACCAGTGCACGCCTTGGGGGAAGTGTCATCCCCAGCCTGCCTCTAACATAGAGGCTGTACCAGTGCACGCCTTGGGCGAAGTGTCATCCCAAGCCTGCCTCTAACATAGAGGCTGTACCAGTGCACGCCTTGGGGGAAGTGTCACCCCAGCCTGCCTCTAGCATAGAGGCTGTACCAGTGAATGCCTTGGGGGAAGTGTCACCCCAGCCTGTCTCTTACATAGAGGCTGTACCAGTGAACGCTTGGAGGAAGTGTCACCCCAGCCTGCCTCTTACATAGAGGCTATAAGGGCTGTGAAGGATGGCTGTCAAGGTGGCACGGTGGTTAAGACCTCAATCCCCATCCACGTCAGCAGCTCTAGAAGCTTGACATTTTGACATTTACCTGACACTGGATGAGGAATGCAAGAAGACTGGGCTGATGTAGCATTCAGTTGACATCAGTGACGACCAACCCATTCATTCAGGAACTCAGTCTTTGACCCTTACAAAATGGCAGGACACTGACCATACGACCCAGGTGATTCGTCAGTCAGGCATTACTGATCCATCTGAGAGCCCACAGGCAAATCTGACAGTCCCTAGGTCCCCTATCTATCGCCCCGTATCGATGCCGCCCCCGACTACAATTCCAAGTCGATTTAGCTCTCTTGATCGTCGCTGTAGGTACCCTGATGTCAGGTGTAGTTGGAACCAGAGGTAAAGCCTTAAATGGCCTTCACCGTCAGCCAGGGGCTTTAGCAGTTTTAGCCACCTACCAGTTACATTACCTCATCACTAGGAATAAATGTGTTAAAATCCATATGGCTTTCCAGTGTCACTGCTCCCCACTGGGGCGGTGAAGAAATGTTCTGCCATTTTGCTGCACATGTGGAGATGCATAGTGACCAAGGACAGAGCTTTGAGGTACAAGTGATCAGTGAGGTCTACAGGTGAATGGGGATCCAGAAAGTCCACACCTAAACCCCATCAGTGTCAGCAGACACTAGCACGACTGGAACCACCCGGCCTGCCCCTGGTTCTTCGGACCTACTCATGTTTTGGTGAGAGCTGATGACACCTGTGGGCCTGATGTTTGGCTGCCCACCAGATCCCGAGGAACGTGAAGAAGTCAGTGTAGAGAACTTCCACCATTTACATGAGTGAGTGATACCTGAGCTCAGCCCTTCAGAAGTGAACATACCCCTGGGGACCAGGTATGACTAAAGTGCCCAGTGGATTTGTCCCAGAACAGCCATTATATTCTACATGTATAAATATTATAGTACATATTATGGAATATATGATGCAGTTTATTTTTCTACAGCACCTTTCTCAACAAAGTTATCTTAAAGCCCTTAACAAAGTGACAAAAATGTCACTTACTGACATGCAACAGTATAGAGGAAAAATTAACAGTTAATACAGAAGACAGCAGAGTATGATAGACACATAACAGAGGACACCATATACATTGCTATATTCACTTAATTCAAACTCTTATCTAGTGGCGTGCATCGCTAGAATAGCTGCTTATGTTAGTTTTGGGCAGTTTGTTAGAAATTAAAAATGCTGCTTAAACACCAGAAAATTTAGCTGATTATTTAAAACACGACTTTAATACAACTCTTTTAGAAAGAAATGACGTGACGGACCACCAGCGGATATGATTATTTTCCCCTTGCACCACCTCACCTTCACCAGAAGAGGAATTCAGTTCATTGGCAGTGATTCAGGGATTCGCCTGGTGCAGTGAAGCAGACCTTAGACCTTATTACTTTTTGTTCAGCATTTGCTGTTTTCCTGAATGGAGCAAAGTACGTTATTGAGACTAAGTGTGCTGGTGATGGGACTCCAGGAGCAGAATGTCTTTGATCTTCCAGATACACAGAGCAGCTGAGGATGTGATGGTGGGGGGGGGGCACTGTCTCATATTCGCAGGTCTCTCACGAGCCCCCTGTCTGTAGCACACAGCAGCCAGTACATCCTGTCCCTCCCCGTGCCCCCCCCCCCCCCCCCCAGCTGCCAGCATTGCCACATATTCACATTAAAGCACCTGTTTGTCATTCTCAGATCACAATGTTTCACCTTGAAATGGCGTGTGAGACACTGAAATCTGTAAGGGATAAAAAGGATACAGTAGGGGGAGATGCACATTTAATAAAATCTGGATGGGGAGACAGGGGCGTCCATCAGTCAGGCAGACTCTCAGGCGTGCATTAAGCCACGAGGGCGTCACAAACGTAAGCTCGAGGAATTTGTGCAGTGGTGCTCCTGTTTCGCCACTTTTGCCCCAAACAGAGGTGAAACACCTGAGCAATAAAACAAATTGCGTGTCCTGGTCCCCATAAGGGAAAAGTCTATTTTATAAAAGTCGGTGACTGCTATGAAAGAACTAAAAATGCAAAAACTCTTGTATTTTGTTTGGTTACTTATGATTATGGTTAGGGCTGGGTGGGGGTTAAGGCTGTCATAGTTAGCATCAGCATTTTCCCCATAGAAGTGAATGAGCGGTCCCCATAAGGATAGGTATACCCTACATGTGTGTGTGTGTGTGTGTACGTGTGTGAGCTTGGACGAGAGAGAGAAAGTGAGGACAAATGCACAGTGAGAAACCCTTTGGGGAAAAATAGCAGCTCGCGTGCATCGGAGAGATTAATAAGCTGCAATGCGCTGATGAGGATAATTAGGAGAGAGAGGCATTAGGAACAGTCGCTCCACGTGTACTTACATTCTGTTATGGAAATTGCTCCCAGTTAAATGCAAAGTAAGAAGTCACAGGCTCGTAAGACCTCAGGTGTGCCGTTCAAGGTGACGGTTCACCCCTGGAACCTCTCCCACTGCCAGCGGTAACGTCTGAGTGACGGGGTGACTGTTTAGGAGCGTGACCGCGCTCCTGGCACCTGGAGCCAACAGCCTCGCACGAACTCTTCTGATTTTTTTTTGGATTTGTTTCAGACTGCCACAGATTCCCCTGGTAGGGTATCAGAACTCTTCACTTTATTGTCTTCTCAGTTTCTCAGTTTGCTACTGTGTGATTTTAATTTGCGCAAAATTTAATTCAGTAGAATTTAACCAAGGCTGTGTACCTTTGCTTTCATTTACATATAACTTTTTGCTGCAAATGACAGCATAAGGCACTCACTGTTAGTCGTCCTGTCTCATTATTTTCAATGAGATGTGACACTCGCTCTTGTCGCTTGCCGATGCTGTTCCTGGCTAATCGCATGGCAGTCTGCTGATTTATGGTGCGGCCCAGGGGCCAACATCTGTACACCTGAGACTACCATCTGGACAACTCTGCTAGGGGCACAAGGACACAAACAAGCCCAGTAATCAAGGGATATTGTCAGGGCCGAGGTGTGAAGCTTGGTCTCTGGTCTCCTTGAGCTCTTGCAGCTTAAATGGAGAGGACTTACGGCAGGAGGGCTGCTTTTACCGTGTCCATCTCGCAGCAGTTCTCTTCAAAGACTTACATTCCACTCCAGTGCCCTGGCCCAGTCCATCCACTGCAGACAGGGCAGTATTAAATGAGGGTGAGCTGTCAAAGAGCGTAAATCACAGCCAGGCCATCGAGGACGGGGCTCTGCCATCAGTTGCGGAAGGTCTCATTTTGGCAGACTGGGCTGCTCATTCAGCAGTGTCATTCCCACTGGAACCTAATATCTTTACAGCACCGCAACATGATTAGTAATAAATCACACCGCTACTAGTGATACCCAAGCCTCTGGATCATCGGTCGCAAGCCGGCTGGTGGGCAGGGGGAGGGGGTGCGACGGCAGGCCTGAAGCCATTCGAGGAGCCTGCATCACGCAGCAGCTGTTCTCAGGGAGACATTTTTATTGGTGGCACAGGCTGCAGTCAAGTAGGAACCGACTCCAAACAAAGCCCTGCAATCTGACCTCTGCCAGTGTAACTCCCCCCGCACCACATGGCCGGGTAAAGCAATCAGCTGCCTTTAATGTATAATGAAGGGAGTAGGCCTGCTGTAGTAGTCGTCATGACGACACAGCAAAAGCTGGAGAGATAACTGCTCCACAACCTAATTGAGGCAATTATGTCCGAGGAGCAGCTGCGCCACCAGTGTCTTTCCCCTCTGGCTCGTGCTTCTGTTCCTCTGTCCTGGTCCTCCCTTCTGCTCCTCTGTCCTGGTCCTCTCCTCTGTCCTGGCCCTCCCTTCTGCTCCTCTGTCCTGGTCCTCTCCTCTGTCCTGGCCCTCCCTTCTGCTCCTCTATCCTGGTCCACTCCTCTGTACCGGCCCTCCCTTCTGCTCCTCTATCCTGGTCCACTCCTCTGTCCCGGCCCTCCCTTCTGCTCCTCTGTCCTGGTCCTCTCCTCTGTCCTGGCCCTCCCTTCTGCTCCTCTGTCCTGGTCCTCTCCTCTGTCCTGGCCCTCCCTTCTGCTCCTCTATCCTGGTCCACTCCTCTGTCCCGGCCCTCCCTTCTGCTCCTCTGTCCTGGTCCTCCCTTCTGCTCCTCTATCCTGGTCCACTCCTCTGTCCTGGCCCTCCCTTCTGCTACTCTGTCCTGGCCCTCCCTTCTGCTCCTCTATACTGGTCCACTCCTCTGTCCTGATCCACTCCTCTGTCCCGGCCCTCCCTTCTGCTCCTCTGTCCTGGCCCTCCCTTGAATCCTGTGGTCCCACTAGTAACCAGCATACCCCAAAATACATAGATATGAGTTAATGTACTACAGTTTGATATATTAGTATAGAAGTAACACTGCATACAAATTGTGTCACTCTTCAAGCAGAGGGCACTCTCAATAGGACAGTGTTTATGTTCGAGGCAGGGCAACAACTTTGTGTTCTTATCCCGGAAAACCAGAAGGAGTGTGTTCAATCCCTCTGGGACTCAGTCAAACAGCCACTAGCAGAATTCTCCAGACAGTTGATTTTATTCTGGGAGCCAGAAAAGAGGAAGCAAAGGAATTGAGGGTGTTGCATGTTAGCAGGGCAGAGATGCAGAATATGAAGTATGGAGGGGACCAGCTCTGTTGGACTATCATCAGGACGTTTAAGAGCAGGTGTTCTGTGTAGAAGCTCATGTTTGACCATCAAGGTGTGTGTAGAGGAGGAGGCCAGCCTGTGGCCATTGTTTTATGCACACCTCTTTGTTTATATGCGTTTGTGCATCTCCATGTCTGTGATACTGCGTGGTCTGTTTAAGCTTCTCTGCATAGATTCTCATACTCCCTGCTGGCAGGCAGGTCCAGCTAGCTCCGTGTGCCCGCGCATGTGCCCGGCGGCACGTACACTGGTGTGTAAATCCAGTGCACGTTCACACACGCCAGAGAGAAGGCATCAGTGCCAACCTCTGACAGGCCCCTTTACGCTGGACCGCAGAGAATCGCGTGAGCTGCTTTGGAGTCACTACCCAGTGGGCTGAGTGGGGATGCAGAGCCACCAAGTACTGTGGACCTGGTTGGGGGGCTGGGGGCGCAGGGAATTACAGTACAGCTTTGGTCCTTATCTGCTGTGTGCAGATACCTATGCATGGGTAAGTTGAATCCTATCATCTTTCAGTGAGAAGCTGTATCGGTGTGTGCAGGTGTTACACTGGAAGCCTGTCAGCCCCGTTACCCTGAAAGCTGGCTCCGCAGGGATAGGCCACACCTCTAGGGGGCGTCTGTCCCCAGTTAGCACAGATTCACATGGACCTGGCACATCCAGCCTCTCAGCCCAGTGAGCTCTGTTAGTTACCTTAGCAGTTACCATTTTGATGCTGCAAGACTTTCAAGAAAGTCAAAATCTAAGATTTGGGAACATCCTTGTAAATTATTCAGGCACATCGTTGGGATGATTTTTCATCTTTTTATGTCAGGCTTCTCAAATGCTGCCCACTGTCGGGGTCATAAGAGGATGGGGCTTCAATCTGCAGAAACAAGGGAAAAGCTTCCGTCAGCCCTATCCTTAAAGAATGGAAGTGGCAGAGCATGTGTCACCTGTGAAACATGTGAAACATGTCTCAAGATGACTGCTCTCTTCCTGCAGTAATAGTGGACTCAAGGTAGGGGTCTGGCTTACAGTAATAGGTGATGCAGTTGAAAGTCCAACTCATACCTTAAAGGGGCAGTTTACCCTAAAACTGAAAAAGATACGTTTTAGAGGGGCTTTAGCGCTATCTATTCATCTGGTTTGTTCTGCTGGGAGTTGCTTAGTGTTGGAGATATCGGCCATAGAAATGTCAGGCGTCTCTCTTTAATATAATGGGAGTGAATGGCATTCTGTCAGTGGTGATTAAAGTGCCATAAAAATACATCTGAAAAATTCAACAGCAATGTCTCCTACCAGAAATCATGGCCCAGGTACTGAAGATAATCCACAGACTTTGAAGTGAGCAATATAGGAATTATTTTCTCCTACCGAACTCCACGCACCAATCATATCACAGCACAGAAGATATGGCTGGGGAGCTCATGATGGCATCTTCTGCGCAGTATGACAGTTGGCGTGTGGAGTTCATATTGGGCACAGGGCAGAAGGCAGGGGATGGAGATGGTCTTCCATCAAGGGGCTGTCACACACTTACGGGCAATTTACATTCACAACTAAAAGAATAATTCAAAGACACTAATTTATGCTAATTGCAGGTCTTTGGACTGCAGGAGGAAGCCCTTTCAACACACACACACACACACACACACAAGAGGAGCTGTACTCAACCCTGGAGGTAAGAGGTCAATAGCACAGCTTCCTGAGGCACAGTGCCCCGCTGTCACTCACGTCATGCAGTACTCAGATTATCTAGGTGGCACTTCAGCTTAGGAAGTCTGGGAAACAGCAGTTTCAGGTAAAGAGGAATCTCACCTAATTCACATTGTTTAGCGTTAAGCGTGTGTGACTCTACCAAGGGATGGTTTACATTTAACAAATAACAGGAAGGATTCCACCTGTTTTTCATGCAGCAGTACCTCAGCTGAGCGAGTACAGCACCTCAATCAGAGGAGCGAGACCCGTGGGGACTAATTTGCAGCATTAGCAGACTCCTGGGGAATGGGATCCTCAGTCTCTGTCATCCCGACTATAACGTGACCCAGGCAGAAACCCTGGCACGCACAGAGCGCCTGTGGTTTGCTCATTTTGATTCCAGGCCTTTCTCGGGCTTCGGCTCGACCGCCCTGTAGCTCTGCAGAACTCCCGCCCCGTGTCTGAGTGCCCTAGCTTGGAGGCGGCGGCCCCCGCCGAGGCGATGGGGGGGCAGGGTTCTGGCGCAGCGTCGGCGCTGGCAGAGGCGCCTCTGCTGAGGGGAGACAATGTCATTGGCACAATGGGCAGAGGAAGCGTCGCAGCCCAAGACACAGGCAGCCAGTCCGTCTCCACACTGTTCCTGCAGCTGCACTCTATATCTCTATATATAGACCTGCTCCAGTCCTGACCGGCTGCCAAAGCCTGCTAAAATTAGCTTAACACTTACTTTCCTTTCTGCCTCCATTATGAACTCGTTGGCTTGTGTTTCGGTGGGGGGGAGCAGAGGGGTTGCTGGTTAGCAGATATCCCTGCATTGTGTTACACGGGGCCACCCTGCTACAGCGTATCAATGTCTCTGATCCATCGACTGCACTGTGAGGAAAGAGAGCAAGGGGAAAAGTCACAGAGAGAGAAAAGTCATGTACCTGCTCTCCAAGGAAACGTAATATCATCTGGAAGGACAATGTAACAACTTGCTACACTGAACGCAAACCCCAGTGAGACAGCTATCGCTCTGTGGCCTCCTCTTTCGGATTCCTGTCAGGCTAGTCTATAGATGGTCATTTATGTTGCACCATGCATTTCTTTATACTCATTGCACAAGCAATGAAAGCAAATTGCAGAAAATATAAACTATGTGAATGTTCAAGTTTATGTTCATTGATTGTTTCTCCTGCGTCAATGGAATTTAATCGCCATTGCTCAGCTCTATCAGTTATTTTCAGATATAGTGGGCTGTTTTCTGTGTGTTACGAGAAATGTCCCATTGACTCATTCACTGGGAATCCTGAGCATTCTGAGGATGCAGGACAGCCCACTGTTCCTTCTGCTTCCTGCTGTTGTATTCTTCTTGTTCCTGTAACTCCCAGGGCTGGAGAGGGTCATTCCCATCTGGACTCCACCCATGTGCCTGTGTAGGGAGCAGATTCTCCTCAGGAATGACTCCTTCCGGCAGGAACACACTTTATAAATAACTGCTATTTGAAGGTTACGTTCACTTTCAGTAAACGACAGGAACCTTTAATGACTAATGGAAAGTCCCTAGATAAAAACAATGGAAATAACAAAAACAACTGACAGTACAGATACAGGTTTTCGGCAATAATGCCACTTTTAGAACAAAGATCTATATTTATCACTTGGTTCCAGTCTGAAATAATGACAAAATATCCTGCTTGTTTAAGGTCAAGTATATTAACATACAAAACAGAAAAACAACTACCAGCTAAGCAGAACAATTTCCCCAGCAAGCAGCAATGACACAGAGCAACACTAAACACACTCAGACGTTATATGTACTATCCATGTTTGTTTACTCTGTGTTCTGTAGCATTTCAAGCTAATAGATTCTCATATGGGGATTAATAATATCACTCTATATCAGGGGTCCCCAGCTATTTGTCCCTGAGGTCCAAATAACATCAGCCACACAGAACCAAGGTCCACTGCGTCCAAAAATTCTGTGGGGAAGGTTTTCCAAATGATAAAATTTGTCAGGTCAGGAGATCAATATGCTTTCATCCATAGCAACGTACAGTCAGGGTCAGTCAGTCCCCAACGCAACTGGGGGACAAGGGCCTTGCCCAAGGGCCCAATGGTGAAATCACCCTGTCAATCATGTGACTCTCACCAGTGGCCTTCCAGTCCTGTACATGAACCCTAACACCCAGAGCCACGCACTGTTTATTATCTAAATGTCACGACTGCCTTGGTGAACCTTAGTTGACATGAGGCATGGTAGTAGGTCTGCCTAAGATGCCTGATTCAGTGAACAGTGTGAGGATGACTGAGACTGTGGGCAAAGTGAAGATGAGACGGCCGACCAGGAGTACACTGCAGGGGTACCCAGTGGTAGCAGCCAGCCTGGATCACTGGAGCAGAAGAATGTGTTAGGAGCAGTGAGTAATATGGAGAGTTGGGTCTTGTACTGGCTTGGAGCCTGGAGCGATGCTCACAGCAAGAATCCTGTCTTGTGCAGCTGGGCCCAGAAGCTAGTTAGGATCCTCCCTGCTGTTCATCTGTTTGCAAGGGAAACCTTTCAAAAAGCCCAATTAAACAATGTGGCTTGTAGTATAAGTGATTTACCATCATGGGAAACGTTTGCATGGATACACCTGGCCACTGTCCGTGGTGTGAAAGTCAAAAACATGATTGACCACGTGCTGCAACTAGAGCATCACCTCTACTGGAAAGAGGATGGTTGTACTTCTGATGGTCAAAGAGACACATTTTTCGATGAATGTACCCTGGGAGACGTAAATCTTGACGTGATCCTTTTTTTGGATTCTCCTGAGAACTTAACCACCAATATCAATACCGATACCTTCAAAATCGGTAGCCAGTTAAAACAGACTGAGGAGGATTCTGGGTCCCTGGAGAGCTAATTATCAGAGCTGTTACAGTTATGCAGGGCCTCCAGCGAACAGCACCAGCAAGGGGACAGATTTTTGTGCATGAGCACATATGAAGCAATAATTTTGTGATTTAACTGCAGAATCCATGCAATCCAGGTGTCACATAATCAAGACAGCTATTTCAGACCATGTTTCACCTAAACCCTGGGACAAATCAGTTCTCCACACACTGTGTGTTACTGCAAACCAGCTTGCATTGTATGAGTCTTTCTTACTGCAACGATAAAGCTAAATATATAAAATAAGAAATATATCAAATCCATGCATTCAGTCACTTTGATGAATCAGTGGGAGAGAACAGAAGAGAGACTTGCTTAATACAACACCACTTACTCTCTAGCAAACTGGTGATAAACTACATGTAGAATAGTATAATACTGTAGCATAATACTAACTGTTAAGAGATATGTTGACACATTAAATGTAGAAATACATTAAATCTAGAAATGCACACTGGTATGGCAAAGTAATAATATATCAAGTCCACTATACATGGAGCTGACTAAAGTACAAGCAGTGGCAGTAATGGCCAGGGTTATGAAAGCTGCACAGTGACTGCAGGACAGGTTTTTTGGCTCCAAAACCCTACAGAGTGAACCCCAGCTTAATCCCCTGCCTGGCTGATGATGATCCGCGTGTCTCGGACTATCGCCACTTTCAAAGACGTTGGAGAGAACAAAGGGAACACGAAACTTTGAACATGGCACACTCCAAGCGCTGTAATCTGAGGATGTGGAAGCCCCTTGATATTCAGAGAGGGAGGCATAAAGAAAAGCCAGGATGCGTGGCGTCCGCCCGTCTCACACGGCGCTGCTCCTCTGGTGGCCGGACACAGGATGACGTCGATGCCGCCAGCCCGTCGGTGCGACTGGGCCCATGCTGGGGTCCCTGTCCATTAGCGCCGAGCAGCTGAAACACATTAGAAGCTGATAGTTCTGGCAAATGAGCCAGGGGCCCTGGTCCAGCTGCTGGGGGCTGAGAGATGGGGGACGAGGGGGAAGGGGGGGGTCACATAACAATACCTCCCCAGCTCCAAGGCTGGCACCTGACCAGAATATCACCAGCCAATGGACGAACCATTCTGGGTCGTCGTTTGAGCAAGTCCTGCAATAACCCTGAAGGGAATCCATTTTTAGTTTGTAGGTATAAAGCGCATAGGTGATGTGAATATTAATGATGAATTTTTCTCTCTCCTTTTCTTAAGACGGCTTTACCCAAAGTCATTTTCATAGTGTTTAATATTCCTCAGGCAATTCAAGTCACTGGCACGTCTGTCATTTACTGACAAGTAGCTGTCACACATCCCAGTTTTGGCGGCGTGTATTTTAGACAGTCAGTGCGATGTGATGGCACAGCAGGAACATGGATGGAAGACATTAATGCTTGCTTCTAGGCTATACTGCCTGGTGTGTATCCAATGTGCCCCGAGTCTCTCTCCCTCATACTCACAGACTCACACAGTAATGCTTGCTTCTAGGCTATACTGCCTGGTGTGTATCCAATGTGCCCCGAGTCTCTCTCCCTCATACTCACAGACTCACAGAGTAATGCTTGCTTCTAGGCTATACTGCCTGGTGTGTATCCAATGTGCCCCGAGTCTCTCTCCCTCATACTCACAGACTCACAGAGTAATGCTTGCTTCTAGGCTATACTGCCTGGTGTGTATCCAATGTGCCCCGAGTCTCTCTCCCTCATACTCACAGACTCACAGAGTAATGCTTGCTTCTAGGCTATACTGCCTGGTGTGTATCCAATGTGCCCCGAGTCTCTCTCCCTCATACTCACAGACTCAAAGAGTAATGCTTGCTTCTAGGCTATACTGCGTGGTGTGTATCCAATGTACCCCGAGTCTCTCTCCCTCATACTCACAGACTTACAGAGTAATGCTTGCTTCTAGGCTATACTGCCTGGTGTGTATCCAGTGTGCCCCGAATCTCTCTCCCTCATACTCACAGACTCACAGAGGAATGCTTGCTTCTAGGCTATACTGCGTGGTGTGTATCCAATGTGCCCCGAGTCTCTCTCCCTCATACTCACAGAGTAATGCTTGCTTCTAGGCTATACTGCCTGGTGTGTATCCAATGTGCCCCGAGTCTCTCTCCCTCATACTCACAGACTCACACAGTAATGCTTGCTTCTAGGCTATACTGCCTGGTGTGTATCCAATGTGCCCCAAATCTCTCTCCCTCATACTCACAGACTCACACAGAAATGCTTGCATTGTGCCCCTCTGACCTATAAGAGCGATCTCTTCGGGCTCAGGCTATCCTCCTTGCTTGTAACAGTTTAGCGTTAATAGACTGGAACACAAAAATGACTGGGGAGGGAGAAAGCAACCATAAAATTGATTTTAATAGGGTTATAAAACGTCCCTTGAGCAGTGGAGGGGCATGTGAAGCTTACACTCATGGGATGTCACAGACCTGAACCCTTTCTGCTAACAAGGAATTCTGTGTATTTGTGACGCTAGATAGCCCTGTTTTCACAAGTGGCTGTACTGTCATGCTCATTCTTTGCAATATAGCATTTTTCTCTGGAGTCAAACAAACACAAACATCCAGTGGTGTGTTTCACCTGCAGATGGAGGGGTTCGGGTATTGCATACCCCAAAATGTTTGGGTGATAAGCAACAATGTAAGGGACACTAGAAGAGGGGGACATGGGTGACAGACATTTAATGTGCAGTAGATGTATAACATTCAGATACATTGTTATTTATACATATTGTCACTAATATAAGCATTCTGCTGTGGCATGGAGAAGGTTGGACCAGTGCTGGTCAACCCATTAGGCGCGACCAGCAGTGATCGAAGTCCAAAGGGTGCCCTAATAAGCCTCACCTCCAGAGTCCCCTCAGCCCCCATTACTGCTGACTTAGTAAACCCCCTCCCCCTCTCCACCCCCACCCATCCAACCCAGCACAAGGAGTGAAATTGGGCGGTGAAGCTTGCCTGGGCTTCTGAGTTGGACAGACTGGTGTCATCTACCTAGATATTGAATTGAGGTCCCTCTAAATTATTAAACATTTAAAATGCATTTCTGAAAAACAAAACTAAACATTAAAGTTGAATCAGGAACATCATGCACTAAGCAGCAGAACAGCTGAAGCTTCCATTCCTCTTCCCATCCAAATTCGCCCGGGTGGCCTTATCATCTCTAAAGCAATGTTTCACAGCCCGGTCCTCAGGAACCCCCAGAAGGGCCATGATTTTGCTCCCTACCAATAGCTGGAAGGGAACAAAAACACGGACTGTCTGGGGGTTCCCAAGGACCGGCTTTGCGAAGCACTGATCTAAAGGGGAAGCCCTATGGAAATCCCCACTGTGCAGAATCACAACATCCAGCCCTACCTCATCCTCGCCTGCAGTAACAGTTCATCAAGATAATGACCAGAGATGTGAAGATTAATAAAGTGAGCTACTCTGCAAAAGTAGGGAAAAACAAGTTTTCTGCTCTTTATTCCATTTTCTATGTATGATCAATTGTTTGATTGCTATAAGCATGGAGACGCAGCAGCATGAAGATGTTTGGGCTGTAAAGCCATGTTGAACATGCTTCTTCTTCTCTAAAGCCTATTACAGAAAGGCTTTTTGACTTTGCTTTTGTCTAGCAACACATAATTAACTCATGCAATATTTAATAGGCTCTTCCATTGTACATTATCATTGGATCTACAATAATGTAATGCATATGAGAACAGCTGATGGTTTATCGAGAAATGGCCTGATAATCTTTTTGTATTCTACACAAAAAAATGCATTAAAACAATTTATGCCATTTGGTCTTTTCGCCTTTGATCTTAGGATACATGTCATTGTTAATTTATTTGTAAATATTATCTATTTCTGGATGCATTATATGAAATGCTATATTAACGTTTTTAATAAAATGGAGTTCCTGTAATTTTCTTTCCGTAGTGTCAGTTGGATTTTGAATAAATGCATATATATATATATATATATATAGTGTGCCTGTGTGCTGCAGGCACAGTACCTGCCGCTTTTGTTTCTTGAGGTTTACTGTACTTAGCGATTACCTCAAAAGTAGAACAGAGTTCACGGTGCAGAGAAGCCCGGGTGGCGACGTCTGCGTCACGCTGTGAGTTGTAGCTGAAACCCGGAAAGCCGGCAGTGAGACTCCCTCTGGGTGCAGGCAGCCGGCCCGCAGTGGCCCTGCTCCGTCTCCCTTAGGCACGGCAGGAAGTCTCCCCACCACAAGCTCATTACTAATTCACACCGAGGGCCGGAAGTATCATGGAAACCCCATAAACCAGAGTCACCGGGGAGGAGGGCCTTATTAGCCTTATTCAGAGCCCCCTCCTCGATGTTGTCCATCTCCTCTGACAAATTGAAGAGTGGGGTCCCCGGGGAGTCCAGCCGCCGCTCGGCTGCGATGCGCTCTGCGCGTGGCCAGGAAGTGCCACAGGCTTATGCTCTAATTGTGTGTTAAAGCGCAGTGCCTTCGGCGCGGAGCTGTGTGTGCCGGCATCTTCAGGCCCCACCCACTTGGCCTTAAGAAGATTAACACACAGTTTGGACACGTCTTTGAGAGCTGTTAAAGCCCAGGAAGGGCAAAGCCATCACGTCCTCCTGCACAGAAACAGTCTGTGCGAGGGGGAGGAAGAGGATCCCAAGACAATTACAATGCATCAGAAACCGTGCCTCCGACCTGTTTCTCTGCTGATACCTTTATTTAATATTATAGACCTTTTAGTGGTATTTATAACCTACTAATACCCACAGTAAAACCCATTATGTTAAATGACGGTTCCCAGTGTGTGTGCTGAGGGTCTCTCGTCTCTCCCCTAAACTGCTTGAAGACTTCTCAGGCCTCCTGACATCGAGCCCTCTGACAGTGCGATTCGTACTCTCGGTTAGATAATAACAGACCGGGATGTTGGTCGTGCATTTTTACATTTGAGTTTGATTGTCACTGGAAAAATAAAGTGGCCTGAGAACTAACCATAGAAAAATTAACATTTAAGAAATGTGCAGCAACCTTCACTGGAGATAAATGGAAAAAACAGCAACGCAAACTGTTGTCTGTGGCTGGCGGGGGGCATGTTGGGGTGTGGCAGGGGGCCTGCGCGTGACTGCACTGCGTGACTGCGCTGCGTGACTGCACTGCGTGACTGCACTGCGTCTGCTCGCACCGGAGCACCGCCCCGGGCCATAAGCTGATCACCACACGCGTGCAATACAGAGTCTGCTATCGCACGAGGATGAATGGGCGAGAGAGACAGAGAGAGAGGCTGCATCCTTGAGGCCTGTGGGGGAGGGGGTGTGTGTGTATTGGGGAGGGGGGGAGCAATGATGTGGAGAGGGGGGACGGGAAGCCGGCACTGCTGCCGTCAGAGCGCGTGACACTGATGCTGAGGCTGTGGCAGAGGGGGCTCCTCGACCTGCCAGAGCAGCCTCTCTGAGCTATCTTTACATGCAGTGGAGGGAGGCGGGAACGTGCCGGAACAGCCACGGGAACAGTTATAAAACCGTACTGCATCACAGAAAAAGGCCAAGTCCTCCCAGGCAGAGGAGGCGATGACGCAGATGAGAGCAGTGATGACGCAGCCAGACCCTGAGGTGTATTTTAAGCTTACTCATCATTCATATCCAGTGTCCTGCATGCAGGACCCCCAGACCTGTCATCTGTCACGCCACACAAACAGTACAGGCATGAGCCACACCTTGAAGTGAAATCAACCTTGCTGTGTCTTCTCAGTCACTTTGGTGTCATTTCTCGAATGACTATGAGTGTTTCCAAAATAATTTGTGTAGCCAACACCATAGAGTCACTTGTGCACAACAGGACATAGTTTCTCAATGTTTCACACAAATTGCAGATGTTCCAGGGCTTTCGTGTAAAAGCTCATGTACATTTGGTGGTTTGTGGCTCAGTGGGTTAGTATGTTGTGCCTGTGATCAGAAGGTTGGTGGGTCACATCCCCAAATGGGAGGCGTGATTTCATGCTTGGCCCATAAGCGCAGTTGCTTCTGGGACTGGCTGCCCCTGCTTTCTCACTCGTATATTGCTTTGGTTAACAGAGGCTGCTAAATAACAAAATACATTTTTCCTCATTTGGAATAATTATCTCTTGCTTAAATCTTGATCAAAATGCAGTATAGTTTTCCAGTTCTATAGTATTCCAAGACATAATATAAGTTTATATATGTAAATAATCATGTTGTAAGCATGCAAAACATCATCAAACTTATTTACATTTTATAAATTCCAGTGACACAGCATTGTTGTATCTCTGGTTCCTACAGTAGCTGATGTTTTGCCATTTTGCTATTTTTTGTGTTATACAGTGCTGTACTGCATTTTAAAATCGTTTCATTCAGAAAAGATCTGAAGAACTTACATTTGCTTGTAAGTGAGAGTGTACAAGCAAATGTAATACAGTGTAATACAGAGTCGTGCAATGAAACTGGCTCCTTTGACATAAATAAGTCAGTTTGCTAAAAAATGATCAGCCAGTGACAGTGTGAAAGTGGGAAATGCAGATCAGGTACATACTTACATTGACATTTTGACATTACGTCTGAGTATTTTGCTTTGAATGGAAGATGAAGGTACTTTTCATTTTATTGCCACAGACTAATTCATTGAAAGAATCATTTGCTTGTGAGGCACGGCTGTCTTGGGTTATGCCCTTTTGCGAATTAGCTATACTGTTATGCTGTATCTATGAACTGTTTTGAGAAATGTACTAGTCATGATACATAATGTTACATAAATATGTTTTTTGAAATGTGCCAAAGCTGTTCAGGAAAACAGTCATATTTCAGGACTGATTCCCATTATTCCAAATGCAAACACACACATGCACGTGCACACACACACAAGTTGGTCTTCCTATCTAAATGGGGACCATCCATTCTTTTCTATGGGAAAAACCCTAATCCCAATCACGACACCCTTAACCTCTACCCATCCCTAAACCTTAACCATAAGTAACCAACCCAAATACAAGACTTCTGGAATTTTTATTTTTTTGATTGCATTCACAGATTTTTTATAAAACTGAGGTTATCCCCTACCCAGCCCTAACCTTAACCATAAGTAACCAAACAAAATACAAGACTTTTGACATTTTTAGTTTTTTGATTGTAGTCACAGATTTTTATAAAATTGAGTGTCCCCTTGTGTGGTCTGACAAAATTGGCCCCACAATGTCAAATAATAGGTTTATATCACATTCACAGTGTATTGTTAACATAGTCCACACACACACACGCACACACACACAAACGCACCACAGACACACACACACACACAAATGCACACAGACTTGCCACAGATATTAATATGAACATGGTAGAATGGCCCAGCTACCTGTCCTGACCAAAGGCACACGCTGCTCTGTTTTCCATGCCACACCTAAAGCTGGAAATTAAAGGCAGCCATTAAAGACTGCAGTCATTACAGTGAAACATTCCTTTCATTTACGCTGCACTGCGGCTGCTGTACAGCTCTCCCCTGAGACTCCACTTCACTGTAATGCCATGCTGATTCCATCCAGCCAGATAATGGGCACCTAGTCAGAGTCTGACCGGTCAGTGCCAGTCGCAGCCCCTGCGCTGAGGCCGCACATCATGCCCTGCCACTGTCACTCCCCCCCCCCCCCCCCCCCCAAATTGCTCAGCATATAATTGCGACATGATAGGACAAAACTGGAATTTAATGACTGTTTAATTATTCATTTCTTTCATATGCATGCAATAGAACACCCTTTATTTTTCTTCTGAAAAAGACCTGTCTAATACCTTGGTGTAACATTACATATTTAGTGCTTTGAGTTGAATCGTGAGTTGAATCGTTTCTTATTTTTTAAGTTGGATGTGCGTGAGCTACAGGAAGCATAGGGAGATAGTGTCATCTTTACAGCGAACATGAGAAATCCATTCCTCAGTTGACACACGTCAATGTGGTTGAAGATTCAGCTTTTTTCAGGACCCATTAAAGTCCTGATGGTCGCCGCAGTCTAGATACACGTTACTCTGGCTTCCAGTCCATAAATCACACGGAAATCGTTTTCTCATGGACTCAGTCATTAATAGCTTATTGTTCTAAATGCAACTGATGACACAAAGTTGTATCATAGAAGTATAAAGCGTTATACAGTATGTAGCTTAATTCAGTGTTTACCTGTAAGACATTTTTAATTTATTTAGTTTTTATTTATTATGCTTAGAAGGAATGTAATGTGCAGCTATTAAAGATCTGATAAAAGCTTTGAATGGGGATGCTATTCTGGCTGCCCCGTACCCCAGCCAGACGGCGTCTCGCCCAGACTTAACCGCGAGGCTTCGCTGGTTGGGGAGGAAACATGCCGCCGCAGTGCTGGAGAGGCCATCTGGAGCACGGTGCCCAATCCCAGCGAGACGCTGCGCCAGTGAGCCGCTGACAAGACAGCAGAGGGGGAAGGAGGCGGTGAAGGCAGACCGGCTCTGTCAGTGCTGAGGGAGCCGGAGGGGAGACTAACACTGCAAAGCTGCTCTGCTGCTGCATCCAGCAACACTCGGCTTCTACTTCAGCAAATCTTCATGACAAGGAAGCAAAATGAGGCTGGGGGAGAAGAGGACGAGTCCTGACAGCCAGCTGTGTGCGAACATGCTGAACATACCAGCACAGCTGTCCACATCTGTCCTTGCAGCCTTAGCAGGAAGGCCACAGCTGCTGGCGTGGCGGGGGGCTCTGCAGGAGTGCACATGCGTGGGGCTGGGGTGTGGCGTGGCAGGGGGGGGGTGCAGGGCGTGTTGGGAAGCGGATGCTGCACACAGACGCTGGGCTTGCTGTAAGGCATCCACGCCATGTTGTAAGTAAATAAATAGCAATAGTAGACTGATCCCTTTACATCTTTGTGAAACGTGTACAATTTTACAACAGGAGGGCAGGGAACTATATGGCTGTAAATGTGATGCAGTTTTGTTTTTATCCCTAATAGATAATTTGATTGATGGATGGATGGATGGATATGATCTGATTCCATAGAGTTTCTACAATCCGGTGACCTTCGGTTTGTTTTTATATAAAGTCTGTGATAAAATTCACACTTTGTATTGTTCAGATGGCTTAAACTGTGAGGTTGGATTGTATGCCTGCCCTGGCTGGCAGATTTTGTTTGTTTTCAGTCTTTAGCGAACATAGTAACATAACACGGGAAGCCTAATGATTATGTTCATGAAACGGACATTGTGCAAATAATATGTGCCAGAGCTGGAGACCATTTTTACTCCCGTCTGACCATGCATGCTCACGTCCAAACAAGCGGAAACGCGGGGAATGTGCCGGATGAGTAGCTATGTAATCTTAACGATATTCCCATATACACTTGTGTACATTCATAGTTACTATTCATCCATTTTCCAATCACTGACAATTACATTGATCATTCTAAACTCAGTCCCACTTCCAGAGTGACACAGGATGGATTCACACCAGTTTCACACGCTGGCATATCATTTGTCACTATTTGAAACGCTTCCTGTCTAATTGCTTAATAAGAAGCATCTATCTTGCGGTACTGACACTTGAGGTGGCAGTGTAATGACAGGGGTTTGTCTGTGTCATGCCCTAACCTCTGTGCCATGTGGCAGTGAGCATCACTCACAACATAAAGACGGCTGACATCTCTATCGGTGACGAGTAAAAGGGCTGTTTAAATGGAGGCAGGGGAGGTGGTGGAGAAGCCATGAGCAGTGACTGATTTGAGAGTGAGCTTTGGCAGCGTGCTCTTACCCCGTCTCTCTGCGTGGCAGACATTGCTGCTCCCACCCTTCACAGGAAAAAAATAGAACCTGCCGCGCTACACAAGCCTCGCAGGCACACGCCCTTTCCACTGCAGACACCCAGCTCTCGGCTAAAAGAGACCAATCAGAAAAAGGGATGACGGTCATGTGACAGCCGGTGGGCGTGGCCTGCTGCAGATGCTGGGAGGGGGACTTACACCAAAGTAGCAGCAGCAGTGAGGGATTCCCCTACTGTATTTGTGTACTAGACCACACACTCACCTGCCAGCTGGTGACTTAAAAATGAATCCAGACTCCTAATAGTTTTGCTGGTCCAATGTGCTTTTTTGTGATAGAAGAAAATCTTGCTACTGGACAAGCTTTGGTAAAATTGCATCACTGCAAGTCCTGTAAGTGATGCGGCGTATCTCCAAATCTGCAAAATGGCCGGAAAATTTATCTTACTGAGTTACACGGCGTGACGCTGCTGCTTCGTAACGTGAACCTTCCTGTGGACAGCTGCACTCATTCGGCAGCTTCTGTGTCACATGCCCCTCTCCAGCCCCTCCCCCACACCATGCCCTTCTGTAAGCCCTGGACTGGCTAGACCAGCTTACTCTCTTTTCCAGAACCACCCGAATGTATTAAAGTGATGGGAACTGTTTCAAGTCTGATTCAGATTTTCCGGTTCTCGTAATCACGGTCCAAAGAGAATATGGGCCAGCAGAGAACAGAATAAGGGCTCTTTGCCGCATGTCAGCAAAGAGGTTTCCTGGGTTCCTGGTTAATGATTCTGACAGTGGTCAACGTGTGGATTCGCAATGAGATATTTGCACATCAGTGGCTGGGGTTAAGCGGTTGGGGGGAGCAGTGAGACCGAGAGTGATGGTGTGGTTAGCAGGCACAGGAATACTTGATGGAAGAGACATACTGTAGAGTGTGTGTATATACATCATTTTTTTCCTTTTTCCTTTTATTGAATTACACGCACTAAAATCTGAGCAAAGGATCATACATTCCCTGCCGTTTCCATGGGTTTCTGGTCCATCCTCCTAAACTGAATCCACGTGACAAAGCGATTGCTGCTGTCAGCCGAGAGGCTGAAAAGCAGGACCCATTTCCAGTAACATGTGCATTAGTGACAGCTGTTCATCTGTGGACCTGAGCCAATTACGAACCCAGCAGCCCCCCCCAGGGGAGCAGTATCTCCAGCGTCATATACATGATCAGTTTTCTTGCTCATTCAGATATGGGCATGGCTTCAGGGGGGGGGCAGCCCCCGCCCCAGGCCCCCTCAGCAGAAATCGCTGCCCCTCCTCCGTATTCCAGCTCGTCATTTGGCTTGCAGCTGCCCGGCATCGAGCTGAGTCAGTCAACACTCGAGTGTGAGCTTCACAGATTCGGTGTTTCAGGGTACTGACTGCTGCCCCCGGTGTGCGTGTGTGGGTAGTGCGTTTACAGGGCGCTAGGTTCTGGTGGGCTGCATGGACCCTTGGATGGGAGTCCCGGTAAAGGCACTCCTTCTGTCCCCAGGTGAACGCGCCTGCATTGGTCACCATCCCCCTCTTCGTGGACTTCAGCCGCAGAGGCCTGTGGGACATCGCCGAGCCGCCGTCGGAATGGCCAAACACCGGCCTACACTCTCACGGACGTACACCTGCACAAACGTGTCAGCTGGACAGAAACACACTCACACATGTCTCCAGGGATGTGTACTCAGGGGCTGAACATCGCCAAGCCGAAGCAGTAAGATCATCTTGGGTGGCCCAGCATCATAGCAGGTTAGGTAATTGTCCTTTAATGAAAAAAGGGGGGGGTGACTTCAGACACAGCAAAAACAGGACTGAAAATGAGATTGAACATTCTTTCTCAAGGAGTTACGATTCTCTGGCCTAACTGAGACTAGATATGCGATGAGTATATAAGTGGAGTGAATGAATCTGACCTGGTGAGGTCCCCTGCATGGTCACACCCCTGCAATCATCCCTGCAAACAGCCCAGCACGGCACCCCCTGGTAGGAGAGAGCTTGCTACTGCTGCTGTGAGCCACCCACAGTCCCGGCGTAGTAAACATCTCCCCCTTTGTTTTTATGGAGCCTTCTGCCATAGCCCAAAGAGAGTGACTAATGCCCAATTGTGTAAAAAAACAAAGGAATAATGCAAGAACATGCGGTGTGGCATTGTGTCACAGCTGATTCTCATTAGGAGGAGCACTGCTCAGCCCAGCACACTGCTGCTGCTTTACCGGTATAATCGGGATCAAAGCAAGAACAACACAAAATGATGCTGTGTTTTTAATGACGTTACACAGGTAATGAATACAGTAAGGGTCATAGAAAACATGGCAGATGGGGGTTGGGGGGGATTGTACCCCACAATATTTAATCTGTACAAAACTCTTTCACATTAATTTCCCTGCAGGTGAAGAGGGGAGACCAGGAGATTTAGTATATGTAAATATTCATATATTTAGTAGTGTTGCAGTTTTTTTCTCAAAAGCAAAGCCATGTTTGTCCACATATCATGACTGTTTGCCAGGAAAGGGAAGCAGTGCACAGGAGAATGCAGAATGCTGACATTTAACGGAGCGGCTGAGCATGCTGCATACTGCAGTGTTTTTTTTCACCCCTTAATGGAAACATGACCTCAACTGAGAATAACGGAGAGCCTTATATGGCCGAACAGAGAAGGGCACAAACCTGGCTTGACGTCGGCGCTGACCTAACCTTCCGCAGGAAGGACTTCAGCACCGAATGGCGAGAGCGGCCCCTTTGGGTCATGGCGGCTGGAATGATCAGAATGAGTGCGAGCGGCCCAAGGGGAGTGTGAGCATGGTGAGGGGTCACGTGTGAGGCTCTGTCACGCCTCCCGGGACCCTGTGATTCCCATTGTGATCCGGAGACCGCTGGTGGGGCAGCGTTCAGACAATCAAGCGACTTTTACGTGACGCTCAGCTGGAACTCAGCAGCTGAGTCGCTGGCAGCCACAGGCACATTCCTGACGGCCGCGATGCGATAACGCCAACCCCGTGGCACACCTCCTGTGATCATGTGCCCACCCCCCCGCTAACGTGGAACTCAGCCGACTGCGGCAACAGTCATATGGCTTAACTTTTATAGCCCCCGTGGCTCCCTCGCTATCGCAGAGCGATTCCACACATGATTGCTGGCGACGACGGACACGTGCTGCTGCATTCTGTCCGTCCCGCACCTCTCTTGTGCTCATAGCACCGCCCTGCAGATGGGCTTTCATATCTGCAGCGTGTGGACAGTGTCGCTGCTGAATTATCTGAGCTACAACGTGACCAGCCAGCCGGCAAGTAAACCAGAACTTCATCAGAATTCCCTCCTGTTGGTTTTTCCTGGAATTCCATTTACACTCAAACAAAAACCCGGAGCTGGCAGGCGATTATAAATACGGAGCCGGGACAGAGACGACTTGCCTTATTTGGTTATCAAAGGTGCTGCAATGTAAACAGCGGCGTGACAGTGGCCGGGGCCTACCGAAGAACGTCTGGGCCCGTTTCCAAGGAGACGCGACTCCCCGCACCTGCACTTATTACTCTTCCACAGTGAGGGCCGTCGCCTGGTATCATGTGACACCGCAGTTCTCATTAACCTCTCATCAGGAGGAGTGCTTCCACGCATTTCACAGCCCCTGCAGCCAGGGGGCACCCACTGTGGCCAGCATTACCGCCACTGATAACGGTGGTAATAATAATAACGCTGACATGAATAATGCAAGCCGCACATGCACACTCGTGCGCAGTAGCGCTCATTTGGAGACACTTAAAAAATAATGTCTATAAACCATATTCCGAGCTCCCCATCCTTGTAATGTAGCTACTACCACTGAAATAGAGCCCGCGCACAATAATCGGGAATGAAATTCAGTGTCTTGGCTTATCCCCATGCTTATTCGCCATTAGCGAAATACCAGTCGAATTAAGCTGGGCGGGGCCGTGATTGGCACTGAAGCCCCCATCCCTGTTTTTCTACAGTCAGCTGCCCGAATCAATAGTCTATGTAACAGTTTAATGACACTTGCCGCTTTTCATTTTATAATATTTAGCGCCAGAGCCGCCCGTAGCAAGTTCGGTCGGTAGCTTTGTCCTGCTTTGGCGGCTGTGAGCCTTTGAGTGATGTGCAGCTGTGTGTCTGTGTAACAACGGAGTGTTATTGTAGTGATGTGCAGCTATGCGTCTGTGTAACAGCGGAGTGTAATTGTAGTGATGTGCAGCTGTGTGTCTGTGTAACAGCGGAGTGTTATTGTAGTGATGTGCAGCTGTGTGTCTGTGTAACAGCGGAGTGTTATTGTAGTAATGTGCAGCTGTGCGTCTGTGTAACAGCGGAGTGTTGTTGTAGTGATGTGCAGCTGTGTGTCTGTGTAACAGCAGAGTGTTATTGTAGTGATGTGCAGCTGTGTGCCTGTGTAACAGCGGAGTGTTATTGTAGTGATGTGCAGCTGTGTGTCTGTGTAACAGTGCAGTGTTATTGTACGATGGCAGGCAACACAATAAGTCACCTTTTAGGACATCACTGGAAACTGTAGAGATTGTTGTTCTCATCTGTTCTCACAGCAGTCACGTTTTTCGGCTAGAGATACGACCAGATGTGAGCGATCAGGTGCAGAAGGGCATGTGAGCACAAAAGGCCGTTGTGAATGTGACCGGAGCAGGTGACCAGTGGGGCGTACTGGTGACAGGCTGGTGTCAGGTGAATGTGTAAACCACGGATTTGCAAAACCCCACCCCATGTCACACTTTCAGAGTCACACACTGAATTTGACTGGCACCTTTCATGCATATTGCTTTTAGAGTCTTCATACAGTACATAGCTCCTCACTGTTATATAATATCCATCCATCTGTCTTACATAACTGCATATGCGGTGGAGGGTGACGACCAGCCTGGAGCCCATCCCAGTAAAGACAGAGTGTGAGGTAGGGGACACCCTGTACAGGATGCCAGTCCATCACAGCTCTATTTATAACAGTCTAACATATTTATATAACTAGATAGTACTAAAAAACGGCTAGTACTATCGGCCTATACAGGGTAATGATGAAAAAGCTACACATATTTTGTTTTCATTATTCACTGATATTCTCTATAAATGTTTATCATGTTTATTGTGCATTATAAATGCTTTATGAAGCTCTCATCTATAATGCACTGTAGATACCTGCATAATGCAGTACAAAGCATCCTTAATGCTTATAGTAACAATTATAATGCATTATGAAGGTATCTGTAGTATATTATAGATGAAAGCTATGTTGGAGCTTATGAAGTATTGTAGTGCCGGACAAATCGAAGTATTGCAGCGATGGCGAGGAGACAAGGCAAGATGGTTTGACATAAAGCTCCTCTTTACTTGTCTTTAAAAGGACCATACACAAGCAAGAAGAACACTCCGACACCACATGGCATGGAAACATGGGAAGGTCCCATAATGGACTGGAGGGCTCACACACAGTAGGTCATTACACAATGGCTAGAGACAAGCGAAGATCAGGCAAGGACTGAGTACAGACACAGGTGAGGGCACATGTGACAATTGGGTGCACGGCACAACAACTATTTACACTAACAAATACATACAGGGGCCATGTACAGGACATACACAGGGCTATGTACAGGACATACACAGGGCTATGTCCAACCCAATACTGGGACACGGACTAAATACTGTACTAAAAACTAGCCAGAAATAACAGGACACAGGTGATCACAATCAGGAATTGACACGAGGTAACGAGGGGGCGTGGCACACACGAGGATCGTACGGAGCTGGGCGTGACACTTGGAGCCATCTCACTGGCGCTACAGTATTATAATCAACATTATAATGCCTTATAACTGTCAATAGGAGATGCTGTAATGCTTTATTAAGTCTTATATCGACCATTACAATGCATAATGAATCCAGTATAAAGGACAATGCTTTAAATGAAGTGTTACCCATGCTAAATTGGAGTGACTAGGCATATCTTATAGCTTATCCTGATTGTATCTGATAAAAAGTGGAATTGATAATTAGAATGAGCTGTTGCTATGTGTCAGTTTGAAGATGAGGGTTTAAGGAACGCTTGATATTTTTGCTGGTAACAAACTGGCTGGAAGCTACACCCTCCCTTCACATCCATTTTTTTTGTCAATTAACGGATGCATTGTTATAGATCACATCGTTAGATCAGTATTATACCATTATTGGTGAATCTGATCAATTCAAACTAAGTGTCTTGCTCAGTGTATTTTTTTTAATTCACCACTGCAGTTGCATAATCACCAGCCCTCCATCCCAGGATGCCCTGGGGTAACTCATGCATTCACAGAAAGTGGCCTCGCTGTCTATTCTGCTCATGCACGCATTGCAATAATTGCATGCAATAATCAGCAAGGGGCCGGCGAGGCATGCGAGTGAGTAATTAGTACGAAGAGTTCAACTCACGGGCCTCTATAGGTTTGTCTACTTGAACGTGGGCCCTTGACTTGCCAACTGCTTACTTCAAAAGAAAAATTAGTTGATGCATGTATTCTGTAGGAAGATCTGGAGATGCGGAAAGTTGCGCTTGTGGCGTGTGAATCTTTAATCGGGAGCAGGGTGCGTAAATGTTTCCAGTGTGATGTATAACAGGACGCGTAAGAAGACACCTAGGAAACGATCAGCGTGATTCTGTTACAGGACATGCTGGTGGCCGTGTGGCCTCCATGTACCTGATTCTAGAAGTAGGACACACAAGGCAAGTATCTTTAAGTTGCACGGCCTATAGAGCTGATATTGGACAGCAGGGAAAAAATAGGTTTAACTCTCCACTACACTGACATAGACGTCTGACATCAAGGGACAGATGAAAGAAGAGATGCTTCAATGAATCTTATTTAAGAGACCCCCCCCCTCCCCTCTCCATTCCGCACTACCATCCTCCATTGAACACACACTGCTCTATTTTCATTATACTTACCCCTCCCCCACCCTCATTATAGGAGAGGATTAGTGCAAGACCACAAGAAGAATTGAGAACTGGAGCTCAGCTGACTAAACTGCCAGTAAGGGAGAGATGGTTAGTATGCAGCCTAAAAATGCACATGGTGGCAGTAATTATTCCTGCATATGCCTGTGTCTCTGCGCAAGGAGCATACCTGGGAGGAAGCTGGGGGCTGCTCCCCTCAGCCCTGCTCTGCCTCTGCACAAAGAGCCGACTGTCTCAGAAGACATTTGGCTTTGCAAAAAACATCATGATAAAGTCTGTAATATTAACTGAAGCTAATTTGCTGGATGAGACTTTAAATGCTCAGATGATGCTTTTGACATGACTCCTAAGTACATTGAAACCATGTCCCAGTAAGACCATCCCTCTGTTGCCCTTACCGCCATTTAATCTCCATGTCATCGGTTGACCTTTTTCCTCAGCGACCACATGGGGTCTCTTTCTTTGTTTGGGCTCCCAGCTTCTGACAATCGTAACTCCCACAACCATTAATGTCTCCAGGAACACCGAAGCGGCAAGATCAGTAGGGGTTAAACCGCTTCACAATGGCATTGTTGGGATAAAAGGTGAACCATTCAGTGATCGCTGACCCTTAGTGACCACCGTCTCCTCCATGCATCTGACAGCAGGGGGAGAGTGTGTGTGGGTGGAGAGGTGGTCTGACTATGGACTTGAGATGTTCAGGCTAAAGGGATCATAAACACAGAGTGGCTTTCCTACACATGTTATCAGAGCAGCAGTGATTAATGAAATTCCTGAAATTCACAAAAAAAGGAGTACCGTGGAGACGGGATCTCAGACCCCCAGACAATGCTGCAGAGCCCCCCCTTTCTTAAACATCTGACATTCCAGTCACCCAGATTCCAGAGGGGCAGTCCTCAGCCCCCGCCGTTGCTCCCATAGCTGATCGCTGAGATACCTCCCACCTGCCTTTAACATCAGCTAATGCTGAGGATCCTTCAGAATCCACAGAACATGCCGGTAACTGGTCAAAGCATGGAAGGAAGTCGTCTGGGGTTTGTGAAGAACACAGCGTACTCTATCAGGGCATGGTAGCACCCATTGTTCCAGAAGACAGACCACAGTAAACCTTTCCTAATGTGCTAACAATATTGTACCACAAAAAGTCTTCAGATGGAAAGGAAGGGGAAATTTTATCTATGATCCTTGGCCAAAATAGAGCCGTATTGCCTGAGGTGAATGTGACATTTTGAGGTTCCGGAATGTAGGGAGCATAATAAAGTGTGTGTGTGTGCAATGGTGAGGCAGCACTCAATACCCCAGGAATGATTTTAATTTGTATTAAAATTACTGCACACCCCAACCCAGGGAATCAGGCAAGTTATGTACTTCTGTTCAGGTTAAGCTATTATTGAATAACACCCAAATGTTTAGAAGAAGAAAAAAGAATCATCAGGCAATCTCAGATCTGGCTCCCATTCTGAATCCAGAACATTTTTCTATGCCCAGATTGCAGCGTCTCTCACATCCTCAGCATGGGAGACCCCCCCCCCTCACCACCCCCCCCGGCCAACCTGCCAGACCATCAGCAAGCTCCTCACACCAAAGGGGGAAAAAGTGGGCTGTCCAATGGTGAACTGTCCCAGCCCAGCGCCTCCCCCAGAAGGGCCCAGCATTGAGAGCCACTGGCCATGAAACAGGATTTGGGAACGCAGTGGCGGGAATCCCACCAGACGAGGCTGTGACAATTGTCTACCCTCCTCCCCCCTCGGGCCCCTCCCCCACCGCCGCAGGCTGGCGGGAGCAGTACCTCTGTCCTCCTGCATGCAGAAAAGGTCAGGGCTCTTCCTGATTGGCCGGCCGCGGCTGCCAGAGCTACAGAGTGTCAAACAGCTCCTTGACCTATTGGCAGGAATCCCTCGAATGCAGTCAGGACAGGAATCCTCCAAGGTCAGGCTGTACAGTGAGGGAACAAGGTCTGCTTAAAATTTTGATTGATTGCATTGTAATTGGGGGGGGGGAGGAGATACCAGGAGGAAGCATTTTAGCATTAAGTATTTAAACATGGCTTTGATGGGAAGCACACAGTGTTTCTGTGTACATGTACAATGACAATAAAGACTATTCTATTCTATTCTATTCTATTTCACTTCGTATTTTATTCTGGAGATTCCTAGAGATGTGTTACTAGCTTATTTGACCCAGCAGCAGAAAGCGCTGTAGACCACTAATGGAGCTGATTCAATAAGGGATGCTGTGACTTCCAGGCCGGATGCTATTAAACAAACCGCATCTCAGAGAGCTATTTAAACCCCACCTTTCTATTTCTTGGAAAACCTAAATGGAGCAATCTCTCCGTTATGGTGTTTATTTGATTTTGATTGTTTTGTTTCTCCCCGACAGAACGGGAGAAGAGTATTTAGGCGTCAGCGGGTCTAATGAGACGGGATAGCTTTGTTTTCCAGGGGAGAAGGGGTTCTGTCCAGGGAAACAGAAGACGATGGAAGAGCGATGCCCCCCCAGCAGTGAGGCATGTCTCAGGGAGCAGAAAAATATGTTGCCATAACTTAACATCAATGAAGGTGCTAATGCTGACGAACCAAAATTCCATCCATCCATACAGTAACCATTTTTCCAGTACAAGGTCATAGGGCAGCCTGAAATATGGCTGTCAGCGATAAAAACATCAAAAATATGGTATAGATTATGAAACATAGACTGTATTGTTTAATTTAATGAATAAATATGATTTATGTGGCACGTCATTATATTTTATTTTATTAATACTAATTAATATATTACATTTAAGAAATGTCCAAATGAATGTAAATGTAATCAATATTTAGTGGCAAAATTCCAAAGAATATGTTAATGAATGAAACGCACACACACACACAGGTTTGTAATTATATCTTTGTGGGGACTCTCCATGCATTCCCATGGGGAATCCCAACATGGCAACCTTAACCCCTACCCAGCCCTACCCTTAACCATAAGTAACCAAACTAAATAAAGTTTTTTACTTAAGTTACAGATTTGTTGTATAAGAAATGATCCCCACAGTGTTAAAATTGCAGTTTTTTTTTTTATCACTTTGTGGTAAGATTTGGTCATACACATATCTCCCCCCCACATTACACACATACAGATACACTTTTCCTTGATGTCTCTGTGTGTTTGAGCACTGAGACCTCTGGCAGTGGCCTCTACAGCAAACATTTCCAGATTCCCACCATCATAGTCAGCTTCCCGGTAAGTCTCCCTCATGCAGCATCGTGCAGTGTCAGCTCACACAGGCACTGCACGGGTAACCCAGGCTCACTGCACGGGTAACCCAGGCTCACTGCGCGGGTATCCCAGGCTCACTGCGCAGGTATCCCAGGCTCATTGCACGGGTAACCCAGGCTGTGCCTTTATCCTTTGTGGCCAGAGGTTGGCCAGAAAGTGACTCATATTTGCATAAGGATTTTGGTGCACATTATCGCTACAGCAGTGGAAGATGTTTAATGGTGTCCACAATAAAAATGCTATTCAGCTAATATCACCCAGTTTGAGATATAGTGCAATGCAGCAATGGATTTTATGTATTTATGATTTTTGTATTAAATTACACCCCCAATTTTATTTCAGAATTTACGTCCTGGGTGTTCATGGGAAAGAGGTTCCTACGATGAGCGATGGATGGGTGGATATTACTCAAACTAATATTCCAGATTTCACAACACCATTGACAGAGGACCCATCTGATCTTAAGCAGTAAACCCCATCTTTATGTTCTTTTAAGAGACTGTCTCAGACGTTGTCCTACTGAAAAAGGTCCACAGTGGCAGGGGAGGGGCCCTTCAAGTGGTTTAAAGAAATGGTCATAAATAGAAGCTAAACTCTTGTGAAAACTTCCTAGTTCATTTCCTTGCCTCTGACCCTATTGAATCCCACCCACAATGCCCTGCTGGATTGCCTGGTGGGTGGGCGGATCTCTGTGGCCAGCCACATTCCAATGGCTGGGATTCCAGCCGCTCACAGCAGATGAAAGGCAGAGGGGCCCAGAAGAGGGATGGTTTGGAGGCCTCTTCCCATGGCCTCAGCAGCCACAGGACCCCACCAAGTCCCACACTCAGGCTTATCGAGAAGAAAACCAGTCAGAAACAATTACCATTGATGGCGAGTTTCTAAGGAGGGGACGAGCAGAGAGGGGAGCTGGGACATTCGGTCATTTAATTCGCCAGATTAGGATTACCCTATATAACTCCTATTATTTTACTCTTTATATAAAAATATTCTCTTGAGAAATCAGAACAGCAGCAAAGACTGTATAGTTCATGGGTTCCACAGCTCTATAGATAATTTTTTAAAAGGTTGCCTTAATATTTTCAAACATGCTTACTTTCTGAAGCATTAATAATACACGCCAAATCTTTGCGGAAATTCTTATTTTATGAGGAGGAGAAAGAGCAAATGGGCTCCACATCTCTGCACGTTTTCATTTACATTGAGCTGTAATCTCCCGGCTCCCGGCGGTGGAACTGCGTGCACTGCAAGCTGGCTGGGGGAAGCCACGTGCAGGAGGGGCAGCCATGCAGGGCTAAGGCCCCCCCACCCCCCCGGAGAGTGCACACCGCCCTCGGGACTCTGAACTGACTGCACCACGCTGCTACAGAGAAAGTGTCTGTTCTGTGAGGGTTGGAAATGCTGGCAGAGGCGGAAAATGGCTGCCCAGTTTTGAGAAATTAGAGGGAATGAATAAAAACTCCCCAGGCCTTTGTGCTGGCTGGAAATACTGAAACAGTGTCACATGATCACGTCTGATCTTCCATGTCACGCTTATTCCTGGGAACTCTGGCCCGCGCCACTAACCTTCTTAGCTGGAATTTCTTAGCAGATATTTTCCTTTTCTTGCCCAAGGTCTGAGAGAATGTCTAATACATCATTACTGCAAGGATTCATCTATCTGCAGCTTGATATATGCTGAAAAACAAGCAGCAGAAACATGCTCATGGCACAGAGTTTGAAGTGATAAAATAACAGCCTCCTCATCTGGTCATCCTTCCCCTCGCTGCAGCATTGGAAGCGCGTGACGTTTACGATATCAGAGACTGATTTGGCGGGCAGCCGTCATGGAAGGAGTACAGACATCCGGTGTGTTCCTCAAGGGCGTGGGGGGGGGGGGGGTTGCAGGGGCTGCAGGTTCATGGTGATGCTCTGCCATTTGCCCACGTTCTGACGATTTGGTCCATTTTTCACCCTCTTCCTGGTGCTCCCCCCGCTCTCCTCATCCCTGGAAGCACACCCCCGCTCTGTCGTACGCTGGTGTGGTGGGCAGACCGAACACTTGCCCAGAATGACCCCCCCAAAAAGGCTCAGTTTTTACATACTATTGTATCTACAGTGTTTTCATAAAATATACATAAATATGGCCACATGACTCTGGAATGACGCTGGGCTGGTGGAAGGCGGGTTTCGAACAGCCCCTTTCCGAGTGCCGATGTGCTGTGTACGGGTGCCAGTGTATTTTCGTGATGCGTGTGTATATTTAGGTTGCTGTCTGTGTGGTGGCGCTCGGCACTGCAAGGCTTGGCTGCCAGCCAAAATCCCACTGTTACCTTGGAAACCATTTACTACAGCGTGATATCTCAGGGAAAAAAAAAGAGAGAAAATCCACGTCCGGCCTTCTAAACGCAGCGGTGGCTCGCTGGGCCGACGTCACACCGAACGAATCCCCGAAAGCCGTGCGTCTGTGCGTGCGTCCGTGCTGTGAATCACGACGACGGTGACACCTGTGGAAAGGTACCCTCCGCCTCGCAGGAAATGCGGCTGCAAATGCGATCGGCCTCATTATGAAACAGTGGGATGGATGAGTCGAGACAAATGAACAAGCTTTTCTGATTCACATTCTGGAGGAGTGAGGCTTCATCGCAAGGAGCTTAAACTGGCCAATCGGATTGATTAGCTCCTGATTACAGCCATGTCATTGAAACGAGGTTTGCTGTTTCGGTGGGGTTAAACCGAGTTGCGAGTTCAGCTGCACAACTGGGATTTTAAGCTAACTTCAAACATATGTACATTCCCCTGCCAGAGGGGGGCGCTGTGATGGGGATGGTGTTTTGGGAAGGGGAGCATTGCGTGCAACTGGGTTTCCTCACACTGTAAGCACCACACAATGATCGGCGGCATGATCAACATCCCAGTGGGCCTGAGCAGGCCCCAGCATGAGGGCACGAGGCGAGCTCCAATCAGCGAGCTCCAATCAGTGAGCTCCAATCAGCGGGCCCCTGGCGAGTCGCTCGGCAGCCTGGGGCCGTCCTCAGCCACACCGCAGGGGAAAACACGCCGTACCATGTTGCGGCCACAGGGGCCCCCGGCCCAGTGGATGGAAACGTAAACAATCAGACTCCTGCACGTGTGTCGCTGGCTGGGAGGCGGAGCATGGCCGTGGCGTGGGGCTGCATGTCCCAGGAGGATCACGCCAGCGGAGCGTGGTCGCTCCAGGGACAGCTCAGCCCGGGCGCTGCTAATTAGGGGACACAGTACACAGGAAGGAGCCGCTGTGAGCGGCACAGTTGACCGTTAACTAGAGCACTTCTGCCGGGGGCACGGAGACAGCGAGATGGTCAGTGAGGGAGTAATAGCCCAGCATAAAATATGTCTCATTTTACGCAAAAAGCCGTGCAGGTAAGCAGAAATGAGACAGCATCATTAAATATAACTTAAGCTAGCATATCTTAATGCTTAATAAATACCTAAGCTAGCATATCTTAATGCTTAATTCAGGGTTTCGGGGGGGGGTCCCGAGCCTATTCTGGAGGGGTACAAGGCAGGACATTATGACTACCATTAATAAAAATCAATTAACGTAAAGCAGAGTGTGTTATTTGTGTTGAATACAGTATAATAAAAATTAAGAATGGCCTGTTACGAGAAGCGAGTAAACAACATCCAAAAAGTGAACAAAAGGTCAGAGGGCTGAGTCATTAATGGTACTGTGTGAGAGGTTTAGCCCAGACTGGATTTGTTCAATGCGTTGCATTATCTCTTGTCGCCCCCTGTAGGCTTCTACTGGAAAAATCCTGGCTGACCATTAGGCTTTGGTATATGGTGTGTTTTCAGGATGCATTTGGAAGCCATTGGGCAGACTGCAACTGAGATTTTCACAAAATTCCAGTTTTGCACTGGAATTCCAACTGCAATTCCTCAGTGGCCGTGCCAACCTACCTCTGCAGAGACTCACAGTCCAGACAGAGTGACGGTCCACCAGTGAGACTCCTGCTGACTGCCCTCTAAAATTTAACTCCAGGCTTCATTGTCAATGGGGAACTTTACTCTCTTTGTATCATTTTAAGAATCACTCTAGATTTCAACTTCTGGGCCAGGCGGTAAAAATGGTGCTGGCATTTCATTGTGTCATAAGTGGAACTGCCACTAACTGGAAGTAACTGGGGCTTTTCCAGTAACAGAACGGGTCACTTCTCCTTTCTTGTGAAGAGGAACCACTTTATCTCACTTTCCGAATTTGTAAATCGCTCTGGGGATGCTTCTGGTTCTCATAGAGTTGCTTATTGCTGCACACTGAGCTCCTCCACAACAATGCAGCACTGACTTTGGGAAAAACACACATGCAGACAAAAATAGGGCCAATTTGTTTTCTCATAATGGCTGTTTCTGCACGTTCTTGTAAGACCAGAAATGTAAAAGAAGTCACACTCACACACAAGCACACCTCAGTCCTGAAGTCAGATACGGGGTCTTGCATACTTTGTGTGATTTATAGCAGCCTGCTTTAGTCATTTCCAGTCCATACTCATGAGATGCAGATTACGGTAGAGTTGGAGGTCCGGTTTGGGGGAGGGAGGGGGTCTGCTTCTCACACTCCAGCCTCCTTTCTGCCTGCTAGGGGATGAGAGTGGGGGCAGCACTAATGACCAGCCTTGAGGGGTCAGTTGAAGCGGGTACCACACACCCAACGATGCCTGCAGCACCCCAGGGCGACCCCCCCAGGGCGACCCCCAGCACAAAGGCAGCCCCTGTATCAGAGCAGCATCCATAACCCTGCGGCCTCGTCACTCGCGATAACACTCCTCAAGGACGAGGCCACACCACGCACCTCCGTGACGGAAACACTGACACGTCCTTTGTGGGCACAACTCAAGCATTAGTAACGATCCCCACGTACAGTAACACCAACCCAGACACCCTCCAAGAGCGATCCTCTGTCCTTCAATAGATAAATATTACTGGGCAAAAGTCTCACCTTACACTGGCATCACAAATCGTTAATAGCAGCTAAAATATATATGATGACCTTTATGGTCTGATAACCTATTGCCAAATTAAATATGATTCATGTTGTTATGCTGACATATGCGTATTTGTAATCCATACTCACAGGTCGCTTATTCACGCTAATGCATGGCATGTGCAGCTGGACTGAAAAATAAATGATAACGCAACTCTTCCTTTCGTTTTTCATAAAACAAGAAAGTGAAACTGTAACATAGAACCACTGCCCTCAGCTGGAGGGGTTTCTCTTCCATGTGGACTTGAGTAACCTTTTGAGAGGGTAGGGTTAGCTGCATCCAGTTTGAACTGAAGTTGTCGTAAAGAGCAGTGAAATGAATGGCGAATAAATGAAATATTCATCAAAGCAGCTGAAGCGTGCATGTTGGCATTCCTCTGTAAATTAAGCACGGTTGTATATTCACTACACCAATGGCAAAGTTTAATCCATAGTCTATATTTAACTAAAACCAGATTTCATTCAGAATTTACTAGAGGATGTTTAAGTTTCAGACCTGAGGGATGACTGGCTGATCCTGAAGTACAGGTGTGTCTGACATCAGCAAAGCACAGGCCTGCAGGAAAAGCAGAAACAGAAGGAGAGCGAGTGAAGCCACGTCTGTCTGGATATGGCTGCCATCCATCCATCATCCATCCATCCCCAGCAGTATGCACATGCACACACACGCACACACACACACACACACACGCACGCACACACCCACGCGCGCACACACACATGCATAGACACACACACACACGCACAGGTTTGTAATTATACCCTTGTGGGGGGTCTTTCATTCATTTCTTTGGGGAAAACTCTAATCACAGCATTACAACCTTAACCCCTACCCAGCCCTAACCTTACCGTACAGTAAGTAACCAAACAAAATACAAAACTTTTGGCATTTCTAGTTTTTTGACTGGATTCACAGATTTTTATAAAATAGTTTCCCATTTTTGTCAGAATAACCAGTTTTTATCACACTGCAGTGACATTTAGTTCCCACAATGCCACAATATAATATAAACATAACACACTCACACACACACACACAAAACAGGAAATTTTGAAATGCCAGTTAACCAAACTGTTTGTCTAAGGCAGGGGTGCCCAATCTTATCCGCAAAGGGCTGGTGTGTATGCGGGTTTTTGGGATAACCTGTAGGTCAGCTGTTCAAACCCAGGTGTGAGGACTCTTCAGCCAATCAGTCCTCTAATTAGTAATCTAATTAGGGAGTTGCAGCAAAAACCCACAAACACACCGGCCCTTTGCGGATAATATTGGGCACCCCAGTGGCCTATACTACGAAGCGGGGTTACTGGCTTATCGGGGTAACTTGTCGGATTTAAGGTAGCACCGTTTAAATGGACCTCATATTCGTTCATTTACATTTTGCCCAGACTACCTTAAATCTGACAAGTTACCCCGTTAAGCCAGTAACCCCGCTTCGTAGTACAGGCCACTGGTCTAAGGACTACAAGAGGAAATTAAGGCCCTTGAAATTTTGGTTTAAATGAATAAATCATAATCATAATTTTTAAGTTGCTTTTTCTCACCTGAAACAAAGAGCAGGTGGATGCACATGTGTGGCAGCTACGATTACATCAGAGGCTGAGCATCAAAGGCAACTGGTACATATAAATATTATTATTGTGGAAAATATTTTTGTTGTTTTGTTTTGTTTCCCTTGTGGCAGACTGCAGTACTGCAAGTATCTAGGCCAACGATGGCCAGTGTTGACGGTTAGTCTATATTTCATTATAATGCTTTAATTAAAACCAATTAACGTGTGTTTAAAGGAACAACAAAATTAACTCTTTAAAATGTCAATGTTACAGAGCTAACACACTGACATACCAAAAGAAAAGCATTCCTAAAAATACCTATACCTACTTTTAAGTTACGCATGCATAAAAACGGCTTGTAAAAATACAATTCAATACATGCCAAGCACATCTAAAAAAAATCAAGAAAATTATAAAACACAGATGTAGTACCTTAGTTTTGCGGGATTTTGTATTCATGGAGCCGCAGGTCATATTGAACAGCCCAAGAGAACGATAACACGTAGCTGCCTTGTTACTTAGGACAGATTCATGGTAAAGGTTTTTTCGCTTTTATTAATATAAGGATTAATATAAGGATTATATTAATACATATAGCATTTAAACGTCATAATATATATTTTTTTAAGATTATAACGATAACATTTTATCATATATCACAAGAGGGCAGCAAAAGCTTACCAGAGCGTCTTTTATACGTTTAACGATCATTTTCGGTAGCTCGCTTACTATAACGTATTAACGATCATTGTGGGTAGGTCGCTTACTATAAGCGACTTCGGGCTTCTTTCTAAAGTTGCTTATAATTTCATTCAGTTGCCGCCGGCAGTTTCCAGACTATTTTTTTCTTTTAGGTTTTTACAGTTGCTGTACTGCCCCATTCTTCTTTTGATTATTCGATTAATTTCCTTGCTGGCTAGTTTCTGCAATTCTGACTAGCTCAGGTGATGTAAGAATTTACATAATTTTACATCAATTCATTTAAATTAAATTTTTGACCAGAATTTGATATTGAACGAGTGGTTAAAGGTTACGTGACAGTTCTCATTAGGCAGATACATATCACATAATTTTGCATCTCTCTATCATAAATATTTTCTTTGCATTTTGGTATTTATGAGTTTAGTATTAAATAATTTATGTGAAATGTACAACAAAGCGGCCTATTTAGTTTAAGCCATAAGGAGTTACTGTCACACTAACAACGCAAAATGATAACTTAAATCTTTATAATCATGCCTCCAGTATTTCAGTTACTGTTGCATGCATATTATATTTACAAGGTGTTATGTCGGGGCATGACGCAGAGAAGGACCATACATGTTGTTGCTCACAAGCAAGAGGGTTTATTTAAGTAAAACAAAACAAAAAAAAAAGTTAACACGAGGGGTGAAAAACAAAGCAGGTAAACTGCAATATCTAAGACAGAGAGCAACACAGGAACAACCATAGCAAACACAGGAAACTACAAGAGCTACACAGACAGCAACAATCATATTGATGGACTAAAGACTGAAGCAAGGGCGGGCTGTAAGGGGATGTGTGGTGGTGTGTTTTTATTGGGGGGGGGCTTTTTATTTGACATTTTCGCTCCAGAGGAGGGGTGGGGAGGTTTGTCCTCGGGCCCCCGGTTGCATTTTATTAGGGTATCTCTACTGTATGAATAGCACAAAAGTGTAATTGACGGGAGTTTCTGTCAGTGGAGATGATAAGACACGGTCCCTCACTGTAGTGTAGCGCTTTCCCCTTAATGGTTGGTTTTTAAAAGACGGTTAATGTTTCAACTGTGCGTTTGATACTGACTAATATTGTGTTATTTAGCAGTGTTGTATGTTTGTTACAGTGTAGTTTATTTGAAATTGGTTAATTGCTTGTTTTTATCGTGGATGTATATATAACACAAGAATGCCAGTGTGAATTATTTAATGGTGTCTCAATAAATGCATTTTTATGCTAAGTTTCTGTTGTGTTCTTCAACACCATGTCTGTACTTTCTCCCAGAGCAGTAGAGTGAACCTATTGGGGATTTTCTGGCCGAACTGAGGTATCTGTGTGCATTTCCATTTTCTTGTGAAAGGCCCAACTGATCAGGCTGCTTCCGAAGCCCAGCTTGGCTTGGAGCATAGCTATTCCAGGGCCAAAGTCAAATTTAACATGAACAGAGCTGACAACATGCTCATCCAGTCCATTGCCATTCTTGACCAGTTGAATAAAGACATCGATGCCTGTGCGTGAAAGGTATGACTGCCACTTCCCAGAACTTATCAAGATAGTGAGTGACAGCACCACATACTGCCGCTTGGTGCAGCTCATCAGCAACCGTAAGGAGCTTAGCGAAGAGTCCTTGGCAGCATTAGAGGACATGGTGATGGATAGTGCCATGGCTCAGGCCATCTTGGAGGCCGTACGCAACTCCATGGGTATGGACATATCCCCCATTGACTTAATTAACATGAGGAGGTTCTCCAGCAGAGTTGTGTCCTTAGCAAAGTACAGGCTGGAGCTCCAGGAGTATCTGCGCTCGAAGATGGGGCAGGTGGTTCCAAACTTGGCTACCCTCATTGGAGAAGTGGTTGGGGCTCGTCTTATATCCTACACCAGCAGCCTGACCAATCTGGCAAAGTACCCTGCCTCCACAGTGCTGATTCTGGGGGCTGAGAAGGCCCTGCTCAGAGCTTCGAAGACTCAAGGAATCACTGAAGGAATCACAATATGGGTTGATCTTCCACTCGGCCTTTTTTGGGCGTGCTGCAGCAAATAACAAGGGTCGCGTCAGTCGCTACCCGGCAAAAAAGTGCAACATCACCTCACTCATTGACTGTATTTCAGAGGAACCCACCAGTGTGTTTGGGGACAAGCTGAGGGATCAGGTAGAGGAACGCCTGTCCTTCTATGAGACAGGAGAAACACCACGCAAGAGCCTTGATGTGATGAAGGAGGCTGTGCTCAAGGCTGGAGAAGAGGCTGCTGAAATCAAGCAGAAGCTGGAGAAGAAAGAAAAGAAACAAAAGAAGCCTGGAAAAAAAGTTGGAGGCCCTTGCTACAACTAATGCAGAGGAGGAATAGGGTGGAATGAACAATGCTGAGACCATTGGGGAGGAACATGAAGAGACTGAGGTAGATATTGTGGTGAAGAAGAAAAAGAAGCATACAGAAGAGAGATGAAGAAGAAGAAACAGAGTGAGGTGGTAGAAACAGAGCTTGTAGAGTTACCACCACAACCAGAGAATAAGAAAAAGTCCCACCCCAATAAAACCCCACTTACAACATTAAAACACACCACCATATATCCCCTTGCAAGGCACTTAAATACAGACATAACAAGGATCAATAAGAGACAAGTGGTAACAAGCACAAGGAACACAAGCACGTGTCAAAGCAATCAACAGGTAAAGGGTGAAACACCAGGGGAGACTAGAAAACAAGGGTAACTGAACAATTCTTTCATCAGGGAACAACATGAAATCATAAACACAAATACATAATCGAAGAAATAGAAAGAAACATAAACTGTCAAAATTACAAACATAAGCCAGCCTCAAACCCTCAACAAAAGGAAATCTGGGATGTCTCAGTCAACCACTCAGCCCATTAAGCCATGCAGCAGCCCAGGGAGCAGGGGAACATATTACAGGCTAACTTAGGGACACTAGGGGAACACAGAACCTGATGGCAAGCAGCCAAGCAGGGAAATGACAGACAAGGCTGTAATGGATCCTGACGCAAGGAACACATATAATATGGCAAGGACAAGTTATGTTCTATGTGCTCATATCTATTGGGCCTGTTTTGGGGCTTGACTTCTCCATCTTTGCACAGTGGGCTTATTTTCTGCTTCTTTTCCTAATTTTTTATTAGTTTTTCTTTGCTTTCAGTTAAGTTTTTATGAGTTGTAGTTTTTTGTAATATAATGTATTCATCAAATGTGTGATTCAAATAGGTCATGAAAAGTATTGTGTAATAAAATCTCAACAAACTATCAGAGATGTGTGTCAGTCAATGTATTTCTGGTATTAATTAGAAAAATTCAAGTGTTAGTGGGCACCACAACAGTACATACTGGGTACAAGTATGCAAACAGCCCTCAATTACAGAATGTGCGTAATTCTGCATCTAATGTGAGATGCAGGTAGTGAGAATCTGGGAATATGAAAACATGAAACAACTCAAAATTAACTTATTAATAAATTGCTCTGTGCATTATCAATGCACAAAGTTGTGTAGACATCCCACTCTCAGTAAACATAATTAGCAGTGCTTCCTCCCACTTGGGTGTTCCTAAGTATCTACTCCCCAGTTATCGGGTCGCCGTTGCATCCCTGTGCCCATGACCACAGAGTTTTTGGAAGATGGATATTAATGGGTAATGAAACATTGTATTTTATACATTTATTTATTAAAATATAAACAATTCAACTTGGATGGAAACGGAGCATTCGTACCGCCATTCTACACCATGGGATGATGCATTTTAAAAGCGATGTAGCTTATGTGAAATGACCAACCTATTAATGCAGCATGACGAGTCTTAAAAGATCCAAGACAGAACATTTGCTCTGTGGTCTTACGTTATAATTTTTACCCTATTGCCTTACAGCACTATTGTAGCCATCAAAAATTGTAGTTTTTATATAAAGCCTGCAGCCTTGCAGAAATTAGCGCAGCTACACCTTGGGGAACAAAATTAGCTACTTGGTGAGATGGAACTATTCCTTTATTCCAAATACTATAATTTGATCCGGACTGCAGAGACCAGGGGCCTCATGTATAACGACGAGCGTAGAATTCACACTAAAACAAGGCGTACGGACAAAACTAGGAATGTGCGTAAGCAAGAAAAAATCCAGATGCATAAAACTGTGCGTAAGCACAGATCTACGCACATTCCCTTTATAAATCCCAATGAGCGTGAAATTTAACGTACGTGAACGAGCCCACAGCCACCCCCCCCCCCGCCCCGACCCGCCCATAATTATGAATATTTGCATATGTAAATCTGTATAAATGCCCGCTTTGTTCTATGTTTTTCTTAAACAACAATGAATAAACCACGTGGGAAAAAGAAGTATTTCAGTGAGTGCGAAGTGGAGGTCATGTTAACAGAAATCGAGAAAAGAAAAGTGACATTATTTGGTGGTATAAGTGGCATCAGCAATAAACGAAAGTTGACGGAGTGGCACAGCGTGGCAGAGTCAGTTAAAAGTGTTGGTTCTGAAAATGGCACGGTGGCCAAAATTAAAAAGAAGTGGTCGGACATTAAAATCGACGTGAAAAAACGAGCGGCCGCTTACCGTAAGAGTCTTAAAAGCACAGGCGGAGGTTGCGGAATTCCCGGTATCACACCCTTTGAGCAACTAGTTGCTGCGATGATTGGGGACACACTTTTATCGGGTGAGGGGGACGCCGATGTCAGCGCGGGTGAGTTTTTCCTCGTACCATACTTGTTTGAATTACTTGCATGTTTATGAATAACACGTAGGGCGCAGATGCGGTGTTACTTTAGTTTATTCTCTTTGTTTATTCTTACAGACAATAGTACAAGAGGTGCCCCCAGTGCATTAATAGAGTACATTAATAAAGTGAAAGTGCTTTCTATTTACATAAGCATAAGCAAATTCGTTCTCTGAAGGTGACTTTATAGCAATGTGCGCGCAGTCGATAATTCGACTACATTTGGAAAACCGGACATCGCTGCGAATTGAGCTTTAATGTTTGCCTGTTCACCCAGTGTAGGGAAAATTTATATATCTCGATGACAAGCGGATTATGCCATCCCATACAGCTGGCATGGCACGACTCAGTGATGACTGAGAAATGCCTGATCGGTCCGCAAGTTCACGCTGAAAAGCACCTGTGGCTAAAAATCCGAGGGTGGAGAGAACTTGTACAGGTACCGGTAAGGCGCAATTTCTTGCAGTCTTCCTCCGTAAAGCTGGCTCCAGTTCAGCACACAGCTCCAAGAGGATAGCTCTTGGGAATCTGAATCGACTTAGTAACCAGTCATCATCATGAGCCAAGAAATCACTGTGATCCCTGAATACGCGCTCTCTTCTGACTCTTCCATTTGCTATGTCCTCTAACAATGCAAGAGAAGCCATGGTTGGAATATTTTTTGTCTTTCCCTGCACCGTTTTATTGTCACAGATTGATTACGATCAGGTGACCGATGGCCAATTAATTTCGGTGTATTTCATGCAGACCGCGTCATGAATGCGAGTGTGACACAGTGAAACTGCAGTAGCACTCTTTTGCCAGTAGGTGCCTCCATTTTGCCAAATCGAGCAGAAACTTGCGTACGCCTTGTCTAGGGTTGCCGTGAGAATGTGCGTGGCGGTACGCCAAGTTTAGTTTTTATACATCTCGACGTGAGCGTGGAAACGGGCGTGCGCAACATTTTTGTGCGTAAGCACCGTTTATACATGAGGCCCCAGATCATGGGCAAGCAGCTGGTCACCCTCAGATGTTTTTATCCAAGCAAAATACTCCAGCTGGTCAAAGTTCAGCACTGGTGATTCATCGCATTGTCCCGAAGGTGCCAGCTGAAACAAGGAAATCCAGGCCATAGTCAGCATGGCGCTCATTTAATCCCCAGCACTGAAAAGTGTCTTTCCACAGGAAGCAAATCAACATGGTAGCAAATGTTTGATGTGCATTTTTTTGGTGGTATCTATAAATGGCAAATGATTTTGGAAATTCACTTCACAATAGTGTTCTGTTTGGGGAAATCAAAATTAGCTATATGTTTTTGCATTACATTACATTAATGGCTGAAAATTCAAAACCAATAAAGTTGTTGGAAAATTCAGCTATCCTGATCATTCTACTATCCGTTACAGATAACTCCTTAAACCGGGTTCTGTCTAGATGGAACGTCTTAGGATCAGATTGTGAATCACACACACAAAACTGAAAGACCTGGGGTGTGAATCTGGATGTTCATCCTACAGACATATGTCAGTCTCCCAAATTTTTATAAATTAGATCCTTTATTTGCCATTTGCACAAGTACATTGGAAGGCTCTTGCTCTCCATGAGACACACAGACATGGGAGGGCAAGTGCAGGGGGGGGAGGGGGGGGGCATAGCACGGGGCCTTGCTCAAGGCTCCGCAGACATCTGGCTGTTCTGGTAAAGCCACACTCAAACCAGCAACCTTCCAGTCACAGCCCCATCCATTCTTACCCCACTGAGCCACTCACTGCCCTCACAGCTACATAACTTGGTGTCTGCCCTGTTTTTTCCCCCTGATTGCATTGGGATACACATATTTCCATTATGGGATAAGATTCAAGTCGAAAGATAGGGCGGGCGGGGGTGTTCCTCTCAGAGGAACCAAATGACATGCCCATTGCTCAAGATTTCCATAACACTCACGGACACCTGTTCAGCAGCAGTTAGATCACAGACAAAGTCTGTTCAGCAGCAGTTAGATCTCAGAAAAAGTCTGTTCAGCAGCAGTTAGATCACAGAAATCTTCAAAGATGTTGCATAGATGAGCTTTTTGCCACACTGTGACTGACATTTACAGGTGGTGATGTGTGAATCAAACTGATTATACTAAACAATGGTGCATGTTAATGATGTGCTAACCTTCCAAGTGTAGATGTTATGAGTAAGTATGTTCATTGAAAATGCTACTAAAATATGAAGTATTGACTAGCATGACAACTTGACTAGCCTCACTAGCATGTAATAGAGTCACATGCTGTTGAGGGTGGTATGGTGTATGAGCAGGTTACAGTGCTGCCTTGCACCTTCTGGGCTGCTGGTTGGAATGCTGCCAACGATGTGCGTGTGGAATTTGCATGTTCTCCCTGTGTCACATGAGTTTCCAGCCAGTACTCAAATTTCCTGCTCATTAAATTGTATGTGTGTGTGTGTGGCCAGTGACGGCCTGCCATCCCAATAGGGAGTATCCATGATCTGTGGCCTGTACGTCCTGGAATAGTCTCCAGGCCACTGCCCCCCGCCCCCGAGATCCTGGCCAGGATAAGCAGTTGGAAGATAGATGTGCTGGTCAGAGACAAAAAAGGGCCCTTTTTGTAATAATCACTAAATCAAGCCATTAATTACAAACAGAATAACTGCCAGAGGTTAATGCCCAATCAGCTTATCATACTTTTCCTGGTCTATCAAGTGCACAAACTTCTAATTGTTAATCTTCTTAAAACTGTGGCCACCATTTCAGCTTTGCAGCAAACTGAGATACTGAGATGTGTCATTTTTTCCCAAGGCTGTTCGATTCTCAGGATGTGACCATCTTCATGCTTCGCCGCAGTATTTTGGTATCACTGCCATGCTTCTCTGCCTTCAGCGTCATTCACAAGCTTTGTTTCAAACTCCATGTGCAATTTCAGGGACCTTCTCCTCTGTGACTCAGTCTGACACGCAGATCCCTATCGGGGAGGGATGGAGATACTGGCAGCGTCTGAGTGCCTCATCGTGTTGATTTGACCTGCCCTTTCTCACTGGGATGCTCAGTCTCAGATACTCAATGTTTTTAAGTCTTACCTCAGTCTGTGCTGTTATAAAGGTTCATTCCTTTGAGGATTTGGATACCCCCTGATTTTCATGGAGTAATTTAAATCAATCCCTGGCTGAAGGACTGAATGACCTGAAATCAACAACTATTACTGCACTCAGGAACTGTTCATCTTCTGATTGCCAACCAATTTGTGCAGATGCCGCTTTCCTGTAACAAAAGGCACTGAAGGCCTGGGTGAAGGGAACCCAAACTTTTACATCTGAATGTCCATCTTTTGCTATATTATATTATATTATAGTATATTATATTATATTATATTATATTATACAATGGCACCTTGTTTTGCGCACAAACGTGCTTGTAATCCAAAGCACTCGTATATCAAAGCAATTTTTCCCATTACAAATAATGGAAACTCAGATGATTTGTTCCACAACCCAAAAATATTCATATAAAAATGATTAATACAAAATATAAAGTAAAAATGCAAATAATTTTGTGTGACTTTAACAAGGAACCTATCCAATGACGGCCACTTTTGCCTCCTTTACTCTTTCGTGGAAATGTGGACATTGCATTGTCATTAAACAGATTCATTGCTCGCACTGCTACGCCCTTATTTGGGTGGTGCTTTTCTATTAAATTTTGACTATACAGTATGAGTGAGGCACACCGACTGAGACTGAGCATGGGAGACGATTACCCACAATCCCACAGCGAAAGAGAGAGAAGAACCATCGGCTCAGTTCTGATTACATGACGCTAGGCAGACATAGCATATACGTAATACTCGTATTGCAAGACCTCGGTCATTTATCATGTTAAAATTTATTTTTGCTCGTTTTGCAAAAAACTCTTAGTTACTCGCAATCCAAGGTTAATACATTTTACTGTATTATATTATCTTTTTTCTTTAATATGTGCAGGGTAGGATGTGAAGACCAAAAATATGAATTCAGTATAAATAATGTTAGAATTGACCACTACAGGAAGTGACATCTTCCCTAGGTCACCCGGCAAATGTTCACCGCCTGTTAGCTCTGCTGTCTTTGCTTATGTTCAGAAGGTGTGGTACCACACTGGCAGGTAGGCTGACTCCGGGGCACCCATGAGGCAGAGAAAGTGGAAGACATTCCGAGGCCCAAACACTGGTGGGGGGGGGGTTCAAGGGCCAGATTATTGTGCAACCTGAGTTTAACTCCAGAAAAAAAGTGTTCCAGTGATGAAGGTTGGACGTCAGAAGATGCGTTGCCTGTGGCTTTGGCAGGTTTGGCAAACTTGGACTTGATTTAAGGATGTATACAATTTCAGTTGCATGGCTAGCTGTATTTTCTTAACTGACAAAACATTCAGTACTTTTAAACAATGAATTCAACAGCTCAAAATGAATCACCGAAGCCTGTGCTCGATAGTAAAGATGCTAATAAGAAATTAGCTAAACTAAGAGAATCAAAATATATGAAATTCCTTATTATTGGCCATAGTACAGTGTGGTTTGTGGCTCAGTATGTCTGACGCAACAAGCAAAAGTACAGGCTGTAAATCCCTCAGCCTTGTTTACAGAAGGCAGCCCAGGCAAAAACAGCTTTTGTGGGAGGAAAGAATGAACGGTATGGGTGAGTTCTCTCACCTTGTAGCCAGCATGTAATCATCTAACATGTCACTTGTAATTGCTGACCTTTTAAATTACATGCTTTCACTCTAACATATTTAGAGGATCTGATGTGCTTCTGTCCATGGGTTTTTTAACGGTCAAATATAGCCCCACTGAGACCATGTATCTCTCTCTCTCTTTCTCTCTGATTTTGTCTTTCTGTATGCACACAGGCATGCGCAACATATGTGGAAAATGTTGCCTAACCAGCCCCATCCATTAATAATCATCAAAGTCATTTGTCTAGCAGCAAGACCAAAAAAAATGTTCTTTGACATGGGCGTATTAATAGAATCGAGGTGTGCGCCCTACTGACCAGTCAGCATTCATACCAGGCAAATGCTTAATAATTAAACACTTAATGTCACCTTTTTGTGTCAAACCAAGGTAATCCTGCTGTGGAATTAGTTACGCTTGTTTCACCGCAGATGTCGTCATGTAGCACTCTCTTAAAGAGCTTAGGCCTTTTACTAGCTAACAGATACAGCATCAGTTTTTTCAAACAGCTTTAATCTATTAAGACTGTGGTTGGACCAAAAGCCGGTGTACACGAGTCCTCAAGAACAGGATTAAGATGTGTATTTTTAAAAAGTTACACCATATCCCAAGGGGACAGTCATTTTACATACAAACACTCAGGGGCCTCAGGACATCAATTCATCACTGAGGACAGGTTCCACTAGTGCCAGGAACACTGGCAGGCATGCTGAGCTGAAACTGTATCCCACTGGCCTGTCCTCACACACGCTGTCTACACTCTGTAACCCATCTCCCCCACCAGAACTGTTTATTAACCTTTCTATATTAAGCAAGCGGCTTCCTCTCTGTAAACCCTTTCTACTCTCCATGCAACACTTCTAGCTGGCAAACATTAAGTTCCCTGCTATTCCTAACCCCCTTGAATCTATTTTTATGCTTTTGTTACAAAAAGAAATTGTCTGTATCTTCAGATCATTAGTAATTAGGTTGAGGGAAAAGAAGCAAGATGCAGTCAAAGGAGACATTATAAAAATTATAAAAATGATAAAAGTCTATGATAAGTGTGATAAGTGGCTCTCAGAACTTCCAAAGCACCAACAAACAAATGATGGCAAACCTAATAAAGTTTACTCTTTAGCTAATGACCTGGAATGCCGCTAAACTCGCAGTTTTAATTAGTTTATTAGCATCTTTTTCACCTGTCTGTGGCATTTCTAACAGACCTGCCTACTGGGGAGAGGGACTTGGGGCCCTATTATACTCTGGCTCAAAACGCAATGCAAAGTGGTTTTGCTAGTTTCGTAGCAGCGCATTGCTCATTTTCACGCCATGTGCACCTGCTTTCCGTGTCTGTGCCTACTAAAGCCGGGCAGTTCATCCAATTTTAATTTCAACTGCACACCATGTTGGTGATCTTTTCTGGGACTGGAGTTCGTCTACGAGGATCGCCAGTTGTGTGACTAGGGTGGAGTGGAACCGCTGGACCAGCCTGTTGCTCTAAGGGTGAAGGGTTTCTGCAACACCCCGCCTGCTGACCTCGTCAAATACCTGAGCCTCAAAGTACTTCCCCTGGCCTCTGTTTCAGCTCCTCGGGGGTCCCAAACCTGCAAAAGTACTCCTCGACCAGTTTAGTAGCTGTGGTGGTGGCATTCTGATATGTCGACTATAAAATAGTCGATGGCCATGAATATGTAGCTGTTCCTGGCCTTCTTGGGGGGGACGGGGCCCAGGATGTCCACCCTCACATGCTCCAGGGGAGCGCCCCCCAGGTATGGCTGCAGGAGAGCCTGGAACTGCTGGCTAGGACCCTTTCTGAGCTGTGCATGTATCACAACAGTGCATGAAGTGCTTGGTGTCCTGCAGCTTCCTGGGGTGATGCTGGACCTTGAAATCACACTCCACCAGCACATCCAACCAACAGGGGATGAGGGATCCGTTCTCACCCGTAACTGCTGGCCACTGGGGTAGGGACGGAAATGCTTACATGCCTGCATCATGGCTAGCAGTTCCCGTCGGGTCACACAGTAGTTGTGCTCCTGCCTACTTAGCGTTTGGCTGAAATACGCAACCAATCGCTCCCCTCCGGGTGCCACATGCGAAAGCACAGCGCCGAGCCCCTCGCCACTAGCAAGGATGACACAGCTCTGGGTACACAAGCATGGGAGCATCAGCAAACGCAGCGCGGAACTGGTTAAATACTGCGGCACAGACATCCATCCACACAAAACCGCCTCTGTCTTCTCTGGGTTGATGGCCACACCTTCCCTGCTGACGACGTGATCCAGGAAGCACATTTGACTCTGGAGGATAGAGCACTTCCGAAGGTTCAGCCGCAGTCCCACCTATCAGATCACGTAGAGCACAGTTTTTAAGTTCCAGAGTGCCCCGGTAAAGTCAATGGCATGCGTGAGCAGACTGAGAAAGACAGCGCCCTGGGTCGGGGGAACGTTAGCCAGGACGCACTCCATGAGCATCTTGAAAATGGCTGGAGCATTGCACAGGCCGAACAGCATCGACTGAAGTGTCATAGTCTGAGGTGCAAGAAGCTGAATCACGTCGACCCGGCGCATCGTGAATGCACAGCATCGAATAGGAGTCCTTCCTCGTCTCCACGTTGAGTTGTTGGTAATCAACACAGGATCACCATGACCCATCCTTTTTGGCACCATAGGCTACTACAGCTACCCACGGGCTGTTGGATGTCATATCTTGGATTGTCTGCTCCGCCTCTTGTCGCTTTGCCAGGGATAGTCTGTGTGGATGCAGCTGGATGAGCGAGGCATCTCCTGTATTGATGTGGTGCTGCACCTGGGATGTGGGATGGCACTCTTCATCCTTGGCAACAAAGATGTCCCAGAATGAGTCCAACAGAGCTTTCATCTCATCTCGCTGCTCCAACGTCAGGTCCAGGCTGCTACGCTGCCATAACTCCTGGACAGCTTACACCATCTAGGGAGACAGCCTCGCTGCGATGTTACTGTGCTCCGCAATCCGGACAGGACTCGGGGTTGTGTCACCAGTGATCTTCCTTCAGAATCTGTGGGGTGCTCTCTTCCCCCTCTGTGACGATTCCTCTTCTCCTCTTGCCCGCCACCGCTGTCCATGGCCGTCACTATCACACTGGAGGGCCACCACGTTCATTCTACGGTGGAGGGCTGCCCCCGGAACATCGATGGTAGCCCAGAGGCGAACTAACAGGTTTAGCCCAATGATGCAAGGGTCAAAGATGTTGGCTAGCCAGATCTCCTGCAACACCATGTGGCCTGCTAGCGGGGCCCCGCAGCTGTCTCTTCCCCCTTATGGCTGTGTGCACACCAGTCACTAATGCCAGCTGGTGCCCGGCACCACACCCGGGTGGATCAGGGTGATGGTGGACCCTGTATCCCCCAGGGCTCGGCAGGGAGTTCCATCCACCATGCAGTCGATGTCGAGGCCACTAGTCTCACCAAGGTGGCCCACTCTTGGAGCGGTAGGGGTTGGACTGGTGTGCGTTGCGGGTGGCGTCCCCATTACGGCAATAACATCCCCAGCCTTTTATCATTGCGCTGTTGTCGATCCTCCAGCTGCTCCCTCATCTTCCCCTCTCACTGTCGGTGGCTGAACCGCCACTCCAGTACAGTAATCAGGGTCCCACAGTCGCTGGTTCTTCTGGAGAGAGGCTTTGAAGAGCCTTCAGTGCCACCCCCTTCAGCGACATGGCCAGGCGACTCGCCATTTCCTCAGGGGACCAGGCTCTGAGCCATGCTGCCAGCCAGACCTGAGTCAGGTACTGTAGGGCTCCAAGTGCCCCTTTCTGTCATAGTGGGACAACTTCAGGGGGGCCTTGATCTCGACCAGCTGCATCCCCGTTCTGTGCTGCTGCCGCTTGGGTAGGCGGGGGCGCTAGCGCCATTGGATTGCTCTGGGAAGGCAAAGTGCTCAGTTCCTGAAGGTTCCCTCTGGTTGCCTGTGCCCCTTATATGTCGGGTTCTTTGGAGCTCTTCTGGCTCCCTCTTGAGCTCCGGGATGGTTGCCCCCTGTTCTGACACAACTGTAGTGAACTGACCGATCATGGTATCAGAGGGCGTAGTAAGAGGCAGGAGGCAATAGGATTCAACCACAAGGGGATCCAGCGCTATGTTTAGAGTTCAAGGAAATACTTTCAAGTTCAATAAATGCATGACATTTCCAAAGTAATCGTAAACTATTGTGACCTCGAAATTGACTAATATAATCATGATTATGATTTATGCCGTTATCAAGCAGCCCTTGTGCCTATCTTCTTGAAAATTTCAGCCTATTCTGGATTAGTGTTGTAGTTCTCGAGACCGGTCTTGGTCTCGAGACCGGTCTCGAGACCAATTTTTTGTGGTCTCGGTCTTGTCTTGGTCTCGACTCTATTTGGTCTCGGTCTTGTCTTGGTCTCGACTCTATTTGGTCTCGGTCTTGTCTTGGTCTCGGACATAGCGGTCTCGATGGGATGGGGAAAAAAAGAGAAAACTGCACATCCTCACAGAACAGTATCATTATTTATTACGCGCCTCAATTCAAATGCAACCAGTCAGATGCATCCATTTCAAAAACGTTACATTTTATACATTTTCTCCACGGACACTGCCAGTGCTTCACAGTCCACAAACATCATACACATCGTACTGTATCATACATCGGCAAAAAAATGTCCGAAAATGTCCGCGAAGTCTATAGCATAGTTATAATTCAAATAAATTAGGTATTTTACATTGATTAGAAAGCACGGTCTTGGAGGTGCAAGTCAATCTGGAGGCTCATTCTCTTCAATTCAAAGCAAAGGATCATTACATAGCTGTATTCATAGCTTACCCGAGGCCTCTGTCCCTGGTATAAGAGACTTAATATGAACATCTTTCTGGTACATCCCATCTCTTTCCCTTGACGAGGTCTGATAAAATGGTTATAGGAGAGGATTGCTGAGAATATTATTTTCCATCAGGTCTCATAACTATGACAAATCTGGGAGATTTTAAATGAGAGACATATGGACATACGGACAATATAATTGAAAAGATAACATGAATTTGATTTAACGAGTAATGACACTTTACAGCAATGCCTTTTTTCTCTACAGTTGATCTGGGTAATGTGATGTCGATTCTAGCCCTAGTCTGTTTTCGGTCTTGGTCTTGGTCTTGGTCTCGACCAGTCTTGGTCTTGGTCTCGCCTTAGTGTGTCTTGGTCTTGGTCTCGCCTTAGTGTGTCTTGGTCTTGGTCTTGGACTTGGTCTTGGTACCCTCAAGTCTCGGCAGTGTCTTGGTCTTGATACCCTCCGGTCTCGGCAATGTCTTGGTCTCGGTTTAGGCGGTCTTGACTACAACACTATTCTGGATACACTGACTGCTTTCTGTAGCAGTCTCTCATAATGCATAGCTATCATGTGCATCTGTGCAGCTCTACAGAGATTCTAATTTACATTTGATAATAATGCAGTGTTCCTGTAACAGTAAGACTTTGGGTTTAAAATAGAATTCTGGGATAGTGTTAGTTTCCCATTTCTGTGGAAGTTAGGAGTGAAAAGATAAGTACGGTGACACCCAAAGTCAAACTGCTATGTAATGACCTATTACATTAAGCTTTCAGTAGCAGCACCTTCATTTATTTTAATGACTCTGCCTTTATGTTTCGATTTCGAGATTCCACACCAAAGGTCAGGCCAAGAAAAAAAAGTTTTAGCTCAAGGTGCTAATCCAGGCAACAGCTGGGCCTCAACATTTTGTAGTAATGATGTTTTGTAAACTAGATCCGGATTTAGGTGCCATAGTAGTGCTAGTCTAAGGATCACCCCGTGCGGCTCTGTAATTCCATGCCCAGACTGAACTCGTGGCTTGCAAGGCGAGATGAATGCAAAAGGGGTGAAATGTGTCACAAGCCAATGTCAACGATGGAGGCTGGCACGCAGAACGGACACCAAGTCACTCCTGTGTGTAACCATGATACCAATTGCAGGCTGTCAGCTATTTCAGGCTGGACCCCTCAGTGTCTGGAAATTTATTTTGCTTTCGTGTTTCTAATTAGACTTAGTGAGATATAACTTGAGGTTTGCACTGCAAAGCCTATGTTTTGCTGGAGTCCTAAGCGAAAAGACTGGCTTGCGGGATGCGTCCCATGGCGGGAACATTACGAGATGTGACAGACTTCTGTTTAAGGTTGCAGCCTTATATAATTGCCGCGATTAGCATCCTTAGTGGTGAGTGACAGAAAGAAGCATGTGTTCGAATGTTGTCATTACAGTAAATACTAACTGAAATTTCATGTTGTTTTGCTGTTTCCATACTTGTAATTGTATATATCAGATTCATAATCATAATTCATATTATAGGAATACAAGACAATAAGTGACTGTATGTAGACAATGTAACAGTATAACTGAGCTTCTGCTGGGTTTGGGGACATCGGTAAATATCTCAAGGTATATAATGTGAACAATCGTATAGTAAAGACACATACAGAGGATTTAATGTCAGTCCTTGAGGTTATTAGACCTACCTCTTCTCAAGGTACTGCATGAAGGTAGCAGGCCACAAAAAACCCATCGCTTGTGTACTGTACACCTCCAACAGGAATGCAGTCATAAGCGATGTCGGCAAAACCAGAGGAGCTGCCTGCCACAGGGATACATCTCAGACTGGCTCATTCAGAGACCGAATAGGGGAGAACGTCCCCCATCACTTCCCATAATTTGCAATAAATCCCAGCTGAGTCCATTCGCCCCATTTTGTTCCTAGAAAAGGTTTCGTGTAAAACCTCAGAAGGAGTATCGCTCCCATAGTCACCAAACTGATCTGGTGCTAAAGGGCACAACATCTGTCTGCACATCTGCTTTGATGTCTGCTGCTTCTCCATGAACGATAACTACCAGAAATTTTCAAGATAAACCAGAGCACCATTGCTTACGCCTCAGCACATTATCGAATACTAAAAATACCAAGTTTAGTCAACCTCTGTGCAAAAGTATTAATAATATAATATAATATGTAGATATGGGATTAGATATCTCCACAGTGTCCAGGTATCTTGTTTTATCGTATTACCAGCCATACTGCCGGACAGCTGCTGTGCACGGGAGTGTTTAAGGATGCAGAGGGATGCTGGGTGCTGTTCCCAGTCGGTGGTGGGGTGGCGCCCTGCTGAGGACGAGCAAAGATGCCTGGGCCATATAAAGCAGAGCCCATGCCCTCGGCTGAAGCCAGACTCCAGTGGTAGCGGTGGCAGTGCGGAGACTCAGGTGTCAGCCCATGTGCGGGACTGCCGCTCATAGCGGGACAGCGGGGCAGCTGCAGCGCGGCTCGGAGAGAGGCCCGGGGAGAGGCAAGCAGAGGGTACCTGGTCTTAGTTAATACATGCCTGCATGCTTTAGGAAAAGGAGTGTGAGTGTGTGTCTGCATGAATGAGACGGTGAGAGGGATAACAAATATTCTTCATGATGTCAAAGATCATTCAATGTACTGACTGTATCAGCACACACTTTTATTAGTTATATTCTGAAACCTTTCTTATTTATTTGTTTCCTTCTTTCTGATAAGGTGAATGTATTCCATAATACATACACAGATAAATATACACTAATTTCAGTATTTCATTTCAGTATTATGGTTATAAATATGTAAAATGAAGATTTTTGTAAATTCTTTTAGAGTATTGTTACATTTAAAATTGGTTCTTAATTTTCAAATACCCTTAAGATTTTTACACTTGTCTCTATATTTATATTTACTGTTCTATACATTGCAGCATCATGGTCAGATTTTAGCCAAACAATAGGCAATTGTAATCCCTGAAAAGAAAAGTATTGTGAACATTTACTTAAAAGGATACAGATTGCGTGTGTTTGTCGCTGTATAACTGAAACATTGTTTATTTCAAATTTGTCATTTCCAACATCCCAATACTGAATAAGAGACTGAGTGATGAATGCAAGAGGAGTTTCGGGAGTCTATCTTGTAATACTTTGTTTAAAGGGTAACCACGTTTGTAGCTATGATTTAATATGACATGTGGCTTTTTCCATAATTTTCCACAATGACCATATTCTTTAAGTATTATAATTATCACAGATTACATTACCCACAAAGAAAACTATGTAAATATAGTACATTGATAATGAATGGGACAAATGCATGTGCTTGTAGTATCATGATATCATTTGTCATGGTATAAAAATGTTTATAAATAAGAGTCGGAGACTGCCAGGAGAATTTAGAATTCATTTAAAGTTGGTCCTTCATATTTATCAACAAGAAGCCAATACAAAAACACACAAAATAGTAAGATAATTAAAATACTGTACCGATGCAATACAACGTGCATGCATTTATTTAACCAAAATTGCATGCTTAAACCTGCAAATCTTCACTTGCAAATGAATAAAAGAATTACAATGTACGTAACAAACATTGAAATTAAAAAGTGAATGAAATGCTTTTATGAAAAATGGAGGGCAGTGGGATTTATTGTTTATAAGCAGTATAAGGTGAGTGAAAGGCCTCATTTGAAAGACTCAACCCAGAAATTTTGTCTTGCTTGTACTTACTCTCCTGTCTGTCTGAGATAATATGAACAAGGCAGTAATACTGAATTTTCTACACATGATGCGACAAACTATTGTCTGAGGTCTATGAATAACCTCTGGATATTGCCAAAAAGCAAATGCTTTGTACTTTCCATTGTACTCTCTCATTAGTCCTGGAACAACAGCGTAATATAGATGATGCAGTGGGAATTTGGAGTTGTATGGTGACATTAAAGCACTAAAATGTGATATTTGCAGGTTTTACTCGGTTCAGTGTGTTTTAGCACCACCGGGGTCAGCATGGTGCACTGTGAAGTACTGGCAGATTCAAGGAATCAATCATTTTTATTAGTGCTGTTTAGCCGCAGGAAGTGTTAATTGTGCCTGGTGGGGTTGGGAAACCCCACACACATTGAAAGTACAATATTCAAACAATAATTGAAAGTGTGAAATGTCATTCATTTGTATCTTTGTTTCCCTTAAGCAGACGTAAATGTTCATACTGAATGAATGTAGTGAAACTTGTAACAGCTGAAGATAGATAGATAATAGATATGACTATTTTAGTATAATATCCAAATACTTGCAAGTGGAAATTTAAATTATGCAAAAAAGGACAGATTATTTACATAGTCAAAGTTTTAAACAGGAGCGTCACTAGCGATTTATGAAAGGGGGGTGAGTCTTTACTAAGGGGGCCTAATATTAATGAAACTGAATAAGAGCCCAATATTTAAACTCAATTACATTACATTTATTGGTGCGGCTAAAAAATATTTTAGGAGGGTTAAAGCTGCCCCTAAAACAGTCCTAGCAATGCCCTTCATTTGATAGGTGAATTATGCATTATTTATTGTGATCAGCCACAAGGATTGATGCTTTTTTTGGAATGTGCAAACCTTTTAAAATTATGGATGTTCAGAACGAACTTTGTAACGCCAGGTGGTCGATATAAATAACTGTTGTTCAGTGTTGACAAGTAAGATAAAAAGCATCTCTAAGTTCAAAATTAAATATATGCTACAGACCAGGTACCGTATTTACCTAGTTTAATTATATGTATCTTGAAAAATAAAAACAGTTTGTTAAATAGTTGATGAACTTCATACATTTTATGATATAGTTTCATTAAATTTCCAGGTAACACCATGTAGCTACAGCTTACAATTGCTTGTTAAATGCAATCTCAAATTAGTAAAGAACAAGGCCAACAACTTGCGGGTATTTTGCTTATATGACTGTGTTTATGATTTCCATGGAAAATTCCCCCCAGATCTAACATCTGACTCACTCCAGAATCAGCTATGGCAGACGGCAGCCATATTGATGAACTGATGGAACTGACAGCCCAGAGCTTAAGCTACCTTGAGATCAATGAGCATTTCAACATCATCAAAGAAATTGGCCGTGGAAAATATGGGAAAGTGTTGCTGGTTACTCATCGCTGCAAGGGTATGTCTGCAAAGATTTGTTCATGTTTCATGCTCATAGCATGGAAGTATCTAAATATCCACCATCCATCCATCCATCTTATCAGTGACACATATTTAAGAATGCACGTTTATTTGTTTTTAAATTAAAAAAAATAGAATTTAGATCTAAAATCTTACCTGACCTTACCTGACCAATACTAGTAATTACAATATTACAGTACTAGTTGCAAAATATTACTAACTACTAATTGTAATAGGCTTACTCATTACAAAATCTTTCCTTGTGACATGTTGTAGGCCTGCACGTATTTTCTAAAATATTTGATCATCACTTTTTTCCTGTTGCTCTGTACTGTAGGTACCCCAATGGCCCTGAAAGTCATGCCAAAGACCTCTACCAAGCTGCAAGGCTTTCTGCGAGAATACTGCATCTCACTGCAGCTGTCCTGCCACCCCTGCATCGTAGGGCTCTTCGGAATCGCCTTCCAGTCCGCAGAGCACTATGGATTTGCACAAGAGCTGGTGATAGGGAGGGACCTGTTTGCTGTGATTCAACCGCGGGTGAGTGAAGGACTAGTCACATTAGGACATAGCCTGTATTTTGTGTGTCATGTTCTATTTTTGCATCAAACGTTTAGGGCCTTAAATTTTGATGGAACTCCACAAAGCTCCCAGTTCTTTGCTATGGCGATTTACACGCCTTCACTTTGGTGACTTATACATATTAGAATTTTTGGGTGGTGTCTAGTTTCAGTTCAAGTTGTAATTTCAGAGATAAAGTCTTTTGAGATCTGTGACTAACCAGCCCTGAAATCTAAATAAGTAATTAAAGACATGCTCATGTGCAGATCATTTTACAGGAAAGTATCACGTTCCACATTCAGAATTTGAATATCAAAGCAATAATGCAGTTATTGCAGTTTCGGTGTCCGATTTACTTTGGGTTGAAGCAGAACATATTCCACATCACCATGTTGTACACTGATTGTTATGTTTACTATTTATTATTCTGTTAATTCCTGGGAGAATAAGGTCTGCTATTCCAAGCTGTAAGAACGATAAAGTGATGAATTAAATTCAGATTCTGTCTGAATGGGTCACACTGCAGAATTCAGAGCAGCATCACCCTTTGCTTGGCACATAGAGCACTTTCTTTATGCTGATAGGTGGGCATCCCAGAGGGGGCCGTGAAGCGCTGTGTGCTGCAGGTAGCCAGTGCCCTGGAGTTCATCCACGAGCACGGCCTGGTGCACCGCGACATCAAGCCCGAGAACATCCTGCTGTCGGATCGCCACTGCTGCCGGGTCAAGCTGGCCGACTTCGGTCTATCCCAGAAGAGGGGAACTCTGATCAGCTTCATCTCGGGCACCTTACCCTACATGGCCCCAGAGCTGTGTGCGATGGCCTTGGAAGCTGGGCAGAAGGCTTCCAGAGCTGCCCCGCTGAGTGTAGAGCCAAGCCTCGACACCTGGGCCTTTGGTGTGCTCATCTTCTGTATCCTCACAGGCTTTTTTCCATGGGAGCACTGCACCGCATCTGATGACTTTTACCAGGAGTTCGCTGATTGGTGCCAAGAACCCACGGGAGCCAAAGTACCATCTCAGTGGAAGAGATTCACACCAACCTCAATGGAAATGTTCAGCAGGCTGCTGGCGCTAGATGCTAAGAAAAGGTGTAAGGTGGCTGAGGTGAGAGCCTATTTGAATGAAGACTGGGTGAGGACAGTACCCCCTGGTGGACGGGTAGTAGATCATGCCAAGGTCAAGGCTGGGTCCACCCTCAGTGTGTCCAGGAGCAGCCCTGTAACGGTAGAGGTGGAATAAAGATTATCAGTCTTGATGACTAATTATTTGGTAATTAAGCTTAATTATTAGTTTTTAGTTGTAATAAAAGAAGTTCATACATCAAAGTATATAAAAAATATTTTTGTAATGTATAGTATTAATACCACTAGATGTGGCTTCCTGTTTAGAGAGTGTATTGCAATTTAGAAATTATATTTCTGTTATCTTTAACATACACCGATCAGGCATAACATTAAAACCACAAGCCTAATATTGTGTAGATCCACCAAAACAGCTCTGACCCATGGAGGCATGGACTCCACCAGACCTCTGAAGGCATCTGACACCAAGACATTAGCAGCACATCTGTTAAGTCCTGAAAGTTGTGAGGTGGGGTCTCCATGGATCAGACTTGTTTGTTCAACACATTCCACAGATGCTCGATCAGACTGAGATGTGGGGAAATTGGAGACCAAGTCAACACCTTGAACTTTTTTTTCCTCAAACCATTCATGAAAAGTTTTTGCAGTGTGACAGGGCAGATTATCCTGCTGAAAGAGGCCACTGCAGTCAGGGAATACTGTTGTCATGTGCTTGGTGTGCAACAATGACTAGGTAGGTGGTACCTATCAAAGTAACATCCACATGAATGTCAGGACCCAAGGTTTCTCAGCAAAACAAGCCCTCCAGCTTGCCTTCTTCCCATAGTGCATCCTGGTGCCATCTCTTCCCCAAGTAAATGATGCACACCTGGCTGTCCACATGATGTGGACATAAATGTGACTCATCAGACAAGGCCATCTTCTTCCATTGCTCCATGGTCCAGTTCTGATGTCCAGCAAGCAAGCAGTGATGTATTGTGTCTTCTGACACCTTTCTATCATAGCCAGCATTAACTTTTTCAGCAAATTGTGCTATAGTAGTTCTCCTGTGGAATGGGACCCAACAGGCTAGTCTTTGCTCCCTACACGTATCAATGAGCCTTGGGTGCCCATGACCTTATTACTGGTTCACCAGTTGGCCATCCTTGGACCACTTTTGGTAGGTACTGACCACTGTATACCAGAAACACCCCACAAGACCTGCAGTTTTGGAGATGCTCTGACCCAGTTGTCTGGCCATCACAATTTGGCTTTTGTCAGTCACTCAGATTCTTACACTTGCCCATTTTTCCCACTTCCAACACATCAGTTTCAAAAACTGACTGTTCACTTTCCCAAAATATAATGGCTCCCTTGACTAGTGTCATTTATTTTCTTCACCTGTCAGTGGTTTTAATGTTATGGCTGATCAGTGCAAAACATTTTGTTTAATAATACTCATTGTAACCATTGTAAAATTGTCAATAAAAATGCCTTAAAAAACTTAAACTGAATGTTTTTTTTTTACAATGGTAAATGCAGCTGGATAAGAAATAAGATGCATGTCGACAACTGACATGAACAGTTTTTTTTTGCACGATGAGAGCATTTCAGAGGTTTTCTCTGTAATTAGCTGCGATTCATTCATCTCATCACCCTTTTAAATGGGCGGAGCTGTCACGATTGCGTGGCTTGGGTGGTGCTGTCCTGTTACTGAGGAACAGCAAGGGTGGTACCACCAATCAATGAACTAATGATTATCCCCACCCAGGGACGCCTCTGTTCCAAGTGGCTGCCAAGCTGTTTAGCTCAAGCTGTGATCCAGCAGTCCGTGCTGCTGTAGAATTTACGTCTCTGTGTGTTTGAAACCTCTTAGCTGTAGTTTTGTTGGGTTTCTACATAATCTGGCCTTGGAATAGCCCTAACCCCCATTCTGACTGATTCTTCCTCCTTGCTCTTGAGCGTGGACCAAAGACCAATGCGACCAAAGACCCAGAGCAGATTTATAACAATCTGGTAAGTGGTCTGGAGGCCGCTGAGTCCAGATGTTGATCTGTGGTGGATGTCCATGTGACAAGAGCACAAATGACCTCAATGGGTAAATGTGTCAGTTCACAGTCGACCACCAGGGCACAGATCAGATTTCCTTGTTTGCAGCCACCTCCGCAGCGTGTCTGATTGCGGTGGCCTTTCCCCCGCCCTGGGTTCAGCACTCCCTACCAATACCCATTTCAGCCTCAGATAATCTCCTGGCAGCTGGTCCTCTTTGACGGATGCTGGCTTTTGTGTTGGCCGTGCCTCAACAGGGCCGTTTCTGGATCAGTATTGGGTGTAACAGCGGAACAGAGGCAGTTTGGCCAGGGGCCTGGACTGACTCATTCTGCTGCTTTGCATTGTATTTAACCGGCTAATCCAGCCAAGTTTTACCCAACACAGTGGCTAAGGAAACCACTGTTGTGATTTTTCTTTACCCTGCTTCATCCTGGTGCTCATTCTGCCCAGTTCTGCACATTCTGTGCTTCACAGCATTCCACTATTCTCACACATGCCCAGTTAAAAAAAATCTTCAAGTATGTCATGCTGATTGTATTGGTGAGCTCCACCCCCATAACCCCCCCCCCATTAAATTGTGAATACACATACGCAGGCATTTCTTCAGACTGTCAATAACATAAGATTTCCTGACCATTACTGGAGGCTTACGTATCGCTAGTTTAAAATCAGATGCTCACTACATTTGCTACAATGTTACAGAAATTTTTGAAACATAGTAGCACAGTGTCCTTAATGTCTTGCATATTAATATATAATATTTCTCCTATGTTTTATTACAGTTGTCATATGGATGATGTTTTCTGCACTGGAAAAAGAAAAACTTTACACACGTGGCCACTCTTTCACAGTAGTACTTCAGCAGATTCTCAAACCGTGAGACGACGTGTATCACCTTACACTTACCACCGAGAAACTGTATCAATGATTGCATGAATGAAAGCCTATCCTCTATGTCAGTTTTTTACTATGTCTTACCTCAATTGAACCCTTTCTAAATGTCACCTGTTCTGTCCTTCTAGGATTATTTCTGAGCAAAAAGGACACGGCTCTTAGTGGAAGTGTTGTTTGTCTCAGTCAGCTGTGGGTATGTTTCTACGTTAGTGAATGCGGGTTCGCACTGTGCTTTGAATTTGTGGACTTTAACGAATTGCTGCTCGCGCTTGTATGGTCACATATTGTCCTCATAAATCATACTGAGGACAGTGCTTGCTTCAGCACAGGGAAAGTGCGAGTCAGGGGTGGAGAGCTTAGAACTGTCATCCACCACACATGCAGAACCGTAATCCTCTTAAACCTGGAGCATCCATCAATGGCCAATGTTGCTGGACGGTTTGAGATCAAATTTTAGAAAGGCAGACAAGCAAAGTGGAGTATAGAGAATCTTGGCTTAAATGTTCCTTTATCTTTACATCTCGGGAAAGTGCAAGAACACACAAACTCCTAGACCATTTCCGTTTCTTGTAGCGTGATCTTTTTCTTCCTTCTGCCTTTTTCAGAGTCCTGCCTTTGCGTAAGTGTGACAGAGTGGTGAAAGGCAGAGGCACGTGCCTCAGCACATCTGTGCCGGCTCAGGCGGTTCCCTGTCCTGGCACCATAAACCGATTTGGACAAAAGCATCTGCTAAATGTAAATAAATAAAAATGATGGAGGGGATCCCACAAGCTAACTGAGTTGCCTGTCCTTTTTATCAAGTCATTAATCTGTCAGGGTGTAATGCAAATTAGACATTGTCCCGATCTTTAAAACCCCAGCTATGCCAAGGATGAACTTTCAGGGCACAACCTGCAATAAACTCGGCTGATAAACAAGCACCGTGTTTGAAGCCCTTAATTTTTTTGAGGCTAACGATGAAGGATGAGAATGTGTGTCTGATGCGAGTGTCACGTTCGGGCTTAAGGCGAGCAGGGAAACAGGCGAAAGCAGCCAGGAAGTCAAGGTAACGGGGTTTATTCCACGCAGACTGACAGGTACGGACAATACAATGACAGATCTGGGGTACACTGACTTAGACACGGACTAAATACAAGACACAGGCTAAGGGTAACGAATCACAGGTAAGAGACAATCAGGGAATCACACGAGGTAACGAGGTGGGCGTGGCACACATCGGGAGCGGACGGAGCGGGGCGTGACAAAACCCCCCCCCAAAGGCGCGCACACCGGGCGCGCCCGAGAGGAGGCGACGGACGGGACGAAACCGGGGAACAGGACCTGGAAGACAAAGCAAAACATCAACCAAAAACAGGGAACAAGACCGAGACACAAAACAGGAACAGGGACGAAAAGAAAGACAGAACCCGACAAAGAACAGGGAAAGCGGACAGACAGACCTGGAAGGGAGACACAGAAGGGGAGACAGGCGGAACAAAAGGGCCAGGAGTGAACGGAGGAGGAACAAAGGGACGAGGAGCAGATACAGGCGGGACAAACGGAAAGGGAGGAGGAACAAGGGGAGCACGAGGGAGCCCAGGCGGGCGACGGGCAGCGGCCGGAGGGGCCGCAGGCGGGAGGGAGAAGGGAGCTGAAGGGGACCACCCAGGGGCCAAGGGAACGGGACGAGGGAGTGACGGAGGGGACACGGAGGGAGCAGGAGGGAACACCAGTGCAGGCGGGCAGGAGGGGGAAGCCGCGGCAGGCGGAGGCGCAGCCGGAGCCGGCGAAGGCGCCGTCCGACGCACAGCCGGAGCAGGGGGGCCCGGAGGCGACCGACATGGAGCCGGAGGCGGGACCGAGGACCGGCACCGAGGATCCAGGGGGGGACCCGGAGGCGACCGCCGACCCCGAGCCGGAGGAACCGCAGGCGGCCCCGGAGCCCCAGCCAAGGCGAGCGAGGGCGAGCCAGGGGGCAGGGAGGGCGGGACCCGGACCCGACGCCTGTGTCCTCTGCCCTTACGGGACACTGACAGGCGGGGTCCCGGGGGGCGTCGGCTTTGCCGGGGTAAGGGTGAGGGAGTCAAGGCCTTCAAAGAGGCAACAGGCAGGGCAGTCAGAGCCGCGGGCGTGGCCGCAGGCGGGGCAGTCAGAGCCGCGGGCGTGGCCGCAGGCGGGGCAGTCAGAGCCGCGGGCGTGGCCGCAGGCGGGGCAGTCAGAGCCGCGGGCGTGGCCGCAGGCGGGGCAGTCAGAGCCGCGGGCAGGACAGCCAGAGCCGCGGCCTCAGGCGGGGCCACGGGCAGGACAGGAACGGTGGCCTCAGGCGGGGCCGCGGGCAGGACAGGAACGGCGGCCGGCTGGACAGGCGAGCAGGGCTGGGCCGGCTGGACAGGCAAGCAGGGCTGGGCCGGCTGGACAGGCAAGCAGGGCTGGACAGGCGAGCTGCCAACCGGGGACGCCGCGGGCAAAGCAGCGGCAGCAGCCGGCGATGCAGCCGCGGGCATGGCCGCAGGCAGTGCAGCCAGAGGCCAGACGGGCAAGTCAGGTACGTGGCCAGCAGGGGGTGCTGCAGGCAGAGCAGGGACCACTGCAGGCGCCTCGGGCATACGGTCAGCAGGGGGCGCCTCAGCGGGCGCCGCCAGCACGCGACCAGCAGGAAGTGCCTCAGCGGGCGTAAGGTCAGCAGGGGGCGCCTCAGCGGGCGCCGCCAGCACGCGACCAGCAGGGGGCGCTGCAGGCAGAGCAGGGGCCACTGCAGGCGCCTCGGCGGGCGCCACCAGCACGCGGCCAGCAGGGGGCGCCTCGGCGGGCGCCGCCATCACGTGGCCAGCAGGGGGCGCAACCGCGGCCACCTCAGGCAGTTTAGGCGCCGGCAGGACAGGCGAGCAGGACTGGGCCGGCTGGACAGGCGAGCAGGACTGGGCCGGCTGGACAGGCGAGCAGGGCTGGGCCGGCTGGACAGGCGAGACGGGCAGAACCGGCGAGCAGGGCTGGCCGGACAGGACAGGCGAGACGGGCAGTTCCGGTGCCGGCAGGACGGGTGCCTCCATCGTGCGGCCAGCAGGGGGCGCCTCGGCGGGCGCCGCCATCACGCGGCCAGCAGGGGGCGCCTCGGCGGGCGCCGCCATCACGCGACCAGCAGGAAGTGCCTCAGCGGGCGTAAGGTCAGCAGGGGGCGCCTCAGCAGGCGCCGCCAGCACGCGACCAGCAGGGGGCGCTGCAGGCAGAGCAGGGGCCACTGCAGGCGCCTCGGCGGGCGCCACCAGCACGCGGCCAGCAGGGGGCGCCTCGGCGGGCGCCGCCATCACGTGGCCAGCAGGGAGCGCAACCGCGGCCACCTCAGGCAGTTTAGGCGCCGGCAGGACAGGCAAGACGGGCAGTTCAGGCGCCGGCAGGACAGGCAAGACGGGCAGTTCAGGTGCCGGCAGGACGGGTGCCTCCATCGTGCGGCCAGCAGGGGGCGCCTCGGCGGGCGCCGCCATCACGTGGCCAGCAGGGGGCGCAACCGCGGCCACCTCAGGCAGTTTAGGCGCCGGCAGGACAGGCGAGCAGGACTGGGCCGGCTGGACAGGCGAGCAGGACTGGGCCGGCTGGACAGGCGAGCAGGGCTGGGCCGGCTGGACAGGCGAGACGGGCAGAACCGGCGAGCAGGGCTGGCCGGACAGGACAGGCGAGACGGGCAGTTCCGGTGCCGGCAGGACGGGTGCCTCCATCGTGCGGCCAGCAGGGGGCGCCTCGGCGGGCGCCGCCATCACGCGGCCAGCAGGGGGCGCCTCGGCGGGCGCCGCCATCACGCGACCAGCAGGAAGTGCCTCAGCGGGCGTAAGGTCAGCAGGGGGCGCCTCAGCGGGCGCCGCCAGCACGCGACCAGCAGGGGGCGCTGCAGGCAGAGCAGGGGCCACTGCAGGCGCCTCGGCGGGCGCCACCAGCACGCGGCCAGCAGGGGGCGCCTCGGCGGGCGCCGCCATCACGTGGCCAGCAGGGAGCGCAACCGCGGCCACCTCAGGCAGTTTAGGCGCCGGCAGGACAGGCAAGACGGGCAGTTCAGGCGCCGGCAGGACAGGCAAGACGGGCAGTTCAGGTGCCGGCAGGACAGGCGAGACAGGCAGTTCAGGTGCCGGCAGGACAGGTGAGACAGGCAGTTCAGGTGCCGGCAGGACAGGCGAGACAGGCAGTTCCAGTGCCGGCAGGACGGGCGCCGCCGTCCCGTGGTCAGCAGGGGGCGTCTTGGAGGGCGTCGCCACCCCGCGGCCAGCAGGGGGCGCCTCGGCGGGCGCCACCAGCACGCGGCCAGCAGGGGGCGCCTCGGCGGGCGCCACCAGCACGCGGCCAGCAGGGGGCGCCTCGGCGGGCGCAGCCTCCACGCGGCCAGCCACCGGGACTGCAGGCAACGCAGGCAGGACAGGCGGGTCAGATGGGACAGGCGGGTCAGGCAGGACAGGCAGGACAGGCGGTGCCGCGGGCAGAGCGGCGGCAGCTGCAGCCGGCAGCGCAGCCGCGGGCAGACCGGCTCTAGAGACCCGGGGAATCGCGTCTCTCACCGGGCTGATCCCTTTTCCGTGCAGGCGTTCCGGCCGGTACGGATATGCCTCCCGCGGTGGCGGCAGCTCACCAGGGACGCCGAGCAGGCGGGTAGCGGCGAAGTCATCCCAGGGCAGCGGTGAGCCATCATGCTCCCTAGCTAACTCCCAGGCGGGGAGCAGAGTGCAAGCCCCCAGGAAGAGCGACGGAGCCTCCTCCTGCTGCACTCTGTTCCGCCGCTTCTTGCCGCTGGCAGGCGAAAGCGGAGCCACCGCGAACGCTTCGTCCTGGCTCCGGGCGACGCGTTCGCCTCTCAGCCGTGCGAGGCGCTTGCTGAGACGGCGTAGGAGCTTGCGTGCCCGCTCGAGCGGGTACTGCTGTCCTGGCGGGCGCTCTTCCGCGAGGAGGTCCGCGCCCCGGGTGGCCAGCTCCAGGGCTACAGGATCCTCCAGTACTGTTGGTTGGGAGCGCCAAAACACGAAGTCTTGCAGGAGACCGAGCCGGTGGTGCTCGGTCTCCCGCGTCGTGTTGTCTGGGAGATCTGTCATTCTGTCACGTTCGGGCTTAAGGCGAGCAGGGAAACAGGCGAAAGCAGCCAGGAAGTCAAGGTAACGGGGTTTATTCCACGCAGACTGACAGGTACGGACAATACAATGACAGATCTGGGGTACACTGACTTAGACACGGACTAAATACAAGACACAGGCTAAGGGTAACGAATCACAGGTAAGAGACAATCAGGGAATCACACGAGGTAACGAGGTGGGCGTGGCACACATCGGGAGCGGACGGAGCGGGGCGTGACAGCGAGCCCCTGAGTGGTTATTTAATCCGTGTCATTTATTTGGCTGATATTTCAGCTCAGCAAATAAGCAGGCATTTTCATACATGGTTCTGGTAAATATTATGTACAGATCATGGGGCCCAGCATTCCAACCAGCCTCTGAATTACTAGGAATAGGGAATTATTCAATATTTCTGCAAGATGCTTTTAATGATCCAGGTTTCCTTTATTTAAATGGTTACTAAAATACCTCTTAATTATGAGGATCCATCTGATGTTTTACCTGCCAATTTATAGCCAGTGCACATTCTTAGGGTTTGAAAGAGCTTTAGAAATGAAAAGCCATCTGTGGTGACAATGTCAGAAGAATCAAGATCAAAGTTACCAGTTTTATAAAAGTGCTACAGAACATGCAATCAAAACTGGTACGACTTGGAAGGAATTCCCTGAAGCAACAGTGGTGTCCTTAATGGCAAAGTGGACAATGGGGGAGGCTCAAACCAACTATCCACCCAACCATCTTCCAACTGTTTAGTCTGGTAAGGGTCATAAGGGGCCCTGGAGTCTCTCCCAAGCAGTATAAGGCAGGTGTAAATCCTCAGCTGGATCCCAATTTGTCATGGGGCATAGACACACTCATTGTGTGCAATTTAGAGATGCCCATTAGCATAAATGTAGAAGGAATGTCACACGACATAGAGTGAACATGCAAATGCCCCCTCCACCCCCACACATGCAGTGTGGAGACAGCAAATGGACCCCCAGCCCTGGAGATAAGAGGCATTCAGTCACCAGGCTGTCCTTGATCAAACCACCTTTAACTTAACAGATAACTGCATCAACACCAGTATCATACTGAGTAAATTATGTAAAACTTTGAATAGTATGATCCACTGCAAGTCCTCATAGAAAAGATGCCGAACCAAGCCAGGAGGAAATTATTTTTCTCTGAAACGTGAACCTATGTTCACCTGGATTTTACTCTGTCTCTGATGAAAGAACATGCTGCATGAAATTAAACATCTCAGATGTGCTTTTCTTCACTGCCAAATCTCTGTTTTAGACTGGCCTTCATGAAAACGTACCAGTAGGTTAGATATGTTCAGATTGCTTGTATTGGCTTATTTTAGGGCTCATAATCTGTGCCATCCTGGTCCTGCCCAACAGTTCCCTCTGCGCCTTCCAACCCCGCTGGCCCCTTGGCACCATCTTGCTCCTGTTAATCAGTCTTCTTGGCACCAACCTGTCCAGCAGTTCTCTCACCGCACTGCTGTTCCTGCCCATACTGTCTGAACTGTCTGAACATACTTGCACGCCTGATCCTGATGTTACCCCTCATTTGTCCTTGATTTAAGTACCTGTTTGTCTTGTTAGCCCCAGTGCGGTTATTGACGTCAAACCCATGTGTTGCCTGTGCCCTTCCTAGCTCCACTCCTCCTGTTTTGATCTTGTTTATTTCCAGCTTATGTTCTTTAAATTCAATAAACCCTCTTTCTGTTTCTTCACAACGCCTGACCTCAGGTCATTTGCTCCTCCAGCCATGACACACCATTTAATTTTGGAGAATTGAGTACCTCCACTATGTACTGGGGGCCATCAGCTTTATTTTATAAAACTGTATATATTTTTTTCATAAACATAGTCTGATACCAGAGGTACTTTATTGAACAGGCTTACTCAGGCTGAAGCCGGGGACTAAATGGGGGCCTTAACCAACCTTGTTTAACAGCAGTTTAACCCCCCCCCCAACAACATCTGTTATAGCTATCGACATCTATATCATCATAGATGATATAGGGCCATCTGTTGCTTCTCTTGTTAGAAGAATAATATTTAATCGTTTCTGAGAGAACGAATCACATTGCCCCATCTCAACCCTCTTTTTCACATCAGCTATAAGATCCAACATGATAGTGCCACATAGGAACCAACTTATTAACAAGATTATAAGAAATGGCAAAGGGCTAACATGACCATTATTTAAATGGCTTGTAGCTGCATATATCTAACCCCACACCCACTGTCTATGTGTAGCGCGTTGCCAGTCTATACACAAGAAACTGCTATACTGACAATGAGATGTTCTGTACTTACTGTTCAGGCACAGTCGGTGTCTTCTTGTCTTTCAGGATCTATCATTGCAAGTTCTAAATTCCCCCACCCTTGTAACTAGTTGGTCTAAGGCAATATTTCCCAACCCGGTCTTTGGGGACCCCTAGACAGTGCACATTTTTGCTCCCTCCCAGGTCCCAGGAGCAAAAACGTGGACAGTCTGGGGGAGAGATGGGGGGGCCCCCAAGGACCAGGCTGGAAAATATTGGTATAAGGATTTCTTATTTTCATCTGGAAACCTATAACTGGCCTCACTCGATAGGTTTGGCTTTCACTGCCTTGTTTAAAGTACAAACACATTATTCCACAGAAAATGTAATCAAAAAAGAACTTCAAATATGTTTGCATGCTGTTTTCAACTTGGAGTCCCTAGAAGGTTATTGTTGTGTAATTTCTGGTTTTATGCTATATGTTTATAATACAAGTGTCACGCCCCGCCGTTGAACCAATACCGGGACTCCATGTTGGATATAAGCCCGAAGACACCACAGCCCGGTGCGAGGTATTGTAGATGAAAAGATACATACTGAGCGTGACTTTCCCTGTCTTTCGTATAGCTCCGTTCCACCCTGCTTGCCCTGCCCGACTCTCCCTGCGACCCGTCTCGACCTCCCTCCTGCCCTTCCTCCCCTCACTCTTCCTCCTCGTGAATACCCCATGTGCCTTGTCTGTCTTCGGGCGGACCTCCCGGCTCTCAACCCCTTTGCCTGCGACCCCGACTACGGACCCGGATCCTGACCCTGGCCTGCCCGATCTCGTAGTTTTTGACCCTGCCTGCACGACCACGTTCCTGCCCGCTCCCAGTCTCTGTTCCTTCAGCACTGTCCAATAAAGGATCTGTCAAAGTACAGTTAAAAATATATAAGTACAAAGGATGCCAAACTGCAATGTTCTCATTTTACTTTAAATGATCCTATTATTAATAACTGGCTTGGCGCCCCATCTTGGTGACCATGCATTGATATGACATGCAGGTATATAAAGTAGATGGATTGATTTTTGAGAACCCCAAGATGTTAAAATGAAATGGCCATAAAGGACATGAATTAGAGAGATGGTATAGAAATTAGATGGTCTGATTGAGTAAATGAGCTTAAAGGACAGGAGCAGTATAACCACAAAGGTTGGTGTCCTGCTATTTGCCAGCTGTCCTGAGTCAAGGCGAGAACATTAACTGATTATGTCATTTGTTGCCTTTTTACATTACATCACCCTTCTAGGTCCCATTGTGCATTCAGACAGACAGATGCCATATATGCTGACATCCACCCCAATGAAAAAGTCAGTACTCATATGTGGGGTAGTTGGCAGGAACTTCGACAGATGTGATCAACTGATTGCGTTGGAAAATTCACACAATGGAAACCTTCACTGAGCCAAGAGTTCCACATTACAGTACCTCAAAGGTTTGTGGTGATGTAAGAGAGTAATGGAAGCTTGCGTAAAGCCCCCCCCCCCCCCGTTCCTAAGAGGCAATACGACAGAATGTCAGGTATGGGATGACATATCTGAGGTCTCTAACTTCAATCCAAAACCTACACACTGTTTACAAATTCCTTTTTTGTAGATGACTTTACATTTTTGGGGGGAGAAAAATGAGAGCAGTCTCTTTAATTTTTTTGTTTTCTATTTTAATGTTAAAAAGTTTAATAGCAAGAAAGTGAAGTTTACAGCTGCAGCCACCTTTCTCAGGCTTTGCCGCTCTCAGACCCTGCTGCTCCCAGGCCCTGCTGTTTCCAGGCCCCGTCGCTCCCAGGCCCCGTCGCTCCCATGCCCCGTCGCTCCCAGGCCCTGCTGTTTCCAGGCCCCGTCGCTCCCATGCCCCGTCGCTCCCAGGCCCTGCCACTCTAAATTAACTTTTTTTTTAACCCCCTGGGGTTGAGTGCATCATCGACGATGCAGCATATTTTTCGCGCCTGTTTCAGTTTATATCTCGCTGAAATCTTTATGTAGAATCGTGAAAAAAACGCTGACTAAATCCGTAATCTGTCTTCTTTCCAAAACGTCCATTGTCAGAAGTATTAACGTTTTGAAAATTAGGTTAAATCTGCAAAAAATAAACCGTGTCACCTTACCTTGTTTTACCTGCATCAGGGGCATTCGCATGGTAATTTGATGAACAACGCAATGGTGAAGCGTGATCCAGATATATCATCGTCAGCGCCATAAAAGGGGGGGGGGGGGATGTGGCCAGGTGTGAATGGCTCATTCATACACATAAGAGCTCCTACATATTCAATGGCAGGAGGCCAGAAATAGTGACATGAGTTCGGTTTTTCTTATTTATCCAACTGAATGTTGCATCTACACCATTCAGTCATCTTCATGTAGCCAAGACTTTGGTGATCAGATATCTGGGATCAAAACAACCTGGTACCATTGCATACTTTGTACTTTTATAATGTTTCTGCAAGTGTGACAAACTGCATTTTGCAATTTCTATACTTTGATGACAAATTACAAACTTAACATAAATCTAACATATTTACAATATACATTAAAATTAAGATGAGTGTAATGCCAAAACAAATATATAAGAAATAATTTATTTGCCATGAATTAAGTTTATGATATTTAACGAAATGTGTGATCATGGCCCAGTCAGTGAAAGTGTGTTTCCTACCCCCAGACCCCAGAAGGTTAACCAGCAACACTATTTATATCTGCTGATTACTGGCATTCATGTATGTTGAAATCGTTTATTCATTATGAAAGTGACAAGTGAAAGTGAAGACTTTAAAAAAAATTTTAAATGAATAAAAAGCAGTGTGACCCCCTTTGGGATTTCAACCTGCAGTATTTTGGCAGAAAGTCCCACTCGCTGACTGTTGCTCCATCTGCTACCAGCTGCTGCAGTGAGCCATGGCCATAAAAGCCAATGCAATGAGTAAAGGGTGTTGCTATGTAAGCCACACGATGCTCTTCTGGGAACAGGAGGCACAGCAGAAGTGGACAAGTTGCCCCGTCGCTCGGGCTTTGGCATGTGCATGTGGCTCTTTCCCTATCTGCCCCTTGAGACATTTTAAGCCTGCATCATTTTCCAGAACAAACGTGAGGTTGCTGGGATGTTATGTTTGTATTGTCCTGGACATACGAGTGACAGATTAGCCCCCACGGGCGTATCCTGTGACCACAAGGCTTTACTCCGCAGGACCACTCCTGCCAAAACACCCTATGTGAAGACCATAAAGGGTTTGTTTCTTTGGATTTGCCGTTGACGTAAGATGTTACTTCTGCCACATTTTGAGATCCTTCTGAAACGTATCATGAGTTTTATTATGAAAATCATGAGCAATTATGAAATCAAATCCCATGAAGCTCAGATGTGGAACATGGTGTGCAGTGGAAATCCATTTTTACTTTAAGCACTTTTTAAGAATCACAATGCCTTGAAACTAAAAGTAACCAAAAAAGAATATTTATCAGTTAAATACTAAGCTCAAATGTCTTTGCAACGGATTACTTAATAAAAGAATTACATTAGCGCAATTACCTAATCATTACAATTATCTAATCAGATTGGGTGTATGTGATATTGTAGAAAATTGCCCTTTGTGCTGTATATCAAACTATAGAACCACATGTAACATACAGTTTGATGCACAACACCAAAGGAAATTCCCAGCTAAGAATGTGTGTTTGTCTCAAACTAACCAAATGCTACATCAATCCCCAAGTCACAGCAACATGCTGGACAGTACTCTGCTTGAGTAGCTTGACTATAATCCATGACCTTTTAAGTCATTCAAAATTTTGCAAATTCAGGCTCTAATGCATTATTATACCCTACAGGTCTATTATCTGCTTAAGGTAGGGTGTCTTCCCTAGGTTTTCTTTATTTAAATATTTATAGTTTACATGATAAAATGATTATATACATAAAATATGTTTACTTCTATTACGTATTTCCGCTTCTAATAAATATTTACTTTTATGTAAGGAAAACTATAGATACGTATCACTAAGACTGCATTTTTTATTAGTTTTGTCAAAAAATAGCCTCAAGCACATTTTCAAAAGTTTCATATAAAAAGATTTAAGATGGCATCTCTTTTTCATTGTCTTCCTTTATATATGCACATATGAACAGTGGTACCTCAGTTCTCAAACTCATTATAACTCGAATTTCTTAAAAGTCGAACCAACCAGGTCAAAAAAAATTACCTAGAACGCGATCTGAATCTCAGAAGTCAAACCGTGAACGTCCACCTAAGATAATTTGTACGTGAGGGGAAATGAGTCACGCCGCACGTCTCTCAGCGGAAACAAAGGGTAACGCTTCAGTCCTAGCCTCACATTCGCTGTGATAGCATCGTGCATGTTTACACTAGCTGAATACATATATTTAGACAGTAAAAATACATTTAGACAATGATAGACAGTAACAGTAATTATTATATAATAAAATACATTTTAAAATAAAGATTTCTTATTAATAATTTTAATATAATTAATAATAAACCATTAATACATTTAATTATAATAATATTATCGTACCCACCGGGAGGGAACGGAGACAAAGGCACAGACGTCAGGGTATCGGGGAATACGGGGTTTAATTACAGGTAAGGCAGGCAAAACGCAGACGGAAAATACAATGACCGGATTGGGGAAACAAACTGAAACGTGGACTAAATACAGAGGACTAATGACAACAGCCAGAAACAGCTGATCTCACGGGGATTCCACACGGGGTTAACGAGGGGGCGTGGCACACGGAAGGAGCGCTCGGACGATCGGGACAGGACACATTGTTTGGATAGATTTTTTTTCTTACTTTAAAAATTACTGTTTTGATAAATGTGCTTAGATGTGTTTAGTACAGTATATACTCTTCTTGTTTTATCCGGTTCATTTTGTGTTTAAATGCTAAAAAAAAAAAAAAACATATTTTGGTGTAATTTAATTGGTTTTCCATTATTTCTTATGGGGAAAATTCGATCAGAACTCAAACTTTTTAGGAACCGATCCAGAGTTCTGAACGGATTAAGTTCGAGTTCTGAGGTACCACTGTATATCGAAAGCTAAAAAAACAAAGCGCAGGGTATTAGATTAAGAAGAGAAAAGTAACATGTTCCGTATAAGTGGTTATCAAAATAAGAAAACAAGCAGTTTAGCAGAATAGAACAAAAAAGAAGGTAACCTTAGATAGCCATAGTTTCAGAACATACATATCTAAACCCAGCTAACTGACCACTTCTGGCTGGTATTTGATGTGTTGAGGATAATCTCTGTCATTCTTGCTCCCCTGGTTGCCCCTCACTGCTGTGCTCTTGAGAAGGCAGTGACCTTTGAAGTACAGCTGTCTCGTCCTCACACTCAAGAGGTGCCACATTGTCATAGTCCTCCAAGGGAGCAGCCTCTATTTCACACACTACAGCTTCTCCTTCTACAACAAACAGGTAAATATTGTCACATAAACAATCATTGATGAACAGTATAACAGACAGTTATCGGCATGCAACACAGAATAAAAGTTACAGTGATACGAGAAACAGTAGTTTTTTCTCGATTACAGGAGTTGATCATGCATTTTTGTAAAGGACTTTAATGTATAAGCGCAACTTTCGTCTTACCCCGTGCGAGAGGGGCAAGCCTCGGTCGTCATACTAACCTCCTTCATGCATAGTCATGCTCATCATTTCTTTGTCATCAGATTCAACATTCTCGTAATCACCACTCTCAAAAACAGACGAATGTTGTTCTGTACGTCTCGCTGTAGAACACATTGTGCATGGTGACCTTTTAGTATAGCCCCCTGACCTATATGTGCCATAGTTTTGAGGTTAAGAATACTGAAGTCAAAACAGCACAACTGTTGAGTTCTGATCAACATCAGGTGTCTAATGCTCTGTTTTTGATTGTCATAAAACGTCTCAGTTCAACTATGCTTGGTTTTGAAGAAAACACAGTAATTTACTTACCCACTACACATACAGGTGGACACGCTGAAGCCCTTTTATTCAATTTGAAGTTTCAGTGTCAACATAGTTACTATGTTTTGCCTTTGTAGGGCAGAATGACACATCCAGGATTTTAACTGAACAATGGTAAAATATCGTAATCCCCCCCAAAGTCCATGTATAACAATCATGTGTCATAGTATGGTATTTTCATAAAACTGAAACAATGCTAAAGAAGCTGTAGAAACTTTTTATTTGCTTATGAGTTAAATATTCCCTAAAATAGTAAAAAAAAAACAAACAAAAAAAACAGGAAGAGCGCCCTCTGTTGTTAGTCTTCAGCTTTGTCTGAACTAAGTTTAAATGATAATTACATCACAGATATATTCCTCACATGTCGTACTCTGTACTGTACTGTGGAACTATGGTTCAACCATAAGACAGGAAGTTCCAAAGCACTTCCTGTAACATGAGTTATATTGTATTTATTGAGGGTTACCCTTTCGTACTCCTTTCCAAATCCCATCAAATTTAGCCCCTTCCTTCACTTACATTTTCTGGCTCTTTTGCGCCTTGCCTGCCGGAACATGAAGGCAGCTACTATGATAACAAGCGAGGCCCCCAGGATTACTCCCACGATCAGACCAGCTGAGCCGCGGCGTGGATCATCTATATACTCTGAAACCAAACACATTAATCGGGATGAGCTTCAACTTAACAACACACATATGAACCACATCCACAACTCTCTCTTAATAGTTTTTCAGAGGTGAAAAATGTTTTTTAAAAGCTTAAGGGTAGCATCAATTATACAATTAAAGGGGCTAGTTCAGTGTTTCTTAACTCGGTCTTCAGTGACCGCCAGATGGTCCATGTTTTTCCTCCCTCCCAGATGGTCCATGTTTTTCCTCCCTCCCAGATGGTCCCTGTTTTTGCTCCCTCCCAGATGGTCCATGTTTTTCTCCCTCCCAGATGGTACCTGTTTTTGCTCCCTCCCAGATGATACCTGTTTTTGCTCCCTCCCTCCCTTCCAGCTCCCAGCCACAGTCCACATTTTGGACTGTCTGTGGGTCCCCAAAGACCAGGTTAACCAGGGTGGGGAACACTTGTCTAGTTTAATTGATGATGCCCATACAGTGGTGTAACATCATCCTCCACTGCTGCACATAAACTGAGTAACACATGAGACATGAGCATCCCTGCATTATCTTCCCACACAGTCCACGTGAATGTGCTCTCAGAAACAAAAATAGCAGCTGCTTCACGAGACACTTTAGGTGTAGGTGTTTCAATCGTAGAAAGTAGTGCAGCAGCGTAGAGTACGGCAGAGGAACAACAGGTGGCTTTGCAGTGCAGCAGCGTAGGGTACGGCAGAGGAACAGCAGGTGGCTTTGCAGTGCAGCAGCGTAGGGTACGGCAGAGGAACAGCAGGTGGCTTTGCAGTGCAGCAGCGTAGGGTACGGCAGAGGAACAGCAGGTGGCTTTGCAGTGCAGCAGCGTAGGGTACGGCAGAGGAACAGCAGGAGGCTTTGCAGTGCAGCAGCTTACAGTAGGGTACGGCAGAGGAACAGCAGGTGGCTTTGCAGTGCAGCAGTGTAGGGTACGGCAGAGGAACAGCAGGAGGCTTTGCAGTGCAGCAGCTTAGGGTACGGCAGAGGAACAGCAGGAGGCTTTGCTCTCTCACACCTCCAGGGTACAGGCTTCAAATTCGGCCCAGTGGCGCTACGTCTGAGCTCTCCTTGAATGTGAATGGGTTTTTCTCCCGTAGTCCAAAGATAGCAATTCTGATGATGTCGCCCTTAGTAAGCAGATATGTGTGTGCAGGGGCGGATTAAGGTGCACAGAGGCCCCTAGGCTACAGTAGTCTGTGGGCCCCCCAACCCCGCCCCCCTCCGTGCCAATGGGGGCCCCCTTGCAGGCTGGCACACGTGGGGCCCCTAGGCTTAAGCCATATCTAGCCTGTGCGTTAATCCGCCCCTGCGTGTGTGAGTGTCCTGTGACTTGTCTCTCACCCAGCACATATCTCGTTGTGAGTGCAATATCCCACACAAACCCTGATTAGGTGAGCGGTTACTGAATCTTGAGAGGAACACGGGTTAGCATAGCATAGCATTACCAACGCATACGTGTTGAACTAATATTTAGCCTCACTTTCGCAGTAGATCTCAGCAGATATGTCTGAGCTACAGTCTTTTCTTTGTACACAGTACTTCATGAAGTTTTCAGGGCCTTTGCACTGCAGAGAATTGTTCAGATTGAGAGGAACAGGGGATAAGGGAACTTGGAGGCTCTCCGATTTGTTCCCGACATCTCCGCACGCCAGCTCTGAACATATTATTTGTCTCTCCTTTAGCGCAGAACTGCTAAGGGGGCAAACGCGTTCACAGCTGTTTCCGTAGCAGATTTCAAACAGCCCTCCACAATTCTTAGACAGCCGAAATGTGATGCTATCTGGAATGAGAAAATGTAAAAAACGAATTATTCTCTTTCTACATCTATATCTTCATAGTATCTTTTCACCTATAAACAAAATGGTAATGGATACTGTTCTGAATAAATAGTTTTACTTTATCCCAAATGCACAATCATTTAAGCAATTATATCTGTACCCCTCCCTATCACAACATTTAATTCTGAGAAATATATCTGTTTTCATACATTAAAAATAGTGCAAATAGTTTTTTATATATATATATATTGGGTCACATACCTGTGCAAATCACAGAGACAGTACTATGACAATTGCCCAGCTCTGATTTACACTGCCCGAGGTTCGACTCTTCACCGATGCAGTGGAAATGGTAGGCCTGATGTTTAACTGAGAATGGAGTGAGGTTGTAGACAGCATCGCCACACAACAGCTCCTGGCAAACCAATCTGGACTTTGCCAAGTTCCACCCATCGCCACAAATGTTCTGCATTGCGCCATTATGGTTCATCTGTACCGTGCCAAGGCAACTGCCGCCATCAGATATCTCCACAGTTCGGTTATCTGTGAAGTAGAAATGAAGCACTTTGCCATTAAAAGCTGGTCAGCGGTAGCAGTCACTGTGACTTTAAGAGGGCTCCCCTTAGCTTCTGTTTTACCTGAGCAACTGATGAAGAGCTGCTGCTCAGTTATGATTGACCTGCTGCTTGTTTTGCAATCCCAGATTTTATCCTCCTTCCCGGTACATTTGTATGTCTCTGGCCACCACTTTTCCAGAGTACTCTGCAGGCCCCGTTGCTGGGCGTATGTCCCACATTGCAGGTTTCTACACAGCACCTGGCTCTCATTTTCATTCCAGCCCTCCACACTCACAGGTTGGAGACTCTCCCCACTCACCATGAACACCCTGCCCTCACATGGACCACTGCCGCCAATCAGCAGCACGCGGGCCCAGCCTGGGAGCAGGACAGCGGAACACGGGGAGAAAAAAAAACTCAATTCCTGCTCAACAGGATGTGTCCCTGGGAAAGGCAGCAGTAATTGAATCTCAGCCAATCATTATACAGTATACCGTCAAAAGTATCCCAACACTTGGCCATTACACCCACAGGAACCTTTTTGACATCCCATTCTAAACCTACAGGTATCAGGATGGAGTTGGTCCCCCATTTGCAGCTATTTTAGCTGCCTCTCTTCTGGGGAGGCTTTCCACAGGATTTTGGAGTGTGTCTGTGTGTCCATTCACCCCGAAGAGCATTTGTGAAGTCAGGCACTGATGTTGGACATGAAGACCTTGTTCACAATCTCCATTCTAGTTCATCCCAGGTCTTCAGTGGGGTTGCGGTCAGGGCTCTGTGCGGGCCAGTCAATTCACACAACCATGTCTTTATGGACCTTGCTTTGTGCACTGGGGCACAGTCATGCTTGAACAGCAAAGGTTCTTCCCCAACCTGTTCCCACAAAGTTGGAAGCATAGAATTGTCCAAAATGTCTTGGTATGCATACCAAGACATTTTGGACAAGTTTATGCTTCCAGCTTTGTGAGCTGAATGGGAGTAGAATGGGGGTGTCATAAATGTACCTGTGGGAGTAATGGCCAGGTGTCCCAATACTTTTGTTCATATAATGTACTTTCATGATAATGGCCTGTGCTACCCTTTACCTGAATTATGAGTAAGTCAGGCCTGACTTTTGAAAAACACAAACATATCATTAATAAAAGTTATTTAAAAAAAATAAATAAAATAAACATAAAAATGTCACATTACAGATACTCAGTGGTAATGTATATATTTTTATGTAACATTTAAAATAAACACACCACGGCCATGTCTTGGAAAAGTTCTTAGAAAACACAGCAGCATTTGCAAAAAAAACTGTAAAGTATTAAAGTATTACTGAATTACTGAACTACAAATTGATGTTAGCAGGGTAAAAGGAAAAGCTGAATGTCTTGAAGCAGTATTCACTTTTGGACACGGTCATAATGCTTGTATTGCACATGAAAAACACATGAAAACACATGCACATGAAAAACACATGGTGATTGTCCCCAGGAACACTGACCGTGAGTCGGCTGATAATGAGCAGCACATGGAGGACATACGTACCCGAGCAGTTTAGGTTGACTTGATTGCACTGATTCTTCCCATTTCCTATTTTACAGTGTTTTATGGAGGCATTACATTCAACTTCCTTCAGTCCTACCACAGATGAGTTAATGGGGTTGACACTCTTCATTTTTCCACAGCCTGCTCGTTCACAGATCAAATCAGGAAGGTTTCCTTTTAGTGTGTCTGAGCAGATGGGACTCCACTGTCCCAAGTGGAAGAGCTCAGCGGTGCCAGAACAGTGATACACCGAATCCCTCAGTTTAGCTTTTAAACTTGCTGAAAAAGACCCACAAGACTAATTAACATGTTCTTTGTTTGCAGCTGTTGAATACATGACGCATGCACATAAGTATGTGTTCATATTCACGCGCAGCTTCTGCATTAACAATGACAAGAGCCTGAGCCACACATTTCATCCTTCCCTGCTACTGTGAGTCTCTTTGGACTAAAATGGCTTAAAGGTGTTTAAAGCTTGAAAATAAAGTGTTTGTGAAGCCTGTAATCAACAGAATGTGGAGAGCAAGTAGCTTTCAAGCAGTTTCAGGGGGATGTGAGGATCCAATCTTTGTGGAGGGGCATGATAAAATTTGGTGAGCGAGGAGTTAGGTATCAACCAAAACAGGTAGATTTACCTTTACATACGTTACATTACAGACACCAATTTAGGGGGATGGTGAGTTTTCGTTATTTTTTCCCCACAGTGGGGATGCCATCCACACGCATCCCATTACAACTTGAAACCTGCTTTTAAGGAATAATTAACCTAAATAAAAAATAGCAAACATGATGCTACCTGAGCAGAACACTCTGGCGGCCTTCTTGCAAGAAGAATTATCCTGGAGCTTAATATTGCACTGCGTTATGTTTTTAGTTGGCGCTGGGCAGTAGATACTGTTATATAGGACTGAATTATTCAGTTTGTGCTGGTCCATCGCCGGAAAAGCTTTTCCACAGCCCAGGTTCTCACACAGCATCTCAGAGAGATCCTCTGTCCATGAGCTAGCGCAGACCGCGCCACAGATCCCATTTTTGCATATCTCCACCTGCCCCCAGCAAGTGTTTTCCAGATGAACAGAAACACTGCCTGCAAAGACAGTAGGTGCATTAGAATTCTGACTGCGATGTGTTAAAAGTAAAATTATAAAGAAACAGCAGATTATTAGGCCCAAACACTTTACCTGAACAGGTCACGTAAGCCACTGCACTTTGGTTGGCACGTTCTACTTTTTCACAGTCAAAGAGGGATGTCTTCTTTGATGAGCAGTTATACAGGTACTTCCACCATGTCTGATCTGCCTCTTCAGATAGTCTGCTTTCAAAGGAAACGGCGTACCCACATTGCCTTTCTCGACACACCACGGTGGCCGACTGATTGGTCCAAGTCTCCTTAGATGCTGCGAGCCAATAGTTGGTGCCCCTGTATTCGACGCCCACTTGACCAGTGCAGGGCACCTGACCCTGAAGGTGAAGAGTTCTGTACTCTAACAAGCAGGGAATGAACAAAAAGAATTAGGCAGGATCTGTGTGTAGTAAGTGACAGAGAAATGGCTTTGCCGTTGGCGGAGGGCCCTGTGTGAGGATGTAGTGCTTCAAATAAGGTCTTGTTAAAATATGCTTAGTTTAAAAAATAGGCAAATCACAAGTTAGGTTGTATATAACCATATTTCTGAATTTATTGCAAAATAAAAAAGGTGCATATGCCAAAGTCCTAAGCTTTGACAGAAACCTGTTATACTTTTCTGTTTTCTTTTCATTATGATTCCTCTTTTTGACTTTGAAAATTCATGAATTTTACATGCAATTTAACTACAAGGAAATAAGCCAAAAATTAAATATTTGCCTGCCAATAAAATAATTCAGAAGATGTTTCTTATATGGGAAAAATACACAAAATAGCTTCATTGAACAGAATGAGTAGTACATTTTTGGTTGAATTTGTGTTATGTTCACCCGTCATCTGGAACTTAATACTCATCACTATTAGGATGGTAAGATCATGGGATGCCTACAGGGACTGTCCATGGAAAACACGTCCTGCTTACCTTCACATGTTACTTTGATATTGTGTTTCGCAGTTATAGTTAATTCCTTTAAATGCTGTCCAATTGTGGTCTTAGCAGGACTCTGCACCATAATCGAAACCGGTGCCTCTCCCTCCATATATAACTTGCCACTGTGGTTATAGCTGAGACCACACTCTTGATTTTTGCAAACCAGATCTGAGTGTTGCTTTGCCCAGCCGTGTTCACTCACACTCATCCAGGTGCCACCATAGAACACCTCCACGATGCCAGAACACTGGTCGATGCCATGAGTAAGACGCAGCTCTAAACTCTCTGTGCACACAAAACACAGCATATACCTTTATAAAACAGCCTAACTATCACCCATCACGTTCTCTTAACACACATGAAGGACCGGTCATGAGCATGAGACCATATAACAATGCATTACATTTATTAAATGATAATGCTGACCTTCACAAATAACAGTAGCTTTCTTGCACTTAGCGACTGGTTTATGTTTGGCTACGCAGTGCAGAAGGGAGGATTCTGAACCATCACAATCCATATGGTCGACCTGACCATCTCCCTCAGTCGTGATTTGGCTAAAAGACAAAGCTTCTCCGCACTTCAGCTCCCTGCAGACCACTCTGGCGTCTTTAGTGTCCCACGAACCAGCACACACTGCCTCATGCTTCTCATTTCTCTTGAAATGCACAGCCCCAAAACAGCGACTCTCCTTTTCTTCTACCAAGAGCACCAGTGTAACATTGTCTGCCACAAAAAAAAAGGTGTTTGCACACTGGATATCGCTGCCAGTTTGTAATATAGAGAACCTGCTGTTCATTGACTCATTTCATTAGACCATGAACACATGCAATATCAACTTACTATTCTAAATCAAATATCTATTTTAAGTGTTAACACTTTCAAATGGAAGTGATATTAAGAAGAGTAAAACCTTTGCTTTACCAGAACAGGTGAGACTGATGTCTTGAGAAGTATTACAGGATAAGTGTTGCTGAGGGCTCGAGGTACCACAATGCAAAGTTTTGCATATAGTGTCAGGATCGACCAGAGGATAGCTGGTGTTACATACTGGTTTCCATGTCTTGCCCACTCTCCCCTCCAACTTGCCTGCACAGAGGTTTTCCCCGTGGCTCAGACGCAGATGTATATAATCTGTTAAAAGAAAAATGTTTTTTCCAATTTAAAATGCATGAGCAAACCAGTGAAATAAGAGAGGAGGAATTCAAGTTGCTTCAAAATCACAGTTCTCCATTTTGTACAAATTAGTTCCATCAGCTTTTCACAAGGTTTCTAATAAGAACATAATACATTTACAAACGAGAGGGGGCCATTCGGCCCATCAAGCTCGTTTGGGGAGAACTTAACTAATAGCTCAGAGTTGGTAAAATCTTATCTAGCTCTGATTTAAAGGAACCCGGGGTTTTAGCTTCCGCTACACTAACTGGAAGACTATTCCATACTCTAACTACACGCTGTGTAAAGAAGTGATTCCTCAAATTTGTTTTAAAATGTTCTCCCACTAATTTCTACCTATGGCCACGAGTTCTAGTATTTGAACTAATATCAAAATAACTATTAAATATTTACTATTAATATTTGTACTTTTAAAGATTTTGATGATTTGTCCTTTTTAGTCTCTTTTATATATTTTGCAGGAAAATTATGATATTTAAAAAGGATGGTATGAATGTAGTATAAATGATATCTCACATATTTAATTACAATATGGTGACTGATTTTAAGTTTACTTAATTCACTGAACTATTGTCCCTCCCAAAGATTTTACAAAAATGCAAGGAAACTCAGATCTAGTCTGAGGTGCCTGTTTAAATTCTCACTCATTTCATGCCAATGTAGATTTTTTGATGCATGTTATACTACTACTACTACTACTACTAGCACTACTACTAGCACTACTAGCACTACTACTACTACTACTACTACTACTAATAATAATAATAATAATAATTGTTGTTGTTGTTGTTAATATTATTATTGTTGTTGCTGTTGTTAATATTATTATTGTTATCGTTGCTATTATTACTGTTATTATTACAACAGTATTAATTATCACCCCTGCAGTTATAAGTGTGCTGGTAGCCAGGCACTGCAGCATGACTCTGACAGCCAGAGGAGAAAGCAGGAGGCTTACTTGAACAAATGACTCCTGCGGCATCTGAGCAATTTTCTTTGATCGTTTTCTCACATTTCCAGAGGTGCTTCTCGCTGCCGGTGCACTTCACAGAGATCATGGTAGTGAGCCCTTCGGGCGAAAAGATTCCGGCGTTTGGGATACGGTCAGCCTCCCCACAGTCCAGCTGACGACACACGACGTTGGCTGCATTTTTATCTAAACCAAAGGAAACACATAGCGGAGAATGAGTGCCGCTCTTCAGATAGTGAATTTCACAATAAAAATGCAGTAAAGCAATGCATGAATAGTGTGTGCAGTAGTAGGTAAAGGTTTTACATTAAAGAAATGTCTCTCTGGAGGAGGTTTATTGATAAGCTTATGAAATGAAAAGCCGCTGACAGTCTTACCCCAGGTGCGATCATGGCACACAGGCCTAGTTCCATTTGAATTTGTGATCTGAACGGCTCCGGCACATTTGTTTGTTAAGTTCAGCACTATATTTTCTAGGGTGAAATAAATAAATAAATAAATAAACAAACAAACATCCCAATAGATGAATGTATCAAAGTTGGGGTACACCCTGGATGGGGCACCAGTAAACTTGCACTTGAAACACATAGAGACAGAACTAGCTATCGAATAAATAAAGAAGTGTACAAAACTTCCGTATACTGTAATAAAAAAAGTCATTTGTTTGTCTGAGAAACATGCTAACTGGGACGGAGACGGAGATGAGTCTAAGGATACCGGGGTCTGTATATCAGCTTTCAGCTTATCCACAGAATGCATTACATGTTGCTAACATGTTTTATATAAGTACTCAAAATGTTAATTAGGTAGTACTTTTGAACCTGAGCATTCAACGTTGACGTGATCAGACGTATGGCTGCATGCACTGATGCCCCAGCCAGGGAACACGCAGTTCCACAGATTTGTTTCGTTTCCAAAGCACTCGACGTTATTCATCCACATCTTATTAGGTAGGTCAGAATAGCTGCGTCCCTTGGTATAATTCTGGGGGCTCCCGCATCTTAACATGTTGCAGACCACTTTCTCATTGGCCTTCGTCCACTTCTGGCTACAGACAACGCCCCAGCTCCCATTGTAGAACACCTCTACACGACCAGTACAGGGCTTTTCACTCCCCTGCAGACGAACTCTTTGGCTTTCTGTAAGAAAGAACAATGAAAAATGTTCTATATTCCGAAGATTACTTAAATTCAGGATCAAGTATTAATATAATTCGATGTAGGGTTGTATTCGATGTAAGTTTTTTTTTATCAATCATAACTGGTCATTGGATTTTGACATAGTGTTACAGTATGTAGTCTATCCATCATGTTAGGTAACACTATTATGCAAGAATTTTGATGCAAGAAATAAGCAAATAAATGGTGGTAACATACGTTAACTAACAAAAAAAGGTTACATTTTCATCTTTAATAAGGGTGGCAGTGTTAGTCGGAATTTATGTTTAGGGCATGTACATAGTTTTCCATTATATATATTATTATGAGAATCAAATGTTGAAATAAGTGGTTTTCTGTAGGATTTGGCAGACCCACTTTTTTTGCGATAGTGTCAAAGCAACGTTTAGCAGAAAAATGGCTGACCACATTTTCTGCTGAAATGTACCTCGCTCTTATCATTGATGAGTTTCTGATGTGGCTATGAAGATAAGTATAACTCAGTTAGAGTCTGACCCAGACTCATCAGTCATTACAACCACAAATAAGCTTTCAGAATATTAGAATATTTTGTAAGTTCAAACTTTAAGGTGGTGGAGTTAAAAAAAAAAGTGAAGGGAAAAAAAATTTATGATGATGAACTGACTATGGTGCTACCTGGAGATTAGAATTTATATAAGAGAGCCATATACTATATATACTGGGTAGTGTGGATTTGCTCTGAAAAAAAATTAAAAATTAACATTGGAACATATGTAAATTAACAGTAATACAATAACAAATAAAGAAGAATTTCTTCTGTTCTACAAAAACTTAGTTGGATACCTGGATGGAACCCGCTTCTTAAAATAGGGGTACCTCAGTCATACCAACCCAATTTCACCACTAGCTTAATTAAAATTATCGAATTAACTTAATTAGTTAAATTACTCAATGATGTATTCCTTAGCCAAACAAGGAGAGGTCGCAGTCAAGTCAAAAAATACATGGACACTTATTCGACAGTTGCTGCAAATGCTGGCATGATCTTAGGAGACGTTTTAAAATGACTTTTGAAAACACTTTAACAGATTTAATATCGCAATTTAATACCAACATGAAGATTTGAGTATCATCTAAGACTTTTCCATAGTACTGTCATTTGCGCTGTTATAACAGTCGATTGCCACAGATACTGTATCGCTTTTAAAGGTGAATGCGTACTTGTCTACCAGTTATCTACATCCCTGTATAAATACATTGGCCTACATATGAATAGCCTTAAGTAATACCTGTACATTTTGCCTCCATTTGTCCCGTGTTCATTGTATGCTACATTTTATCAACAATATTGCAAGTAGTATAGCTGTATATTTTTTATCTGAACCTCTTGCAAGGAAGGGGAAATAGTCTTGAAACTATGGGCAATGACAGTTATGGACAACAAGCCTGTCTGTCCTGTTACTGGCGTATTACTGACTTTCACGTCCATCCATGCACAACCCATCCTTGCTAACCACTTATCCAACAGAGAAGAACAGTCACAAAAAGCTAAAATGTTGTTATCCATGACTGAAAATATTTTAGAGGAAGCTTTTCATTATTAAATAATCTAAATTAATAGTTTCATACTTTAATGTAAACTGCGTGGCACACAAACAATTGTGTAACTAATGATTACTCGTTTAATTACTCAGTACTCTATTAGGTTAGAATACTGTTGATCGTGTTAAATGAGAAGTTATCATTCAAATGCATTCGTGACATCCCTTCTGAATGCCGTATTCTTTGTAATTAATTTTGTAATTAAAAGTGTATGCTTGCATCTTTTGCATTTGATTTCTGCATAAAATGTCACCAATACTCGATTGATTATTTTATTTATGTAATAATATGGAAGTGAATGTGCCATAAGCATGTGTGCAGTATATGATCAATGCAAAATGAAATCCAAAAAAGTTACTAATTCAGTCAATATGAGCTAAATGAAATTATAACTTCTTTTGTCCATCTGTTTTCTGAAACTGCTTGCCCTGCTCAGGGTCACCTAAATAAAGGATCAATAGCAAATTAATTTACTTCAAGCAAGAGGTTATTGATAAAATGATTTTATTCAGCTATGCTGATATTATTGTTGATAACGCAAATGGTCATAAAATGAATGCGTGATTTGCACAGGTCCAAAAAGCTCATATACATTTAGACATTTATATCCAAATTAATTAATTATTAAGAATACAATTAGAGTAATAAAAGTTGCTGAATGTGAAAGTAATTATTATTAAATTTAGGATGAGTCTGAACCGTTTTAGACAAAGGTTCTGCTAAAAGAACATTTAGTCACTTTTTAAATTATACATTTATAAATCTAAAATGAATCTTTTAAAATTATATTATATTTTATTTCAATTTTGTGTAGATATTCATATTTGCATACATGAGTACAACTTTATTATTTAAACCAATATTAAATGCTTCTTAAACATATATAGGCCCCGTTCCCCATAAAAATGCAATGCAAAACATTTTGAATAACTAGTAAATTCTCACCACATATCATCCATGCAGACAGGAGTAGTAAGGTGACCCTCATGTTTCCAGCGCAGAAGCCACAATGACTTAAGCTCACACAGAAAGCTGACATCAGTGTGCACCAACCAACATGATAGACATCTTGCTCATCGTGCCTTTATAAGGAACTGCGTTCTAAAATGGTTTAAACCAAATTTCAGAACTAGATATTGTATAAATAAGGCATTACTGTACAGTATATTATGTTTTATTATTACTGTTTTTTTTATTTCTTAATCCTTTTGAAGATGAGTCAAGTATTTGCATACAGTATATAAATACACTTCAGTTAATTCCTTATAAGGACATGTGATTTGGGTATATGACGCATAAAGAATGTTTTGTGCTGAAGTTTATATTAATATGAAATACATGTTTTTTATCTGCATATTAGTAATATAATGTTATGTGCGTTTGTGAAAATTTGAGGGCTATATACCATCAATCTACCTCCAGGACCTGAAGGAAAACAACTCTGACATTTATCTTGCCTGCAAGAATGTCCACGAAGATCTCATTTTCAACAACAAAATCCGCTGCAGGTCATAACACAATACTGAATGAGAGTATATCTTGGCATATAGTTTTTCAGTACCCTTAAACATCCATTAACCGGCTGATTTTTATTTATCACTTCATTAAATCAGGCATTCAGAAATACTTCCCACGACTGATGAACCTTTAAAAATGGTTCTAGCATGGATGATAAACACATAAGGTTTCTATAGGAAACTGTACCAAAAGTTTACTGAGTGTACTTTTTATTTTACTTACAGTATATATGAGTGTATGCATGGATGGATGGATCTCCAATAATAAAAAAATATTTTTAAATCTATACATTATTTATTTTTTAATATATGAAAAATACTGACACATATACTGCATGAAGATTATTACGATATGCAAAGCACAGCCTTACCAATGCAGAGATAAAGACTTGAGTACTCATTCAAGGAAGTAAATAATTCAAAAACTAATAACAATAATTTGTTCTTCAATATCAGTTTAAATATAATGCAGATAAAAGTATAATGAAGACAATGCATTGGAACAAGATGTATATCAGCTTAAACATGATTAAGAAATTTACATGCAAAAAAAAAAAATGCCCTGCAACCTTATACTGGTAAAGAGGGTATGAATGATAGATGATCAAAGTATTTACATTTATAAGTGTTTTATCTTACAGGTAAACAAGTGCCAGGGAACAGACTTAAGATTACAGTCAGTGTGACATCTGTGTTTCTGTCACAAGTGGCACAGGTGACAGGAGAACCGCATGCGAGTGTGTGACCAACCGGGCTTACGAGGAAGACATGGACACTGCCATCAGCAATGCCAACCTGACCACTAAACTGATAATGACCGTTACAATGCGACAAATACACAAGTCACCAGGCAGGTCTGAAGCAGGTGAGACACATGGCAGCAGTCAGGGCAGGATAATTGGTAAATACGAGACACAACAGAGTAACACTATAAGTAAGTCTGACGGTTTCATTGTTCAGACAGCTTGTTTTTTAGGATAACTTTACTCCTTTGTCAGGGAGAAATGCAAATGAATTAAAAAAATAAGTACTTAAAACACTTAGGGTCTTCGGGGTTATCATGGGCAGAAAAGATTATAGATAATAAGATAATAACATATGCTCTTCCCAGATTCTTCATTTTCAATATGCCTGCTTCATACACACACACACACACACACGCTTAGACACACTCACACACACACACATGCTTAGAGAGACACACACACACACTTAGAGACACTCACACACACACACACACACATACGTGCGCACAGTAGGGTATACATATCCTTATGGGGACTGCTCATTCATTTCAATGGGAAAAATGCTAACGCTAACTATGACAACCTTAACCCCTACCCTGCCCTAACCATAACCATAAGTAACCTAACAAAATACAAGAGTTTTTGCATTTTTAGTTTTTTCATAGCAGTCACCGATTTTTATAAAATAGAATATTTTCTATTTTCTGGGGCAGGGTCATTGGTGAGATGCTGTCCTGGGGGCTGCCATGTCTCTCCCTCCAGCCTGCCCACGGTGCCCGGCCTGTCTCTCCCTCCAGCCTGCCCACGGTGCCCGGCCTGCCTCTCCCTCCAGCCTGCCCACGGTGCCCGGCCTGTCTCTCCCTCCAGCCTGCCCACGGTGCCCGGCCTGCCTCTCCCTCCAGCCTGCCCACGGTGCCCGGCCTGCCTCTCCCTCCAGCCTGCCCACGGTGCCCGGCCTGTCTCTCCCTCCAGCCTGCCCACGGTGCCCGGCCTGTCTCTCCCTCCAGCCTGCCCACGGTGCCCGGCCTGCCTCTCCCTCCAGCCTGCCCACGGTGCCCGGCCTGTCTCTCCCTCCAGCCTGCCCACGGTGCCCGGCCTGCCTCTCCCTCCAGCCTGCCCACGGTGCCCGGCCTGCCTCTCCCTCCAGCCTGCCCACGGTGCCCGGCCTGTCTCTCCCTCTAGCCTGCCCACAGTGCCCAGCCTGCCTCGGCTGGCCTTATGACAACCTTCCCCCTATTTGCTCTCCCTTTTCGTTCCTAACTCTCCTCTCTTCCATCTGTACCTCCTAATGTAACGCTTTCCCCAACACAGACACACATGCTCATGCACAAATCATGCCCACCATCAAGGGAGATGTATTGTATGCAACTTAAACAGTTCACACATTCACTGAATGATATCACTTAATGGTTATGTGATTGTACCATAATAATAATAATAATTATTATTATTATTATATTGATTATAATAATTATATTTTTGCTTGCTTTTTTTAGTTGATTTTATTTTTCCCCTTTCTTTTGTTCTTTCTTTCCTTTACACAGTTTGATGACACCTTGTTGTATGTCTTTGACCCTTCAATAATAATAAAAAAGAACAAAGTAGATTATAACATTAAAATTAATTACAAAAAAAATCTAAATAAGAAACATCATTTGATTTTGTGCATAATTTAGCAGCTTCTTCCATTTGGTTTGTTCTGAAACCATGTCCTCTGGAGAAAACCCTTGACTGAGCCTCATGCATGTCGCATAGTCCTGCAGAACCATTCATTTCCTCTCAAGCTACCTGCATGTTGTGGTTTGACATGAAACATCAGCAGTGCTGCTGCAGGCAGCTGCTTTGTGGCCAGTTGTGGCCCCCCTGCCGGGAGATATGCGATCTGTAATGATGAGCATCGGAAACACCAACTTAAGACGTGCTGGTTGTTCCATATCTGTGAAATGTTAGTAAGCTGCTTTCAATTATCGGAGTAGCTGAAATTTACGACGGCATTAATAGGAGTATATGTAGAGAAATATTCTGGACATTTCGTCCTCATGCTATGATAGGTCTATATCTATTTTCAACAAGTGTCCTTAAAAATATGTATTTTGCAAAATTACTTAAATAATTTACCAGAACTTCAGCTCTGTTTACACAACATATTAATGTCACTGCAATGAAATAGGCCTGTACCTTCCAGATAGTTCCATGTTTCCAATTGCCATTGATGCATTACATAGAGTCAGTGCATTGAGAAAAACAGGTACTGGAACCCTCCTTGTTATTCAGTACCAGGTGCTCGTTATTCAGTAAAAATTACCGGAACTCCTCTTGTTACTCAGTAACAGGTGTGGGTACCTTCCTTGTTATTCAGTACCTAGTACCGGTACTCCTCTTGTTACTGAGTAATAGGTGCTGGCACCTTCCTTGTTATTCTGTACCAAGTACTGGTACTCCCCTTGTTATTCAGTACCAAATACCGGTACTCGCCTTGTCATTCAGTATCAGGTGCGTGTACCTTCCTTGTTATTTAATACCAAATACTGGTGCTCCCCTTGCTTGTTATTCAATACCAAGTACTGGTTCTCCCCTTGTTATTCAGTACCAGATGCGGGTACCTTCCTTGTTATTCAGTACCAAGTACTGTTATATTTTATTATATATAAAATATATATTTCTGTTATATTTTATTAATTGTATTTTACTGAATTAACGTATAGTGCAGAAAATCTATCTCAGTGGTGAAGAAAAATGGTCTTGCGTCTCCAAACAAACTCCAGCCTATGCAAGCAGTCAGATCAGCCAGGTGGGTTTTCCTTCTGCTCTTAAAATGTGCTCTTATCAACTAATCTGAATAATGTGGTCATAATGCTAACCTTAAAATCTAATAATAAATATCTTTAACCATACTCGTAAAATTGCTTTAAACAGTAATACTAAAATGTATGTTTAGTTTGGGTAGAAAGTTTCTCAGCTTGCAGCTTGGCTTTCATTTTACAGTTTTTTTCAGTCGCTAACAAGCATTTTTCCAACCAAGTGTCAATTTTTCAAAACTCTTAATATAATGTGCACAGCATCGGTCTGTTGTGGCCATACCATTCACAAATTTCATGTCGTTTTCACACAATATGCAGTCAGTCACATTTCTACAATGCTTACATTTTCTTAACAGACAAGCTACAGTATACCCACCACCAAAATTATGGATCGTTTTTGTCTTATTTACAAATGTTAATACACAACATAAAACCAATAAAAACAACAATATTCCAAACTTTAGCTACAGTATAAAACCTCTACTTCTGCAATAATATCAGCTGAAAAACAACACATCAGCTCAAAAATAAGCTGACAATTAACAAACAATTCAATAATTGACATTCGCAATATCAATAGCATCAGCCTCACAACTATTACTCGGGCATTGTCTAAACACAGAGTACGGATGAAGCAGCTCTACACTGTTCCCTTTGAAAGGAACAATGACAGAGTCAAGGAGCTCCGGCGACAATATGTCCAGGTAGTATAGTGTATATTCAATGTCTAGTTCTACAGTAAGCTTACTGTAAGCTATAAGTATACATATAGGTAACCTATACATAATATGTTTCACCAGCACCTGGTTCCAGACCAAGATCAGGAGGGAGAGAACATGAGGACCTTTGTCATCACCTGGGACAATGTGGCTTTCCATCACTCTCAAGCGATCACAACATGGTTTGATGTCCACCCAAGACTGGCCCGTCTCTTCTTTCCACCCTATTCACCTTTCCTCAATCCCATAGAGGAGTTATTTTCTGCATGGAGGTGGAAGGTTTATGACCATCAGCCACATGACCAGATGTCACTCCTTGATGCCATGGATGCTGGCTGCAGGGACATCGCAGTTGAAGACTGCCAAGGGTGGATCCGTCATACCAAGCAGTTTTATCCCAGGTGTATTGCCTTGGATGACATCAGATGCGATGTTGACGAAAACACGTGGCCTAACCCCGAAGATTGCAGAGATTAGATAATTTTGTGTTTTTCTTTTTACAGTATTTTTTTTTTTCAGTCTTTCCCCCTTTCATCTGAGCTTTTTTGTTGCTGTTTTTTGTGTGTCCGCTCAGTGTATTTTGTGTGTTTGTTCTTGTATGTTTCATGAATATTTTGTTCACTGTAAGCAATACAGTAAATCTTGTATACAGTAAAGGAAAAAAAAACTGATTTGCTTTTTCCTGGAATGATTTAGAATGTGAACATTAGATGTGGACATACAGTTCCCAACCAAGAAATATAGTGTAAAAACAGTGGATTGCATGTGTTGCATGCAGTTACCTGTAAAACTGAAACAAAGTCTATGTAGTTTTTGTAATGCCAAAGATTGCCAGTACTTTGAAACCTGGTGCACTTTGATTGACTGCATGTACCTTGTGAACTGAAAACATGCGTTATTGGTGTTTCTTATTTGACAGAATAATTCCAGTCAGATTTCCAGTGTTTTGGTAAAGTTAGTGTGTGCAGAGAAGGGTGTATTGTATTTTTAAATGAAGTGCTAGTATATGTTTAACAAAATGTGTTTTTGAGAAGAAAATTAACTATTTGGCCAATTGTGTTTTATAGGTGTGTGTCTGTGTTAAGTGTTTGGAAAAAGTATCTGAAGTATGGGTAAGCACTTGTTAGCGATTGAAAAAAAACTGTAATAAAGTAACAATGCATAATTTCTCAGATAAGTGGATGCATTGACAAATGATCATATGTTTTGGGGGTGGTTTAATTTGATACAGTTATACACCAGCTAAGGTCCCTACATGCACAGGACTTTCTTCAGGAAAGAATAATTAATTAGCTTGAGCGCAGAATAAATCCGGTCTTTTTAAAGGCACCGTTATCTCGCCAGACCGAATATCTGTATTCTTACTAATAGTCATTTGTTAGCATAGCATTGCTAAGTGTGTGTCTGAGACTCAAGGCAGCTGCTGTGGAACTTTCGTGGAGTAATAGGGGTGAGTTAAACAGCTGAGAATTCATCATAATTGGACTCACTGGTGCTTGGTTGAAGGCTTGAGGATCACACTACATCCCCAAGTTCAACCGGGATGGAAACATCACTAGCATCACCTTCCTCTCAGCAATGACTGCGACTTTTCCTGCGTTTTTGTGACATGAGTAGGTTTTCATCCTGAGAGAGACAACTTGGAGGTGCCCAGAGGAAAACTGAAATATTTCGAAGCATGTAAGAGACACATTTAATAAAGTGCTAAATTGTTCCACATATGTTCTAACTACTTACTGGTACGACTAACATGGTAAATTCAATGTATATTGAATGCATGTTTCTTAAATACTGCTAAGTCTCATAAGTTTAGTATTTACCGTTTAAATAAGAATACCATTTTGGACACCAGAGGGCACTGTCACTTTTTTCCGTTCCTGTCTCGTGCCAAAAGCATGCAGTTTTTTTTTTTTAGTTCTTTTTTAAGTTCTAGAGAGAAGTTGCTACAGTAATTGAGTGAACCCTGTATGTGAGTCCCATATGTGCCAGTGTTGAAAGCCAAATACAAAAGCTAAAATCTAAAAAATAGCTAAAACTAAAAACTAAGTAAAAGCAAGCTACATTTAATTTAAAGAAGTATATCTCCAGGGGCATTCAATTCAATTCAATTCAGTTCAATTACACACGTGCAGGGATTTTATGCAATAAAAGGACAGAGACACGCAGTATGTAAATGCATTATCCACATCCAGTTTGTGAGAACCCCTTTACTGTATATGTTTAGAAAAACTTGGCATAACATTTTGTGTAGATTATTTTATTTATGTAGGCCTTTTTCATTTTGTCAGTTTACTGAGTTATGTGTATTCTGTGACAACGTAGCACATGCTTTAAAGCCAATAATTGGTCTAATAATTAATATATGCATGACTGTAGTATCCTTTATTGCAAAAATTCTTGTTGGTAAAACAACAGCTTATTTAAACTGATTTTTTCAATATATTTAGTTAAGGTACATTATGTTATTGTATTAGTGCTGGAGTCTTTACTGAAAGGATGGATAGTTAGTGACAGATTACTAGGACCAAGCTGTGTAAAAACATTGATTATATTGATATTGCTTCACAATTATACATTTTACTTATTAGTGTATATTTTCATCTTTGTTTTTGTTGTTTTTAATTTGCTTCGGCATTTTTATTATTTATCTTATGGTTTTATTTTACATATTTATTTATAAGTTTCCAAAAAGTAAGTCTTGATCACTTCACCGAGGTTTTTCTCTGCTGCTAAACTACTTCGGTGCTGGACTAAATGCACATCGACACTCTCTATACAACCACTAGCTCACCCCGCAAAACCCCCTCTAGCATAACAGCATCTTATACTTTTTGTGTTCTAACCCATAGCGAAAGAGAGCTGGATGAAGATTAACAGGTATTTGATGAATATCCACAGATGTTATGCTTTTAAAAAGTTGCTTCCACTGTATGGTTTCCTTATTTCCAAGTTGTATAAAATTTGTATTTTGACAGTTATTCAGAAATTACATAAGTATTTTGCTCATGCTAAATTGATAACCTTGCAGGATGCACAGCATCCAATAACAGGTTGTGTTTTAATTTACCTGTAGAGATATAAGAGGCTAATTAGCTCTCTCTAGTGGCCAGTACCTAGAAATTCTACGATCCCTGACAAAATGCACCCCCAACCCAATCTAACTTATTCTAGTGACCTTGTGAAATGCTGGGCCCCCTGAATCTGCCAGGGCATCCGTGCCCCTTCTGCACCCTGTGAAATGCTGGGCCCCCTGAATCTGTCAGGGCATCCGTGCCCCTTTTGCGCCCCTGGGTAGGGCCCCTGTGAAATGCTGGGCCCCCTAAATCTGTCAGGGCATCCGTGCCCCTTCTGCGCCCCTGGGTAGGGCCCCTGTGAAATGCTGGGCCCCCTGAATCTGCCAGGGTATCCGTGCCCCTTCTGCACCCTGTGAAATGCTGGGCCCCCTGAATCTGCCAGGGTATCCGTGCCCCTTCTGCGCCCCTGGGTAGGGCCCCTGTGAAATGCTGGGCCCCCTGAATCTGTCAGGGCATCCGTGCCCCTTCTGCGCCCCTGGGTAGGGCCCCTGTGAAATGCTGGGCCCCCTGAATCTGTCAGGGCATCCGTGCCCCTTCTGCGCCCCTGGGTAGGGCCCCTGTGAAATGCTGGGCCCCCTGAATCTGTCAGGGCATCCGTGCCCCTTCTGCGCCCCTGGGTAGGGCCCCTGTGAAGTGCTGGGCCCCCTGAATCTGCCAGGGTATCCGTGCCCCTCCAATGCCCCTGCTGGCGGCACGATAATTGCACTGTAATAAGGTTGGATGGATACGCTCACCCACTCCTTTTGTTGCACAGTACTTTTACTGGATGTTTTTATAGAAAACTGAGTTGACTTGAAGATGTGTAGAGTGGTACAATTTTTAACACATTGCTAATCATTCCCAGCAATTATATAAATCCTTGTGAAAGTAAATGCATCATTAAACATCTGTAGTGACTGCGATTGCACACTGCATATCTCACACACAACTGATTTTTTTTTTAATGTTATACAATTTATTATAGGAGTAGTGGTATGGATTCTGGATACGATAATAGAGAAGAACCTAGAGGAGAATTGTAAGGTGTGCGCCGCATTCTGCTCAGACCCACAGCAGCACTCATGTCTCTACGATCCAAAACCACAATACCTTTTTGACAATTTTGAAAAGTGGTCAAAAAAACTGTGTAGACCATAGTTGAAAAATGTTATAGTGAAGTCATACAAAATGACCAGTAACCTGTCATAGACTAATTCTTTGTACAAACCAGTCAGCAGGCTTTACAGGCAGCTTGCAACTTACAGGTATGCTGCTGCAGGTCCACTGACGCCGACCTTTGTATGCAGAACTGAGGTCCGCTTTCCGGTACTGGGTGAATTATTCAGTATATGATTTTATATGACTGGTATCCAAAATGACATTATTAGGTATACAATACATTGTATATGAAAAAAGTCGAAATCACAGAAAAACCAGACGTGCTGGAGCAAAACTAAATATACTAAAAATGTACCGCGGTGAAGTTGGTTTTATGTTCGATATTCGCCACATTTACTGACATCTAAACTGCAATATCTTCGGGGTCATAACGGCAATTCTTTTCAGATAAGGCTCCACATGTGAAGTTAAACGAGGGAAATATTTCACACTTTAAGTTAGCTCAACATTCTCCAGCAATATGAATTAAGAATACAAAACAAGATGGGAATATCGTTCTGCTCGCACAAAACTGCCGGGAAACTTAGGGACCGTCTTGAAAGTGCAATGCCAATCAGCATAACACCACTTGTAAATTGTAATACCTCTTTCAATTTTAAGCCAATCAACATAAAACCAAGTTTAATGAGTTCCTCTGCCCCCCCCCCCCCTCATCTTTCACACCCTTTCAGGAAATTTTCACACCCATCTGTTTTCCAGAACACCAGCCCTATGTGTCCTAAAAACGTGTATCAATATTGCAGTTGGATAAATTGTAATAACTTTTGAATTCTTAAACCAATCAACATCAAACCAAGTTTAATGAGTTCCTCTGGACCTCCCTCATCTTTCACACCCTTTCAGGAAAGTTTCACACTCAACTATTTTGCTGAACAACATTTGTATGTGTCCTATAGCCGTGTATCAATATTGCAGTTGCATAAATTGTAATAACTTTGTCATTTTTGAACCAATCAACATCAAACCAAGTTCAGTGTGTTCCTCTGGCCCTCTCTCATCTTTCACACCCTTTTATAAAAGTTTCACACCCATCTGTTTTCCAGAACACCAGTGATATGTGTCCTATAGCCGTGTATCAATATTGCAGTTGCATAAATTGTAATAACTTTGTCATTTTTGAACCAATCAACATCAAACCAAGTTCAGTGTGTTCCTCTGGCCCTCTCTCATCTTTCACACCCTTTTAGAAAAGTTTCACACGCATCTGTTTTCCAGAACACCAGCCCTATGTGTCCTAAAAACGTGTATCAATATTGCAGTTGGATAAATTGTAATAACTTTTGAATTCTTAAACCAATCAACATCAAACCAAGTTTAATGAGTTCCTCTGGACCTCCCTCATCTTTCACACCCTTTCAGGAAAGTTTCACACTCAACTATTTTGCTGAACAACATTTGTATGTGTCCTATAGCCGTGTATCAATATTGCAGTTGGATAAATTGTAATAACTTTGTCATTTTTGAACCAATCAACATCAAACCAAGTTCAGTGTGTTCCTCTGGCCCTCAGTAGTAGTAATGTTAGTCAGCACTCCTCCTCTTAGCAGTCTGCTTCAAGCCGTGGTTTTTTCATGATCAACCACAATGTGGGCCACCAGTTGCTGATGGGCGCTAACTGCCCCAATTCTGGGACAGGATTGTCTTCCCCACTGCAGCTTGCAGCCTGCACTGAGGTGAAGGTGCTCTCTTCCGCACTCTGTTCTGGTACAACTGGACAGCTGTTATCACCAGCAGCAGGAAGAGAAGAGTTCTCAGTACCAGGAAGACCACAAAAGGAATGGAAGCAGGTACAACTGGAGGAGGAACTTTTTTTGTTGTTGTGGATCTTGATGGAAACTCTGAAAGAATAAATAGATATCGATATATAAACAGAATTAATCCTACATTTTATGATCTCCTCAGCACTATACATTAAATAAATCAACTTCACCTGCAGTGGCCTTGAACTGTGAAATTGAAGGTTATTGATGAACATTGTTTTCTATTTTTTTAGTTCTAAAAGCCAAATGGCCATAATGTTGAGGTTACAGTCTGTCTGCAGCCCCAGTCCCACCTGCACAGGTAACACCAGCATCCTCCTTGTGGCTGCAGTTCCTCTGCTCCTGAAGAGAGTGAGGACAGTCCCACAGGTCATCACCCCTGCAGTTCACCTCATTCAGCCAAATGGTGCCAGTCAAAAGGCAGAGTTCCCATGAGCCTCCAGTGCTGTCCCACAGCCCAAACGTCTGCAGACCACCTGGGCGTCTCTCAGGTCCCAGGAGTCATCACAGACCGTCCCCCAGGAGCCATTATGCCACAGCTCCACCCTCCCTGAGCACTCGCCACTGCCCCTCGACAGTCTCATGGGGGGGTGGCCTAGGGGGCAAGTAAAGACTGTGATTTATCAGCACTGCAGAAGGCAAAGGACACATATGAGGATGACAGAGTTCAGTGAAGAGCTGGGACTGATTTCTTACTGATGTTACTGACTGATAAACATGAAACACTGGACAGGTAATAACTGAATTTACGTGAACATGGTCTGTCCTCAGCAGCAGCAGAACATCCTTTCACAAGGAAAGAATGAAGAAAGAATTACAGTGGTACCTCGGTTCTCGAACTCACTAGAGGTCGAATTTCTTGAAAGTCGAACAAACCAGTTTGACCTAGAACTCGATCTGAATATCAGAAGTCGAACCGTGAACACTGACCTAATATAAATTGTACGCGCCAGAAAATGAGTCATACTACAATGCAATTCTTACTTGAATGCCTTCTTCACAGACTGGACGATTAACCAAATAAAGCAGCGCAACATTACAGTAACTAATAATAAATAAACCACTAACTTACGTGTACTATTAGAGCATTTATGTAATTTATTTAAACTTTATTTTACCAGGTAAATTAACTGAAAACCAGTTCTCACTGCTTTACGTGATATTCGGGAAAAATAGCAGATTACGCATCAGAACTGCCTGGGATACAAACGTCATGCGTGTAACTAAACTCTTCAGCCAATAAGGGCAAAGGTGTGTCGTCACGGAGGTGGTTCCAGTTTGTGCAGCCGGGTGAGAGGTCGCAATGCATCTAACCGTAATGCATTGCGTCAGGATAAGAATGTGTTGCTTTAAGCCAGCGCTGTAAGCAAGTGGAACGCACCCGATGACTGGACTGGGGAAACAAACTGAAACGCGGACTTAATACAGAGGACTCACACAACTGATTTTTAACTTGACTCCAAAGTATTTTTACATTAGAGCTGTCATGATTACTCGATTAAACCTGATTATTTAAAAGCATCAATTAAATTTTCCCTTCTGAAATTTCTCAGCTATGTGGTGGGCATGAAAATGAAGAGCAAAATCCATTGGTTGTGTGGAAGCACTTCACATTAAAAGTGAATGAAAGTGCAGTCATGTCAGCATTGCAAAGCACAACTTAAACATCAGCACAGCACAACTGGAATGTTAAAGAACACATTCTGGTTTGACAGACTCACCCAGTAATGCAAACGCAGCCAATAGATATGTGTCATTTAGGCTCTCAGAGTAGCCTAGCTTGTCTCTGTCATGACATTGACTTTACAGTTTTTCCTGATCATTTTCACACTTGTCTCAATACCATGTCCACTTTTTCACAACACTTCACACAGTGGGCTGTACCAATACACATCTGAGCACATCACTTAACCCTTGGTGCAAAATGCCCTACAACCACCAAAACGTTTCACAATTCACCCAAAGGTGACTCATACTGCCATAACAATGACAAATGCTGTCACACTGGGGGGCACTCAATGTTCAATGAGCTAAAAAACACTAACACCTTTCAGCATTGCAAATTGCATATATAAAGTGTGGCTGTATCCTCCAGTTTGGCATAAATTACTGTCATGTTGCATTGTAAAAATAAAATAAACAAGAAATACTTTTGCGTGTAAAAATTGTAATACCAACCAATTCTAAAATGCTGTAATATATTTCATTAGAAATCATGTAGGTGTTTCTGTTTCTTTTTTGCAGTATTTAAATATTTACAGTTTTTCCCAATTGTTTACACACATTTTCTGAAAGCATGCCTCATATTGTCAGAACTCTACACACAAATCAAAAAACACACACACAATGAGCAAAACCCTTCAATTCTCCTGCAAAATGAAACTTTGCATTCAAAACAATGTAATTTCTTTTCAAAATGGTATTTTGTTTTCAAATGACACACACAAACCATCATATGAACAGACATTTATAAGAACCAGTTGATCACTGATGTGCTTAATGTAAAACACTATGACCACTTCTCCATTCCTCATAATGACTTACTGTAAGCCTTTTTTTGTTCAGTGTTACACTTACTACAGACAGTACATAGGCCTACATAAGTGCACTGTAAAATATTTCAGAATATTGTTTTTATACAAAACACACAAATACACGGTACCAAATGTATTTTACTGTATTTTTCCCCACAAAAACAATGTACACAGTGTTCATGCCAACCAACACAAAGTTGCACATACCGTGGTCTACATATACGAACAGAAGAATTTACTGAATACAGTTACAGTAAAAAAAAAAAAAAACTATGCTGCATCCTCTCTTCTGTTTCGGTCTGGCCACAGCACCTCATCCACATCACAAGCAATGTTTGCCCTGGCCAAGCAGCGGGGGAAATATCACCTAGCATGGCGAATCCAGCCATGAAAAGCATCAACTGCTATATCTCCACATGCATCGTCCATAGCTTGGAGAAGGGGTATACGTGTGTGTGGATTTCGGTCATGCACTTTCCATCTCCAGGCAGAAAAAAATTCCTCAATAGGATTGAGGAATGGAGAATATGGAGGGAGATAAACAACTAAAAAACGTGGGTGGGCAGTGAACCAGTTACGAACCAGAGCAGCCCGGTGGAAACTTACATTGTCCCAAATGACAACATACCTGAGCTGCTCTGGGCCATCCATCTGATCTGGTGGAATGAGTGTGTTGTGTAGGATTTCCAGGAATGTGATCAGATGGGCAGTGTTGTAGGGGCCAAGGGTAGCATGGTGATGGATGACACCATGGTTGGTAATTGCTGCACACATTGTGATGTTTCCACCACGCTGGCCAGGAACTTCAACAATGGCACGCTGGCCAATGACATTCCTTCCCCGCCTTCGTCTTTTTGTGAGGTTGAATCCAACCTCATCAATGAAGATGAACTGGTGCTCCACTGCAGCCACCTCTAGCTCAAGGACTCTCTGAAACACACATGATACGTAATACAGACTTGGAGTGGTCACTATTGTGAAGCACAATCAGAGTATGATTACTGTACAGTACTGAAAAACGTATACTGTAATTTATACAGTGTTGAGAGTATGCATCAATTGTGGGATTGTATGGGACTTACTTGCACATAGTTATATCGCAATTCTTTGACTCTTTCTGAATTGCGTTCAAATGGCACCCTGTAGACCTGCTTCATCCTCAGATTATTTCTGTGCAAGACACGGTCCAGTGTTGATAAGCTTACCCTATCAATATTTTGAAATATGTTGTTGTTTTCTATTATTTTTCTTTGTATTTGCCGTAATGTTATGGCGTTATTTTCTAGAACCATGTTTATGATTTCAGTCTCCTGTTCAGGAGACAGAAGACGCCCCCGACCACCTCGTGTTGGTAATCTTTCAGTTCTGCAATACAAATAGTATAGTGTAAAATACTGTAAATAGGCCTACTGTGTAGGAATACAAAGTAGGAAAACATTTCCCAAATACTTGAAACATACTTTACAGTATTTTCACAGTCTACAGAACAGTCCACAGGCAATACTGTACTACAGTAATGTACTCATTGAGTACAGTGAGATTTCTTACCTATTCTCATTTCGGAAAGTCCGGATGATGGATGCTACAGTGTACCTGCTCAAATTTGGCTGTACTCTTTGCCCAGCCTCCCTCATTGTTAGACCATGGTTGACCACATGGTCAACCAAAGTGGCTTTGATCTCATCAGAGATTACATTCCTTGGTCTTCCTCTTCCTCGTCCTCCCCGTCCTCCTCCTCTTACTCTCACTCCTCTGGCTCTGCCTCTGTTTCCAACGTTGGCATCCATTGCTCCAAAACTGAAGAGCTCACCTGTTGCCCTTTTATAAAGCTCTGATTTCTAAATTGCAATTATGTGTAACAGGTGTTTACCCATGTGATGAGTTACTATGCAAAGTAGGGCAACTGACTGTACAATTTTGAATGACAGTGTGTTCCTTGTGAAAACAAGAGATTTTATTCATGAAAATTGTGCCAAATTCAGAGAATTGTGTTTAGTGTTTTGAAAAAAGTGTGTTTTAAAACTGCAATTTGAGTGTAAAGCAGGAATTGTGCTTGTAGTTTAGCAGAATTGGTTCAGGGGGTTGGTGCATCAGTTACATGTTGTAGTCATTGTATCTCAAGTACAAGTAATTGTGTGTAAACAACTAAGAAAAACTGTAATTCTTAGCAGAAAATGCCAATCCAAAGATGGCCCCTTTTGTACATATGGCAAATTGGCACTAACCAAAGAAATTCATAGATAGGTTCTTAGCTGAAATTTCAGGCAGTTTCATTCAGCTTTCCAGCTTCAACCATTGTAAAATGCTTGGGGTGATCTAGGGCAGGGGTCTCCAACTCCAGTCCTGGAGAGCTACTGTCCAGTAGGTTTTTCTATCCTACCTGGCTTCTGATGAGTCACACCTATACTCAAGTAAATACCAGGAACAGGTGTGGCTCATCAGAAGCCAGGTAGGATAGAAAACCTACTGGATAGTAGCTCTCCAGGACCGGACTTGGAGATCCCTGATCTAGGGGGATGGTGGTGGTCTAGTGGTTAGGGATCTGGGTTCCTATTACAGTAGGAACACCAGAAGATTGTGAATTCAATCCTAGGGGGTGCCACCATTGTGCCACTTCACCCCAACTTGCTCCAGGCCGGGAGACAGTCCCTGTAGTTACCGTACTTCACTGTAAGTCGCTTTGGATAAAAGTGTTTCCTAAATGAATAAATGTAAATGTGTTGCCATACCCACTGTTTTTGCACAGAATACATTGGGACATGGCCTCATTTGTTTAGATGGTGTAGATGGTAACGAAGCAGCAAACGAAAACAAAATTAGGAAATTTCTGCTAAAAGCATAATTATTTGTGTTAGTGCAAGTGCATAGTGTCCTTTGTTTGTCAAAATGCAGCATGTTTCAATTGACTGCTCTAAATTTCATTAGGTTTTGACCTGAAAGTTAACTGTTTTGAACAGATTATCTACACGTCTGATAAATCGGCTGTAAAGTTTTGCTGGTGGCGAACACTGACTGAGAGAAGTATTCATGAAATTTGGGGGAAGTGGTGATTGAATGCATATTGTGTCAAAGCAATGCAAACGTATACATAGTTTAGCTCACATGGTCCAATGGTATGGTGCATGTGTTAAGTGAAAAAGTGGACATGTTATTGAGACATGCGTTAAAATGATTGGAAAAAGCTGTAATAAACTTTTTTTTTTTAATAAAGGCTGGGAAAGAATACAAACTAAGCAAGGAATAAAAAAAAAAAAAATGAGCAAACGCATCCAATCCCACGCCCTTATGTCAGTGGACATGGGCGTAAATTACAGGGGGGATAGGGGGGTTGTAGCCCCCCCCAATAAATCAAAACCAGCTAATACTACCCCCCCAATAATCATGCTTACCCCGTAATGGGTGGAGACCTCGACCCCCCCAATGTTCCAGCCAAAGTTACGCCCTTGTCAGTGGATAATAATAATGGTTTATTTTTGTCCAGTATTGCTGATAGCCATGGCTTGTCCAATCCCATGCAACCTCTTAAGACAGGCTTTACCACAATAAATGCACAAACAATGGGTGTAACATACAAAGATCATTCATTGCTTAGTATTGTATGAAAACGCAATAAATAAAACAATTGATGACATTCTAATATGGTAAAATAATCAATCAATTAATTAATTAATTAATTAATTAATAATTATTTGTTTGGTCACAATAACACATACAATATACCGGTATCCATATAAGGAAGCAGTATAAGCAAAAAAATATTTCAGATCTATAATATTCCTTCCCATTTGTAATCAGCGTGAGAGCTTTGGGCATGACATTGCACAGAATCCTAGACGTGAGGTTGTATCTTTGATTTGAGTTTATAAAATAGAGATAATTGAAATTTAATCAGTTTGTGTGACTGACCAATATATCACATAATATCAATTTTTCAGCAGTTCATGGTGACACTTGGATTGCCCCATATGGGTATACATGCATCCCTTAACAACACGACGTCCCTTGGATGGATGGTACTGCAGCCCGGAGGTGGAAGGAATACTTTGAGGACCTCCTCAACCCTGCCTCAGATACATCTACGCACACTGCCTTTAAGACATCTGAGGACAGAGAGCCTGAGGGTTCTGGGGGGGGGGCTTGCCCATCACTGGGGCTGAGGTGGCCAGGGTGGTTAAAGAGCTATGTGGTGGCCGGGCCCCAGGGGGGAACGAGATCCGCCCGGAGTACATGAAGGCTCTGGATGTTGGGGGCTGTCGTGGCTGACATGCCTTCTCAACAGCACGTGGAGGTCAGGGACAGTGCCGCTGGATTGGCATACCGGGGTGGTGGTCCCCTTATTTAAGAAGGGGGACCGGAGGGTGTGTTCCAACTATAGGGGGATCACACCTCTCAGCCTTCCTGGGAAAGTCTATTCCGGGGTACTGGAGAGGAGGGTGAGATCGGTAGTCGAATCTCGGATACAGGAGGAACAATGCGGTTCACCGTGGAACACTGGACCAGCTTTATACCCTTGCAAGGGTACTAGAGGGGGCCTGGGAATTTGCCTATCCAGTCTACATGTGTTTTGTGGACTTAGAAAAGGCTTACAACCGGGTTCCCCGAGGTGCTCTGTGGGGGGTGCTTCGGGAGTATGGGGTCTGGGGTCCGCTGTTGTGGGCAATCCAGTCCCTGTATGAACGGAGCAGAAGCTTGGTCCGCATTGCCGGTAATAAGTCGGTCATGTTCCCAGTGCGGGTTGGGCTCCACCAGGGCTGCCCTTCGTCATCGGTCCTGTTTATAATATTTATGGACAGGATTTCTAAGCACAGCCAGTGTTGAGGGTGTCCAGTTTGGTGGCCTCAGGATTGCCTCGCTGCTTTTTGCAGACGATGTCATCCTGTTGGCTTTATCTGCTGAGGATCTCCAGTAAGAACATAAGAACATAAGAACTATACAAACGAGAGGAGGCCATTCGGCCCATCGAGCTCGCTTGGGGAGAACTTAACTAATAGCTCAGAGTTGTTAAAATCTTATCTAGCTCTGATTTAAAGGAACCCAAGGATTCAGCTTGCACTACGTTATCAGGAAGACTATTCCATACTCTGACTACACGCTGTGTAAAGAAGTGCTTCCTTAAATCCAGTTTGAAATGTTCTCCCGCTAATTTCCACCTATGGCCACGAGTTCTTGTATTTGAACTAATGCTGAAGTAACTATTCGGTTGAACAGCATCCAAACCTGTTAGAATCTTATAGACCTGGATCATGTCCCCCCTCAGTCTCCTTTGCTTGAGGCTGAACAGATTTAGCTCAAATAACCTTTCCTCGTATGACATTCCTCTAAGACCAGGAATCATTCTTGTGGCCCTACGCTGCACCTTTTCTAAGGCCGCTATGTCCTTTTTAAGATATGGTGACCAAACCTGTACACAATATTCTAGGTGAGGTCTCACCAAGGAATTGTATAATCTTAGCATTACCTCCCTTGACTTAAACTCCACACACCTGGAGATGTACCCCAACATCCTATTGGCCTTTTTTATTGCTTCCCCACACTGGCGAGAATGAGACATGGAAGCATCAACATACACACCAAGGTCTTTCTCATAATCAGCTACCTTTATTTCAGTAGGTCCCATAAAATACCTGTACTTTATATTTCTGCTCCCTACATGGAGTACCTTACATTTGTCTATGTTAAATTTCATCTGCCAGGTGTCAGCCCAGTCACTAATTAAATTAAGATCCCGCTGTAGCTGCTGAGCCGCTAGTTCAGTATCTGCTACACCACCCACCTTGGTGTCATCTGCAAATTTCACCAGTTTACTGTATATATTGGTGTCTATATCATTTATGTAAATTAGGAACAAAAGTGGTCCTAAAATTGAACCCTGCGGTACCCCACTATGAACGCAGGCCCACTGTGACATCGAGCCTCTTATAACTACTCGCTGCTTCCTATCCGTTAACCAGTTATCAATCCAAGTCGCTACAGTTCCTAAAATACCTGTCGCTTTGAGTTTAAGTGAGAGCCTCTTGTGGGGAACAACATCAAAAGCCTTTTGGAAATCTAAATAGATGACATCATAGGCCTTCTTATCATCAACTTCCTGAGTAGCTTCCTCAAAAAACTCCAACAGATTTGTTAAACAGGATCTACCTCTCCTAAATCCATGCTGGCTATCCCTCAAAATGTTATTTGAGTCCAGGTAATCTACCATTTTCTCTTTGATTATAGCCTCCATAACTTTACCAGTTATACAAGTTAGACTGATTGGCCTATAGTTTGACAAATTACTTCTATCCCCTTTTTTGAAAATGGGCGTTATGTTGGCATGCTTCCAATCAGAAGGTACCACACCTTCAGATAAGGATTTTTGAAACAGTAATGTTAAGGGTCGGCAAATAATATCCCTCATCTCTTTTAACACTATAGGTAAGATGCCATCAGGGCCCTGTGATTTATTTATTTTGAGCTTAGCTAGGCTTTGCAAAACATCAGCTTCAGTTATATATATATTAGTTATAGACGATGTTGAATTAGTAATAAGAACTGGTAAGTTACTAGTGTCCTCGACAGTGAATACCCGTGCAAAACTATCATTGAACTCATTTACTATGTCAATGTCGTTTTCAATTATAAGACCCTTACTATCCTGCAGATTAGTAATTTCAGCTTTTAGAGCTCTTTTAGAGTTAAAATACTGGAAGAAACTTTTAACGTCATCCTTAGCCTCCAATGCGATCTTCCTTTCGACATTCCTTTTAGCTCGTCTAATGTCATTTTTTAATTCAGCCTGTAGATTTAGATACTCTTGCTTTATTATGTCATCATCAGTTATTTTCCATCTCTGGAACAAAGCCCTTTTCCTCCTTACTTTATACTTTATGTCCCTATTAAACCACCTAGGTTGCAATTTCCTAGATTTATTCTTGCTAGAAACAGGTATGAAGTCCTCTTGTACTTGCAATAATGTGCTTTTAAAAAATTCCCATGCCTCTTCAACAGTTTTGTTATTTAACTCCATCCAGTTCACGGTTTCTAGTTTTAATCTCATACAATTGAAGTTAGCCTTCCTAACATTATATATTTTTGATTTGGACTTTGCTCTTCGGGCACTAAACTTAACCTCAAATTTAACCATGTTATGATCGCTACTGTCAAGTGGTTCTAAAACATCTAATTTACCAATCCTGTCCTGGTTATTAGACAAAACAAGATCAAGAATGGCATCTCCCCTGGTAGGGGTGTTAACAAACTGAGTAAAAAAACAATCCTGTACTAATTCCACCATCTCAAGTTCATTTTCAGAAGAGCCAGCAACAATGTCCCACTGTATCCCCGGTAGATTAAAATCACCCATAACTACCACATCATTTTTATTGCTCATAATCCTAATATCACTGTATAACAATCTGCTTTCCTCAGCAGCTACATTGGGTGCTCTGTAACAAACACCGACAATTAGGCTATTTGAGTTTGTAGCATCTAATTTTACCCATATAGCTTCCGTACTTTTACTTATATCAGTAAGCTCCCTTGCCTGCAAGATTTCCTTTACATATACTGCAACACCACCTCCCTTCTTACCTATACGGTCTTTACGGAACAATGTGTAACCATCCATATTATATTCTTGTCCATCCTTATCACTCAACCACGTTTCAGTTATTGCTATAATATCATAAGAGTCCAATGAGATAAGAGCCTCTAAATCATGAATTTTATTCCTAATACTCCTGGCGTTTAAATACAGACAACAAAGGGTAGGCTTATTACAGTGCCTACTTATAATATGATTTTTTTGGGCTTTCCGTTTCCCCCCAGTTACATACTTAACTAACCTCCCTGCCCCCCCAGTCCCTAGTTTAAACATTCCTCAACTACTCTACAAATACGCCTTCCCAGTACACTGGTTCCCCTCCGGTTCAGATGCAACCCATCCGGCTTGAACAGGTCCCACCTGTTCCAGAAGGTCCTCCAGTGCCCCATAAACCTAAACCCCTCTTTCCTACACCATCCTTTTAGCCACGCATTTAATCTCCTTATCTCAGCTAACTTAGCCTCACTTGCGCGTGGCACGGGGAGTATTTCGGAAAATACCACCATGGACGTTCTGCTTCTAAGCTTATTGGCGACTTCTATAAATTTATCCTGCAGAACAGCCCTTCTACCCTTGCCTATGTCGTTGGTGCCAACATGCACCACGACAACTGGATCCACCCCAGCTGGGGCCAAAAGCTTGTCCACACGATCTGGAAGGTCTCCTACCTGGGCACCAGGCAGGCAAGACACCGTACGGGACCCTCTATCACGCGTGCACACATAACTGTCTACTCCCCTAATAATTGAATCCCCCACTACCACAACCTCCCTCTTTCTGGGGGGAGGGGGCTCCTCAGTGCCCAAGGGCCCACCTGCTTCCCCAGTCCCTTCCGGCTCTAAAGCTGGAAGCACCTGAAACCTGTTAGACACAGACACCTCAGGTGATGCCGCCTCTGTAACGTGTGTACGCCTTTTCCTGCGTCTACGACCTACGGTCACCCAGCTCTCTCGACCTCTCTGCTCTTCATTCTCCCTCCCCCCCGTTAGTGGCGTACACACCGTCTCCCTAAACGGCGTATCAACTAGCTCATCTAACTCACTGTTGCATTGGATGCGAGCCAGTTGCTCCTCAAGGTCGCGAACCTTGACCATGAGTGAGTCCACTAGCTTACATCGCTCGCAGATGAAGTCCGACTGGACACTAACGTCCAGAAGGGCAAACATCTTGCAAACGCAACACTGAGCTGGCCCCATAATTAACTAACTCACTATGACCCCGTACTCCCAGCCCAGTAAATTTATATAGTGTATTTAACTATAAAGATTAATTTGCGTAACAATAAATGCAGTAACGTGCGGAGTACACTAAAATAAGTTATTACTTGTGTTAAAACGGAACTTAATTATTATTTTATTAAAAATTTTAAACCTGATAAACTTACTACTACTTACCAGAAGAACTTCTGCCTGAACCAAGTATGAACTAAAAACAAGGCGAAATCGAAGTTGCTCTTGGGAGGTCGAAAAACCACAAAAACCCCCTCACAGCAGGCTACTGCCGGAGCGGGAAAAAAGTGGAAAATGTCCTCCCGGCCCCGACTGGCGACCGAGCAAAGCTCAGGAGCAACTGTCCTTTTCCGACGCTTGGTAGCGATACCGACGTTAGATGTTGTTAGTTATAATCGCAACCTCTGGGGCGGTTTGCAGCCGAGTGCGAAGCAGCGGGGATGAGGATTAGAACCTCCAAGTCCAAGACCATGGTTCTCAGGCGAAAAGCAAAGCTCTCAATCTATTGGTCCATCTTCGTCCCTACCCTCACCTATGGTCATGAGCTATCGGTAATGACCGAAATAATGAGATTGCGAACACGCGGCCGAAATGAGGTTTCTCGGCAGGATGACTGGGCTCTCCTTTAGGGATAGGGTGAGAAGTTTGGATATCCGGGAGAGTCTCAGAGTAGAACCATTGCTTCTTCATGTCGAAAGGAGCCAGTTGAGGTGGTTTGGACACCTGGTGCGGATGCCTCCTGGGCGGCTACCCGGAGAGGTTTTTCGTGCATGTCCTACAGGGAGGAGGCCCCGGGGCAGACCCAGGACTTGCTGGAGGGATTATATCTCTCAGCTGGCCTGGGAACGCCTCGGCGTCCTCCCCGAGGAGCTGGTAGAGGTAGCTGGGTAGAGGGAGGTCTGGGTATCTCTCCTGAAGCTGTTACCCCCGCGACCCGAACCCCGGACAAGCGGATGGTAATGGATGGATGGATGGATGGATGGTACTGCAGCCCAGTTCTGGTGTGACCTGCAGCTATGGTATTTAGGTTCTATTATTATTATTATTATTACATGGTAAAAATAAAAGTTAATACAGTTCTGAATTAAGCCACACAATATTTTCTGGTGCACTGTAAAGTACTGCGTGCGTTCCAGGGCTGGGGTCATTTCAGAATGGAACTGGAGTTGGAATTTAAATCTCCTGAAATTCTAATTCAATTCCAATTCTGTTCCCCATAGTTTTTTTTCCAATCCCAACTCCAGTTTCCTGATTTGGATTGGAATTGATGAATGCCCTGCATTCTTTATTACGAACCATTGTATTTAATCCTAATTATTAATATAACAGGCTCTCAAGTTTCATTAAAAGTCTGGAGTGATAATACATTTGTTAGAGGCAGAGTGTGTGTCTCACAGTCAAAGTGTGAGACTTTAGAGCCCTGCTTACTGCAATCATCGGATCTTGCTCTGCTACTTCCATCTTGTCTGCACTCCGTATATGTGCGCATCCATGTAATTATGTGCTTGCAGTAGTGCTGTAGTTCTTGAGACCGGTCTTGGTCTCGAGACCGGTCTTGAGACCAATTTTTTGTGTGGTCTCGGTCTTGTCTGGGCTCGACTCTATTTGGTCTCGGTCTTGTCTTGATCCCGGACATAGCGGTCTCGATGGGATGGGGAAAAAAAGAGAAAACAGCACATCCTCACAGAACAGTATCATTATTCATTACGTGCCTCAATTCAAATGCAACCAGTCAGATGCATCTACTTTAAAAATGTTACATTGTATACATTTTCTCAATGGACAAACTGGAACTGGCTTCACAGTCCACACACTTCATACACATCGCATGATAGCGAAGTCGGCAAAGAAATGTTCCAAAACGTCACCACGGGTCACCATGTCACGTGGTACAAAATCCTCGCGAGAGCAAGACGACTTGAGACAGACCGTGCAGCACAAACTGGAACCACCTCTGTGACGACACAACTTTGCCCTTATTGGCTGAAGATTTTAGTCACACGCATGACGTTTGTATCCCAGGAAGTTCCAATGCGTTATCTGCTATTTCTCCCGAAAAGCACATAAAGCAGTGAGAACTGGTTTCGGTTCATTTACTGGTAAAATACATTACATAAATGCTCTAACAGTACACGTAAGTTAGTGGTTTATTTATTGTTAGTTACTGTAATGTTGTGCTACTTTATTTGTTTAATCGTCAGACATACCCATCAGAAAGACATACCTATCAGAAAGACATTATTTCCTGTTGCTATTTCCTGTTGTTGTCCTTTCCTGGTGTTATTCTTCAGGTGTTATTTGCTGGTGTTATTCTTCAGGTGTTATTTTCTGTTGTTTTTCTTCAGTGTTACTTTCTGATGGGCATGTCTCATGGGTATGTTATTTTCTGTTGTTATTCTTCAGTGTTATATTCTGGTGTTATTCTTCAGTGTAATTTCCTGTTGTTATTCTCTGTTGTCTTCAGTGTTATACCTATCAGAAAGACATATCTATCTGATATGCCGATCAGAAAGACATAGCCATGAGACATGCCCATCAGAAAGACATACCCATGAGACATGCCCATCAGAAAGGCATACCCATCAGAAAGACATACCAATCAGACATACCGATCAGACATGCCGATCAGAAAGACATACCTATCAGACATACCTATCAGAAAGACATACCGATCGTCCAATCTGTGAGGAAGGCATGCAGGTGATATTTCTATAGATTTATTTACACCCTTCCGGCAGTGCTGCCATTGCAGTCAGGTCTCACAGACTACGAGGAGTAGAAGTTGTCCGACTTGGCTGCAGTCAGTTTATACTCCACCTCTGCAGCCGCTGACAGATCGCGCTCCACGTTGCGTCAACTGCAGTCGAACGCACCCATTGCTTCTTTAAGGTAGGATGGGCAAAATTACAACTTCGTCGGTGATTGACTGTTGTGCTGGCGTTCAGTAAACCTCTGCTCGATAGGCCATTGAGTTGTCTGTCTCAGCAAAAACGGAGCAAATTTGGTTGATCGAGTTTTATAGTCTGTGTGTATCATCGTGATCGTCCTTATTTTTTATCGATAAAAAATCGAGATCATTTTATCTCCCAGCACTAATAGCATAGTTATAATTCAATTAAATTAGGTATTTCACATTCATTAGAAAGCACAGTCAATCTGGAGGCTCATTCTCTTCAATTCAAAGCAGAGGATCATCACATAACCGTATTCATAGCTTACCCGATGCCTCTCTCCCTGCTACTTAATATGAACATCTTTCTGGTACATCCCATCTCTTTCCCTTGACGAGGTCTGACAAAATGGTTATAGGAGAGGATTGCTGAGAATATTATTTTCCATCAGGCCTCGTAACTATGACAAATCTGGGAGATTTTAAATGAGAGACATATGGACAATATAATTGAAAAGATAACATGAATTTGATTTAACGAGTAATGACACTTTACAGCAATGCCTTTTTTCTCTACAGTTGATCTGAGTAATGTGATGTCGATTCTAGCCCTAGTCTGTTTTCGGTCTTGGTCTCGACCAGTCTTGGTCTTGGTCTCGCCTTAGTGTGTTTTGGTCTTGGTCTTGGACTTGGTCTTGGTACCCTCAAGTCTCGGCAGTGTCTTGGTCTTGATACCCTCCGGTCTCGGCAATGTCTTGGTCTCGGTTTAGGCGGTCTTGACTACAACACTAGCTTGCAGAGGGATAACATGTAACTTATTTTGGAATTTACCCGGAAAAAGCAAGTGCTATTCTATGATTGGCTGGTAGGAGCCTATTAACTCTGTATAACTCAGGACAGCTATGACCTTGGCAGAATTCTCTGCTCCATATGCCTGCACATCGTCCATTAATTCTATATAATGGCACACCCTGGTGGGAATTATCCCTTACTTCTCAGTGTGAGAAACACAAGGTTTGGCGTGTGAGTGTGTGAACTGGTTAAAATGCGTGTGTCTCATGGTCAATGTATGAAACCTGAGAGCGCTGCCATTTGTAAGTACGAGTTCCCGTAAGTCGGGTGATCTTAACTTGGGGACTGCCTGTAACTGCAACATTTTCACAAATTTTTGATGCCCGTCCATCCGGCACAACAGAATAGCTCTCATCAAATGGAGTGTGGTAAAAAAAAACAATCAACTAAAAAAAATACACAGTACAGCGATCAAAAGGGGTACATCTTCAGCCTGAAGCCAGCTGCAGGTAGCAGGGACTTATGCCACAGGGATTGATTACAACAAACAATAGACACATCAGAAACCATTCATCATTGTCCATGTCTGGGTGATGCCCGGGGTGGGCACCATCTGAGCTGGAGTCCTGGTTCAGCCTCATGGAGGGTGATATCGTCAATGGGACCTACGAGCAGTATCATCGTGGGTGCAGCCTTCAGTGCCACCCAATGCAGGCCAGCGTGGATAATGTACTCCTTGATGGACTTTGTCTTGATACTTAATCACAGCGTATACCTTGCTTTTAGAAAGCAAGTCCACTCTTTTCTGTTTTCAGTAATATTAACATGCCCGGGGGGCAGCCAGTTGACCTTGGACACCCCAGAGGTTTTTGTTCCTCCTTACTTGGGAGTTTTTGGTTCCTCTCCTTTTTAAATTTAATTTCACACACAATGTATCACAACACAACCATGTAAAGTGCCTTGGGAAAAATAAATAGAATTGCTCCCTCTCAAATACACACACAGAGAGTATGTCAAATCAGTAATAAGAAAGTATCATACGAGTTGTTGTCATCGAATATGAAGCCCTGGGTCCCTCCAAACTACTTGTAAGAAAGGCTTGCTTTTCAGGCGGGGTGGGGAGCACAAGGTGGCATGGGACTCAGGATTGGCATGTAGCAGCTGCAACAGCCAGGCCTGCGCCACCAGCACCGCTGCCTGCACCCGGTCGTCGCAGGTGGAGGACAGGCCGAGCGCTGCGTTGCCATATAGATGGAAGGTCATCCAGGTGGCCCACAGCGGGACTGATGAGCAGCCGTTTGGCCCTGCATCTCTACTGCAGCTGCTCCCTGCCCAGACTGTGGGCTGTTGCCCTACAGGGCCGCTAGGAGCAGGACCCGCATGTAAGAGCAGGCCAACACAAAGTCCAGAGGCTGGTACTCACAGACTGGCTGGGCCTCGGACACCGTAGCCAACAGGATCCACTCAGGATCCACCACTGCCAAGGCCATCATCAGGTAACCTCATCAGGGTACCTCCACCGGGGGCATGGGCACCCTGCGCCAACCGGCGCAGCCGCTCACCCTGCAAGACTAAGCAAGTGATGCATATGGCAAACAGCACCCCCCTGAGGGCATGCTGGGTGATGCAGAGACTCTCTTCACGCTCTGTAAAATACTGTATGTAAAGCTGAGGCCACAGAGCCCAAAGATGGCGGCAAGCAGCAGGAACAGCGGCGCCATCCCGCTGTGTTCCTGGGCTCCTGTGATCCGCCACAGTATCACCAGGACCAGGATACATACGCATCACAGGTCAGAAATTGACCGACCTGACATCTGAGCCGTAGACTGTGAGAGTGTGAGACTACAGAGACTTTGTTAAAAAGCAGAAAGCAATGCTGAACGAAGTTAACAAGCTAATTAGCTTCACACGCCTATCAGTGCATACATATATTTGTAGTTTTTTATGGGGAGATTTGATGGAAAACAACATGTCAGGGAGGCCGGGACACAGAGTCCCACATGTGTGTCAGACTGATTGAGAATGTTGGCTGCAGAAAAATTGGGCAGGCTAGACCACTACAAGGATGAAAACAAGTAATTTTGGCTTTATAGCCTTCTGATGATAAAAAGTAAAGTATAGGTCAGCGTCATTGAGAAAAAGCATTATTGTTTAAAATCAGGGGTCTCAAAGTCCCGACCAGCCACCGTTTCTTTAATCATTATTGAATGTGGCCAGTCGATCACCGATATCAGAGAAAAATGAAAACATCATTCCCGCTGAATTGGCACCCGTTTCTTCAGCAAGTATTACCGTCTGTTGTTTAGCGGATTATCGCATTTTATAAGCATTTATGTTTTTTCTCTTTTGGCTCCTAGCCGGATATTTGAATTTGAGACGCACACATTACCTTGTTTTCATTTATCTCTTATTACTTATGTATTCTTTAGCAATGCATTGAGACACAATTTCTGTATTGTTTACGTAATAGAAACCAAATTGCCATTAGTTGTGCCGACAGGTACAAAGTTGTGACAAATGACTTGCCTTTGCTCAAAATCTTCTCTATCAAATATAAAATATTTCCATACAGCATAAGAGTAGTTTGTGTTACTCCTTTTCGCTCATTTCTCACAAAAATGCTGCACGGTCTCTGAGTGAATCAAACATGAGAGTGCAAGCAAAACAATACATTTTACACTGATTTTTCAAAATATATATTAGATAATGTTTCAAAAGAACCATGTCTAAAAATGCAAAGCTTGCTAAATTTTGTTGCCTGTGACTGACCAAAATAGTTTCTATGCAACTTTTTCATGGTTTCAACCCAGCAGACTATTGTATGTCGATAGTAACATCGTACATTGTGCCAGCCAAGTACTGAGAGTGGCACAGTGGCGCAGCCAGTAGCCGTGTGCAGAGTTTGCATATTCACCCATGTCGCCGTGGCTTTTTGCCCGATTCTCCAGTTTGCCTTCCACTGTACAGAAACAACTTAAATGAACTGGAGTGCCTAAACTGATTGATGGTAGCAGATTAATGAACAGGCTTGGCTAGGCTGCAGCCTAGGGGCCCAGACTGATCAGGGGGCCTGTATTGGGCCAGTGGCGGCCGGTGGTCTTTCGAACAATGGAAGCAGGTACTGTAAGATGCTCCACATGACGGTTTGCAGTGATGAGCTTTCTTCACCATCTGTTCATGGCCCTTGGGTTATAGTTATGATTAAGTGAAAAACATCCAGGCGCTGCATTGCCTCATATTTACTATATTATTTCTTGTATACAATGAGTGAATGAATAAATAAATATATAGGCAAAATTCTGGGGATTCTGGGAATCATAAACATGTATGTGCCTGGTCCTTTATATGCTGCCGTGATAAATGAATGAGGTTTGAGGGAAGCGGAGATGTTTAGAGCTGAACGTCTGTAGTGTAATAATAAAGTTATAAACCTTGTGTGGTGAGTATCCATCCATCCATCCTCTACCGCTTGTCCGGGGTTCGGGTCGCGGGGGTAGCAGCTTCAGGAGAGGCACCCAGACCTCCCTCTCTCCAGCTACCTCTACCAGCTCCTCGGGGAGGACACCGAGGTATTCCCAGGCCAGCTGAGAGATATAATCCCTCCAGCGAGTCCTGGGCCTGCCCCGGGGCCTCCTCCCTGTAGGACATGCACGGAAAACCTCTCCGGGTAGCCGCCCAGGAGGCATCCGCACCAGATGTCCAAACCACCTCAACTGGCTCCTTTCGACGTGAAGAAGCAGCGGTTCTACTCTGAGGCCCTCCCGGATATTCGAACTTCTCATCCTATGCCTAAGGGAGAGCCCAGACACCCTGCGGAGAAACCTCATTTCGGCCGCCTGTATTCGCGATCTCATTCTTTCGGTCATTACCCATAGCTCATGACCATAGGTGAGGGTAGGGACGAAGATGGACCAATAGATCGAGAGCTTTGCTTTTTGGTTCAGTTCTTTCTTAGCCACGACGGACCGGTTAAGCGCCTGCAAAACTGGAGATGCCACTCCGATTCGTCTATCCAGCTCCCGATCTCGCCCACCCTCACTCGTGAACAAGACCCCGAGATACTTAAACTCCTCCACTTGAGGCAGTACGTCTTCCCCGACCCGAAGAGGGCAAACCACCCGTTTCCGGCTGAGAACCATGGTCTCGGACTTGGAGGTGCTAATCCTCATCCCTGCCGCTTCACACTCGGCTGTGAACCGCCCCAGTGCATGCTGGAGATCCCCAGCAGATGAAGCCAACAGGACGACATCGTCTGCAAAAAGCAGCAAGGCAATCCTGAGGCCACCAAACTGGACACCCTTAACACCCTGGCCGTGCCTAGAAATCCTGTCCATGAATATTATAAACAGGACCGAAAAAGGGCAGCCCTGGCGGAGCCCAACCTGCACTGGGAACACGTCCGACTTATTACCGGCAATGCGGACCAAGCTTCTGCTCCGTTCGTACAGGGACCGAATCACCCACAACAGCGGACCCCGGACCCCATACTCCCGAAGCACCCCCCACAGAACACCTCGGGGAACCCGGTCGTAAGCCTTTTCCAAATCCACAAAGCACATGTAGACTGGATAGGCAAACTCCCAGGCCCTCTCCAGTACCCTTGCAAGGGTATAAAGCTGGTCCAGTGTTCCACGGCCAGGACGAAAACCGCATTGTTCCTCCTGAATCCGAGATTCGACTATCGATCTCACCCTCCTCTCCAGTACCCCAGAATAGACTTTCCCAGGGAGGCTGAGAAGTGTGATCCCCCTATAGTTGGAACACACCCTCCGGTCCCCTTTCTTAAATAAGGGGACCACCACCCCGGTCTGCCAATCCAGCGGCACTGTCCCTGACCTCCACGCACTGTTGAGAAGGCGTGTCAGCCACGACAGCCCCACAACATCCAGAGCCTTCAGGTACTCCGGGCGGATCTCGTCCACCCCCGGGGCCCGGCCTGATACCTCCTGATACTCCGGATGGTTTGCCAGAAATTTTTTGAGGTCGACCGAAACTCACTTTCCATGGCCTCACCGAACTCCTCCCACGCCCATGTTTTTGCTTCTGCGACCACCCGAGCTGCGTTCCGCCTGGCCCGCCGGTACCCGTCAGCTGCCTCCGGAGACCCTCGGGCTAATAATTCCCAGTAAGCCTCCTTCTTCAGCTTCACGGCCCCCCTCACCTCTGGTGTCCACCATCAGGTACGGGGGTTACCGCCGTGACTGGCACCGACCACCCTGCAGCCACAGCTCCGTACGGCCGCTTCCACAATGGAGGTTTGGAACAGTGTCCATTCAGACTCAATGTCCCCAACCTCCCCCGGCATGCAGTTGGAATTCTGCCAGAGGCATGAGTTAAAGCTCCAGCGAACAGGAGCCTCTGCCAGACGTTCCCAGCAGACCCTCACTATGCACTTGGGCCTACCAGGTCTGACCGGCTTCCTCCCCCGCCACCTGAGCCAACTCATCACCAGGTGGTGATCAGTTGACAGCTCTGCCCCTCTCTTTACCCGAGTGTCCAAGACGGAAGGCCGCAGATCAGATGATACGATTATGAAATCGATCATCGATCTGTAGCCCCGGGCATGATCGTACCATGTCCACTTATGGACACCCTTATGCTCGAACATGGTGTTCGTTATGGACAAACCATGCATTGCACAGAAGTCCAATAACAGAACACCACTCGGATTCAGATCAGGGAGGCCGTTCCTCCCAATCACCCCCTTCCAGGTCACACTGTCATTGTCATTGGTGAGTAACCTGGCCTAATTCACTACAACTGTATTTCACAACAGGATATCTTATTCAGAAACACTTTACTTAAGGCCATGTTTTTAGTCAAGCAGATTCATAATGTATTATAATGCATCCATGAAGCATTATAAGCACAGCTATATATATTTATAAAAATGCATAATACATTATAGCCATGTTTATTATATATCTTTATAATGCAGTATAAAAGCATTATTAATGCTTATACAGACCATTATAATGCATTATAATGGTATCTATAATGCATTATAGATGAGCGCTTCATAGAGCATTCATAATGCATAATACACATGGTTATAATGTGTTATGCCTTTTGATGAATATTTATAATCATCTTTAAAATGCCTTGCGAATGCATTATTATTTGTTATGGATGTGTTTAGAAATGACCAAAAACATGGCCTTAAGTGTTACAGTACCTCTTATTCTTTGAGCTAAACTAAGGAAGGTTAACTAACATTACATGACTGAAGTAATTATGCATATATGTAGAGGTGATTCCTCTTTTTTGGATAAAGCCACTATCTAGCTATGACTGAGGAAATTATGCAAGGTACTTTTTTTTTCTTTGTAAAGTCATCATCTTGCTTATCTGTTAGGTGACTGAGGTAATTATACATGTATGTAATTCAACTTTTTTCAATAAGCCACCACACCCCCCTGTGATTACTCACTATTTACATTTGTCACTTTTGACATTGCACTATAAAACCAGTGTGTGACTTTTAAAGACTGGTTAAACGCCTCTAAGGAAAGGGAAATATACAACCAATAAACATTTTGAGACACCAGTATTGCTTATTGAAGTGATTTAATGTAGCATTTCAAATTGAACAGCAATTTAAAATTTACAATCACTCAATATGTGTGTGTTTTCCAGGCTATAAAATCAAGATATTATAACGACATAGGTCCTCACAAAGACAGTGTTGGACAAAGAGTGTCACACACAAACGAGGGGGTGGTATGACCAAAACATTAGAGCTACCTGGAGATGTTGAGCTGGCAGTAATACACATTGACATTATTTTCTCACTTTATATGATTTTTGAACATTGACTCATTTAATGAACATTTGAGTCATTTAATAATCATTCTCAACTGTAGGAAAACAGTTTTTGTGATATGCAGGACATGAAAACTGGCACATTAGTAATGGTGTGACGTTCGTGATCGATTTGATTGCAGAGAACCAGTGCCTTGCAGGAAATCCTGTTGACTTCCATGCACAGATTTGTTCTTTTCATTCTTCCGCTTGTTATAAGAAATGTGGCTTGACAGCTGCTTCCCTCCTCGACTATGGCCAGTGAGTGTGAGTGATGCATGTAAGAGCATGCTGTAAGCAAGCAAATGATTGGTTGGAAACTAAATGTAGGACTGAACGTATACATTTATAATGAATGAACGAACAAGAACAGTGAATGAAACTTGAGTGAGGGGTCGAACAAGAGACTCATATGTGCGACCTCTTGGTTATGACTGAAGAAGAGAACTGAAGGCGTGAACCAAGTTGGAGAGTGAGTGGGTAAACGAGAGATTCTTTAACCTATGAAAGATGTCCCGCATATTCCAGTGAAGCTGATAATTCGGTTGTTCTTATTTGCACAAGAGCTATGAAGAGTACATAAATTACCAGGAAGAATTCCATATCTTAATGTTAGAATTGATTTTCAAAATGAAACATTCAGATGGAAAGAGTCGATATTTCAGTATGGACCCACGCATCCCTAATAGGCATAGTTACATCTGATTAAGTGGTTAGTTAGGCCAGTAGGCCTGTCAGAAACATTGCATTGGACAATTTTCAATATCATGCCAAACATTATGTTGCCTTTCTGTTCTCCAGATTTTCAGTTTTCAGATGGGAAGAACTGTAGTAATAGCAGGAACACAGAAATATTGTAGGGTCATTTTGGTATTTTTTTGTTGGTCATTTTTGTAATGTTTGTTCTGTGGATGTTTTATCAGTGTTCCATATGTTTACGTACTGCTTAGCTTCTGTGCCATTTCAGTAAGATGGATGGGAATACTTGTTAAATGTGGCTAATTTTCATGAACAAGTTATGCAACATTATCTTGTATTATGGTTATTGAAGGCGATTTCATGTTCAGCCCATTCAGATACATACATATTTTATTAAAACAGGCCCAATATCTCTATCAGCTCTAATACAGGTGCAGCTTATTATAAATATTTCGCTCCCATTCCATATGCTCTTCCCTTTTTGCATGGCATCCTTTACAGAACAGAAGGTTTAACTCAATCGGAGTGAAAGCACTAATGCCATTAAAATGAGGCAAGATTGCATAGCACAGCTGTTTGCTTTGGAATCTGAGACTGGTGGTGCAATACTGGGTCTGCAGAGGATTCCATTTTGCACAGCTCAGACTGATTAAATGGCAGGAACCTACTAATACAAACTGAGGCTCTGTGTGATGCAGTCATCAGCTAAAGCAGTGCTGTATTTGGGCAGAAGGGGTAATGGTGAAACACTTTATTTTCATCCATAGAAAGTTCTTCTTCACGTTCAGTCCAAATCTTACAATTTGGTAGGGATAGCCATGTGGTAATCATATGGTAGATCTTTCATTGTACAATGAAAGGATCACTGTTTATTATTATAATTGTTTTTTCAATTATTATATTGCACATGTGTTTCCACGACATGTGGGTTATATATTTTAAATGGTACATTTAAGAAATGTAATCAGGTCAGTAAAAGATCCCTATACCATCATACTTCCACCATCATGTTTGACTATTGGTATGAGGTATTTGCTTTGCGCTGTGTGATTCAAATGGTCCCACTTTATAGCACAGAATGTTATTCCAGAAGATCTCAGGATCATTCAGTTCATTTTTTGCAAATGAAAGACAAGCATTGACCTAGTTAGGCTCAATTTCTACTTTGCCACATTACCATTAAATCCCATTTTTGCCTGGTATCTTTTGTATTTTTGTATAGTAGTCATGGATGCTAATGGATGTTTTTGTGATTTCCTTGATGAATAGTCACTGTACCTTTATTGTAATTTTACCATGGCAGCCACTCCTGGGAAGATTCACCACTGTCCAAAGAAATGCTTTGTAACTCTTTTCAGACTAATGCATATCAACAATTTTTTCCCCTCATTTGGAATTTCCTTTGACCATGATATAATGTGTTTGTAGAAATTTTGATAACCACTTCACTCTGATGGTAAGGTAATATAAGTGAGGCTTAGATTCAATAGCACTGGCTGAAATCAAGCCCGGCTGTGTTGAACCAGATCAATCTAATTATCAGTTAAATTAGGTTTGTCAAGTGGCTGCCAGACTGACACATTGGTTAGCTTGCTTCCCTTATATCTCTGGGGACCCCTGTTCACATCTCCCCCCCAGCTCTACATTTGTGGAGTTTGCATGTTCTCCCCATGTGGTCATGGGGTTTCCTTCAGGTTCTCCAGTTTCCCCACACAGCCCAAAAACATGCTAAGTGAACTGGAGCTGCCAAATTGTCCATAGGTATCTGTGTGTGAATACTGGGCTGTTCCCTGCATTGCACCTGCTGCTTTCGAAATAGACTCCAGATTCTTGTGACGTTACATAGGACAAGTGAGTATGGAAAGTGGATTGTTTATTGAATAACTAAAATGTGGTTTTTTCCTCCCATATATATTTTCATATATCCCGTCATCCATAGGGAGTCAGTAGATGTCTGTCAATGACAACGTTCAAGCCACTTGACTGAATTTGCTTTATTGGACTTTATTAAATTAATTTGCAAACACAACTGTAGTAAAGTGTCAAACAGTAAAGTGACAGACAATGTCCAAAATTCCTAAAAAGAAAACTTGCGAGTATATTTAGTGTGTATGACACTAAACTTCCAATTCTTATTACAGTGTGCACAGAAAAAAAGTGAACAGAAAACAAGTAAGATGCTATTAATATTTGGGAATTCTAACACGTTAGTGAGCATCACCCATATTTCATATTACTCAGTTCATCAGTGGCAATTCATTAGATATCCAGTGGGGGGACATTGTGAAACATTGTGAAAAGCTGAAAACTGAATGTAAATCAATGAATTAAGCTTTAATTGCGAACTTAACTAAGCTGTTGGTGTTAGCCAACTTGTTTTGGTGCACCATCGTCCTTATAGCCAGCCTTATGTTTTCTGTGGAAAGAGCCGTGGGCTCCTCGTGTCACATTAATGTCCAGTAATGCTGAGTCCCTTCACTTCATATATATATATATATATATATATATATATATATATATATATATATATATAGTGATTTTCTAACAAGAAGAAAACACGTAAAATACCTACAACGGTATCCATGCATATTCGTGATCAGTTAACGTAATTCCTCCCAGGCTAGCACACACATACACACCGTCCATTTTCACGCACTCACCTTTCATTCTTGTGAGGAACATGCCTGAATTTTTTTTTTTTCTATTTGATAACTCTTATTCAACTTTTTTTTATTTAAACCTAATGTACACTTCCAGTGCAGGACCTCTTGTTTAAATATTCACATCAATGATATTGGGAGAAAGGAAAACTGACAAATTGAGGGAAAAAAAGATATCATGCATGCGGATATGAGAATAGAGGATCAGCAAATCTATTCTCCGCTGGCAAATGTACACGAACATGCACTGTTTGTATTAAGCTAGTCAGTACACTCATCTTTTTTTTCATAAAGTTGGAAGATGCATTGGATTTGGAGAAGTTAGATATAAAATGTTATATATGTACCACCAAGATCTTTAGAGTGATTAAATCAATAGCAGAATGCAATAGTCATAGTAGTCTTTTTCATGGTCTGTGTGTGTGTGTGTGTGTGTATGTACATATTGAGGGATTTCTTTTTTTACTATTTCCTAGTTTTGCATATTTTTGAAAGTTAATAGGTCTTCGATGTCACCCAGAGTTTTCTTTGTCTTTTCTTTTTTGTTGTTGTTGTTGTTTAAAAAGTCTCTATCCAGCTCGTCGGCGTCCATTAAAGGTTTCTGGGTACTTGTCACAGTTTTATTCTTTGCCAACAAAAATACGACTTGATCATTATCTCTGCTAACAATCCTTTTATTACTCATCCAACCCTTATTTGCTCTACATCCACCTGATCCATAAAATCTATTTATGGTATTTTCCAGCATATCTTCTGAGTTTATTAAAATGTGATTTGCATAAGATGAGTGTTTTTTCTTCATTTCTGAAGTATAACCTTTCAGGATACATTTCTCATTTTAGTAATGAAGCGATTATCCAACAGTATTGAAGGGCTACTCTCTATATTGTCTTTTGTGCTCCACTGTCCTCCATGGTGAATGTCTTTGCTTCACTGGGCAGTAGGGGGCGCTCTTGTGCTTGGTATGATTATAGCGAGGAGATCTTGACCGTTTCGTGGGTGAAGCTGCCGGAGCGAGAGTTGCGCAGGATGCCTGGTACGGCTGGTGAAGGAGGTAGGCTTTCATCAGGGGTGTTGGCTGGAGGGGTGGGGATACTGATGATGGCTGCAGTGAAGTCCCTATCATCACAGTTCAGCTTCAGGTCCTCGCTCCTTGCGTTGAGACTCGAGCGGCTGCTCGCGCACACAGAAAGCCTGCAATAAGTGCCTTAGTTCGACGCTACATAATGCAATACACCACATGCTGAAGTGTAAGGTGCTGTTTCCATGATGTGTTTCGAATACAGTTGTTTAAAACAAACGTGTACAGCTGTTATTTTAGCACTAGGATCAATCCTCTGTTTATTTCTTAATGTTTACATACCCAAATATAGCCTGCCCTCAGTGACTATTACCATTTATAGTGTACATTGTATTATCTGTTGTTTGTAGCTTTAAAGATGCAAGATAAACTATTATCATTTAAGGCAGGAGAAATCAGCTTCACCCTGAATGTCCTCCTCTGGTTAAAAATGTAAGTTTCCCACAACAGAGTGGGTTCTGTGTTGTATCTGTTTATAGATTTTACAAATATATGTTAAATACATCCATATAAATTATATTTGTTTTATGTATTTTCTTTCATTGTCATATTCATGGAATCGTTCATCTTCATTAAAAGCAAAGTGTGAGAGTTGTATCGTACTCCCTGCTTTTTAAAAATTTTGCATTTAAGATAATCTTAGGATCGTCTAAGGATCACAGGTGCAGTTGGGCAAATTATCCAGTGACCGGGTATAACTGAGGAAGCATGAAAACTAATGTTTGTATTAACCTTGTATGTGTACAGATATATAGTGACAATGCTATAGGCCGACGCCTAAGTCACCAGCTTCAGAGGTGGGCGCCCACTTGGCAGCTAGTTTCACTTTGCCTTGGAGGGGGGGTGGGGGGGCTGGCGGTGAAGCTGGGGCGGCACATGGGATCGGGCCGGTACTGGTGATGAGGAATATGGGAGGATTTCCTGGAGTTCAAGCAAAGCGGTCATGCCTACCTCTGGTGAGCGACCTTCTGAACGTGCAGCATGTCCAGCTCCTGCACGCTGCCCCTGCTGACGGACACGGTGGAGTTGGCCAGGCGGATGGCTCGCCGCTTGGGCCGCCGGGGGCAGCAGGAGGACGACAGTCCCTGCTGGCTGGACAGCGACGTGCTCCGGCTGGTGCGGTAGCCCACCGACTCCGTCATGCACACCTCGCTGTACGTCAGCTCGTCCGTGAACTCGTGGTTCTGCAAAGACACAGCGCAACTCCTCATGGGATCTGAGCTGCTGTAAGACTCTGACCTTGACGTCAGTTGCTGTGTCATCGCTGAGAATATGTGGAAAACAATGTTAGGAGGGAATTACTGCCTTTGAGATGCCGTGGAATAAGTACACAGGCTGCAGTGTGGAAGCTTGAGATTGTCTACGCTATCTTCAGAGAACACGCTCAGATCTTCTCTCGTATGCTGTCCTTCAACCTTCAGGAGGCAGCCAGTCAGCCACAGAGCTAAATTTGAGCTGTAAAGCAGCACGTCAAGTCGCAACTTTATCTTGTCTAAACAGAAAGCCGGTATCCCTTCAAAGTGAATGTAGGTGTGTTGCTGGCTGTTCTTTCAGACTCAATCTAGGGGTGTCTGCTATCTGCAAGGCAGTTCAGGTGGCTCATAGGTCTCCCGTCATGTACTTACAATTAATTTCCGCAAAGATCAACCGTCGACATCGTTTTAAAACCAGCAAGAATGTGGAGCAGAAGGAGCTGAACATGGACAGTCTTACCGTTGTCTTTTCCAGGCAGTGTAGTAGGTGATGGTGTTGGTGTTCGAAGGAGGACCTGTTCTTCACGCAGAGGGCCGTGCTATCACTGTCACGATCCTGAGAATGACAGAGACAACCTAATGGAAACTTTACTGCGTATGAACAAACATTAGATAATTGTCAATTGTAATAGAAATGTAATTATGCGCTGGAAATGTAAATCAGTTTAATATAAAAAAAAAAATCATCTTTATATGCTTAATTCTTAAAATAATTTGCAAACAATGAATATCTAAAACAGAAACAGTAGTAGTTATTGTTCAGCTTAAATGAGGTTTAGCTCTGTGTCTGGTGTATCTGTTACACGCATGTGTTACATACGGAGCTCACAGAAAGTCTTGGTAAGCTTACATGATCCTGTAAAAATGCGGCATATGTATTGGTTTCATAGCAAAAGTCCATTCACAAGCAATGTGTAACATATCGACACATATCTTCCGCACAGACATTTTATTTTTATTTTTTATTCCTTATTTTTATTGACAAATGTTTTTCACTGACTCATTCAGTTCTGTTCAAGCCATTTTGCTATTAATTGCAAATGCAGTCATTGGCTCCAAAAAGGATACTTAAAACCAATGTTTTTTGTTTTAGGTTATTGCAAATATAATTTAGATTTCAATTTATTACCACTCAAAATAAATGTTTTACTTAAAACTACTGCTTGTAAACAAGTGTCCCAAGATTGCTGTGAGCACTGTACATTTCAAAAACTTACATCCAGTTCAATGTACTTGAAATATTCCATATTTGAATTGTAACAGCATTTTCCTATTATATGCTGTTAATATAATATACAAAAATGTATGAAGGTATGTCAAGAATAAATGCGGCACATTTTCAAAAAGATAATTGAAGCGACTCTGCTGTTTGCGATTAAAGACTGGCTCTTTCACGGCTGCAAGTGATAGAACCTGCGCAGTAATCATTTTACTTATATTGTGCTCCATCTTAGTTCTGAGATAAAAATCTCAGTCTCACAGTGTTTCTAGGCTGTGGTGGTTTATCAAAGTTACTGGTACAGACAGGGAGCAGCGTATAATTTAAAGTAATTTAAATTAAACAGATCTTATCTTCCAGACTTGGAAGAGCAATCTGAAACAGTCTGATATTGTAATGAGGAAGGGCAGAAATGGGTCTTTTGAGGAAACTGGACTAGGAACAGGCATTGGTATTTGTGCGACACCTATATTCAATATTAATAATGATTGCCAATAAAGCAGAAAATCGACGTAATGATTATGAAATTATTCATTTAGAATTTGGTGAATGTCATGGCTCAGCACACTAAGTCAGATGGATATTCGACTGACCAGCCGGGAACCAGCCCATCCCAAGACTAGCTGGTGCTACTGCTAGACTAATATAGATGAGGCAGACTGGGATGCTACTTACAAAAGCTTTTCTAACGATTCTGACCTGATAATGCTCAGATCATAAAGGTATATTCAGGTACTACTGAAAAAATACTATGTACTGTACGTGTATTGAATATACTGATTTATATATCATACGAGTCATATCTCTGGTTCTGCTCTTTACATATAAAATGCATCAATTCCAAACCTGAAATATCAAATTTTCATCTTTCCTTTTAAACGTGGCACATGTACAAAAAACATTAACTTGGCATCTTCTAAAAAAAATTATAAATGGACCTGAGGTACATGAAAGCAACAAGAAGTTTTGCCTCCAGGTAGGTGAGTTTGTCTTGTTACTTGTCAAGAAGAAGTGGTGGGAAAATAGATAAGACAAACGAGAGAGCGGAGGAAAAAATGTAAAACACTGTGAGACCTGAAAGAGCACCAGGGTTTATAAATAGCTCTGCAACACGGTTAGTAATGGGTTTATAGATCCATGGAGGAAAAAAATACTCCTCACTTTGGGATTGTAAATATTGGATTATAGTGGCTTTCAGCTGCAAAGGAAAACAGAACTGAGATTACTCAGTCTGAATTTAACCTGGTTGTATTCGTGCAGATGAGATTTCAATCTCTTTCCATCTCCGATTTTTTTTTTCTCTCATATTTGGACTCAAAAGACCTTCATCTCGCCTTTACTGAAGCACCTTATCTCCTTTGCTGGTAAACTCTGGGGGAAAAAAAACATCCCCTGGTGTGTATCCTGCTTTAAAAGCTACAAGTATGTATTTCTGAATATAAGGGGGAAATATTTACTGCTATGCTTAAATGAGAATCATAAAAGCGGGGGAAATTCTGAGACCAAATATTGCAGCAAATAAAGCAGCAACACGATTCCTGATCGATAAGCATGGTGATGCTTTATCCGGAGCTGTTTATAATGAATAAGTCAATACTGTGCTGAAGAAGTATAGCTAAAATTCTGTCTAATATGGAATACAACAGGGTTTTAATGAGCACCGTTTAATATGTGGGTGGGGTAACATTTGGGCTTCTGCTCCTGTCTCTCCCTGACCTAATATGCTTCCAACATAGCAAACCAGCAATCGATATCTGAGACATAATATTTTGCCTCTGCAGGAACATAGAACAGATTCCAGACAACTGTTCCCTTTGCTTACTTCACTCTGTTTTGGTGGTTATGGAAAATAATCTTTGAAAGCAATGTTCATTAGAACATTTTGCCTGTTGTATATCGCAAAATAACGTGACAAAAAGGACCAGATGTCATGAAATGCACTGCATTTTTTCTTGTTCAATATGTTGGTGATTATTATAAAATTTAAATCATTTAAAAAAATCAATTGAAGGTTTATAAATCAGATATTCTGGGCTTCTTGATTAAATGACAACAAGCTGTAGTGCCCCCCATCCCCAATGGCTGATATTACTGCATGTCTTTCCCTAAGCACCACACTCTGCCCCCACCTGTCTCCAACATCTGGCTCTCATCTGATCTGCAGACACCCCCTCCCTGGCATCACATTTGCTCTGTAATTACACTCACATCACAGTCCCATCTTCAACAAAAGGTCACTCATGGGGGGGAGTATATTTAGATGCTCTTGGTCTTATGGCTGCCAATAGTTAATTATGCATAAGAACAAACTCCACTCATCCTCATCTGCACAAAAAATGCAAAAAAGGTCACTTTTATTATAATACATTTAAGATTGTAAGAGTTAAAAGTTCTGAAAACAATCTATACTCTAGAGTGTTCTATTGTGTTTTAGTCATAATTATGATAAAATATTAATATTAATGACTAATTATACAACATCAGGCATTTGAAGTGACTCTAATTGTTCTTTGACCTGTTTTTTAGTGCTGTAGGCATGATAGTCAGCGCTCATTTTACTAATTGGCTATATTCCTAATATTGGTTTATCCCAGTTATTTCCTAACGGGTTGAGGAGTACTTAGGAAAGCATAGACAGGTTATGCAGCTTATGAGTCCCAAGGATTTTGCAGGGCATGCACACATTTTCTCAGAGCAGATCAGGGTATTTTTCAGTTACAGCACAAGCATTAGATAATGACAAACTGGAATCTGTTATTATAATATACAATCTATTGTCCTATGAATCTATTGTCCTATAAAATGTGTATGTGTACATTTTTGATACTAAATATTAATAAATTATGTTCTACATTTGACAAAATAGATCTTGCATGCACAAATAACACAAAGAATATTTTTTATTTTTTTTGTATTTTATGGAATAATTTTGAAATGCTTTTCAGTGAAAAACGAATCATCTCCTCACACTCAACAACTCATAACGGCACATTAAGAAGCAAAGACTGCAACCAAAGGCTTCTGAAATTTTTTGTTCAGCCATGTAGCACTTTTAGTCCTTTTCTCCATGCAGGACTATTTCTACTCAGGGACATTTTCAGCTTAACAAGCTTAATGAGCTCTAATATGTTCTTTCTACAATATCAAAGGGTTTTAGGTTTGTAGTATAACTAGGCCAGTCCAAAGTTTTAATTTTCTTGGTCTTAAAGCATTCTGGTTTACATTCTCCAGCAGATTTTCAGTTATTGTTTTACTCCATAACCCATTTATGCTGTACTTTCAACTTCTGGAAAAATGGCTCGAAATTACATAGCATAATTCATGGCTGCTTCACTGAAGGCCAGGTCCTGATTTTGATTATGGTTTTGATGAGGTTTTCATTGTGGAATGCATGGTCACCAGACACAATAGGACTCATGTTCCTGATGCGGCAGAACTTTCTAACAGGATACAGTTTGATGTTACCATTCAATGAAAACTGTGATTCCCAGATATCCATTCTACCATAAACCCACCAAGAAAATTAACACCTGCTGTTTCCATAACTAAAGCTCAATGGGGGGTTAAAATACTATAGAGGGCAACTGTGGCACAAAATACTGATGACTGTATATCATAATAACCTCTAACAAGATGTTAGGTGAGTCGGCATCTTTAAATTGCAAGTAGTGTGCAGCTGTGTGTGTTTTTTTCTTACTTTATACTTTGGTGGGTATGTTTTTCAGACATGGGACAGGGCAGAAAAATGTATGTCACATTGAGTTTAATTATTATAACAGTTATAAGACGGGACAAACTGGAATAATAAGTGATTTGGTGTGCTAATGACATAATTATTTCTATTTGTCTTCATTATTTGAATTCCTGCCTTTGTGTTCGCTTTTATCAGAGCATGTTTCCAAGGGGAATGAATTGGGGGATGCGCATAGGGGAAAAAAAGAGAGAGAATAAGATCTGTGCATGTGACTTGGGTTGTCTGGTGGTTGGTTGCTTATGACAAGTTAATAAAAAAGTTCAGCTAATGGTGAACTTAGACTTAATCCCCTCAACTACCCATACCAAATATTATCAGTTACGTGCAATTAAAAATGCAGTTTAAAAGCAAAATTAAAAATGGGCAATGGATCAACTGGAATGCCTAATGATAAATTTTGGTTACAGTGTTATAATTCCAGGGCAGAGAGGGGGGGAAGGTTAGTCCTTTTAGGAGATCCAGTCTTAGATTGGGAGGGGCCAGACTGTTCTGCTGTCAAACTGCCCAGGAAAAAAGCAGCTTCTACCCTCACTGCCCTGACTTTGAGGCTGCAGAACCTCGTACTAAACAAGCTGGTGCTGCTTCTACTTCTTCTAATTACTATCATCGTCATCATCATCGTCGTCACCATCATCATCTTTTGGAGGATGACAGGGCATACAGTATGTGTGTTCTAGAGTCTTACCTGCAGTCCTCCATCCTCCTTATACTGTAGGAAAGCATTTGTCGTCCCCTTTTTGGCCAATCGGATTCTTGCCAGTCTTACTTTCTGAAAGAAAGAGCAGACATAATTAATCTACAATGCCGGCTTCACATTCCCATAAAATTGTGCAAAGTTTGCATGGAACACTAAAACAAAACTATAAAAAAATGTTGCTGGATTTCCAGCAAAGACTGGTCAATCATGTATACAACTCTGAGTAGAGATGATTACCAGCTTATCCTATCCTCTTGCACTATATAATAAATTTTCGACTAGGGAAATGCATTTTGGTCGTGCAATGTTGCATTATCTGGTGAAATGTCAGCAGTGACACTATTTTATATAGATGTTGTATAATAAATCATACAGAGCTGACACAGTGGTGCCAGATTGACATAATAGCTAAAGCTACATAATCAGGGGTATGATTTACAGGTCCTTCCGGCAGCTTTGCTGCATTCTCACCTGCTGCGCTCGCATTTTGTCGGCCCTCTGGTTCTGATGGTAAATGCGACTGAAGTTAGAGACGATGACGGGCACAGGAAGTGCAATCACTAGCACGCCACTAAGAGAGCAGATGGAGCCAAAGATCTTTCCGGCGATGGTGTTCGGAACCATGTCCCCATATCTGTGAAAAGAAACAGTAAAGCCCTTTATTACCCTGTGTTAGCAATTAGCACTTTTAATAGCGGAACGTGTCTCACCAATGTATTCATAAAGGCAAAAAGGAAGGGATATTTTTACTTGTTTTAACAGACTATACATTCTAGGACCGATTTATCTGGACCAATATAAAATATATTCTGTAACGCAATTCACAAACCACAAACCATAGTCAGTTTTCATAAAATCATTTCAAAATATATTTGACCTGATTATATAAATATATTGTTGATTGCAAAAACATGATAAGCAGAAAAAAAATATCACTATTTACTGCTTTAAATGACCATACACAAGGTTGTTCTGGATACAGTGTAAATCTCAGAATTTACATCCAGGTTCCACATCCTTGCCTTTGACCACAGAGTCAGTGGTTGAATCCTTTAACGAGGTTTTGCTGAATCATGCTTTCTCTTTATTGCCCACAAGTTCACATACAATATGAATGGGTGACTGAGCAGATAGTGCCCTAAGTAGATTGTGATTAACTTACTGTCCCTAGGATACCAGATTGGCAACAGTCAGCAAGTTTTTGTTCCATCTATGCACCCAAGTTGACATGCTAAATCAGACAAGGGGGGGTGTTCAGAGAAACTGCAATGGTCACTAATAATCAGCTGAACATGTGAACTTCAATATTTAGTCAACAAAGTATTTATCCAAGAGCAGCTCTACGCATGAAGATTTAAAACGGTTAAAGTACCAAAGAGTAGTTTTACAAAGTAAACATTCAAAGTCTTCCTACAGGCACATTAGTGACTTGAGGTACACAGTAAACAAAATCAGTTGCAGAGGGTAATAGAGCAACAGAATCTATATGCAGCTTACTTCTAATATATGGAGTGCAGTCATCTATATATGTCCCCACAATGTGATAAAAATCTGTTATTTTGCGTGTGTGTGCGTCTGTGTGTATGCATGTGAGTATTTGTGTGTGTGTATGTCTGTGTGTGTGTGTCAATCCGTGCATGTGTGGCATTACTATCAGCAGAGCCATTAGAACAATGCTAAGGTCAGTGTTGACAACATTGTCTAGCTGTGGTGAGAATCACTCTGCATACCACACAGGCAGAAATGGAAGGGACATAAATGAAGGGCAGGAGCTTAAAGAACACACTGCACAAAGCCCAATTTCTATAGTAATTTATCTGTACATTTATTACAAAAGCTAAGAGGGCAGCAATAAATCACAGAAAGGGCCACACTTTGCCATATTCTTTAGAATAAATGCAACCCTCTGTCGTACGTTATCTCATTTGCAACATGTGACAATGCTGATTAGTCTGGAATGTGTACAGTGGGCTATATTGATATGGATATTCACAAAAATACACTCACATACACAGAGAAACATTTTCAGCTCACCGTCTTGCACAGTGTGTCACCTCAAAGCACTTTGACCAATGAATCATTACAGAATGAGGCTCTGAGAAATTGCAGTAAAACTGAAGCAAACATCAAAAGTGGGGGGGAAAAAGCTGTGAAATTCCTTAAAGATCAAGCCTGAAAATGCAGTAAATGGAGTGGATGTAGAAATTAATGTCAAACACATTTTCTTAAACTGATCAGTATAATTTTCTATAGGGTGTTTGTGCCAGACAGGCCACCAGGAGCTGGGAGGGGGCGAAGGCACGGACTGTCTGTACTGTAGGTCCCCGAGGACTGGATTAGGAAACACTGGTACAAAGTAAGCAGATTATTTGTCATAAAGCAGATGGATTATTGTTCATTAAACTATATAAAAGAAACCATTTTCATATCTTATCTAAAAAAGTTGAGCACTTCTGGATTTAACATTCTATGAAGATATTTAAATAACATTTTTCACTGAAAAGAAGCATTGCCATTATATCATATGATCTTTTTTCATACATAATGTGACTACACTGATAAATCTTTGAAATGAACCATTTTGTAATCTTGGCAAGAATGACTCACAAAAGACACGTGCAAAGTCATGCTTCAGCACTCTTCGGCAACGTTAAACATGCTCGCTTTAGCTGAACCTCAAGTAGCCACCAGGCTTTTCTAAACTGAGAAACCAAATACGAACACTTTACCTCAAGTTAATGCTGTTTCCTGTCAGACATACACATCCAACACTGAAATTTATGCTCCGAGCTAAAGGGACTCAGGGGAAATGGAACTGGCACAAAGAGAGCCGATATATATATATTTTTTTTTCTGTGTGCTTGCCACCTGCATAATGTTTGCTAATCATGCTCCCCATTGTAAACAGTGATGAAGTCTGCTAAGGCTGAGCTTTCTTTGGCACCTCTTCCCCAAATGCAGACTTGTTTGCTTGTCCAGAGCACTGACAGAACTCCAGGTGCAGCACATCTGCACACCTCGCATGCGCCTTTATCTGGTAGGAACGCCCTTTGTATTACTTTGTATTCAATACTGATGTCTGAGATTCTCCCAGAATATGCCTTTATTCTTCTATTTTTATATTCACATTTTCATAATATGCTACACTGTAATATTTAGTATGCTAACTGTATACAGTACTGTATTGTATTCTGACTTCTATATACTCTGGGAATATTGAGATATAACTTGTTTTTAAATGCATTATAGCTTTATATTTTTCAATCAACTTCATTCATATATGAACTATCCCGTCATCTACTGCCTAAAACGTCAAAATCAATAACTGACACCTGGATGAAACACCTCTGACTCAATGTTTGTGCTTACAGTTTGTTTATACCACAGACCTTTTTGTTTATTGGGAAACACTTCACATTAATTGCACCTTCATAATACATTCATTATGCATTAAAGAACATTCATAATTAGCATGTAAGTATACCTTATCATCCTAACATACCTTAACAGCTTTAATTCACATTAATAACAAACATACGATTATGAAGCCTGTTTTTATCATGCAGTGTTTGCTATTAATGTGTATTAAAATTGTCATGGTATATTAGGATGTTAAGGTGTACAGACGCTCCTCTGCTTACGAACGAGATTAATTCTGAATGACCATTCGTAACTTGAAATGTTTGTAAGTCGTTATTTGACATCATTTTAAGGGTATACGCATGTACAAATAACTAGGATACTGGGAGTATGCACGCTACGCTGCTGCGCGGCGGGAGTAGTGGCCAGAAGTCATACTAGGCGGAATTGTTGCACAGAGAGAAAAAATTGATGTTGCGGACAGGAAACAGGAGCCCAATGAACACAATTTGGACTTACAGTCCTCTTCGTTCGTATGTCTGAAAGTTCGTAAGTTGAAAGTTCGTAAGTAGAGGAGCGTCTGTACTTACATGCTGCTTATGAATGTTCTATGAACGTGTTATAAAGGCATTATGAAGGTGCACTGAATGTTCTATGAATGCATAATGAATGCATTATGAAGGTGCAGTTACTGTAAAGCGTTACTGTTTATTTTATTTCCATTCTACAATAACTATTAATTTAAAGGATCACAATCAGCAACTGAACTTTCAAACTTGTGTTTTGGTTGTTAGGAGATATAGGGGCTCTTTGAGATGGACAAAGCATTTAGCTCATACTGTAGGTTGTGTGATGGTTACAAAAAAAAAAGATTGATCAGACATAGTTTTAATCTCTTCACTTGCTACTAAAGGCTAAATTTGGTACTGGTTGTAAAAGATAGTTATTCATTGAGAGGATATTCCTGACAACATTTGACATTATGGAAGGGAGACTTTACACCTCAGCTAGCTAATGCATAAGTGCCTCCTACACACCTGTCAGGTGCCTCTGTTCCTCCAATCAGCACCAATCAGCTCTCCGGCAAGGAGCTGTAAGACCTGTAGTGCGCAAAAAAAGTAATTGGCTGGCAAGAAGAGAGCATATACCATGCCTTTAGGCTCGGGATAAAGCGGCTCAGGAAATGTTTTGAACATATAAGGAAATACATATTTGGATTCCATTGCAATTTACCAAACCTATGATTATTCTGGATATTTGTTAAAATATGATGAGTTCACTTAAAAACATTTTTCATGAATAAAAAAAATAACACAACAGCAATATTGCAACAACTCTATTACCTTCACAGCAGAAAATTGATATTTTGAAGTTGGGCTCATTAATCAATGGCCATTGATTTTCTAAACTTCAAGGGGGTCTATAATGGCTATAACTGGCTAAGACACAAACACTAATGAAATCCAGGCCCCAGAAACATCAATTAAAGGCTTTACTCTTTCTAAAATGGCCATTTCCTAGACATCAACATAAACCAGCACCAAATGACCTTATGGGCAACAGAAACCAAACAGAAAATGCACCGTATGCAATTAAGCCATGCATATACTGCATAAACTGCATATATTGCATATGTATATGCTTCTGAAGTGCTAGTAGTACAGGATTTTAAGTGAATATATTTGAGTCATCTAAACAGGCTATTATTGTTATGTAGCTTATCCAATTTTTATATATCATAGAGATGGGTAGCTTCCTGGCACGATGAGAGCTACATACCTTGCTCATGGCTCTCCAGTAATCGGACTCGGCAACCCCAGAGTCCTTAATTACCATGCCACCGTTGAATGATAGAATATCACCATGCCGCCAACACTGCATTTTTTATGAGAACTAAATGGGTTTGTCTTAACCACCTATGAAATAATTATTCCTTCATCCATTTTCAGTACTTACTTATTCGGGTGGGGTCATGGTGATTAGGCGCCTATTGCTGGGTCTCAGATTACGCACACGCACGCACAATCGACCACCAAGGCAAATGTTCATGTAGTTCATCAGAAGAGACCATCATTGGACTGTAGGAGTGATCCAGAGACCCCAAACCAAAACACACAAACAGAAACCGGAGGGACGTGAGGGAAGAATCTGCTGAGGCACCACACTGACCCTCATCAATTATACACATGGACGTACATAAAATTAGAGGTTATTATTGACAATTATATCCAAAACATAAAGTAAAGCACTTAATAGTGCTGATGTGAGTATCCTGTAAAGACACCCTCCCGCCCCAGGCATCTTCCAGCTGCCCATCCTGGTCCAGGGTTGCAGGGGTGCCTGGAGCCTGAATGGGCTGCTTCCTGAGTGTGATGTCATACACATACACAGTCATACACTACGGCAATTTCCAGTGTGAGCTAACAGTGCTGAATATAACTGTTATCATTGATATGTTTTGTTGATTTCAACTTCAAACTAGATTATTCTACTTAAATTTAAATTCTAAATGTACACAAAGTCTGTCAAAAATGATTCACTGAGGTTTGAAGTCACATTAAACAGAATATATCAAAAAATATAAAAATACATAATAAAACATGAGAGTTCAAATTATTATTATTATTATTAGTAGTAGTAGTAGTAGTAGTAGTATTGTTGGTGTTGATGTTGTTGGTGTTGATGTCGTTGGTGTTGTTGGTGTTGATGTCGTTGATGTTGTTGGTGTTGATGTTGTTGGTGTTGATGTTGTTGGTGTTGATGTTGTTGATGTTGTTTGTGTTTATGTTGTTGGTGTTGATGTTGTTGGTGTTCTTGTTGTTGATGTTGTTGGTGTTCTTGGTGTTGATGTTGTTGGTGTTGGTGTTGTTAGTGTTGATGTTGTTGGTGTTGTTGATGTTGTTGGTGTTGATGTTGTTGATGTTGTTAGTGTTGATGTTGATGTTGTTGGTGTTGATGTTAGTGTTGATGTTGTTGGTGTTGTTGGTGTTGTTGGTGTTGATGTTGTTGGTGTTGATGTTGTTGGTGTTGATGGTGTTGATGTTGTTGGTGTTGATGTTGTTGGTGTTAGGGTAAGCAACTATTGAACCACAAAACAGGAGAGGTAGTAGAAAAAGGGACAAGAACATAACATTATTAAGAATTGTTTAGAACAAGAGCATATGAGCACGAACCCCAGGTAAATATAAGCTTCCATCTATAATCCATAATTATGTATGGAATTATAGCAGAAGAGAATACTTAACTTGATATGTGAGTTTACTGCCTGAACTGTTGTCCAGAATAACTATTACAGATTTCTTCCAGTACAAGGCTGCTGTTATGTTCAGAAAGTTGATTTTGTGGCATCCTAAATATACTCTGAAGTCTACATTTGAACTTTTCATTCAAGTTTTTATAAGTGCAGAATGAGGAGGTAATGGTCTGCTAATGCAACATAATTGGCTGAGGTGCTGTTGATGTTTCGTTAAAAAAAAAAAGAATGTTAATTGTCTTTCAAATAACCAATTTATTTTCACTTCAGTGGCAAACGGGCCACGTCGGGGGGAGCATGGAGTTCTCTAGAGGAAACTCTGCTCTCAAAGATGTATTTCTTTTCATGGAAGCAGGGCAAAAATAAATATCCTTCCTGAAATATCAAAGTTCACAGACACTAGGGAAGTCTGTAGCAATGCATTCTAAACAGACATAATTAAACTGCTATGTAGGTATGATTCCACTGGAGGTCCTTTGAAGTTAGAGGGAGTTATAATATGCTGCCCCCCTCTTCCTGTACAGCTCAGCCTCAGATAGGGGGAGAAACTGTTACATAAAGAGTTTTACCACATTGTCCCCTCTCTCTGCATGTGTGCATTGAAAGGTCACCCCAAGAACCTGCAGCCTATGGATCAGGTTCGCCACCCCTGCTGTTACATATGGAGTTATCCTGCGCTGCCCCCTCTTTTACGGCTCACCCTCAGATAAGGGGAAAAACTGTTACATATGGATTTATACGACATTATACGTCCCCTTTCTGTGTGGCTCAGTCTCAGATAGGGGGAGAAACTCCATACTGTCCCTTCTTTCTGTATGGCTCAGCCTCGCATAGGGGGAGAAACTCCACACTGCCCCCTCTTTCTGTATGGCTCAGCCTCGCATAGGGGGAGAAACTCCACACTGTCCCTTCTTTCTGTATGGCTCAGCCTCAGATAGGGAGAGAAACTCCACACTGCCCCCTCTTTCTGTATGGCTCAGCCTCGCATAGGGGGAGAAACTCCACACTGTCCCCTCTTTCTGTATGGCTCAGCCTCAGATAGGGAGAGAAACTCCACACTGCCCCCTCTTTCTGTATGGCTCAGCCTCGCATAGGGGGAGAAACTCCACACTGTCCCTTCTTTCTGTATGGCTCAGCCTCGCATAGGGGGAGAAACTCCACACTGCCCCCTCTTTCTGTATGGCTCAGCCTCACATAGGGGGAGACACTCCACACTGCTCCCCCTTTCTGTATGGCTCAGCCTCAGATAGGAGGAGAAACTCCACACTGCCCCCTCTCTCTGTATGGCTCAGCCTCGCATAGGGGGAGAAACTCCACACTACCCTCTCTTTCTGTATGGCTCAGCCTCAGATAGGGAGAGACACTCCACACTGCCCCCTCTTTCTGTATAGCTCAGCCTCGCATAGGGGGAGAAACTCCACACTGTCCCTTCTTTCTGTATGGCTCAGCCTCAGATAGGGAGAGAAACTCTGCCCCCTCTTTCTTTATGGCTCAGCCTCGCATAGGGGGAGAAACTCCACACTGTCCCTTCTTTCTGTATGGCTCAGCCTGGCATAGGGGGAGAAACTCCACACTGTCCCCTCTCTCTGTATGGCTCAGCCTCAGATAGGGAGAGAAACTCCACACTGCCCCCTCTTTCTGTATGGCTCAGCCTCGCATAGGAGGAGAAACTCCAAACTGCTCCCTCTTTCTGTATGGCTCAGCCTCAGATAGGGAGAGACACTCCACACTGCCCCCTCTTTCTGTATAGCTCAGCCTCGCATAGGGGGAGAAACTCCACACTGTCCCTTCTTTCTGTATGGCTCAGCCTCAGATAGGGAGAGAAACTCTGCCCCCTCTTTCTTTATGGCTCAGCCTCGCATAGGGGGAGAAACTCCACACTGTCCCTTCTTTCTGTATGGCTCAGCCTGGCATAGGGGGAGAAACTCCACACTGTCCGCCCCCTTTCTGTATGGCTCAGCCTAGCATAGGGGGAGAAACTCCACACTGCCCCCTCTTTCTGTATGGCTCAGCCTCAGATAGGGAGAGAAACTCCACACTGCCCCCTCTTTCTGTATGGCTCAGCCTCAGATAGGGGGAAAAACTCCACACGGTCCCCTCTTTCTGTATGGCTCAGCCTCGCATAGGGGGAGAAACTCCACACTGTCCCCTCTTTCTGTATGGCTCAGCCTCGCATAGGGGGAGAAACTCCACACTGTCCCCTCTCTCTGTATGGCTCAGCCTCAGATAGGGAGAGAAACTCCACACTGCCCCCTCTTTCTGTATGGCTCAGCCTCGCATAGGGGGAGAAACTCCAAACTGCTCCCTCTTTCTGTATGGCTCAGCCTCGCATAGGGGGAGACACTCCACACTGCCCCCTCTTTCTGTATGGCTCAGCCTCGCATAGGGGGAGAAACTCCACACTGTCCCTTCTTTCTGTATGGCTCAGCCTGGCATAGGGGGAGAAACTCCACACTCTCCCCTCTTTCTGTATGGCTCAGCCTCGCATAGGGGGAGAAACTCCACACTGTCCCCTCTTTCTGTATGGCTCAGCCTCAGATAGGGAGAGAAACTCCACACTGCCCCCTCTTTCTGTATGGCTCAGCCTCAGATAGGGAGAGAAACTCCACACTGCCCCCTCTTTCTGTATGGCTCAGCCTCGCATAGGGGGAGAAACTCCACACTGTCCCCTCTTTCTGTATGGCTCAGCCTCAGATAGGGAGAGAAACTCCACACTGCCCCCTCTTTCTGTATGGCTCAGCCTCGCATAGGGGGAGACACTCCACACTGCTCCCTCTTTCTGTATGGCTCAGCCACACATAGGGGGAGAAACTCCACACTGTCCCTTCTTTCTGTATGGCTCAGCCTCAGATAGGGAGAGAAACTCCACACTGCCCCCTCTCTCTGTATGGCTCAGCCTCGCATAGGGGGAGAAACTCCAAACTGCTCCCTCTTTCTGTATGGCTCAGCCTCGCATAGGGGGAGAAACTCCACACTGCCCCCTCTTTCTTTATGGCTCAGCCTCACATAGGGGGAGAAACTCCACACTGCCCCCTCTCTCTGTATGGCTCAGCCTCGCATAGGGGGAGAAACTCCACACTACCCTCTCTTTCTGTATGGCTCAGCCTCGCATAGGGGGAGAAAATCCACACTGTCCCTTCTTTCTGTATGGCTCAGCCTCAGATAGGGAGAGAAACTCCACACTGCCCCCTCTTTCTGTATGGCTCAGCCTCGCATAGGGGGAGAAACTCCACACTGTCCCCTCTTTCTGTATGGCTCAGCCTCGCATAGGGGGAGAAACTCCAAACTGCTCCCTCTTTCTGTATGGCTCAGCCTCGCATAGGGGGAGAAACTCCACACTGCCCCCTCTTTCTTTATGGCTCAGCCTCGCATAGGGGGAAAAACTCCACACTGCCCCCTCTTTCTGTATGGCTCAGCCTCAGATAGGGAGAGGAGAAACTCCACACTGCCCCCTCTTTCTGTATGGCTCAGCCACACATAGGGGGAGAAACTCCACACTGTCCCTTCTTTCTGTATGGCTCAGCCTCAGATAGGGAGAGAAACTCCACACTGCCCCCTCTCTCTGTATGGCTCAGCCTCGCATACTGTAGGGGGAGAAACTCCACACTGTCCCTTCTTTCTGTATGGCTCAGCCTCGCATAGGGGGAGAAACTCCACACTGTCCCCTCTTTCTCTCCCTATCTGAGGCTGAGCCATACAGAAAGAGGGGGCAGTGTGGAGTTTCTCCCCCTATGCGAGGCTGAGCCATACAGAAAGAGGGGGCAGTGTGGAGTTTCTCTCCCTATCTGAGGCTGAGCCATACAGAAACTCCACACTGCCCCCTCTTTCTGTATGGCTCAGCCTCGCATAGGGGGAGAAACTCCACACTGCCCCCTCTTTCTGTATGGCTCAGCCTCGCATAGGGGGAGAAACTCCACACTGCCCCCTCTTTCTGTATGGCTCAGCCTCAGATAGGGAGAGGAGAAACTCCACACTGCCCCCTCTTTCTGTATGGCTCAGCCTCAGATAGGGAGAGGAGAAACTCCACACTGCCCCCTCTTTCTGTATGGCTCAGCCTCAGATAGGGAGAGGAGAAACTCCACACTGCCCCCTCATTCTGTATGGCTCAACCTCAGATAGGGGGAGAAACTCCACACTGCCCCCTCTTTCTGTATGGCTCAGCCTCAGATAGGAGTAGAAACCGTTACACCCAGGAAATACCAAGCTGTAGAAAAGGCGCATATTAAAGGATCTGAAATTATTATTACTGTCAATCAGATCCAATGCATTATATGCCTTATTTCACTGAACACTAGGTGAAATTTATTCGCTGGCTCAGAGACACAACGGAAAAGGACTAAAATTGGCAGCATTTTTAATACAAATCCACACCCTCAACCATTATGCAACCTGCTTTTATATTATATGCTAATGTGACATGCACTTAGAATTGATCAAAAGTAAATGTAGCATACAAGCATACAACGAGAATTAAACAATGTCACTGACACACCGATGAGTAATGCATCCATTATAAAATGCATTTCTCATTTTTCCATGTGGTGTATTTTGTACCTATTGTTATTATTATGATTAATTTAGGTATATACAATTTGTGACAGTATGCCACAATAGGCAGCACTTCACATGTACAAGATGGGGGGAGGGTCTGAATCATGTGTGTGTGAATTGGTCTCTCTAAATTGGCGATTTTATATGCCCTGCGATGAGCTGGCATCCTATATAAACTGGATCAATGCCTATCCAACACATTTTTTTGCGGAAATAACATTATTAAAGAAATTCTGATTCCCCCGTGTCCCCGAGGAGAGCGAAGGCAGCCTGGCCTAGATGTCAAGCCAGAAGGGGGTCAAAGAGGTTTCTCTGCACTTCACTGGGAAGTCTCGAAGCAGAGAGGTAAGTTCAACACCCCCTGACAGAATAGGCCTCATCGCATTCTGGAGGTACCTCTGTGTTCACTTTCTGAACACTGTACATGTTGCAACATCTGCGACAAAATGCAGGCAGAGGATCTGCAACTTTTCCAAACTATTATAAGACATAATTAAAATAAGTGACATAAAATCTATGAAGTTATTTCTAAATGCAGTACGCTCTAGTCATCTCAGGGGGGTGGGATATTTATACCCCTGTCTGTACCTTATTTGAAGTGTGAATACCGATAATGAGGCAGACTTCATAGGCTTTACAGCCATCAAAGGGGGGGGGGGGGGGCTATGAGCCTCTGAGAAGGGAGAGGTATACTGTAGAAAGGCTGCCTTTAGTGATTAACAACATGCAGACATGTGAAGCAATAGGCATACACAGGTTCTGATGTGTCTATAAAATAGAAAACAGTTGATATTAAAGCATTTAATCCTTTTTAATCCTCATCATATCCTATATATCATAAATTCAAATACGCTAATATTCCTGACTATGCTCATGTCCATGTGGGTGTATGTTAGTGTTTGTATGTAAACTACTTATGTTTACTTTTTGTTGTAACTATTCAATATACATGGAACACCCATATACACCCTATTCTCCTATGTCTTCTGAAAGCACCTGAGAACTAATTCACAGATGAAAATCTGATTTATGAAGTCATCTATTCAACTATTATTTATGTTTGTACAAGTTAATGTTTGTATTCATTATGGTCATTTGTAGGGGTTACTTTATATCTCAAATTTTAACAACTTAACACTGATAGCTAGATAGCTAGCTAACCAATGTCATTTTTAATTGTGAATATAAAGTGAGATTAGTTTAGATCGTGTTGACACTGATATATTTGCCTACCCGACGTCAATTCACTAAAGTCCATATAAAACATTAAACTATTCACTGACAGCTGTGTAAAGTGCTAAGGGTGTCTTATTGCGTTCTTATAGGGTTATTTTGTAAATAGCTCCTGAGAATTTGCATTTATTGTTTACATTGCTGAAATAATGGATTTTTGGAGGTTCAGGTTTTTCATTGGACAGTAATGGCTCCTTAATTTTTGGCACCATTGGCAGAAGGGTGTAACCAAACGCTTCACCCAGATGTTTATGCTATAGACACAGGGTAATGGGGGCTTAAAGGTAAATTATGTCCATATTTTTTATTGTATCCGTCAGTGTTTAAATGTTTCCTTTCCTGGATGAGCAGCTGGAAGATGGATGGGAGGCTGCTGTATTATCTAGACATTTTGCCTTGTTTTTGACAAAGATCAGGAATTCTTGAAATACACTCTTTTACTCGTAGTATATAATGTTTCACCATGCCACATACAGTACTAATGATTAACTGTACAAACATACAGGCCTGGATCTAATTTCCAAGGACATGTGGGAGCTCACAGTTGAGAGATTGTTAAAGACCTTGTACAGCGGGGAATGGAGATGAGAGCATGTTTTTAAAATGACTGCAGTTCTGGGAAACTTCTACAGTAGGACAATCTAGACAAATATGATTTTTGTTATTTGTATTGTCATAACATAACTTGAGTAGATGACAATGCTGTTAATTTGATGGTAATTTAAACATGTATACTGCCTTGTTCTGGTTAACTGAGATTCCATAATAATGAAGAGAGATGCTGCCATACTGCACAATACAAAATTTTATTTAAAATCCGGAAGTTTACCAGCATTATGTTAAAGTTTAACTTGAGCGGCTTCCACTGTCAAGCTGTGTCAAAAAACTGTAAGTGCTGCCTTCTGACAAGGCTCTCAGCATTATCAGTCCTTAACTCTGTCACTCCAGCTTCTGCCATGAATAACGTGACAGGCGGCTGGAGAGCCGTGGTTGAAAACCATGCGTCAGGCCTTTCAAAGTCACCGTGGAGACTTTGCTGCTTAGCAAGGAGGGCCTGCATAGTCAAGACTGCTGTGTCATAAAGGCAGGATCTCAGGAACTGTTCTATGTTACGTTATGAAAGTTCCATATAAAGTTTTAAGCAATATTTAATCTTTCTGCCCATGACTCTGAACAGGATAAGCAGTTCGAAGACAGATGGATGGATGGATGGATGGGATTTTCTCATTATACCCATCATTTTCATCCAGCAGCAATTTAACATCCTCACAGCATGTTCAACATGGCATAGAGAAGAATACATATGATCTACAGTATGAGTTGGAGTTAAAGATACAATAGTGGAAGAGAATTAGTCGTTATTGTTACATTGTCTTACAAAGAGCTTGTGCAGCTTAGCAGTCCTCTGCTCTGCCTCTGCAATGTGAACCCTTCAGCAATGTGAGTCTGCTACAGGTATCGCACTCTCACTCGGCCCATGCGAACGTATGTACCCAAGAGTTCAAATACAAAATGTGCATATTCAGGATATGCAGGATATGATCTCACAAATGTTACACTATGGTATGAGAAATCAAATCCTTCGTGTTCTTCTGTATACTCTACTCCACATTACAATAATACTATTGAGAAATGCTAAAAATGAAACTTCATAAACTTCTGGATATTTATCTGGAAAAGTGAGAATTTCATCTTTGTTCTAGATTGTTGTGAAATATTATGTTGAAATAATAACTGATACAAAATACCTGCTTTTCCTCTGCAGGGTGAGGGGTGGGTATAGAAAAGAAAAGAAATGAATGGCTTGATAATACAAAACAGAGAATTGCTTAAATAATTTTCACTTTGGATAATATAGGTAGCAGTTGTCTTCGGATGCTGTCATTTTGCTGGCCTTGCTTGTGAGTATAGTCGGTCTTAAAATGTCATAATCTAGTGCAGCCTGAGAACACAAACATCTTTTCAAGCATCCCGTACCGCAGAACACTGCCAGTGTCACTGAAGATGGATTAATCTGCCATAACACTGCCGGCAGCCCTATGTGTGCCTCCTTCCTACTGATGACGACCCCATATCACCAATGACGATATTGACATCTATCCAGGCGAGGCCTGATTTGGTGTGACAGATCTGACTGTTAAACACAAGGCTTCTGTACGTGACATTCCAGCACTGTCCCCGATGCACTGATCACCCCGTTACTAAGCGTCACCCTCAATGACTTAACTGAATTTGGTTTCAACTGATTTTATTATGAACAGTTCTGAAAATAAATTGGAAGTAGAATTTCAACTATGTATGCTAATATCAGTAATTATTATAAATGCACCTGTCTACTAAATTATAAATTATTAAACTTCCATGGCTTCAAAGGAAACAAGGAATTGAAAATGTATAATACTGTCAGCTTCTTTAAAGACCAGCCAAAGAGCATTCTCCATTTGACTAAAGAAATATTCAAAACAATTAATGGTAATTCAGAGTAGCATATTGACATATTTTCCTTTTATAAGCTGTTTTTTACTTGGCAAAACATTGTGCCTAATATGTAACAAAATATACCCATTTTACTTGTGTGTTCTGTGTGTCAAACTATATTTAATGTACACTGCCCGGCCAAAAAAAAAGTCATCATTTGAATTTATATCAGCAAATACTGAAGAGCCAATGACTGGATCATTATTACAGCTCAGCAACGTTATGCACCAATAAAGTAAAGTCAGCTGAGTACCTGCATCTACTGAATGGCCAGGTTACACCTCCATTCATCATCAATGGATTGTTTTCTTCCCTGTTGGCATGGGCATATTCCAGGACAAGAATGCCAAGATTCATTGGGTTTGAATTGTCAAAGAGTGGTTCAGGAAGCATGAGGAATCATTTTCATGCATGACTTGGTCACCACAGAGTTGTGACCTTAACCTCATTGAAGGTCTTTGGGATGTGATGGAAGAGGCTTTATGGAGTGGTTCAACTCACTTGTGAATACAGGATCTCGGTTAGAAATTAATGCAAATCTGGATGAAAATCAAGGGTGAGACATTGCATAAGCCTGTGGAAACAATGCCATGACAAATGTGCATCATAATCAAAGCTAAAGGCGGTCCAATGAAAAATTCAAATGGAGACTTTTTTTTTTGGCCGGGCAGTGTATTAATCCAAACTGAACATAACTTAAACACCTCCTGCAAAACAACAACTGAACAAGACTGACTGATATTCCAATCCGGGCTCTCTATATGCTGCACTCTCCGTATGCTCCAAAGACAATAAGCTGTTTTCAGCAGCGTGGGGGTGGGTAGGTGGTACCTGAGGGTGTACAGAATGTCTCATGAAGATAACCAGGTTATTTATCACTGCCACAGAGCCCCACTAGCACCTTAAATTGGATGAATGAAAGATTGACCTCTAACTTTGCTGTGAACCAGGTAGGAAAAAGCTGATCAAGCTAAAGTCGTTTTAATGTTTCATTTTTGTTACTGATTAGCACCATCTTCCGAATGAGAAATACTGGAGTTACTGGAGTTTGGAACTTCTTTTCACTTTGTTTTAATAATCCCACCAATCCATGCTTAAAATTCTCCCACCTGCTATAAAACCATATGCTTTGCCCAAGTTTCTTTTTATAGCATTCAAAACACAAAGCATATAGCATGTGTAGGACTTAATACTAGTGTTGTAGTCAAGACCGCCTAAACCGAGACCAAGACATTGCCGAGACCCGAGGGTATCAAGACCAAGACACTGGTGAGACTTGAGGGTACCAAGACCAAGTCCAAGACCAAGACACACTAAGGCGAGACCAAGACTGGTCGAGACCAAGACCAAGACCGAAAACAGACTAGGGCTAGAATCGACATCACATTACTCAGATCAACTGTAGAGAAAAAAGGCATTGTTGTAAAGTGTCATTACTCGTTAAATCAAATTCATGCTATCTTTTCAATTATATTGTCCATATGTCCATATGTCTCTCATTTAAAATCTCCCAGATTTGTCATAGTTATGAGGCCTGATTTAAAATAATATTCTCAGCAATCCTCTCCTATAACCATTTTATCAAATGTCGTCAAGGGATAGAGATGGGATGTACCAGAAAGATGTTCATATTAAGTCTCTTATACCAGGGACAGAGACCTCGGGTAAGCTATGAATATGGCTACGTAATGATCCTTTGCTTTGAATTGAAGAGAATGAGCCTCCAGATTGACTTGCACCTCCATGACCGTGCTTTCTAATCAATGTAAAATACCTAATTTATTTGAATTATAACTATGCTATAGACTTCGCGGACATTTTCGGACATTTCTTTGCCGACTTCGCTATGATGCGATGTGTATTATGTGTGTGGACTGTGAAGCACTGGCAGTGTCCGTTGAGAAAATGTATAAAATGTAAGGTTTTTAAAATAGATGCATCTGACTGGTTGCATTTGAATTGAGGCGCGTAATAATGATACTGTTCTGTGAGGATGTGCTGTTTTCTCTTTTTTTCCCCATCCCATCGAGACCGCTATGTCCGAGACCAAAACAAGACCGAGACCAAATGGAGTCAAGACCAAGACAAGACCGAGACCACAAAAAATTGGTCTCGAGACCAGGCTTGGTCTCGAGAACTACAGCACTACTTAATACTCTCGTTTATTCAGGGTGCATTTGCTAAATACATGAGGAATTCAGAATGACCACAAAGCAGGAACAGCAGGTGCTGATCTGCTTTACTGCCTCTCGCCTGTAATAACAGATACAAAACATGCTACGAGATATTGAAAATACTGATAGAAGCATCACCAAGTGTGAAGAGATTATTTGTGATTCCCCTGCTATTCCAGAAAGTCTTCAGGATTTATAAGTATCGATGTCATCTCATCTAGACAAAAAGTTATATAAATATAATATTCATAAGTATTGATGCTTTCACCTGACTAAATGTACTGCATGTTTTGCACACACACACACACACACACACACATATGCATATGTGCAAAACATGGAGTATAATTCGGCAGGTGAGCCGATAGCATCAGATTTCACATTTATATAGTAATAGGTACATCAGCTTCTCTGGATGTATAATAAAGTACAAATAAAACCAGAAGAATTGCACATAATTCTGCATGCTGCCAGGAAGCTAATAAACCAAAAAACAAGAATGCTGCACACCATTTCTTTGGTGCTTCTCCATTTGCATATCCTGGAGGGCAGTACATACAAATAAATAGTGGAGTGGTTTATACGAAAAAAGTAATATCTGAAAGGAAGCTTTCCCATACAAAGGGGTAGCGTAATTCCTCAGCCTTCGGGGGATGACTGCCTTGTACTTCCTTTCTAAAGCATGTTCCTCAGAGGAGAAAATTAAGCCCCTATTAAATCAGGCATGACTTAAACAAACAACTGACAGGCAGTGAATAATGATTACTTTTCTCTGATATCTGCACACCCTGCATCAAACGCTATCCTACGAGCAGTGAACCGTGGCAGCGTTCGCGAGTAATGCAAGTCACTGTCCCCCCCTAAGCAAGGCCTCTGGCTTTTTACGATCACGCCGACAGCTGCTAGCATATTTATCAAGCCCTTTTTTAGAACAAGGAAGAACAGGGATGGTAATATATAGTTATTTAATTGTCCTGTGTGCTCCCATCACACGCACAATAGTGGGGTTTTAGACTAGAAATGCTTTCAGCTTTCAGTCACCTTCACTTTTAGGTATTCACCTTAACCCCTGGGCTGCTTCACTTTCAGGTAGTCACCTTCACCCCTGGGCTGCTTCATTTTCAGGTAGTCACCTTCACCCCTGGGCTGCTTCACTTTCAGGTAGTCACCTAAACACCTGGGCTGCTTCACTTTCAGGTAGTCACCTTAACCCCTGGGCTGCTTCACTTTCAGGTAGTCACCTTAACCCCTGGACTGCTTCACTTTCAGGTAGTCATCTTCACACCTGGGCTGCTTCACTTTCAGGAAGCTGAAGTTGTGCATCTGTTAGATGATGCAGGTGATGAGAAATAATATAATGCATATAATTTTAAAAAATAACTGGGGAGAAATTGTATTTTCTACCCATCGTTTTCTGCCAGATGCACATGACTTCAATAAGCTGTGCTTGGTTGGAAGGACAATCAGAATTCGCCCTGATGGTCGCTTTGCAGCTTCTGAAACCGAAGCCTTAGGTCAAGTCGGGTCTTGCCATGAAAATGGTTGAAAACCAACTGCAAAATCCAGTGAAACAAAGAACAGACATTGAAAAAGAAATAGCATACTTTGGTATGGGCTCCCGACTGACATGCTGCCTGAGGCTATTGGCCTGCTGGTTACACCAATAATTGGCTTCTCACGCTGTTAAGTACTGGTGGTGTGAGGCACCTGTTCTGTGGCCAAGAGGCAGCCCCTGGTGAATCCTACAGCCCCTGGTGAATCCTACAGCGTTCCCACTCGCGACCTCACTACAGCACAAAGAGATTAGAGCCGACACAACTGTGACTGAGCTGAATTTTCTACTTCTTTTGCTGCACATTAAGTGGCTTTTAATACACCCAGACACTTCACCGGCTACCAAGAATTTCAGCAGGAAAGGCGTAAATCTCATGAAATGCACTTCTTATATGTAATTTGTGTTCACCTGGATTTATATCCTTCTCGCTATATCCTTAAACTTGCCCTGCAGCACATCTAAGGGAATCACAATTTTTTTAAAAAGTGTGCTTTGTAGATCATGCAGAAATTAAAATGTAATAAAATACATCAATGTTGACAGTTCAGATTAATCAACGTCTGTTGCAGTTACTCTGTTAGAGACTGGCTACTAGCTAAAGTAAATTTCCATCCATTCATCATAAACATTTATTCATGACATCCTGCCATCCTGGTGCCTGTCCCATAAAGGTCAGGGCACAGCGCTGGGGACACCCTGGATGGGATGCCAGTCCATTGCTGGGCACACACACAGACACACACACACGCGCGCGCACACACACGGTCACCAATTCATCTAGCTGCATGTTTTTGGACTACAGGAGAAAACATACACAAACCCAGGAACAAAATGCAAACCCTTCATGCACAGAGCTGAGATAGAGAGTCAAACCTTGAACCCTGGAGGTGTTGCATTGCAACTATGAATGAGGCTGTAATAAACCACTTTTCCATTCTCAAGCTGCAAGACAATATTTTTATTAACCATTATGTCCACTTTAAGTCTGCTGTTTTTGCTTTGCTTGACTGTTAATGGCAGGATAGCCTTTGAAAGAAAGAGCTTTCTCTAGTGATTCCGCAACTCCCCAGAAGTCTTCCCCTCCACGTTATACTGTAGAGGCATCAGTTGGCAGGAATGCCTCCCTTTCATGCCCACAAAGCATCACCAGTGTCCAAGACCCTGAGTACTGTAGGCACTAAGAAAAGCTTCCCTTTGTCTTTCATCATCTCTCACTTTGCTGAACGGGCACTTACCAACCCTTATTGCACGCTGATTTTTTATTTGTTTGTTTTACTGCCTGCACACAGGTTTTCCATTTTCTCCCCAGAGTTCTTCTGTGGACAAATGTTCAGTCATTGCACCTCTTTAGCACACATATAGATATATATGTATTTCTTTTGTAGGTGATTGACGTAATGGAGAATATTTTACTTTCTATTTCTATAAACAATACTACACACTGTGCTACTAACCAATAAGAGTTCACACAACAGATAAAAAGTACTTAGAGATATGTCACAAGAATAGATCCTCTAAAATGCTGACAGCAGCTTTGATGTAAAGTATATTGTCACTTTAAAATGGTATATTGTCTTTTCAGAATTCTAGGCCGTACAAAACTACAACTGAAGTTCAATTATTAACAGATTCACAACAAAAAAATAACAGGAAAATGCTAGACACAGACAATAAATGTTCTAATCATTGTTACAATTTAAAAATAGAAATGTGGTTTGTTGACACAACTGAAGATTATTCCTAACATGTGATATATGTGAAGTTATTGGCATTACAGATATTTTTTTCATATATTTTTATCCTGTTGTACTTGATATGTCCCAGATGGCTACAGATATTAGTGCTGGATTCTTGACATATACCCCCCCTTGTGCTGTTTAACAACCATGGACTACAGCAATTAACAACCATATATTCAATACTGCTTTCATTTATTTCAGAAAAAAAACAACTTAACACTAATCAATCACAATATAATCAATGAGAGTGAATCATATTCATGCGGCTTTTAACTACCACTTTAAGGAAGCCGTGTTGGTGAAAATGCAACATGAGATGCCAACGTCTCCATGAAAGGAAGCCAGCTTCAAGGGCAGATGGAGCGGAAAGTCGATTTCTGTGAGCACAAGCCTCCACCGCTCAGGAGAAAATGCCAGTTTGAACATGGATACTTTCGAAATAATATGTTAGGTTGTTAGTTCTGTTTAAAACCAAGATCTAGCCAGTGTTAATACAGAGTGAATACAGAGTAAAACCCTCCCAGACACTAAATTAAATTTTACAGAGTAATGCATCACATTTCCAGGAAATTACTGCCCCAGAATACATAAGCAGGTTGTTGCCACTTAGAATTAGAGTATACAGTAAATTTACAAAGGAATCAGTGTAACATTGTCAGGAGGCAGCACTCAATCTCAAAATCGGACTATAACAGTGTTACTCTCCGCTATAACGGTCCTTGCAGCCTTTTGCAGTGTCTTGTAGCCTTCCTGCCTGCCACCTTCCTCTCACGTCAACAAATGTAATGAAGATGAATTCAAAGATGTGACAGGTACTGTAAGATCACTGATTATAAAACCAAGGGCGACGGAAGCATCACTTACATGACATGCCGTCACCCTCCCTGACACACTTAGCTTTCCTTGAGGTTAGCAGTTTGCAGTGCTACATGCAGAACAGTAGGGCTGAAGTCAGGTGACTCTCTCCGGGGCGCTGAAGGAACTGATTCAGGCTGGGAATAAATGGCACTCTAATATTGACACTCCATGATGAGCCTCTATTCTGCTCAAAGTAATGAGCATTTCATGTGGTCAGCCATACCAAGGCTAAGTTTTGTCAGTGGCCACATAAGTCATCAGAAATGACACAGAAGTATAAATGAAACTTATTTAACAGTGTATAAGATTACAGAGTGGGAAAGACCTGTCTAAGCTGAAATGGGTGATTGTGACAGTGTATGAGAACTGTATGACACAACTGACAAGGCCTTGAATTTCTTTTTGAAAGTTCTACAAGAACGATTTTTCAAAAGTTTTCATTACCTTACAAGATTACAGAATTGGAAAGAGCTGTCTAAGCTGAAATACGTGGTTGTGATTGTGTATGAAAACTGTGTGACACAAATGACAAGGCTGGGAATTTCTTTTTGAAAATTCTACAAGAATGACTGTTTAAAAGTTTACATTATCTTAATTAGTCTAAATAGATAAGAACAAGCATATTGTTTGGTGATCTCTATAAGATTAATTAGAATTGTGCATAAATTAAGTAGTTTTTCAAAATCTAATAACCAAAAAGAATTATTTCAGTTGTATCAAAAACACAAAGCTGTAGCATTCCAGTTTAACTAAGAAAGGGAAATGAACCAGAGAAACACACACACACACACACACACACATATAAACAAACAGATATAGTACAGTAGTATTAGTGTGTGTGTGTGTGTGTATATATATATATATATATATATATATATATAAAAAAGTGTATTGTGTTTATAGGAACAAAACAAAACACCCAGTTTGTCCTGTTGTTAGGGTGTAAACAAAATTTACAAACCGTCATTATAATGCAAACATTTATAGGGTAATTTACAACATAAACAAGCAAATATGTTTGTGCTCCACCAGGAAAATTAAATTGCTAATCTACAGACCAGCTGGTGCTATTTACCATGTCCATATCAAATATGGGGAGTTTTGTGCTTCCAGAGCTCATTTGGAGCATAATATTTTCCTAGGAGAAAAGCAAACAGTAAAGTGACCGAAAATGTGTAATTATATAGCAGTGCAGCCACCTCTTTTCAATCTGATAGCCTAACACTGCCTGTTATCTACATCGCTGTGGAGGTTTAGAAGTAGGAGACAAAAGGAGCAGACAAAAAAAAGTGTATTACACATACAGGCAAAATGACAGCTCCTCTGAACTGCAGCTTAGCAAATCAGCACTGTGCAGCAATCCGTGTAAGCTGCTACAAATGGGGGCTTCACTTCATAAGAGCCCATCCAATGGTCTGAACACAAGAGGGCTGCTATGACTATTGCTTTACAGTATGACTTCTACTGAATTGTGCAATCAGTTTATGCAACACCGTGTCAAATTAAAACTACAACCTTTTAAAAAGAAAAAAGGGTATTTTTGCATTGGCTTCTTCAATTTAATAACCTACCTGTAACAAAAAAAGAAAAGAAAATCTGCCACCCAGACCTCCTTCAATAACTTGTATACTGCTCTTATGTAATTTCATAGACATAATCAGTTCATTATTAAAGAGAAATATTTCAAATGAATTTCAGAATGTATGAACAAACTAAAACACTTCTTAGCATGTGAAAGGTAGCATTGGTAGATTTTATGCAGGGAACAGTTACCAAGAATATACCAAGGAAAGCACTGATCTGAATGTGACTAATCATTTACTTGATATCATAATGAATCTGATATCATAAACCTATCAGTCTTACTTTCTATCACACACACACACACAGTCAGCCTACAGTCAGTATAGAAAGGTTATTTCACCTAACATGCATTGAACTCTCACAGGATTCAAACCCTTAACAAAGGAGTTTTGAGGCAATAAGCTGAACCACAACGCTTTCTTGAAAATGTGATATAAATTATGTTAAAAGTATTTTAGCATTTTTTTAAATCCATCAAACAGAAGTCATTCTGCATAAAAAAAAAAAACTTCAGCTACAGTATCACTAATAGGTACACAGAACCAGGATGTCAGCCCCAAAACCCGCATAATGGATTTTAATAATTCTTTTAAGAAACACATTTACACATGAATTATATTTACAATGATAAAGAGCCACTTAAGCACATTAGCTTAAGTTTCAATTTAACATTTAAAAATAATAATTATTTTTTGTATGGGATAACTTTGGATCGAGATATTTTTTCCACACTGAGTCATATCATACAACTAACAGTCATCCCATCCCTGTCTGGCTCACTTGCATCCTCCTAACTGGCTGTGACTATCGGCCAACACGGTTAGTCCACTAAAGCCCAGGGGGCCAGTCCGTGGCATGCCCCACGTCCGGGGGGTGGGGGGTGTGGTCTCAGCAAAACGTGGATTTGTGCACCCGCATGGTCAGTGTTGTTCACGTCTCCATTCCAAGAAGCAGCCAGGGCAGCACTGCCCTGAGGGTGCTTGCGATGCAGAGTGAGAGGGTATAAAACAATGGTGAACATTCAGCCAGAGTCTGTGTAACAGTTTTCTAAGACCCTAAGAAAAGTTGGGAGCCTACTAGTCACTGTCATCATGCACATCACCATCATCGTCACACTGAAGAAGCACACACAGCTCATTTTGTATATAGGGGACCATAAATTATTAAAAATGTAGGGGATTATGTCAAGTAATTGTTTACCAAAATTTACAATTTATGTAAACAAACATATTTATTCACAAGTTCTCACTCTGAATGCTTCCTCCATTGGGAAACTGCATTGTTCTTCCTTAAAGAGAGATATTTCTCAACTCTGCCAAAATCACATTCTAAGCTGTTTTAAAGCTCTTCAAAGGGGGAAAAAATAACTTCCAACGATGGGAAATAAAATATTTATAGCTTCAAATATTTATAACTTTTATTGCCCTTTTTCTTAAAACATTGATGAAAGATGTACTTATGGCTCGTTGCAATGTAGTGAACAATAACGTTGCTTTTTGACCTTCTCTTAGGTAAAGCTGACTTAAACAGAAATACACCATATGTAATGCACTAAAATAATCATAAGCGGCTGTTTTGATTGATGATTGCTCATTATATACAGATCTCAACACACCCACATTAGTATTTCATTTAAGCTAATCATTCTGTCAATTATTTTAATGAACCTGTCATTTTAAATGCATCCTTCTCCTATCCCACTCACACCTTCCTGCTTCATAGAGTACAGCATATTTTGCTTTACTTTTGGCAGCCTTTTGACAAACAAAAAAAAATGTATGGAGTCCTGTACTGTCATCTGTTTTCACATATGCCTAAATATTACCTCAACATTAGGGTGCAGACATTTACCCTTATGTACACTACCAGTCAAAAGTGTGGACAAGCCAGGTCGCCTACAAAGGATAGTGACCGAGTGTCACGTCACATGACCTGGCCACGCGACCTAAGCACAGTCGAGATGGTTTTGGTGGAGTCTGGAAAGCGCCAGTGGGTGCTCAGTATATACATGGAACCTCATTAAGGATGGCTGGAAAAGCATCCCAGGAGGCCACCTCATGAGATAAGAGAGTAGGCTCAGCCAGTGCCTGCAGCAATTGGGGTTAAGGGTATTGCTCAAAGGCCCAGTGGTGGATTCACTCTGCCAACAGAGGGATCTGAACCAACAACCTTCTGAGTCCCAACCCATAGAGCTGCCCGCCGCCAACAATTTTATTTATTTATTAAGACTTTTCTGATCATTGCATAATTCCATACATGGTATTTTGCAGTTTTCTATGTTTATAATTATTCTAAAATGTAGAAAATAACCTTTCTGTGGGTAGGTGTGTCCAGACTTTTGACTGGTACTGTATATGTACATTTTGGTACAGTTATATATTATTATTATATTTAAAAGTAATTTTAGGGTATAGTTTTATGGTCAGAGAACAGCAGCCTCACCATCCACTGCCTGCAGTCATCCATCAAGACAGCAATATTTTCATAATAATTAATTTTGATAAACATTATAAAACTTGTAGAAGAGAGGGCTGGTATTCTGTGTTCCGTCACTGAGCTCCTGCCGTGGAACCGTTCACTGGTTCTGGCTTTTCCAGTGTCCCTGTTGTCTCGATACAAATCAAAAAGCTACTTCAGTCTCATTCACAGCATATTGCAGGGCTGCACAGGCCAGAAAGGGGCATTGTCACATTTCTGTCCGTTTCCGCTGACTGAGCAGGCAGCACATTAATGCCACTACCTCCTATCACCTGAATCACAGGCCCTAGGCTAAGCAAGGTTTACTGGTTGGCATCAATGCCAATAACAGATGTATCTTGAGTCAAATTCATAATTTTATACAGGGTTTTTAAACAGCTTGTGTCTGGCATCAAACATGGCTGTGCAGAGACTTTTTGATGGGCAGGTGCTAGAGATGGTAAAAGTTGTCAGCCCAGGGTGGGGGTTGGTACTGGCACTCAAAAGAAAAAGGGCGCTTAATACTATTAAAGGGAGGCCCTTCTATAACACAACAGGCAAAATGGATGGGTGCTTACCCCCCCCCCCCCCCCCGCCCCCCTGCCTGCCATGAATATAATGATGTAGCAGTTTGCATACAAGCTGAGTATGACTGCGCAGAAAAATCATACAAATAGGCTTAGGCAGAGCATAAGTTCCAGATAAATACAAAGACGAACTGAAGGATATGAAATCTGAATGAAATTAATCACATTTATTGAAAGACTTAAGGAATGTCTCAAGGTGTGAAAGCACTTTATAAACACAAAACATGCAGATCAATAAAGGAAAAGGGATTCTGAGGACTTTAGAATGGCACCTGTCTGTATGAATGAATGGCAAACCATTAGGAATAATGATTTCTTAACTCTAGGCAGTTTTCACTGTTTCATTCATAACTGCACCCCAGATAATGTGCTTTACACAAAGACGTCATGGAGCAATGTGCTTTGAGTGAGCTGGTTCAAATTTAATAGTGTTTTTGTTTGGGAACCATATACAAAATATATCATTAGTTTAATTGGACATCCATCCATTTTCTATACCCACTTGTCCTATGCAGGGTTGCAGGGTTAATTAGACATTTCTTGGTTAATTAGACATTTCTTTTTCCTCTGGTAGTTCAGTGTTTACAATTAGCCTACTTTTAAATGTCTTTGGGTAAAGTAGCCAAGTGTGAAACTCAGCAATGTGCCATGGTCAGATAAATCAGTGCCTGCCTTGTATCTGAATGAGACCAATGCCTCTGGGCAGCAAGCAGCCAGCATCTCAAACAGTTTTCATGCTCAGCTAATTTCTTGGACACGCACTTTGTTTTACTCTGCTAACAGGTTACAAGTTAAGCAGCAACTGGGGACATCAGTGTAGACACACACACAGGATGAATTAGGAAATGTGAGCAGGATTACTGGTGATTAATCTATGTTTAATTATCATTCTGATATTGCTTCATAAACCCAGTATTGAAGTGTTGTGCATCTGCAACTGTGTAGAGCTTGCTAGAGTTTGCAGTCTGGTTTGAGTATAACTGCATTAGGGCCAGTGTGTTGGTTCAGTGGACTTCACTGTAGCTCACACCTGTACGGTTGTGGGTTCAATCCGCACCCTGGCTGTGCATGTGTGTAGTCTCTGTGTTGTTCCTGTGTTTTGTGGGGGTTTCTGCTAGGCGTTCAGGTTTATTTCCATAGCGGAACATAGAGGCACATAGCTACACAACCTGGCTAAATGACAGGAATCCTTCACGCCGTCTCTTGGAACTACTGTCCGAAATGCCAGCAGGGGTAAATTGAGGGCTTGCTAATTGTGCATGTTAACATGTATCTGTCCCACTGCGCAAGTGTACAGGGAAGGGGGGGCTTGGCTACGCGCGGGCGGGAAGGGGACGGAGGAGTTCGGGAATCGGGAGTGTGTGAACGAGAGTGGAGGACGATTAAAGTTGAAGTTATCATAACAGTTGTGTGATTATTGGTCTAACATTGGTAGCAGAGGATGGCTGCTGCTGGGAATTACAAAGTGCCGCCATCGTTCGATGAGAAGACGTCTTTTGAAAGTTGGAAAAATGAAATTGAAATCTGGAGACTCGTTACGGACTTGGACAAAAAAAGGCAGGCTCTAGCGATTACTTTATCGCTATCGGGAAGAGCGAGGGAAAGCGCACTGGAAATCGCAGCCCACGACCTCAACACGGATACGGGGATGGATGTTCTTCTAAACAAACTGGACTCTGTGTTTTTAAAAGAAGAAAAAGATCGACAGTACGAAGCTTACACGGAATTTGATCGGATCAACAGACAAAGTGGCACGTCGATGGTGGATTACATTATCGAATTTGAACGACGGTACAACAAGATACGTAAGTTCAAAATGGAATTACCAGATGCAGTGTTAGCATTTAAGCTGCTAGACACCGCGGGGCTAAATACTAAAGACAAACAGCTAGCACTTACCGCTTGTTCCACCATCTCTTTTGATAACATGAAATCAGCCTTGAAAAGGATTTTCGGCGATAACGTCTCTTCGCCACAAGAGAGCGATTCCGCTTACTTCACAAAGTACACAGGCAAGCGTGAACGTCATTCAAACTCAGCGCAACCCCAAAGAACAGCTGCAGGGACTAATCCGCTTGACAAGTATGGGAGGAGAACAAGATGTGCAGTATGCCAAAGCACTTATCACTGGGTAAAAGATTGCCCTAACAAAACAGAACATGTGAAGTTAGCAAAAGCTGAGGGATTAAAGAGTGATGTTGAAGAATGTAATATTACTCTGTTTTCAAACGAATCACCCTCTGATACACAAATATTCATGATGGAAGCTTTGGGGTCTGCCGTAATTGACACTGCTTGTACAAGAACTGTGTGTGGAGAAAAATGGCTTGCAGATTATATAAGTGAGTTACCTCAGAAAGAGTTGCAAAAAATGAAAGATGAAAAGAGCACAAGGCCATTCCGCTTTGGTGATGGAAAAATTGTGCAATCCACAAGGAAAGTGACAATTCCAGCAAAAATAGGACAAACTAGATGCAAGATAGAAACAGAAGTTGTTCCAGCAGATATACCGATGCTTTTAAGTAAGACCTCATTAAAGAGAGCAAGTGCAGTCTTGGATATTGCTCAAGACAAAGCAACAATGTTTGATCAACCTGTAAAACTTGAACTGACATCTTCGGGACACTATTGTGTAAACTTGAGAAATGAGAGCAACCTTAATAAAAAACAGCTAGAGAGAAGTGAGACACCTACTGATGAAGATGAAATTCTCATTGTGACAGAAAACATGACAACAAAAGATAAAGAGACAGTCCTTCTTAAACTACACAAACAATTTGGACATGCATCAGTTGACAGACTGCAAAAGCTTCTGTCTTGCTCAGGCAATAGTGATGAGGAAAGCATTACAATCCTGAGGAATATTATAAAAAACTGTGAAACATGCATCCGATACGGTAAACCAAAACATAAGCCTGCAGTAGGTTTACCCAGGGCTTCAACATACAATGAAACTGTTGCAGTGGACCTGCATGAGCTTGAGCCGGGACTGTGGTATCTACATGCCATTGACCATTTCACAAGATTCAGTGCAGGAAGTATCATCACCACAAAAAGACCTAGGGAGATAGTGAAGCACTTTATCCACTGCTGGATAAGCATCCACGGTCCACCATGCAAACTATTCAGTGACAATGGCGGTGAATTTAATAATGTAGAAATAAGAGACATGGCGGAGAAATTTAACATTGAGGTTAAAACCACTGCAGGGTACAGTCCGTGGAGCAATGGCTTGCTTGAAAGGCACAATCAAATTCTTACTGAAATGTTACTGAAGGTAAAAAGAGACAATGAGTGTGACTGGAAAACTGCTCTGGACTGGGCTTTGATGGCGAAAAACTGTATGCACAATGTACATGGCTACAGTCCCTACCAACTTGTCTTTGGACAAAATCCAAATCTGCCTTCAGTCCTTACTGACAGACCCCCAGCTCTGGAAACTGAAATGAGTACATGGATAGCCCAGCACACTACAACGTTGCATGCCATGAGACGAGCTTTTACAGAGGCTGAATGCTCTGAGAGGATACGAAGAGCCCTTCGCAAACAGCTGCGATCCATTGATGACAAATATGAAACGGGGGACAAAGTCTATTACAAAAGGACGGACTGTCATGAGTGGAAAGGTCCAGGGGTGGTCATTGGCCAAGATGGTGTAGTAATATTTGTCAGGCATGGAGGAACCTATGTCAGAGTACACCAGTCTAGGCTCAGAAAAGTGGATGAACCACAGCTGAGCATGGCAGAAACCGAAGAGGAAAATCAGAGCAAAACAGATGAAAATTTTTTAAAGATCCCAGCAGCAGTACTTGGTAAGGAACACGATTTTGAAAATGAACATGGGGAGATGGCACCAACTAATGGTGAACCAATTGGCAATACAGAAGATGAACTGCCCAGTACTGCAGAAAACAGCGAGTCCTCTGATCCAATACAACCTGGAGAAAGAGATCCCACACTGTCTCACTCAACCACGGATATAGAAGGATCAAAACTTAAAGTTGGACAAATAATTAAATACACAGACAAAGAGACAGGTCAAACATATGCTGGAAAAATAATCAGTCGAGCAGGAAAAACCACTGGAAAAAACAGACAGTGGTACAACGTGGAATATAGTGAGCCAGAGGAAATTGCTGGATCCATGGGTTCCATTAATGTGGAGCAAGTAAACAACCTTCAAGTGACACTATCTGAAGATGCCAAGTCGTGCACAGATAAAAACAGAGACGAAATATTAGTGGTGAAGGAAGACATTTTCTCACAAGCCAAACAAACTGAACTTGATAACTGGAAAAGAAACAATGTGTTTGAAGTGGAGAAAGAAAAAGGTCAGAAATGTATATCAACAAGGTGGATATGCACACTCAAGGAAACACCAGGGGGCATTATACCCAAAGCTAGACTGGTTGCAAGAGGCTTTGAAGAGCTAAACACGCAGGAACTTTCTAAAGACTCACCAACATGTTCCTCCGAGTCCCTGAAGATGGTCATAGCAGTAATATGTCTAAATCAATGGAAACTGAACTCCATGGACATTAAAGCAGCTTTTCTGCAAGGTAAAGATTTAACCCGAGACGTGTACATCCGACCACCTGAAGAAGCACAGGGCAAAGGAACTATATGGAAGTTGAACAAATGTGTTTATGGCCTGGCAGATGCTTCATTATTCTGGTACAACAAGGTGAAAGAAACCATGCAGAAACTGGGGGGCACAGTGTCAAAAGTTGATCCGGCTGTCTTCTACTGGCGAGACGATCTCTGTAAAGTGACAGGAGTACTTGCATGTCATGTAGATGACTTTATGTGGGGTGGTTCAGACATGTTCTCCACATTAGTCATCCCCAAACTGAAAGCTGCTTTTCAAGTTGGACGAGAAGAACATAACAACTTCAACTACATTGGGATGGAGGTTCACTCTTTTCAGAATGAAATACAACTACAACAAGACACGTACATAAAAAATCTACAGCCTATTCCTATTGATCCCGGCAGGGCACCACAGCGGGAGGCTCCTTTAACAAATACAGAAATGGACATGTTAAAATCCAAGATTGGACAGATACTGTGGGTAGCAAGACAGAGCAGACCCGACATCATGTGTGACATTTCCATCCTGGCATCAAGCACAAAACATGCTACCATTCAGACAATGCATTGCACAAACAAACTGATCAGAAAACTTAAATCAGAGGAGGTAACCCTGAGGTTTCAGTTCTTGGGCGAAAGCAAATCCCTCAAATTAGTGGTGTTTAGTGACTCCTCCATGGGCAACCTCTCAGACGGAGGCACACAAGGCGGACATTTTATCATGTTGATGGGAGAAGGAGGAAAGTTTTCGCCCATATGTTGGCAGTCAAAACGGATCAGGAGGGTCGTACGGAGTACACTAGCAGGAGAGACTTTGGCCCTTGCAGATGGGATCGACAGTGCTGTTTTTCTGGCTGCACTCTATTCTGAGCTCACCACTGGTGATGGTAGACACAACATCTTGCCAATCGTCTGTGTAATAGACAACCATTCCCTTCTTGATGCTGTCAAGTCCACAAAATCTGTAACTGAGAAGAGGCTTCGGCTCGACATCAGTGGCATTAAAGAACTTATGCACACAGGGACTATTCAGCACATCATATGGACATCTACTAAAGAGCAGCTTGCTAACTGCCTGACAAAAGTGGGAACGTCAGCACTTGGACTCCTAAGAGCCCTGAGAGAAGGGGAATGGCAGCTAGAAAGCTGAAAGGACTAATGAAAAATAAAAATAAAAATTAACACTCATAAAAATGTTTCTTTTAAACACTAGTTTGGAGTGTTATATTATGTTTAGCTGTTATATTGTTCAAAAAAAAAAAAAAGGAAATTGTTCTAATCTGTTTTCCTTTCCTTAAAAGAAAAAGGGGAGATTGTTAACATGTATCTGTCCCACTGCGCAAGTGTACAGGGAAGGGGGGGCTTGGCTACGCGCGGGCGGGAAGGGGACGGAGGAGTTCGGGAATCGGGAGTGTGTGAACGAGAGTGGAGGACGATTAAAGTTGAAGTTATCATAACAGTTGTGTGATTATTGGTCTAACAGTGCACAGAGGTGGTAATGGCCTGTAATGAGTACTTAAGTCGACTATTAATGTTGCCGCACACTCCACTGAACTCTAAGCACAAGAAAATGCTCCTTCGTTAAAAAATACTACAGCAAAACAAAAGTGGCAGTTCACCCCCAACAGCCTTCGCCACGACTACTGCCAACATCATTCATGTTAAGATGTTTTTCTGTGCAATAAATCAGAGAAATGCAATTACTAAAAGAAATTAGCTAAAGATGTATTACCTCACCAGAAAGCATAACGGCTGAGTGTGCAGCTCAGTTGCCTCACACCTACTGGCTTGGAGGTTGGACTCCTGCCTCTTCTTTGCGTGTTTACATCATGGAATAACTTGGGTTTCCTCCCACGTTCCAAAGATATTCAGCTGGGCAAAGTGGCATCTTTCAATTAACTATGGTGTGGTTGTATTAATTATAATTACTTCCATAATTCCAACCAATTTGCTTTGGGTGATTTCAAGGGCGTAGAATTGGCTATGGACAATATTCCAATATTGTGGGGGGGTACTGTGTGTGTGTATATGGGGGGGGGGGGTAATGATTGTTTACTGGTGCTTCAAAAACATCAGCAAAGTAGCATGTTTGAGTTTATTTGCTGTTTTTGTGTAGCTGTCACATAACTGCCTTCAGAACTGAATATGCTTTAATTACACGTTAATGAATGAAATTCCAGCATCCTATGAATTGGAAAGACCTCCTATTTAAGGTGTCCTCTGTCCTGTGCTGTGTGCTTCCACATGGTGAGCTAGCATTGGCTAAGGGCTTATGAAGAATGGATGGATGGATGGATGGATGGATGGATGGATTTTCTACTCTAATTCATTGTTAACTGTATGCTTGTTTTAGCTGCTCTGTTGCTGACTCCTAGACTAATACACTTTGCATTGTGTATGGTCACCTTCCTCAAGCTTCACTCTTAACATGTTTAACAGACATATTGTACTGTACATTGTCCACCCTCCTTTAAACAACAATTATACATACTGAACATAAAAGCCTATTATATTAAAAATTCAGGTTAACTACAATGGTTTGTAATAATGAAAAGGGCTGGGCCTGACAGGCAGCATGAGCACTGCTTACTGAATCACTGCTGTGATGGTTCCCACACACTTCTAACAGTGGCAGCATGCTGACATGTCCCAGCAATTAGGATAATAATCAATGAAATATCACACAGCTGGTGAGCAAAGCGTGACAGCAGATAAGATGAGATATTAATTTGCACCAGTGGTTCCCAAGTACATGCTTGACCCATGTAGGATTTATCACTCTGCTCTCCTTCATTTGTCTCAATATTACAGAGTCTTAATACAAATGTAAAACATGTCTGGCAACTATACACAGCTCAGCATTGGAACAGAACCTTGTTAAAGGGGAACCATAATGTAATATGTGTGTGTACATATTGTTATTACTCAATGGATCAAATAAGAGGATTCTGTGTTTGTGAAAATGTCCTCATCTGATATGAATATGCATAAAATTAAAATGAATTACTATATGGTCTGGACCAGTGATTTTCAACCCATGGGTCATGAGGCAGATCTGATCCACAATCAGATTCCCTAGCCCTAAGCCAAGAATTAACCTATATAAATGGGCCTTGGATCTGCAAATGCTTAGCGCAAATTTAGTGAACACTCAACCAATCCAAGCAGCCAAACCACAGATGCTAAATTTAAAATTCACTGGTATATCCAATCAGATTTGTGCGATAGGCATCAATTGGCGCAAATTGCAGAGTGCTCTGCATGCTTTATCATACAGTAGCATTAACTTAAACCTATACTTGACATAGGGTCGCAACTGAGCTGGCATGGTAAATATTGGTTTGCGGTGCAATAAAGGTTGAGAACAATTGGTCTGGACCACATCTAATATGGAATTTTGACGTCCAAAATAGTTGTCTACCTTTTAAATATACAGTTGCAAGAAAAAGCATGTGAACCCCTTCAAATTACCTGCATTTGCATTATGTATAAACATGTCTTAGTGGTGCCAATTGATTAAAAAACTAGTGCAGTTAATCACAATAATAGGCTGTGATTAATTATGATTAATAATAAATTTAAAATGGCAGTATCTGCTTGTACTTTTTGGAAGATGAAGCATGTGTGGTTTTGGAACAAAGAAATGCATGACAAACTGGTAAGTTGCCAACATAATCAGCAGCTATGCTTTTCGGAAACGTATCTCCACTCAGCTTTTATTTTTCACTTGTGCGTTGCAACTTCGCTTCTTCCATTCTTGTGAAGAATGGTGAGGACATTTTGCACTGCTCGGCCAGCAGTTAAAAGTAGTGAAGTGAAGAATGAAGGGCACACAACTGCAGAGCCAAATGAACTTGGGTGATGGTGAAGACTATCGCTACAGAACTGAACAATATTGTAATATTAGTCACCTTTGCACTGTTACGCGATATTAGAAACCCCCCCCCCCCCCCCGAAATTGTATTTCTTTATCCTTTGTAAGTACTGTACTTGAAGTTTTGTTTTTGTGTTAAATGCATATATCCCGATATTGCATCATTAAAATCATATCTCAAATCATCTCCTCAATCCATTGGGGCTCTTTGTAAATCTTGGGTCAGACATTTAGGATAAAATGGCTTTTTGCTTTAAAAAGGTTGCCGACCTCTGATCTATACTTAGTTAAATGACTAAGTAATATGTAATATTTACAGCAGCAGGTCAATGTGCCGATCTGTTGTTGGGCTTGAGTTTTTCTTAAGTTATGAAGGGTTTCTGATGATGTAGTTAGTTAAGGTTATTACAGTTAGGCCTATTACAGCAGCGTTCAAAATTAGAAAACAATTGACGTTTTTTAATTTAAAAAGTGGCTGTTTGTCCGAATTTGCAGAATTCATGAATTGAAGAGATGTATTTTTATCGCATTTCCTCAGTGACAACTCTCTCACATGACAAAATAAAAGGTTGCAGCTCCTCAATCAGTGTAAACAAAACCCAGACATGTGGTCTTGTTTATGGGAGTCTTTACGTGTTTTCTTGACTCAGTAACAACTGTTAGGTTATCGGATTGATGTACTATTAACAGCACTACTTGTATGGGCATAAATTACATGGGGGATGGTGGTGCCAATCAGACATAGTCAAAACCGGCTAATACCCCCCAATAATCATGTGTCCCCCTAAGTGGGTGGAGACCTCAACCTCCCCAATGTTCAAAGCAAAGTTATACCCTTGGCTATTTTACAAATAGGTGGGAAATCAGGATTGCTTCATGACTCAGTGACTCTAGTCATTTTTATTCTCCTTAAAAAGCTCTAAAATACATTTAGTTCTTCCTATATATATTTGAAAAGTAGACTGTTTGAACTTTCTGGGGTGTCTTTTAATGTTTCAATGACAAAATCTCATGGAGTTTTTTAGAGAGTTTGATGAGAGTTCTGTTTTATCCCATGGAGAAGATTACTTTCTTCACAGGGATAATTTGCATTAAAATCATAAAGCGCGTAAAGGTTTCCAGATTAATAACAAGCATTAACATTAAGTGCTAAAATTGACAGCACTAATTTCTTAAAATATGGACTGATTCTCATAGAAGTTACAATAATGTACAAACACAATCTGTTAACACACAAATGATTGTATTGCGTTTCTCATGTGAAAAAAGGTTGAATGTTTGATTGAAATTTTATGTACCTTTTATGATGAGCTTTCAAAGTTGCTAAGTGTTACTTTACTAAAAGGACTGTAGTTTTAATTAATTGCAACCACAACACTTTTTTTCTCTTTTTTTGGGTTAGTGCTCAGTATCATGTAAATGTTTTCAATACCAGTACGAGGATGATACCTTGATTTTCATACCAGTTTTTGAGCAATATTTTTTTTCAATACCAATATGTTTTCAAATCAATATTAACAACAACAAAAATGCATTAAACATTACAGCACAAATCTTCTAAGCCTGTGTGTTAGTTATCAGTTAGTTACTGAGGGGATCGATCGCAATCATGACAGGACACCACTTTTTATTCATATTTTACTTTTATGACCTGCAACATGTTTGTAATTCATGAAGTAATCTGGCCTTTCATTTTCCACAGAATAAAAAACAGAGTAATGTTATCCCACCCATGAGCGCTGTCAAGTTTCACAACCAGCACTGGCAATACACGCAAGCAAAAAGGTATTCAGTCTTATTGAGGTACAAAATAACCCAATCTGCTGTGTCTCTTTTTCTGCATTTCGCGTAACTTCCATTTTACTGCCAATGCTTGTAGTCAAGCAATCAGCAAGTAATCACTGTAAGCACCTCCACAGTAGTGCCTGTAAGGACCTGACGCTGGACAGAGTTCATTGATCTCGCTCACACACACACACACACACACACAAGCATATGCATACACACCAACTCTCGCTCACTCTGGGTGTTTTATGTGATATACAACAATATATGGGGGCATATTTGCAAGTCACACTGGTGCGTCTACTTATAAAATTTAGTCTCCAAAAATGGTTGCAAAATGCGAATAAATGGTCGCAGCCTGGAACCCTGTGGAGCCACAGTTCTGATTTCATTTTTTATACTACATGACAAACAAAAACCTCCACACACACACATGAACCAGTTCACAAGTTTGTCTCTGAGCATATGTGTTTGTTACGTAACATTACGCTATACAGCCAATCACCAGCGACTTTAGATCTTTACAGAAGTATGCTGCATGCTTAGTACAGTAGCTCACAGGTGCTGAGACTTAATGTTTGGGCATTGGAATTTGGCACCGAAAGATAATTAATGTTTCGGTCCTCGATAGGATCGTAGCATTTCGGTCGCTACCACAGAAGTACCAATATCGCAAAGGCATCAAACATTTCACCTTTCGTTTACATGCGAAATTCGAGCATGAGCATTATACTGCAATCATGTAATAGCATAAACCAAGAGGTATAACTCAGAAATAATAATAGTACAGACATTTTTAAAAGGCACAAGCTATTGAGATTGGTTTGGTTGATATCGGACTGAAATGGGGGGGAGGGGAGTAAACTTACACGTGACCATGTAAAGAAAAATTTATATTTCAGAAAATAAAGCAGTACAAACGACAATGTCAACAGCACAAACAATTGCGATTGGTCAAAATTAGAATGGGGGCCAACTTCACGCTGGTGATGTCACCATGTAAACAAACATTCATATGTCAGAAACTAAAGTAGCACAAAAGAAAATTTCAATGGCACAAACCGGCACAAAAAATTGAGATCAGTTTAAATAAAACCTGAAATATACGGGGGGGGGGGGGGCAACTTCACGTGGGTATGTTCAATGTAGTAAAGAGGAATCCAAGAGTAACAGCTAAAGGCTTGTAGGAGAAGAAAATCTCTGCAAGACTGATGTTTGCCAAAGACACACTTCACTACACTACTGAGAAAGTGTTCCGTGGACTGATGAAACTAAGGTTGAATTATTCTAGATGAACACACAGCACTGTGCATGGACTCTGCATACCAATATGAAAATATCATCCCAAGAGTGGAGTACAGTGGAGAGAGCATCTTGAGTTGGGGCTGCTTTGCTGCCTTAGGGCATGAACAGCTTGCAATCACTGTGGGGAAAATGAATTTCCAAGATTATAAAGGTATCCTACAGGATAATACCAGGGTGACTGTGCGCTGCAGCAGGAAAATGACCCTAAACATCAAAGTAAATCTACTACAGAAAAAGAAAAAAAAAGAAAATTCACATCTTGGAGTAGCCCAGTCAAAGCCCAGACCTTAACCCAAAAGAGTTCAAGAAAGCCGTTCCCACCAGAACAAGAATATGGTTGAGCTGCATCACTTCTATGAGGAAGAATGGTCGAGAATTCCTGACAAACATTGCACACGTCTGTTCTGCAGCTACTAGACGCACTTGTTTGAGGTTATTACTGCCAAAAGAGGTTCTACCAGTCATTACTTGAGATTTAGATGAAGAAAAGATTGCATTTTATGGCCAGTTAATACGGAAATCAGGTAATTCCAAAGGGCTCACATCCTTTTTCTTGCCACTGCAATTCCCATATGAAAGTAAATGTAGTGAAAAGAGCTTGGTTAATGTGTTATCAAATAAATGTCAGCGTGTTTATGTCTTTACATGAGTGTGTGCCTCTTGACTTTTTGTGAGTGAGTATGGGCTTCCGTATAGCACTCTGAATGGGAATGTCCACCGTGATGGAGAGACAATCGATTTATCTGGTGGCATCTGCAAGAGAAAACAGCTTCTTGCTTAATGTGTTCAATGGCTTTGAAAAACACAGAGGAGATGGTGTGTTTCTGGTGGGGAGGGGCGAGGGGGTGCCGCACTAACTGTCTGATTGATGCCTTTCAGATAGCTACAGTGTCATGATGTTAACCCCCACATGCAAGGTTTAAAGGGAGAGTGAATGATAACAGGGATAGATAGGCCTTTTACACATTTACTGCTTGTCTTCCTCCGTGGATGGAACAACCAGTCCTAACCGTCTTAATCAACCATAACCATATTTCGTGATATTTGACATTTTATGCTTCCAAATTGACTTTTCAGACACATAGTCATCCACCCCTAATCTACCCCAGTAGATTCAAGTTTCAGGCCAGGCAACTCTTTTATCGAGTCTGTTAAATGGTAAATAACAGGATTTTAAGTAGTACAAATATGGCTTTAATAGTTTTGAATTTGAATGAAATGCAAGGTCAGTCAGTCCCCACTCTGTAACTGAAACACCTTCACAGCAGAGACTCTGCGATCAGCCAAACGCGATGGTGCAAACAGCAGCAGCAAAGTCACCGCTGACTCACTGCTCAGTTGTTTACAGTTTAATATCGGAGGCTATTATTTGCCACAGAAAATGCCACATGGCAAGCAATGTCAGTATGTTTCTGTTATTTACCCTATGTAGGTTTCCCAGAGAGTAGAGAATGAATCTCTCCAAAGATTATGTCATGAGGTCTGTCAGTGAGCAAAATACGTGACCAGAGAGCAACTGCAAGGTAGGGATTTCCAACCCGCGGTTTGAAGAAGCATCTCCTAAATTGACAAATGGACAAGGAACCCTACCTCCCCCCCTTCAAAGATAGGCATAGTAAAGCATCAGAGGAGAAGGGGGTCCCCAGCTTGAATGAATCTTCATTTGAAGGTCCCTGGTAAGAAATGTCAAAGACCCCTGATATAAAGAATAATCTTGCAGAAATGCTATTTTAAAAGGAGTTTCCAAAAGTACTGGGCTAGAAAAACTACCCATGAGGTATGAATGAAGTACCTCTATGAATATGGACATTACTGAGGATGAGAAGCCAGGAGTGGGTCAGTGTGGCCAAGAGGCGGAGACACTGCAGATCTGCTCTGGAGTCGTGGCTCCATTCAGCGGAGGCTGACATGGAGAGGATTTCTGCTGCTGGTTTATACCTTCCAACAAAAGAAACGCAGAATCCCCATCCTGCTCCCCAGTAATAGGGTCTTTTTAGCACAATGATAAAATACCAATGGAGGGTAAATCAGTCACATCGCTTAGCCTTCGATTTATGCCTTCGAGTTTAAGCTTAAATCAGCATTTCTTAGAAGGTAACAAAAACCCCTTTTGTTATAGCATGCATATCATTTGAACATAGAATTTATGCAGCAGCAAGGTTTCTACATATTAGGCAGGTCATTGTAAATGATTCAGACTTGATCTCAACTGAGTCTATCCTGGGAAGACCTACACACTCTCTAACCAGAGTATGAATATGAATATTGGAAAACTAATACAAATAATAATTGCACCACCATTATTCATCACCAGTCCTCCATAGTGCAGTTCTACAAATATTCATGACTCTCAAAACTCACTATATTACAATGATTTTTATTATATCTATAAATTATATAAAGCAAATGAGAGTACATTTCCGCAATTCCCATGTCAACTGCTTCTGTGTCTTTCAGTACAGTCAACATTTGGGGTTTTAATATTCCAATTTCCTTATGTGTATTCTAATTCCTACATGAATCATTAATCTCTGGTTAGTGGCATCACACAAATAACACAACACTTGACATTTAAATAGCAGAATAAACTCAAACCAAAGGTCCTGAGCTAAACTTCATATATGGTTATATGGATGTAGCATGAACATAAACCAAAACATTAGGAATAATTTAACTCTTCATTATTATATTGGTATCATCATACTTATTCAAAATTTATCTGCATGCATAAGACCTGATAAAGAGAACTTCTTACTCTGTGGAATTGTGAATTATACATTCCCAGAAAGCATTGCACAGAAGTAAGGGCTTTAATAACTTCTTCTTTTATTACATAAATACATCCTGGTAGGTATTGGGTGATTATCCTTCAGGTTCAAGCAGCTTGTCTACAGGGAACACTTTGCATTGATTGAATCTATTTATAATATTTGTTATTCGATTCCAAACTCTAACCTTGAAGATTCAGTAATTACTTAGACTTATAACAGAAAACAAACCTGGAATGTTGTTCCTTATCTTTAATCCCGCTGTACCTAACTGACCCTGTCCTGTTATGGAATCAGTACTCGTCACTGTTTAAGCCCTCTATTGTGCACTTCCTTGCTTGTGATAATTAAAAACACCTAGACCCATTTCAATATTGCTGCTTCTACTTCTGGGTCAGTTAGTGAAACATCACAAAATTACCCTAAAGAGTATAAAGCAGGTTTCCGCCGGGGCTCCGGTTTCTTCCCACGGTCCAAAAGCGTGCAGGACAGGTTGATTGGTGAGTCTAAATTGGCCCCGTAATTGTGTGTGTGAGTGTGTGCACCCTGCAGTGTGTTGGTGACTGCCTAGGGTCGGTTCCCGCCTGTGCCCCTTGCTCCCGGGATAGACTCCGGTCCCAAAGCGACCCCGTTTGGGATTAAGCAGTTATGGTGATGGACGGATGGATTGAGTATAAAGCAGTCTCCACCAATGAGAAAAAAAGCTAATGCAGTTAATGAAACCTTTTCTATTTCAAAATTTATCTGCATGCATAAGACCTGATAAAGAGAACTTCTTACTCTGTGGAATTGTGAATTATACATTCCCAGAAAGCATTGCACAGAAGTAAGGGCTTTAATAACTTCTTCTTTTAATAACTTCTTTGTTTGTTTTCTGTTATAAGTCTAAGTAATTACCCAATACCTACCAGGATGTATAACTTCTTCTCCCGGGATAGACTCCGGTCCCAAAGTTTGGGATTAAGCAGTTACAGTATGGTGATGGATGGATGGATTGAGTATAAAGCAGTCTCCACCAATGAGAAAAAAAGCTAATGCAGTTAATGAAACCTTTTCTATAAAGAACTCTTTGTGTTCATACAGCATTTCTGTAGCTACTCTCTTTCAATACTGCCATGCTGCTATTGGTAAGAGCAGTGATTTAAAGTCTACAGCACTATTGGGTTAATGTGACCCCCTTAACTATAGTTATTAATCAGTCCTGTGGAATTAGACTGACAGCAGTATGATTACTTTGTAGACATTGTGTCCTGGACACAGACCTCTACTGGTCTAACAGTGTTATCCGGTGTTACCTCCATATTATGAAGTCATTGATGCAGTTCAGACTCTTCACTAATTTTGATACTTGGTAATGCCCACAAAATCAAAAAGAGGCCTACCTTAGACTGCTTTCATGTTGGGATATGGTTGCAGCAGGCTCACGCTCTGGCATTGACGTAAAGCTCACTGGCAGAAGGAATTACTATGTCTGTAAGACCGGTCCCTGTGATTCTAACAGACAATGTGGGCCTGTCAGAACACCTTCCCACCTAACACTGTGCTAACGTTAGTGCTTCTCAAAGCTCATGACACAGCCTAGCCACAAATGAATCACACTGAACATGAGATCTGAAGGGAACATGGAGGCCTCCAAAACATTAGTAAATTCTTAAGCTTCTGAGAGCAGCTGTTTTGTGTGCATCTATCACATCAATAATAAATCTATCTGTAATATTAGACTCATGCACTCCAACAATCATCAATAGTTCAATGGTGAAAAGGGGCACCTGAATTTGATGAATTTATGTAGGGAACCCATCACAACAAATAATTCCATAACACCCTGGCAGTTAGATTACATTTGTCGGTTATGGCACACGCTACCATTAGCCACATGGTTGACATGTTCTCTAGCATTTTGCTGGCCCTTAGCGGTCTAAAAATCAATATACAAATCCAGAGGTGCCTATGACTTATTACAAACTATGGTCACTTGGTTACGGAGCCTTAATGAGAAAGGATCACTTGTAATTTCTCACATAATTACAACTCTTACAAGGAAGGTTCCCTGTGGAACCTAAGCTAAGTGGACATTGTTGTCCCTAAAGTCCACCTCAGTCTGTTATTAAGTAATCCCTTCTGGAAACACAAGGCAAAACAAACCAGCAGTTGTCCTTCTGTTCCTCCATGCTTGGTACAATACAGTCTAGAGAGTCAGCCTCAAGCACAGCTTAAGAATTTTGAGCACTTCGGACGAGTCCCTGCGTTACTTTCTGCAGAAACTTGGCAGGTACCAATCTGCCTGCTAAGCATTCTGTTCGACCTTCTTTTCTCAGTGATAAAATCTCTGTCCATTGTCATGTAAATTATAATCCACCTCTTTTAAAAACATGATTTAAAATGAGTTCCAGCATAGAGGTAACATTTGGACAGGTGTGCTGCATCCAACACAACTGCTGACACACACCGTGGTGAGTGATACGGTGTGATACCATGGTTACGGCTGACAGGTGTGTGTGGTTACATCAATAGGAGGAAAAGTGTTGTTGAGAGGCAAATAGATTTTTCTTTCTTCTGGTTCATTTTGTTTTAGTAATGCCACAGGTCATTTAAAAACTGGTAAAAAAAATAGTAAGTGGTTTAGTCTGCAGGTTGATTTTTTTACCCAGTGAATTATTATGGGACTGGCCCATGATGAAAATGATTTTTCGCCATCCCACCCACGCTACAATTTCTGGCTCCTCTATTGGCTGACACAAATGCGCTCCTTCTGTCCACCCAAGGGGAAAATTGTCTACATTTCCTTTACTCCCCATAGATATATTCTACAGGCATCTGTCACACCATCAACCCTAGCCAGCCTGCTGTCGTCAAGCTTAGACTTTTGACATTTGTATCATGTGACGTGTCTGGGAACTGGGTGTTCTCTCCTGCGCAAAAAATACAGCATAGCCCAACACCCCCCAGCAGCCAGCATATCTACAGGAAACCTCTCATGTTTTTTTGTTTGATGAGGGTCACAATGAAGACATAGCAGGTCCACACTGAACACTCAGCAAGGCTACATTCAAACAGGAAACGCGATCGTCAAAAGATTCTGGTGCAAATGTATATTAGGCCTGTCAGTCAATAAATTTTATTAATTGCAATTAATCACATAAACTAAGTGATTAATTGCATATTCAGTGTTATAATTTGTTGGAAATACATTGCAATTATATTCAAGAAAAAATATTACTGGTAAGATACATTAACCCTCAATGGGTCCTTGTCAGAAAGTTACGTTCCAGGTCCTTGGGGTTCAAGTTGCACCCCTATCCATTGGCATATATAATTCAATGGTACCAAGCTCAAATTCAATTAACTAAAGTTAAGATACATTTATTAGTTAACTGAATGATGCTTGCACAGCTTACGCAGTGAGATAGTGCAGTTAAAGGGGTTGCGGCAGTGGGGGGGGGGCAGCAGAGGGGACTGGTCATATAATGCACATTCCGACTGTATCCTCTTGCAGAATGTGTCGAAGATCTTCAGCTGTGGAATACCTAGCCATGGTGTTATATCTTTTCTAACAGTTGAAATGTAAACAAAACAAAATGGCTGACTTTTTTTAATATCCGAAAATGTTCTAGAATATAATAACATAAAAAATTATAGTAGCAATTATCACTAATTAACTGAATTTGTCGATCATATCAATCTCATAAATTAACCCTAAAAAGGGTTATGTAATAGCAACTGGACTTTGTTTTTCATAGAAGACGTTTTGCACTCCATCCAGAGTGCTTTCTCAATTCTGACTGACTGGCATAGCAGGTTGATGAACCCTGTGGAATCCTCAAGTTGTTAGCACTAGATGGTCACCTGTGTGTTTTTGTTGTTCCTCCTGGCTTTCATGTGTTTCACTGATACCACCTGAGGCCGAGCGTGAACGACTTTGGAAGCGTCTTGGCAAAGTTGAAAGAACTGCATTGTAGGTGGACCGGGAGGACAACTGCTTCAAATGAACGACCGTCGTTGAACAGAGGAGGTGGCCTAAGACGTCTATCACCTACCTACAATGCAGTTCTTTCAACTTTGCCCAGACTCTTCCACAGTCGTTCACGCTCAGCCTCAGGTGGTATCAGTGAAACACATGAAAGCCAGGGGGAACAACAACAACCCACAGGTGACCATCTAGTGCTAACGACTTGAGGATTCTACAGGGTTCATCAACCTGCTATGCCAATCAGTCAGTCAGAATTGAGAAAGCACTCTGGATGGAGTGCAACACTTCTTCTATGAAAAACAAAGTCCAGTTGCTATTGCATAACCCTTTTTTAGGATAACCATGACCTGGATAACTGAGAATCTCCACAGACATCTGTCATAAATTAAGGTTTTTTTGGGGTGCATTTTGCACCCCCGAAGAAAGTATGCCAGCGATAATTGACGTCAACACTTTTTCTATCATTTTCTGCATGACCGTATGTAAAACTGGTGCACTTACAATGTCCTAGAGGATAACTGCTGTAATTTTAATAACAACATGGTAGTAGCCATAGAAATGGGCAGGGGGTGCAGAACGCACCCCAAGGAACCATTGAGGGTTAATACATTATCAAACAAATAAGGCAGAAGTTTGCTACTGTTAAAATAATTTTTGTTTTTACAAAAACATTAAACATGATAAAAGGATCTTCCGTGGTAGACAATCTATAACAGGCTTGACTTTGCATATGCCTTAAATAAATTCCAAAATTTATCAATAAAAATTACTATAAGTAAGTAATATAACTTTGAGGGAAAGAAGAGAAAAAGGCTCCGCAAGTTATACTACAAAGAAAAAAATAATTACAATTAATTTTTTAAAGCAGTCCGGCAGTTTGCATTTCTAGATAAAACACATGAGCAGAAAAATTGTTGGTGAGACTTCATCATCTTTACATGGATTTTAGACCAAAATCTCCATGTAAATTTACATTTAAAAAAACTGGCAGAAGAAACAATAATGTTTCTATGTATGTATGTTTTTTTTTTTAATCTACTGTCAAATACTTTAAGGATGAAATTTGAAGAGTCCAATACGAGTTGTACCTGCTTGCTATTCCCAACAGTGGAGTCAAAATACATTTCTAAGGTGTAATAAGCGATAACAAGCAAAGGACTTCATTTTGTCATTAAAGAGATTGTCATTGTCTTGTTTTCTGACTTTATCAAGCATCGTAAATCAACAGCGTAAAACGAATGTTCTCATTTGTGCATTGTCCAAATCCAGCTTCCAGTCAACCCCAAAAGGCCAAAACTCATGATGGTAGCAGATGAAAAACGTGGTGAGGAAAACTCAATAAATGCAATATCCTGAACCCAAATGTAGCTCTACAGTAAGCTGTTTGAGTGAATACAATTAATAAGAAATTAAATAATAATAAATAATAATAATGAGTTATAATTTTTTTTATTAATCACATGCGTTAGCATGTTAATTTTGATACTCCTAATACATATTGATCTAGTGTAGTGATGCTATGAAGAAGTCCATTCTCATCAAATTAAGTATTTTCTGAGTAAACATTTGATTTGACAATAGTGAATGGGTTACCTATTAGAAAATGCTAAGTAAAAATGGTAATCACAATAAATCAATAAATATGTTTTTAGATATATCTGTGTGTGTGTGTGTGACCAAGATAAAAAGTTACATTCAAATTCTGTTCCATGTGTTCTTAAATCTTGCACAAAATTATTTTAATAAGTGTAAGGCTTATAACACTAAATCCATGACAGCTGTAATAAAATCTTATTTTAAAACATGGCCAGAGATAAAGCCTTAAATGTCATTAGCCCTTCTTGTTGCATGCATCTCTGCCTTCATCAATCATCTTAACCAACTAATGAATTATATATAGAAATTGGGTAACAGATTAGGCTTATTATGCAAGAGATTGCAGAAATGTCTTTGCCTGTTTAAAAATATTTGTGTCAGAATTACATATGATTGAGAAGATGTGGTAAGTAAATATATGTAAATGTAAAACAGCTTGTTTTCATTAAACATGTTAAATCAATCCACCCATTTTCTACACCCGCTTGCCCTTTGTAGGGCAACATCTGCACTGTCAAAAAAGGAAGGATGGAAGGAAAAAAGGATGATTAATTCATAAATACGACCATTTTCCCCATGTGGAATCATTGAGGACAACAGATACACTATAAGATATTTAGTTTAGTTATTTTTGCTTTCCACTGAGGTAAATTTCTTGTGCAGTTTAACTTCATGCTGAAATTGCACCAAAGATTGACTAAATGCTTATTAAAAATATGTACTTTTGGATGATCTACTGTACTTTTTCACAAGAGTAATTTGTAGGGATAAACTGTCAATCTACCCTATGAATTAAATTTTCATGTCATTCTCTGCTGTCTTTCACTTTAAACTCGTTTTTATCTTGTACACTGTCAGTCCATGGCAGTCTTCTCCCCATGGTTACAGATAAACAGCATCATAAGTAGAAATTAATAATATTTCTCAGAATATGCGCCTACTATGGTAGTGCAGTGCATCTTCTTCTGTGGGAATGATACAGAGTGAGTCGTTCCCTTGTATTTACATGTTTCAGTGAATATGAAATCACTGTTGGAAGATGATTACAGAAATGATTACAGAGACACCCTGAGGATATCTGCTAAAATGCATCTTGACAGCCTTGACAATAATGTGGTTAGGCAATAAATAAATAAATAAATAACAGAAAACTGTAACAATAGCAATATCCCTCAGGTCTGCTGCTTTACCTGGCCTGACCAAGAAACTAAATTAATAGTCATTGTTATCTTTACTGGCACACTTCAGATCAGCATAAGTATCTTTCTTTTTCATGAGTTCAAAGGAAATATTTCATTGTGCGTGATAGAATAGAAAATGCAAACATTTCTGGTGAGTCAGATATATGAGAAGAGGATTTGCCAAGGATCTATTTTAACTCTTTACAGTACATGCTCAACAAACCATGCATTACATTCAAAGGGCTCAAGGAGCAAGTGTTTAAGAAGCTTCTGAGAAGCTTTAATGTTAGAGCAGGAGTAAAAAGAGGGGAAAAGCAGGATCCTTCTGAATTACATGGGTGTGAGCAATCGGGGGATCATGTCACTTCTGCATGGGTTAGATTTGAAGAAGCAGACCTTAATCGGTGCAGCTGTGTGATGTTTAGTCATTGCTGAGCATCCCATGGGACGTAGCACAGACACAACAGGGCCAGGAGGTAAGGAGAGAGGAAGACCATCAGCTCACTCACTTTTCTGCACAGGCAGTAAATAGGTCAGCTTTAGAACACAGAAGGGCCACAGCGAGAGGCTGTCCGACAGAGAGAGCAGCCCAATTATTTTTAGAAATAAACACGCTGGTGAAAAGTTACCTGGATCGCAGGCAGAAGGAAGAAGATGCTCATGACTTTGGAAAGGAAGACATGCACTTATAGAAACGGCCATGGACCCAGCTCCCGCACTCAACTCGTCACACGGCGCTATGTACAATTGGAGTCTGCCACTGGCAATCAACTTCACACTCAGATAAACCATCTGCCTGCCAGCCCACAGCTGTTACCTGGCCAATGGGCATAGAGCATGCACTGACACTTTTTCCTCCTAGGGACCAATCATTTGTTGATACCGCACAAAACATTTCTTTCTTGCATCCATTTTGCCTACTTTCCAAATTGCTTGTCCTTTTTATGCAACTGGCGTGCTGGTTTCTGCATCTGAAATTATATGACTGTCATGTTTCTGTAGCCTTTTATGCGCCTCGTAACCAGATTATTTTTTCCTTGCATTGGTGCTGAGAACTTATTACTAACCATCGATACCTTCAATACATTGTTTTATTATGAAGTGAAAACTGAGTGACTATTTGTTTTTTCACTAAGGCTACACAAATGCTGCAGTTACATACTTCCCAGGTTTACTTTCACTGCTTCTAATTTTTTTCATTTTCGTACTTGTAAAATTTGCATTTTTAAATTGTGAAAAAAATGTAATCAAAATAAGCATTTCTCCATGCACCCATACTTGATTATATAGCCGTGTTACACAATACTGTTATGAAGGCAATCTACTATACATTCAGGAGAAATTCCACATAGGAATACACACAGACCATAATTATTTTTTTATCTTTAATTATGATCATTACCAGTTCTTCCTCCTTAATTCGCAGTTGTCCTACCACTGCTCTGGCCATCAGCGCCCCAAGCAGTTCTTTAAATGTTTCTGCAGGGTTTGATGGGTATCACAGGGTCACAGCATGTCATAAGTCAGTCAGCTCTGCAGCAGCAAACAAAGTCTCCGGTTCTTATAACGTCAGAGGAAGCAATTCATTGCTCATGACCTGTACAGTGCATATAGCCTCATGCAGCTGTCAGTGTGTTAATGATGTGCTGTGTCTGTCAGGTTCCCATAGTGTATCAATGTTATTCCACTTCTTAACAATTTGTGGGTGGTAAAAACTTACTGTCATCCTGCAGTATGTTGTTCCATTATGTGGTGAAAGCTGGATATTTACCCATCTTCTGACCACTTATACTGGTTAGGATTGCAGGAGGCTCCATAGTCTAACCTAAGCAGTACAGACCACAAGGCAGGGGTACACCCTACACAGGCAGACACAGAACATGCAGGCAGACACAGCCACACACCATGGCCAATGTCAAGGCACCAGTCAGTCTAGCCGCAAGTCTGGAAATGCAAAACTACCTGTATAAAACCCACACGACATGTAGACCCGCATGAAACACACACACATTGCATGGAAGTATGAGCGACCATTACTCAATGGGAAGTCGATGGATGACTTTATAATATGTGGGGTGTTTCATGTACAACACATACAAATTCCATACATTTTATTGTAATATGGTTACTTCCCTTTTTTTACTATTATTCTCAAACCAAATGTGAAATTTATGTTTGACCCTCTGTTTCCCCAAACCTGCTACACATTCGGAGGAGTCTGTGGTGCTCCCGCTTTGAGTAGATATGAATAACGCGCTTAATTCCTCCTGCTAAGAGCTACACGTCTGCCTGCCACCACACATCCTGTCCGCACTCCACATCACTTCCTGTTTTGTTAGTGCCATTTCTTCCTCTTTTCATATGCACTCATCACTCGCACTACTCAGCCAGTCCCAACTATCAGAATGCCACCTGCAGATTGGCTCCAAAAGAACATGTAACTTTAGGAGACCATTACAAGTCCCATAGTGACACCCTAGTGGCGAGCAGTTGACATAGCAAAGCATTTCCCATATAAATACTAAGATATCTTGAAACTAATGTTTCTTATAAGTTTTATTCTGAATGTTTATCCTGAATGTTATCCTGAATGATGTCTTGAATTGCATAGCGATCAGTATCACCATACACCTGCAGCAACTTTTTGCATATCAGGATTAATACTGAGCTTGGAAATAAGATCATGGAATTTGGATTTAGATCAGAATTCAGATAGCATTAATATTAAATACTGAAATGATCTGAGGGTCATGGTGTGGATTTCTGGTTACTATGTGACACTAATTCCCACAATGCAAACACTCTGAAGATCCTCATGGAAACATAAATCCCGTTATTTCCAGCGTGTCCACTTGTCTGCATCTTAAAAAAAAGATTATTTTTGAATCTGTCACTGCTTAACCAAAAAATTAGTATAGGCAGGCTATAGTTTTATTCAAAGCATCTTGAAAAAATCTTAAAAAAATATATAAAATAATCTTCAAGGCCAAATAAAAATATATATAGAAAAGGTTTCTTTAATGTTTAGGCTCTTGTCAGTCTCTCTCACTTCCTCTACTCACTCCTTATATTTTGTCTACCGACATCCGCCCCCAATGTGCTGGTGGAAAGGCCGGCTTTGGTAGGGTCAGACAGCCATGACATTGCACAGCTCAGTAGGCTGTCATCCAGACTAACAATTTTCATACAGATAAATAAATTGCATCTCGACCACAGCTAGCTGACAACTGTTTATTGCATGCGTTTAAATATAATAACAAGCTGTCGTCAAGGCTGTCATCCAAATGAAAGTGTGTAGCTGCTTGATGGAACTTTTTAGCTGCTTGATGGAATCTCTTATTTGTGGTGGATCTCATACAGCAGGCATAGTATCCATCTCCTCCTGCGTTCCCTTCTGTGTTGAAGAACAAAGCTGCTACATTCATTCTGCGTCTAATAAACGATTGTCTTTTGCATTGTCATGCATTGTTTTTGCTCATATTTTTTTCTACTTTTCTTTTGCAAGTTTGTATCTATTATCATATTATAAGGGCAGGGAAAAGCCCAGATACTTTATGAACACCTGTTTTGAGAAATGACACAAGAGACAGGTTCACACTCACTGACATGTAAATGCAGAGGCTGCTGGTACCCAGGACAATTCTAGGCCTCTTCCCCAGTTCTATTGCCTTGTCAGGGCCAGGGGAGGGGGGGGGGGGGGGGGTGCATCCTTGTAGTATCAAGTCTTGTTTTTTAATTAGGATTATTTGAAAAGGCGTTTTTGTACTCCTGAGATGGTTGGCTGAGGACTGTCTGTGATCAGAGACAACACAGGGAGAATGTGAATTAGTTTGAAATTAGGGTGGGCTTTGGATATCACTGGGGGGGTTGTAGTCTCTGAAGGCAACTACTGGGGTTTAACAAAGGAAGCACCTTACTACCACAGTAGTGCGAAAGTTATTCTCCTATTTGAAGTTCATTTTAGCCCATCTGACTGGGGGGAATTTAAATATGAGCTTAGCTAGTGACAATGTTTTCCCATCACACAGTATGATTTAACCATGCAAGGTCATCCACACTGACCTTTACAAAGCAGGAAATCAAAAGATTTGTCATTCACTCATTCATTAATTTTCTGGGTCGCGTAGGTCCAGAAACTTTCCCCAAAAATAATGAGCACAAGGCAAGACATAACCATTTACCGGGTGCCAACCCATCGCAGGATTATTTATTTCAAACTGCATAAATTAGAGGATAGGTTACAACCCTCAGTCTAATGAGATGACATGTGGGTTACAAATGGTCAAGGAGTTTGAGAGATTATCGTGTTGAAGCACGTCATAGAGTTTTAACTAAACATACAGAGAGGAATACAGATACAAAGAGTCAATGATGCAGAGATGGATACGACCGGCAGCCGAGGCAAAATGCGATGATAAGTCCATTAATCAATTACAGAAAAGCTGAAATTGGCGAAACAGTGGGCCGGATAGGACAAACGTCTAATAATAACACTTAAAAATATCAAAAAACTTTAAAAAATAACTTTAAATAATAACACAGTCTGTGTATCATTGTGTCCTTACCAGTAATTTGGGTAGTATCTCTTAAGAGAATTTATCAGGTGTGGAGTGGCTTTCCCCGAAATATTTCATTAGAGGAATACTGACTAAGCCAGCAGTAAAACAGAAGTATTATCTTTTTACAATTAACTGGATTTTCTTGTACTCGACGGGGCGGGAGATGACGGCTCATTGGGTGGGACTGTTACCACACACGCCCAGTGTTGGGGGTCTAAATCCCACCACCACTGTGTGTACAGTTTGCATGTTCTCTCCATGTCACACGGATTCCTCTGGGTCCTCCGGTTTCCTGCTGCTGTGTGAAGTCACTCAGTGTGAGTCACTCAATACCTGTGTTGTGCGCCTACCCTGTAGCGAATACACATCCTGTCTGGGGTGTACCCCTGTCCTATTCTGATTGGCATCAACTCCAATGCCACCATCCAAACAAGTATTTATAATAATACTGAAAATAATTAGCTAAAAATGATTCAGTTTTTAATTTTACCAGCAATGACTGTCAGTTGTGTGCCCAGATGGTCCCTTGCTCAGACTTTAGATCCATAAAGGCTGACTGTGTGATAATAACCATTCCAACAAAATAATGTTTTATTAGCAAATGTTACAAAACTGGATTTGATGGTGCTTTTCTTTTCAGCTCATGATAGGGACAAAGGGAAAGGTCCACGTCTCAGCTGTGGACCGGTATGACTTTTTCATTTTGAGTTAAATTCTCGAAATCCCATTAGTGGAAATCCATTAGTATTTCTACTGAGACACCCATTAGGGTAACATAAGGGTTGCCCACAAATTAAAGTAACCCCGTCACACATCCACCCATCCGATTGTAGAGATTCACGCATTGGTGAGCAGACAGATTAAGCACGATTCACATAAACCCCCATCAAGAATACCATACAGGACCATGTGACCCCACCTAGACTGAGGCGCCACCTGCAGGGGGAGCCGTGGGGATCAGGTGTGATGTATATTAGGTAGATCGGGCTCAAAAACACCAGCTCAGCTTTATTGTAACCTCACCAACCTTTATTTCCTTAAATCAGCTAGCTGCTATTTGCAACCTGGTTTAACCCTTAGAACCTGACAAACGCAAAATACGTTGATGTTCCATCCATTAATCTCAGGCTTCCAAGGTATAATGCACAGACATGAATCGCATATCGTTGTAATCGAGAGAACTTACTCGATTCTGTCGTCCAAGTTGCAATGGGGTGCGCCAAAGTATTCCAGAGTAATTCTTATTTCCTTTCTGAGAAAAAACATTCTTATAAGCCTATAAATAATGGGTTAGAAAAACACTCAAAAATTAGCTGGAGTTCTACTACAAATAAGAAAATGCAACATTCTGTTTATTAGGAAGACAATTACTTGATATTTTTGTAAAATTCTGCAAAAGTTTGCATGTTTGATGTTAAGAACATAAGAAATTTACAAATGAGAGGAGACCATTCGGCCCATCAAGCTCGTTTGGGGAGAACTTAACTAATAGCTTAGAGTTGTTAAAATCTTAATTATCTAGCTCTGATTTAAAGGAACCCAGGGTTTTAGCTTGCGCTACACTAACAGGAAGAAGCCATTTGGGACAGTTTCATGCTCCCATCTTTGTGGGAACAGTTTGGAGATGGCCCCCTCCTGTTCCAGCATGACTGAGCACCAGAGCACAAAGCAAGGTCCATAAGGACATGGATGAGTGAGTCTGGTGTGGAGGAACTTGACTGGCCTGCACAAAGCCCTGACCTCAACCCGATAGAACACCTTTGGGATGAATCACATAAGTTCAACAAGTTACCAAACGGATGCTAAATCAAAGATATTAATTTCCGCCTGCCACTAACCATGTATTCCTTCACAGTACTAAGCCATAGAAAGGTCCCCAATGAAACCCCTGGATTCCCACATCATAGAGACTCTAATCTCAACATTTATTAGATTATATTTGTAGTGCCTGCAATTTTTTTATATTAGATGACACTAAAATTTGAGAAATGGACACAAGTAGTTTCTGTTCAAAAGGATGGTATTAAAACCGTAAGCATTTATACATCAAATTATGACATACGTAAGTAGCCCAGAATGTCCTGAAAACAAAGCCATAAAGCATATTTGGGAAACTCATATACATACCATGTAACAAGCCTAAAATCAAAGGGATAGAAAAATGCTCAAATATAGATAGGGTGGAAAGGGTTAATCTCTAACAATCACACAAGAGCCCTTAAGACTGACCTCATCTATGCCCTTCAGATTTTTGATCCCTAGATCATGCTCCACTCAGCTGTCTTTGCCCAAAAAGATTTACAGTAGCTCTACTGAGATTTACTTGAATGGTGACCCTTTAAATTCTGGCACTATGAAAGCAATGACAGATTCCCTGAGTGTTACAAACGCATGACTTTCGTTGGTTTCGGTTTCGCATGCATGCAAATATGGCATGAAGAAGACATTGGGGACAGTGAAGTAAAAATCCAAATGCTTCCCTTATGAGCTCGTACAGTACAATGTACCCTCTGCAGTTTTCATTTTTTTAACCCTCTCCATAATTTTTGCATGTTATAAAATCCTTGCTGATCATTCTATGACTGCGGCACTGGCTATTTTTGTGTCTTGAGCAACATGAATAAATAAATAAACAAACAAACAAACAAACAAATAAATAGATAGATAAATAAATACAAATAAATAAATTGATTAATTAATTTAAATGTACCCTGGAATTTCTGCATTTTTATGCACATCTTAAGAGGAGTTTTGACCCAACGCAGAGTCTCACGCTGTGGTATTTATATTAGGATTATTCGCTCCTGGGTGGACTTTCTGTTTGTAACTATGGACATTTACTGAAATTCCTGCATTCATCTCGACAGCCCAGCTTTTACAAATTTATTTAAACTTTTTATCAAAGTGCTCAAGTTACACATATCCTTACTGCCTCAAAAAATATATTAAAATAAGCACATGTCTATGCTGACTATGCCATACAGTATTCTTGCTCTACTGACAGCCCACAACTTCAGCCTGACTTCCACAATCCGTCACTACCCTTAAAGCAGACAGGACCAAGTTAGCTTTCATTTTCGCACTGCTCATAGATAGAAGGTACTTTGTCGATGGCATAGATTTGAATACTGGCGATAAGGACATGTCCCTACTAATATTGTTGGAGTGCTGTACATGTTCAGGTGACTGGCAGTTTGGGGGCTGATTTTGTCCCTAACAATTTTAAAAACAAAGCCTTTGCCCTGGCTCTTTGTTATTGCACAGCACCAATGACTTTTCCCCTGACTTATTATTCTTGTCTAACTGTAACAATGAATTTAAATGAAATTCTGTTTATTATAATTTTTTCATTGCTTTTTGTTTTTCAAACCAAAAATAGGTAGTAACCCTTCAAACAAATTTGATTATTTTTTAAGATGATTTTTTTTCTATTTTTTTAATATGATTTTTTTTTCTATTTTTTCAATATGGATTTTTTCAAATCTCATGCAGGACACTTTGAATGACAGCAGACACAGAAATGGAATCCATTGAAATATTTCAAATAATTGAATATTGAAAACACAGATCATAATAGATAGATAGTAAATTTTTAAAAGTATCAACATTTTATTGGAGAAAAACTTTCATAACAAAAGTCAATCACTCAGAAGTAATAAATTTTAATGCTGGTGTTTATTTTATATATTATGTCTTTTTTATCACTTTTGCTACCTATAGGTAATGAAATTAATATATAAAATCACTTAATTAGTTTAGTTTGTGTAGTATCCCTCGGAATAGTAGCCTAGTTCTTCTTATTTTCTGTTCTGGGTATTATTTTTAGAGCATTATTTCAGTACTTTGAGATATGCTACACGTATATATTTAAAGATACAGATATTTATCGGTATGGAAATGTTATTCTATTCTATTCTGTAATATGAAAGATCCAGATGTCCTCTTAGAGCTGTATTAAAATATTAATACATCTGAGTCTGTTTCACTTACAGCAGTGGGAACCTGACAGAAATGGATCATTCCTAACTGGGTTACTGTCAGCTTATCTTTGGGGGCCATTATGAAACCAAACCATGTGTGATTCCAAGGCTAAAAATGTGAGGTATGTGTTTTTAACTACTTTAAACAGTTTGCTAGGTACTTCTTCTTTGTTACATCCAATGACAAACACTCTTGGAAGCTTGCATGTCTCGCACAAAATATGAGTTTTTGGTGTTGTTTTTGTTTGTGTACCAGCACTCGAACTGTCTGTCCAGAAGCTGGCCAACTTCCTATCGACATTTATGACTGATGCACACTGCTGAAAAAAAAAACAAATCTGTTGTGCTATGAAGCTTTTTATTGTTGAAGAAAATTTATAAATATATAGAAGAGAGTTGACACATTATGCAGGATTCGTGTTGTGTTTTTTGCGTCATTGGAGATTATAAAACGTTTTTTATATGAAGCTTTGCTTTAAAGGTTTTATATATATATATATATATATATATATATATATATATATATATATATATATATATATATATATATATATATACACCTGTATTTGGTATTCATTTTGTGTCTGGTGTTTTGTTTAATACCTGCTTGAATAACTGGAAAGTTATATATTAATAATTTGTAATTAAACAACACATGATACCTTAGCATTAAAAATCCAACATCAAATGCATTCACAAAAGAAATGCAGAGGTGTCTCTCATTTAACTGACAGAATGCTTTCAGTCTCATTTAAATATGTCAACATTCTGTGCTAACTCAAATGACTTCATTCCTTGAAGATTATTGGCCTGGGTCTGGAAATAGGCCCAAGGTCAAAAGAGGAAGAAAAAAAGGTAGATATTAAGTTCCATTAATGAGAAATCAAGTCAGCCGCCGCCAGAGACAGGGTCATGTAATTGCAAATAGAAACTTGCACTCATTGAGCGGAGTCTCAGAAGAGTCCAGCTCCTCCACTCCACACATCACACATTATAGTCCTTTCTGTCCTATGCACAATAGCATTGGAGGGTAACACTTAACAAGCATTAATCAGTGAAAACATAATCAGGGACTAGTTTAACAAAAATGTGATAAAAGTGACATGTAGTCATGTTAAAGTAATGTGGGTCTGACACAGAAACCATGATACAGGTATTAAGAAAAGAAATGAACAGCACCGAGCTCAGTGTCATATAATATAATATAATCTGATAGACAGAAAGGCAGAGGTCAGGGGAAGCTCTGACCTCTCAGCACATTTAACCATACGCATTATGCTTCTTTGATGTGTTTATTCATATGCTTGTAGGTATTTGTTCCATGACATTCATAGCCATTCATATAGAAATTGTGTGTTTCATTTTGCTTTTTCCTTCTTAAACTGCCAGTCTCTCCGGGGTCAGGCAGCATGTGGGATCTTTTCGCTGCATCCTCGAAAGGTCAAGCCCCCATCAAGACGATAATGGGTTGTTAACTGCATTGAGATCCCCTCAAGGCAGATACCTTACAATATGGTGCAATCTGTTATTCAAAAGCTTTAATATCCATCACAGGGACAATCAAGTGCCTGATGTCTTATTCTTTAAACCTTAGTGGGGAAAAATCTAATATATATACACTTCCTGTGTAATGTTTAATTTTGCTAACTACCTGTCAACATTCTGTCATTTTTCATCTGTTCTGTATCACATTACAAAGGTATGTGTGGACTTCAGATCAAGATCCAAGCAGATTGAGAAACTATACCGAGCCATTTTTATCAAGTTAAAATTGTGTATATACTGAATGATGTAATTGTGCTGTATGGTATAAAACACCATTAATTTAGAGGTTTAGGGCCATAATAACTTCACTGCCTGACGACATACAGATTACCAGCAATATACGATTCGTAGTCATAATTTCCCAAGTTTTATTATGTGTCTGTCTGCCATATATACAGACTGTGGACTTTTATAGTCTGCAACTGCAGAACTGTGTACATTGTGTACAAATGTGTATGCATTGTGCATTTCTGCTTGTCTTACACTGCACTGTAATTCATCCATTTATCCATCCATTCATCCATTTTCTGCCCACTTATCCTGGTCAGGTTTGCAGGGGTCACCACAACCCAGGAAGTGTATGACACAAGGCTGGGGAACAGCCTGGAGGGGATCCATTAAAGGGTGCCATTAATCCCTCCATCAGTCCGAGGACAGCGGACTGACAGATGACAGACATCTTTCATTCCCCGCTAAGGTAGCTTCATGTGGTATGTTTGTTAACCTGGAAAGATACTGCATTGCTTATCTTCACCTTATATACTTAATTGTATCTCAGTCTGGCAAAAAGAGCAAAATAAGGAATTGCAGAAAAAAAGTCGAAGCTTAATAAAACAGCACTAAATGTAGTTACCTATGAGCAGCAGCACCATCTGCCCAAAGCGCAGAGCAAATAACTGATGCTGGAGTGATGCTACAGATATCAATTTTCAGCAGAAAATCAACATCACTCTTAAAACCTTTTTCCACGTGCAAACCTGTATTGATTTCAACAAACATTTTAAATTTAGAACCATTCAGTTCAATCTATAATTCCAGAAGGAAAAGCACACTAAACAATGCTGGGTCACACATTTTTCCTACATAACATTCCTTTAAATTCACATTTTGCTGCAGTATTGACAGCACTAAGACCATCACAAATGTATAAGCAGAAATAAAATGGAAATAAAAGCATTCCTGTTGACTGTGTTGAGATACATACTGATTTCTGTTTAATGGACTGGAGGATTGCCAACTACCTACAAAAAAGGCAGGATGATTCAGGAAGTAAAAACAAAAAATAGGCTTGAGCACAGTATTATTGTTTTTGAAAAATAGCCTTTTTCGTATTGCGTGCATCTCAGCTTCATGTAATCTGCATACACTCATATAACAATAGGATTCACAAAGCAAGAAGAAAATAGAGTTATTTTTTTCATACGTAATTGAAATATGACTTTAATAATGTTGCTTGTAGCAATTGAAATTGAAATTAAAAAAAGATCATGATGTTAGGGGCCATAATAGCTGGTGCCATGTGTACCATGTACTTTACAGGTTTGTGTGGTTTCTTCCAAATATCTGAGAGTGTCAGTTTAATATGGGAACACAATGATGGTACATAATTTCCTGAACCTTCTGACACTTCAAATGAGCTACTGTATCATAGCATCTACTATGATAGAACCATTACAATATGTAATACTGTAACACACGATGATGATAGATAGATAGATAGATAGATAGATAGATAGATAGATAGATAGATAGATAGATAGATAGATAGATAATGAATTATTCACATGAATTTCCCTGGTTCTGCACTGAACACTTGCTTGCTTATTTATCATTGCTTCCCGTTCAATATAGCAGTGAAGAGCATTAATTACAAGTCAACAATAACTCAGCAACTGAACAATAAAGCTGACAATAAACTCTGAAATGCTTAGTATCTGTATGCTGTACGATGAAACAGTCTTCAATATTTCAATACTAGTAACAAGCTATCAGCACCTTCAGTGTTATATCAATTATTATTCGTGGCACACATGCAACCCAAGAGACCTGGATTGTGAAAGTATTAGTCTTCGGAGCAGTGTAGCTGAGCACTGGTGCTTCTAACTTTGGAATACTCACTCAGAGCTCCTTGGGATCTAGCTGAGAGACTGTTCCCTGGAGTAGGATATCTATGATTTAACATTCATACCTTCTCAAAGATGTGTAGTCAAAAAGCACACCTCACAGTCTGAGATTAATATACTCTATGAAACGAAAGTAGAGTATGGAACACAAGACACTTACCCAAGGGTAGTCATAGTAACGATGGTGTACCAGAATGAAGCAGGGATGCTGGTGAAGTTAGTGCCCTTGGTTCCCTTTTCAGCATAGTACATGACAGTGGCAAAGATGATGATGGCCATAGTAAGTGAGAAGAGCAGGAAGCCAAGCTCGGAAGCACAGCTTTTCAACGTGTAGCCTAGGATACGGAGCCCCTGGGAATGGCGGGAGAACTTGAAGATACGGAAGACACGAAAAACGCGCAAGGTGACGAAGGCTCCGCTCACATCCTCGTTTTCTGGCATGACCAGGCCGATGTAATAGGGCATGATAGCCACCACGTCGATCACGCTCATCACTGAGCGCATGAACTTGCAGCGACTGGGCGCTGCAAAGAGCCTCATCAGGTACTCAAAGGTGAAGATGAGTACACAGGCGGTGTCCATGCAGAAGAAGGCTAGTGAGTACTTTTCCCCACAGGGGAGGTCCTTAACACTCCCCTTAGGTGGCCGGCAGGGTACAGTTTCCACCACATTGGCAATGACCGAAACAGCAATGAAGAAGCCAGTGACATAGTAGAAGACCAGGGCCATGGTGCTGGTGTGTGGGTTTTCAAAGGCCCTCCACAACCTCTCACGTGAAGTACTGTCAGGGGGCAAAGGGATGTCAGTGGCCATTTCAGCTTCTGTATCTTCAGCTAGCCGCTCTTGGTTCTCCTTCTTGCGGTCGCGGTACTCCTCCATGCAGCAGTCACCAATGATCTCAGGTACAATGCCGTAGAAAGCCAGTTCCTCATCGAAGGCCTGTATGCACTCATGCCTAGGGTAATGAAGCTTGCCCGTGCGGTAAAAGTTGAGTATGTGGCGGAACATCTCAGGGTCTCTATCGAAGAAGTACTCTTGGGTGTCCTCATTGTAAAAGAACTCCTTTTCTGAGCTGCCCAGCAGCGTGTCGGGGTAACGATCCAAGGTGTTCTTCCAGGTCTGGAAACGCAACCCGCTTACATTCACAAACAAGATCTCGTCGTTGCGGCTCTTCTTGTCCACAGGCGGCTTAGGCATTGATTTCTTAGCCAATGGGAGCCAGCCCACAGCAGCCGCCCGAGCAAAGGGGAGCCAAGTCGCCACGCCGGCCGCCATGTCTGCTTCAGTGGCTCACCTTGTGACTCGAACCGCGGAGGTGTTTAATGACAGAGTATCTGATGAGTTAAGGCCGGACCTTTTCGAAACAAAAGGAAAAGAGCCAGCCTTTGGGATCTGGTCATTCGAACAGCAGGAGACCAGCGGCAGGTCTGGCTTGGCGACTTATACCCCTCTCTGTGTTTCTCAATGACACGAGAATTTAAAGCGCGTGGAGGGTCTGTGGAACTTTATTGTGACCATTGGTCTATAATCACGTTGTCAATGCATTAGCTAGAGGCCTCTAGACACTAACTATTGAACAGCTAGTATGCTCTCATGTCGATCCAAAAAACAAGAAGAAAAAAAATGTCGCACTTGTTCTGCGATAATGTATGGCTTATGTAAAATGCATTTAAAGGCTTCCAGCAGTGCTTTGGGTCTCTTGGTTGACGCTTGATGTTGATGCAGGGCTGTGGGCTTTCAGATTCACATGAAAACGTGATGGTGGGTTCCGAAGTTGCAAGGCAGACAATTTCCCCTCGTCATTCTCCACGGTCATGTAGCTCTTCAGGTTTGATTATACAGTCCTGCTGTCTCTCCCCTCTAGCATGTGTTCAGCTTTCCTGCTGTCTAAAAGGTTTTGTAAATTGAGACCGTTGTCGTTTAGACATCGCTATTCCTTGTATGGCTGTCCTTCTATGTACCTGTCAAGACACACAACACAGGCAGCTTAGAGACTGTGCAGCACAGGCCGGTGAGGGCTTGATGGAGACGCTCTAACTGTTTTCATCAAAGTCTGTTTAAAATGTGGAGCCTCAAAGTACAAACATTGACGGCCCCTCTTGCGAATAAAAGAGCAAGACGTACTTACACTAAAATAGCCACATTCATTTCTGAAAAAGTTTAAGGCTGTTGTGCTAAAAATATAACACAGACAGTACTACATTTCATTTAACAACATCACCTAAAACTCCAAAGCACTTTTTATCAATTTTTCAATAATATGTGTTCAAAATCTAGACTGGTAATAAAAAAGTAAAATATGACTGGTAGCTATCTCTAGCCTGTAATGTCTCAGTGGCCACAGCGTAGATATGAACTATGGTAGGTTGTTCCACTGCAATTGGAGTCATACGTTACAGTTAAAGAACAGGCAAACAAATAACCGGTAGCACACAATACAGGAAATACTGCAAAAATATTTCAGAAGAAATAAATTAGTTTAATTTCAAAAGGCAGGAATGTCGTGTTTTTGTGTCTTGTTAGATAAAACAAGATGATATATAGCAAATGCTAGTGTTTCTCTGGGTGTCCCTGTTGCACATACCAAAGTAAACAAGGGAAACAGTGGAGAGGAATACAGGCACATTTCCCAGAGCACGCTCTGCAATCAGGACCCTAAGCATATCTGACAAAGGGATGACCCAACCCAGTTATCTTCTTACTGCCTTGCACTCCAGCCTAAATAAAATATCAATGCGACTACAGGCAACACTGCCAGTGAATTTCCAATTTCCAAGACACAGCCAACTCAATAAAAAATCAGCAGTTTGGAAATTGAAAACCAACTTTAATACTAGTGTGACTCCAATAGGTTCCTGAGCGTGGCTGCAGTCCCGCTTTAACCACATACCTTTGTCAAGACTAGTAGAGTCTTAAACCAAAAAGAAACTTCCTGCTCATGCAGGGAATTAAAAAATAATTACAATCTTGTTCTGAAAGTGCATCCAAAGCCTCCATTTTTTTAAGCATGCACTGTCTGTCAAACCCATATCATAATATTTCAAATTTACACTTCCTGTTCCCATGTACAGCATGAGTGCTGATATATAAGCATGAATAACACATTTATACCCATATATGCCCATTTAGTGTATGTAGGTTTCTTGCTCCTGGAATCACTTATTAAAGATCATAGTTACCTTATAATATGTCTGGATCTGGAGACGACTGGTCTGGAAGAATCCAGTTTGTCAGAACAGAGGAGGAAGAAAATGTGAAGGCAAAATGCAAAGCGAAGAACGAGGGCTGCTGCTGCAATCGGACCACATCCTACACAGAAAGTATACGAGTAACTGCTACAGTCTGCTCCAGCTTTTACATTCGCTCTGCTTCTCCTCTGTGCAGGGTTTGCTTGGCCTTTTCCACTCTGCCTCTCATTCGCTTGCTCGACCCCCCTCCTTATTGCTTAGTGCTCTCTCTCTCTCTCTCTCTCTCTCTCTCTCTCTCCTCACAATGTTTGCCACATAATGGAACTCGAGCGAATCTGATCATAGGAGGGACTGGGAGAGGAGTGGATGAAGTCAGTGTCGGATAAGTTTAGAAAGCGCGTTTGTGATATTTTGAGTTTATTGTAGAAGTGAATCACGCCCAGTCTGAGCGAAAATGTCTGAGTGATATAAACATCTACAAACTCGAAGATAAATTCCTTTCTTTAACTTGTGTATCACAAGAAGCTTTTTTTTAATCATATTTTGCCGATATTAAACCACTGCTGAAACTAACCATGACACTGTTACTCTAAATCAGTTAAGACCCAAAAGAACGATTTGGATTTAGATGATTAAAAACACTGTCCATAGTCTCTTGTTTGAAATGAAACTTAAAGAGAACAGAAACAGAAAAATACAGTATTTACCCACCATCTGAATTATTAATGTAAATTAAATCTTCTTTCTGCAGCCTGACACTGTTGACATGACATTTCCTTGACAAAGATGTAAAAATAGAAAATGTTTATTGTCATGATATACTGCAGGTAGTCAGCACATTGAAATTTCCATGTCATACCACATCTTGCTCTCTTTGAAACTCACACATGGTAGTTGGTAGTGGCTAACAGGCAGGCGTTTCCACACTAAATTACAATTGCAATGATGCCACTCAGAAACTATATTGTAAATTTTATACCTAACAAACTTACAGAACTCCAAGTATCAGTTACCAACATTTCACCAGAACAATACAATGTATATATTAGCATTCACATTTACACAATTTGAAAGGTATTAGTGGTTCCAGGTTCTATTTTCAAGTTTTTTCCTCAACATAATGCATAGTATTGATTTTTGTACTGAAATGTTAAGATAAACTGCAAGTCAAAAGGCATCTGGGAAGTTGTAACTGATAACAGAGACACTTCAACAATAACACGGTAACATGGTACCATCTATTGATTTTTGCTGGCATAGTTGACCTTAACTTTACTTCAGAATACCAAATATGGAGAAAAAAAACCTAGTAAGTGGAAAGATGACAATGTGTGTGTGTGTGTGTGTGTGTGTGTGTGTGTGTGAGGTCCATGTATACCTTACCTTGTGGGGACCAAATGTCCCCACAACGCGATAAGTACCTGTTTTTTTACCTTATTTTTATAAAAATCCATGACTGCAATGAAAAAACTAGATATGCAAAAACTCTTGTATTTTGTTTGGTTACTTATGGTTATGGTTAGGGCTGGGTTGGGGTTAAGGTTGTCATAGTTAGCATTAGCATTTTTCCTGTAGAAATGAATAAGTGGTCCCCAAAAAGATATGATTACACGACTATGTGTGTGTGTGTGTGTTGGGAGGGGGGGTTTAGCTGACTTTCAGAGGCAGACACTGAAATTGATGTGTACATTCCACAGGTGACCCATGTTTAAATAAAAAGAAAATTCACATAAAACACACCAGCTGCCTTTTATAAATCTCTGAGGATTTTTGGAGGCCTGAAACGTCCCGTAAGTGCCCCTGTTTTATTATTCCATGGTTCATTTTACTATTGAGGATCAAAATATTATATACTTTACACTCATAATTACTGTACATCTGTCAGATTAAATAATTCATTCTGGAGACTTTTGAATCAATGACAATTTATTATCCTCTAAAGAAATATTCTCAATATATAAGTGAAAATAGAAAATGGCAATGCTATATTCAGTGTAGTACTCTGAAAAGATGACTGGTCAGTTTCAGCCACTACATGCCTCTTCACAATAATGCAGTGCTGCTTAAAATAAAATATTACATACACATGGAAGTCAGATTTTAAAACGGATTTGTAAATTAAATACTTCAAGCAATTATGACATGAAACACAACAAAAAAAAAAATATGAAGACTATAAAAATTTAATGGGCGTTAATTATACTCATGACAGATTGTTGTATAAGGTAGACTGAATAATTTGCAATATAACAAAACACAACAGAAAGGGATACATTTTATGGGCTTCTTGCGGAGTGCATGAAGTTTATCAATTATTTAAAGACTTCCGAGAGATTCTCCACAGACAATGCAATGGGTTCGAAAAAAAAGGGAGGAAAGTGAGGGACATAAAAACGAGATCAAAAGAGAGCGAGAAACATAGACAGCTGAAGCTGCAGTCCACTTTCAGCAGCACATAAACATTTCTGTGATTCTACAGTTTTACTTAGTGCAGCTCACTATTTAAGTGCAAGCTACATGTATCCTAAGGCCTTGTTAATTTGAATAATTTACACTGGGGTGGCATCTGTCTCAGACAGTATAAGTGGTACACTCTGGACAAGATGCCAGTCCATCATAGGGCACCTGCACGCACAGACACACTCACGCACTCACGCACGCATGCATGCACGCACACACACACACACATACTATGCATGGTTTAGGGTTACCAATTAGCCTAGAAGAAGAACATGTAAACTCCATACAGAGCAGAGGCAGGATTTCGACCCCAACACTGCAGGTATCAATTCTACGCACTGAACCATCATGTCACCCACAAACAGCTGTAAATATGTGTGTGTGTGTGTGTGTGTGTGTGTGCGCGAGCGGGTTTACCATAACATGATAAATATCCATTTTTTTTCCCTTATGGGGACCGGTTTCCCCATAAGGGAAAACTCTATTTTTAAAAAATCGGTGACTGCTATGAAAAAACTAAAAATGCAAAAAACTCTTGTATTTTGTTAGGTTACTTATGGTTATGGTTAGGGCAGGGTAGGGGTTAAGGTTGTCATAGTTAGCGTTAGCATTTTTCCCATTGAAATGAATGAGCGGTCCCCATAAGGATATGTTTACCCTACAAGTGTGTGTGTTTGTGTGTGTGTGGTCGTGGTCAGTTAACACAGTTAACAGTCTGCTCCTCCAAACAAGTCAGTGACTACGACTGAATATATTAGCACACAGACGGGATCAAGATCTTCACTTACTGCTTTACTAAGCATTACAATGGCTAATATTTGTGATGTAAGCTATTTAGAATGTGGCGTGATAGCTGGTGCCGGACGTGCTTCCCGCATCTCAGGAACAGCCACTTTCCTGGGATTTTCACACACTACAGTGTCTGCAGTTCACAGAGAATGGTGCGATAAACAAAAACCATCCAGTCAGCGACAGTTCTGCGGGCAAAAGTACCTTGTTAATGAGAGAGGTCTGGGGAGAACGGCCGTAATTGTTAAGGCTAACACAAGGGCCACAGGTGCAAAGACAGCAGCTCAGTAGTGTGTAGAAAGGTTTGTCTTACCCTCAAAGCAATTCTGTAGGCAAAAGCAGGTCCAGCTACATGGTCGGTAAGTGTGTTTCTCAACTTTTAGATTCAATCATGCCAGAAATGAAATGTTCAGGTTAAGAAGGTAATATCCTCTGACTGTTTTCACAGAAAACCACACACTAACGTGCCAAATATGTCGTCTGGAGGCAACTGCACTGTCCTCTGCCTCTTATTATTTTCAAAATAAAGACAAACAGCGGCCAGTGGTGTTTGCCTGAGGACTCCGTGCATGTAATCAGAAGGGAGCCAGTTCAAATCCTGCAGAATCGCCTCACCTCAAGCAAGAGCCTTAATCCCCATTTTCCAGGGATTGGCTGACCCTGCTTTCTCAATTGCACATTGCTTTGATGGAAGGCATTTGCTAAAAACCGTAGATGTAAACAAAATACAAACATGAATTCACAATACCAGTTAAAGGGGGAAAGTGATGATGTAGCCGTTTTACCTGGGATATGCCAAACCTGCCTCTTGTACAGAGTGGCCTAAGTTGAATTTACTCTTTATTCTATCCACTCTACTGAATTTGCTCTATATCTATTGTTTACCTTTTTTTCTTGTTTTTGTTTTGCTGTTTTTTTCAGTTTTTGTTCTGTCGTTCGGTATAAATTGGGATGTAATTCAACTGAAATTTATGAGGATATGGGGAGTGAATAATGCATCTTTATAAACGAGAAGGAAACTCCCATTTGTCTTCATAATATGCTTTTACTTACTGTCACATAAACGTGATAACAAATTGCACGAATCCTGAAAGATGGAGCACACACTCAAGATGCATAGTTGCACCTTAAAACACAACTAGGTAAAGTGTGAATGATGTCCCTCCATCAGTCATGGCATGGTTGTGAGTGCATGTTATAATGATGCAGTGCATTGGAATATCAAATAAGGTCTGGTCTCCTCTCTCTGACATAATGCTTTATTGAGATTGAGTCCTTTGTTGTCTTTCATACTGTCTCTCATATTCATTACCCCCACAATAACCACAATTTTAAAATTTACCCTTTTCTCAACATATTTGCAAATCCACTTGCATTTGGTACAAGGTTTTGCCATATCTATTCTGTGCCAGTTTGTTTTATCCTTAATCTTTGCTGTTGCATTTCTTGACAATCTGAAATTCATCAGACCTATTTTTTAAATCATAAAGTATCCAACCTCATCCTTCATGTATAGAAATAAAAAAACTAAGTTGTTTTTACTCAGCTGTTTACCAGAATTAACATATTAATAACTAACATTAATCTGTAATGCATCTTGATGTTCAGAAATTAAATGAATTGTTACACACACAAAAGATCGTTTTATAAATGAAATAGCAGATATCTCTCATGCTGACTAGCACACATACACATGATGTAGACTTTGTTTCATGTTTAATTCATCCATGTGTTTTTTTCTATTCAGAGGTTTATGCTGGGCTGTAGTAAGATGTTTCTGTCTACATCCTGACCCACAGTCCTTTGTCAAATATATCAATAAAGTATCTGACTATTCATGGGCATGTCAGTATCTGTAGCAGGACTCGAGGGAAATGGACAAATGTAACGTTTAACGGGGGGACAAATTTCACCTGAAGTTAATAATGGTGCCGGATATATGAAAATATTTTTTAAAATAATACAGCCATACATAGTACTCTTTAAAAAAATCCCTCCATATTTTTAGAATCCTAATTAGGTTCATTACACAGGCATGATATTTCAAAAAGGCAATTACAGAACAATTTGACTTTAATTAAAATTTAGAGCATAACAAAACAGCAATAATACTACAGGTAAACTAAAACACAATTTCAATTTTTCTTTTTCTGCTCGAATATCAACATTTACAGACATTCCTTTTCAGATGAGCAGATCTGGCCAATCGCCACATGTGCCTTTTTATCATCAAGGCTTCCCATGTGACACACTTCATGTCATGGAGTTACATAGATCCTGCTAAAGCAGAAAAATGCCAGTGATGCTGGGCATTAAGCAGACTAATCCAGCACGGGTCACATTTTTGGGCAACAGAAACTGTGTGGTCACACTTAAAGCAATCATGCTTTGGTTCAGCATCACAGGCTCTCTGCTCAGCCGACATGCCCGCACCCGTCTTCATCTCCTTCAGAAAACTGACATATTGTTAACCTCTGTATCTGCCTAATATAAACTTGGAGGTTTCCGGCCTTAATTTCACATACACAACCTCATTGATGGCGATGGCAATATAAAAATATTACATGCAGTGCACGACAGTCTAAAAGAGGCTTTTAAATGTACGAGAACATGGTGATGTGCAAAGTCACTAAACCTACTATGTGGGTATTGGCCGAGAAAGAGTGGACTTTAACCTGAGAGGTCTCAACGAGGTAGTCAAGAGGCAACAATTTCCCCATTAGAAAGACGAATGTTGCAAAATAAAATTAGGTGTTGACTCTGCTGACCTGCATACTTTCAACACCCCTTGAGGAACATACCAATTCTGCCATCTCCACTCCAGCATCACAAGGGTAGCGGTTTCAGTAAATCATCTCAGATAAGCTTTGGTCACATTTGTGGAGTGTATGTATTTGCAAGGACACGATAATGATTGGTATGACCATAAAAGTTAATGACAAAGCCAATCATCTCAATGTCAACTGGACAAAGATTGCCTGTATAGTGGATGTGGTGGAATATATGGCCCGTATTACTTGTGATCATGTCAGGCATCACGCCTCTTCCCACTGAGAGAACGCGGCTCCAGTGGTTCTTAGGAAAACCTTCATTCTCAGCCCAAAACATATCAGATATAGCAACACTCACTACTCCCCGTAGATTCCTGCTTCAGAAACACATGGTGCCACAATAGCAGCTAAAACAGCATCCGGCCTTTGAGAAGCTAAAAGCTGTTCATTGCACCAGATCCCCACAGCAGATTGTCATACAAGCAGATGCACCAATAAACACATCCACAGCTTTCCTAGGAAAGGGCTCAATGGATTGAATGCGAACGCTAAGTATCGTCTGTGGACCAGCAGGCGTATAATGCAAGATAGAGTCAGGTCTGGCCACAGGCCCCTGGAGACCATCCTGATCAGACCAATGAGCAAGGTTCTAGCTTGACTCCAGAAGATGTTGCTGCTGTTCCAGACGTACAATTCAACCATTGTCTATACAGTCAGGAATGCAGAAGTGGTAATTCAGGTCCAGAAAGTAAAAGTCCGGAACAAGATTTTGTTTCAACCAACCGGATGAGTATAAAGAGCCAAGTCGCAGAGTACTCAACTGGCGGGTTCTTACTATATAGACCTCAGCTACCCAACTCTGCATGAATGATCTGAATATCACATCCTTCAGAAGTAGTGCAACCCAGTAAGCACTGTGATGGCATCGACATTTGGCTATGCGAAAGGATAGAATTGGTACAGTCCTGACATTTGGCCTATTTGCACTTACGTTGATGTCCTCCTTATGGTTGGTATACTGAAAAGATCCCATTCAGCTCATTGGGACATGTGAAGGGAGAAACGTAAAAGCCAGGTCTTAATACAAGTAAAACATGTGCACATGTGGGTAAAGTGTATAAGCCTTGTTAGGTGTGTTTATTTACCAAACGCAAGGAGCCATTACTTCAAACATTGGGTGTTTCTCAATAGCAAGAATGCAAATATCATACCTATGTTCTTGGCAAGAGTGGTCTTGCTAACTTGCCTCTCAAGAATGAACTTGCAAAGAATCTCATTGGTGAGGATCTAACCGATACATTCTTGCTATTTGGAACGGGACAAGTACATCCTCTGTACTTTTGTTCTTAGTGTTGTAACTGGTCTTTGGCTATGGAAGATGACGCCAAACGGGAATGCGAGAACATGAGGACAGTCAAGTACGCATACTGATAAAGACCCAATGTGCCCTTGGTACCAAAATGGCCAACACATGGGCATGAAGACTATTCTTTCAGGCAGATACCAGAAACCGATGGTGAAGAAATATTATTCACTTAGCTCCAGACTTTACAGTGCTGGAACACTGTCCTTACAGTACATCTGCGCCACTGCCGATGGGTCATGCACTCCACTCAGCCCTGCAAATGAGCAGTTCAGCACTCTGTTCCCCCAGATTGTGGTGAAAATCCCCACAAGAGACAGCTCCTGCAAGAACGCCTCATCCCTTTCGTTTTTTAAAGGCAGCAAGTAAATGTACATGAAAGTAACAAGAGGACAGCAGCTATCCACAATGCCTGAGGTCCATGATGAGCCGAAAGATTATGCTCACAGGGGCCAGTTATCAAAGGAGCATGCTATCTGAGCATTGACAGGGCAGTTCATCACAGAAACAGAAACGCTTCCCGATACCGCATTTTGACTGTGTTTATGGTATACCTTTCTCTTGCTTCTTTTTTGAAATGTTCATTCATGAAGAACATTAAAATATATTTAAAGCAAGTTTGTTTTACATGCATTTAATAGAATGAATTGTTAACTCATCATACATAGATCGTGAAAACTGAAAAATAAATATTTATGATTGAATGGAGGAGCTGGGTTGTGGATGTGGCATCCATCCACTCTCTGGATCTGTTTGTCCTGTTTGGAGGGGGTCTGAGGGGCCATCACCGCGCCATCATAGGGCACACACATTACAGGGCCATCACAGGCCACACACATCACAGGGCCATCACAGGGCACACACATCACATGGTCATCACAGGGCACACACATCACATGGCCATCACAGGGCACACACATCACAGGGCCATCACAGGGCACACACATCACATGGCCATCACAGGGCACACACATCACATGGCCATCACAGGGCACACACATCACATGGCCATCACAGGGCACACACATCACAGGGCTATCACAGGGCACACACATCACATGGCCATCACAGGGCACATACATCACATGGCCATCACAGGGCACACACATCACAGGGCCATCACAATGCACAAACATCACAGGGCACACACATCACAAGTGGGTCCATCCACTTTATACTGTCCATCCACTTTATACTGCATATTTTATTGATGGCTGAGCCCTCTGCTGTGCTCCCTGTTCACATATGACCCTGTGGCTATATACAGCTCTAATTCCATCATCAAGTTTGCTGATGATATCACCACTGTGGGTAGAGTGATGTCCAGACAAAAACTTCACCCCAATGTCAGCAAGACCAAGTGTCTTGTCATCTATTTCAGGAAGCATGAGGCAGGCTGTGGTCCCATTTACATCAGTATGGAAGTTGCGGGCAAGGTCAGCAGCTTTAAGTAAGTTTAAGTTCAAAGTCATAGTCATGGTCACATGGTCACAACATTGGCAGCAATCAAGAAGGCAAAACAATGTACGTACTTCCTCAGACACCTAAAGAAGCTCCTGATGTTGCAAGTAGACGTCACCAGCTTCTAGAGATGCTTGACAGACTCCATCTTTGCCGCATGCATTAAATTGTGGTATGACACTTGATAAGCTGGGGATCTCAGTAGAATGCAGAGGGTGATGACGACTGCTCACACTGTCCCCGTAATACTGTACATCTGCCTTCACTTCAAAACATTTTCAACGCATGCTGCAATCAGAAAGGTAGGCAGCATCTCTGCAGACTCTAGTCACCGATTAGAAAAAAAAGGTAGAATAAGCTGATGATCGCTTAGCAATACCTGTTATTTCCCTGCTTCTTCTGTATTATTTTTTCTCATTCATCATTTAGTGTTATATATTATTTGTGTTATTTATTGTCTGCATTGCCATTTCTGTTATTATTGTCTCATCTTGCTACTCATTGTTATTCTTTGCATTATTAATTGTAAGTAGTGAGGAGACACACCAGTAAGCACATTAAGTACATATGACAATAAACCTGTATTTGAAATGTCACCTCAATGCATGAACCTTAATATTGCTTACATTTCAATTATCTCCTACACCTGACTGGCTCTGTTGCCTTCCCATCTACAGTATGCAGAAAACATCAAAGCCAAAAGAAAATCGAAGGGAACATTCTGTGACCGGCTATCCCTCTCCCCCTCCTGTTTCCCAAGCCACAGAACCGCTAGTCACAACCAAACTTTAATTGGAGCTACTTAACCCTTCCACTTGAAACCATCTATACCACAAGGCTGGGATACACTATGAGGATGATGTCAGTCCATCACAGGGTACACACACTCACACACTCAATCATTCTTTATGAGCAATTCAGAGACGTCAGTTAGCCTAACCGTATGTCTTTAGACTGTGAAAGGGAAGCAAAGAAAGCTTCAAAAATTTGAACTGTGAAGCCTTTGAGAAGAAGCTGTAAAACTCACTGAAGAATGCAAAGTTTACTATAAGGGCTCATACAAAACCTAGGAGAATTCTGCTGAAATTGGTCTGTTAAAAGTATTGGAATATATTCAAATTTGTAACTGAAAATACATGGAATATCATATCCACCCCATACTGCTCATTTTTGGGAAGACAACAAGTGAAACATCGGCCCTACTACAACCTAGGATTACCTTTGCTTTCATCACACTTTACAAACCGTCATTTTAATAGAGGCATATGTACTACATACAGTATAGCATGAAATTCCAAATGAAAGGTAACCTGGAGGTAACCGTTTAATCTAACTTAGAATTCATTGAGAATAGTAGTAAATAGGTAGCGGTAGCTAGATTACCATGATTACCATGCCCTCCAGTGCCAAGTTAATATATGGATAAGTAACCAGCACTTTGTCCTCCATGCCGTTATCTCCAGGAAATGGTTGGATCTGGTCCAAGACTGAACCAATAATGACTTTATCGTATTCGTCATCATAATCACATCAGACAGTATCTTTTCAAGTAAAGTGTTTAAAAGCAGTATGGTGCTTCTGCTGTTTCATGTTATGATGTAGTCTTTGACCTTGGGCGGGGTGGGGGGGGGAACAGATGTATTCAAACAGGGAGTCATGTGATGTACACCACCATTCTTAGAACTGCAATTTCACTAACTGGATGTAAAAGTCAAACTCATGTAGTTAGCAGAATACCTGAAATACAATACTTTTTCTTTAAGAGCGTTGTTCGGCTGGGGGGAAAAAAAAATAAAAAATCATTAACCTCCTAGAAATGCGGATCTTCTTGATTTTTCCAGGAACCTATTAGCATTTCTCATTTGAAATGTTTAAATCTCAGGAAGCAACCAAAATCAGTGCACATTTTTCAGTAGATATATGTATGCAATTATTCCTATGCAGGCATTTATCATGTCCCTGGAATAAAGCCAGATTACTTGCTAGTAAAGTGGAAGTGACTAGAATGAATTAGGCACCAGAGATATGGAAAGGAGCATGCGGGGACCAGCTCTGGCATGTACTGTAGTCGGATAAGCACAGGGAGACTTGGGAGCAGGTGCATTTTCATAATGGAAATTTGGGGCCTCCGCACAGCTAATCAATGTCTTTGACAGGTGAGAACAACCATAAATCACCTACAGAGTATCCCCAATGCACTCTTCCACAATCTGGCTGACAACAATAAAACAGTTTTGACAGAAATGTGGTTCCTAGAGAGACAGTCAAAACAGCTAGACGTTAACTATAGTCTATCGAATAATGGAATCATTGTTTTTATGTACTGGCATGGAGACAGCAAGAAGCATTGTTGTTTAACACAGGAAATGTTAGATGGGACTTTAAATGTTTTCAGATTCCTGCTGGATTCAATATATTGACACAAATATACTGGATATTGGATATGATCATCAAAGTAGGATCCAGTTGAAGATACTGTTTCGTACCTTGATCAGCATTCTGCTTTAATTTTAGACAGCCTGGTATTCTGTAAATATCCCAGTATTAGTAATAGGTATTAATACAATACAAAATCCTGCATAGAGTGCACTATACAGGGCATCGGATGTTCAGGATGGGTTTTACGTCTTCTAACAACTGCTCACACTGTCAAGGGGATACACCTGACAATTACATCCATGCTCTTTGGTTCTGCTCAGATGTTCTGGGGCAGGATTTGTGAGGACTTATCAAAGTGTCTGAAATGTACCATTGCAGCCTCTCCTTCAGTCTGCTTGTTGGGCGACCTAGATGGTGTCACTAGAGAGATTAACACAATCAACATGGCTTTCACCGCTTTATGCATTGCTAAGAAGACTGTCCTCATGAACTGGAAAAATAAAAATAATCTTAATATCAACCAATATAGAGATATAGTTTGCTGGACCATATTAGTCTTGATACAGCTTCTGCCGTCACATTAGATCAATCTCTCTGGGCTCCTTTGATCAGCTCCATCATCTAGTGGCGGTGGAGGGTCGCAGGTTTGTCCCGCTTCGGTCTTTGTTGCTGCCGTGGGGGGGGGGGGGGGGGGGGCATATGGGTTTGGGGTGTCTGGGGGTTCCCTAGGGGTGGGTTTCTGGAGGGGTTCAGCACTGGGACTGCGGTCCTGGCCTGGATGGGGCTTTGGTGGCTCTTGGGTGGTGTCTTTTTGGCGGCTGCATGCAGCGCTGCTGGGGTAGCCTGTGTCGGCTGACGTAGGTTGCCGGCCTGGCGGCCGTGCTGCTCCTGGGTGGGTCCGGGGCGGGCTTGCGGTTCTGGAGGCGCTCTGCCTCTGGGCTGGGGTTCCGGCTGGGCTGGGGGGGCTTTGGTCCTGGTGGGTGTGTCGCCGGGATGTGGGCCTTCGGCGCGTCGGTGAGGCTGTGGGCCTCTTTAGCTGGCGGGGAGGTTGTTACCATCCCTGCCTTAGGGGTATCCACTCTGCGGGGGGGGGGGGGGATCAACCTGGGTGTCTATTGTCTTATGTAGTCTGGTAGTTGACTGAATGGTGGGGTGGGTAGTTTTTCCTCTGTGGTGGGGTCCGGTGGGCTGCCCCGGGCTCTGTGGTGCCGGGTGGTGCCGCTGCTCGGGGCCCCGGTCTGGATGGGCCTGGACCCCCCGCCCTGGGTGGATTTCGGGGAACAGGGGTGCTTATGGGGGTCAACAGGGGAGCTGGCTTCAGAGGGGGGGTACTTTGCCCCCCCTGATCCTTTCCTCCCCATCCCTAAATGCTTCCCTCCTCCCGTTCCGTCACCCCAACACACATGAAGGGCTTTGAGGTGCAGGTGCGTCGCTGGGATGCAGGGGAGGTATTCCTCCTCTGTCCCCCCGTGACCACCTGTGTCTCAATCACACATCACAACTTAGACACTCTCATTACTTACTCTCTCATGACACATACACTTAGGGCCTTGGGGGTGGGCACACGGAATGGCGTCCAGAAGGCGGTCTGTTCACTCAGCCTTACCTCTGGTCCAGTGCCCACTTCTCAATTTTAAGTCGCACATAGACATTGAGGGTTCTGGGGAGGGGCCGAGCTGACACCAGCTGCTGATTGGCAGAGGGTGGTTAGCACCATGCCCTTCCCCTGTTTTAAAGCACTTTAGAACAACACGCACCAACACCACATATGAGCAGGCGGAGGGAAGCATGGGGTCTTTTCACACCCCCGTTCTCTGTTCACCATCTGGGGCCGGGGGCTGAGAAGAAGAGCTGGCCGTCCGGTCGGGGTCTGGGTAGGTGGGCTTCTTGGCTGCTGCGGGGTCCGGGGTGGTCTTCTTGTCCCCACGCCAGAGGAAAAGAGGGGTCCATCTCCGGGGTCTGGTGGCGGATTGCCCCTCTGGGGGTGGTGGTGCCTGGATCTCGGCGTATAGAGTATATATGGGGAGTGTGAGTGTGTGTACGGCGTTCATTTCTGTGTCTCCATGTTGGGCGATTGGGTGAACATTTGTTTATGTGCGCATGAGAGTGGGAACGTATGCTTGTGTATGTGTACGCCTGTTTGTCTATACGTATGTGTCAGGTTGGGTCTTAGACTCCACCTGAAATAACATCAGGCTCTATTCCCCCCCCGCCACACTCCCTGCCGGTGGTTGGGGTCCCCGGCTGCCGATGCGTCGGTGGTTCTCGATGTCCGGGGTTGGATGCTCTGGTGTGTGCTGGCTCACTCTCGGCGGTTGCCTGGCGGGGCCTGGCCCTCCCAGCTCTGTCGGGCCCCGGCTGGGGGGTGGGGGGGCCCTTGGATCTCTGGGCCTGGGGTCCGGTCTGCCCTGGTGTGGCCGGCCGCCGACAGAGCCTGAGTGCTTGCTGCCACGGCCCCCTGGGGCTCCTGCGGTGTGGCTGATGGATGGCCCCCCTCCGGAGCGCTCCTCTGCCATTTTCTGGGTGGGGGCTGCAATTGTCCCTGCGGTGGTCCTCCTGGGGATCCCGTGCCCTGGGGGACTCGGGATGTCTGGGGACCGGGTCTCCTCCATGTCAGCTTCATGTCCTGGGGGGGCGGGGCTGTGGCTCCCCACACACACTACTAGACATATACATGGAGAATCCTTATGAACACCAGCGCGCTGACACACACAGGTGTGCACACAAGTGCTCACGGACACACACTGTCTTGATTGCCTGTTGCTTCTGGACATGTGTTGTAATGCTGGTTGTGTGTGCTGTTTAACATTTAACGTTTGATGTTCGTTGTGATTCGTACAGATGTTGGTTGTTGCTTTTCTCTCTTCGGTAGACATGGAAGCAGATTATCTGGGTTTTTTTTTTCTCCTCTCTCTCCCTCTCTTTCTATCTCCTTTCTTCTTTTTTTCCCCCCTCTCTCTCCCTCTCCTTCTCTTGAGGAAGTAAATAAATTTAAAAAATCAAAAATAAATAAATAAGAAAATAGAAATAAAGCAGTCCTCCGCAGAGGGGGGTGGTGGAGGGAATATACATATATATTAAAAAAAGTAATACAGTAGGTCTTAAGATGTTTTACCAGGACATTCAAGAATCATCTCAAAACCTATCCCTTCAGGTAACATCTCAACTGACCGCATCCTGTGACTGACCCTCACTGTCTCCACTGACTATTCCATTGATGTGATTTCACTTCTTCTTGTATTGCACACTTAATATTGTTACAGTTCTTGCTTTGCTAGAAGATGTTAAGTAGCTATTGCTCCTATACTGCTTCACTGGAAGCTCAGCCTAGCCACACTTATGTGTAGTTGACTCCTCAAAGCTGTATATTTCTAATGTAGTATTTACCTCACTTGTACGTCACTTTGGACTAAAGTGTCTGCTAAAGGAAAATAAATGTAAATATAAAATGCACCCTTACATTTATTAGATTCTCCTAGTACATTTTCTTACTACTGAATTATTTTGCTGTTACTTATTTGTACAGCCCCTCTGATGTCAGGTTCTAACAGTCGTCACTGGTCACCCATTAGAAGCTCAGTCTAGTAGTTTCTGATATATAACTGTAAAATATAAATGCAGTACAAAACACCTATCTTTGTTCCTCTCCCCCAATTGTTTTACATCTTTCACAGATTCCTAGAGGTCCCCAGGATAACTGTTTTTCTAGTGAGAAAACTATAGACACAAAGCATAATTACAGTCATGACTGGAAGCCCTCATTAACTACCGGATTTGCAAAAACAAATTTGAATGGAAGTACAACCCCATTTCCAGAAAAGTTGGGACGCTGTGTGAAATGTAAATAAAAACAGAATGCAATGATTCGCAAATCATATAAACTCATATGTAATTGAAAATAAAACAAAAACAATCAACGTCAAATGTTAAAACTGAGAAAAAATTGTTTTATGACAAATACATGCTTAATTTCAATATTTAAAAAAAGTTGGGACAGGGGCGTGTTTACTATTGTGTTGCATCTCCTCTTCTTTTAACAGCACTCTGTACATATTTGGGAGCTGAGCAGACCAGTGGCCTGTACTACGAAGCGGGGTTACTGGCTTATCAGGGTAACTTGTCGGATTTAAGGTACCACAGTTTAAATGGACTTCATATTCGTTCACTTACATTTTGCCCAGACTACCTTAATTAAATCCGACAAGTTACCCCGATAAGCCAGTAACCCCGCTTCGTAGTACAGGCCCCAGTTGCTGGAGTTTTGAAAGTGAAATGTTGTCCCATTCTTGCCTGATATAGGATTTCAGCTGCTCCTTTGTTTTTGTTTTTGTTTGTTTTTTTTTTTCATTTTCAGGATGCATGATACCTTTCATGCCGGCTCGGAATCCTGTGAGTGTCTGGAGTGATTCTACTCCATTGGGCCCTTGAGCAAGGCCCTAAACCTACAATTGCTTTGTCCTGGGTATGACGTTAATCTACATCCAGCCCTATAAGGAGGTCCTCCAACTTTAGAGGTTGGTGGCAGGATTGGCACTCCAGCCACCAGAAAAAAAAACTTCACACTGTCCCATTCCATTGGAACTAGTGTGGTGCTGAGGTATCATCCGCCGCACTGCTGCTCTCGGGTCTCATCCCTGACGTGGATTATCATGGGGTAGGTGGGCAATGCGCTGTATCAGCACAAGCTCCATACCTCTCTCTTGATGCTGCAAATGTTTTCAGTGAGTGACAGGTCTGGACTGCAGGCAGGCCAGCCTGGGACCCAGATTTTTCTACAATGGAACCATGCTGTTGTAATATACACAGAATGTAGTTTGGCATTGTCTTGCTGAAATATACAAGACCTTCTCTGAAATAGACGTCGCATGGATGGCAGCATATGTTGCTCCAAAACCTCTATATATCGTTCAGCATTAATGGTGCCTTCCCAGGTGTGCAAGCTACCCAGGCCATGGGCACTAATGCACCCCCATACCATCACGGATGGTGACTTTTCAACTGTCCGCTGATGACAAGCTGGATGGTCGCTCTCCTCTTTACCCAGGTGGACGCACGCGGTGTCCATGATTTCCAAAAAGAATTTGAAATTCTGATTCATCAGACCACAGGACAGTTTACCATTTTGCTTCTTAAATGAGCAGAAATGAGAAGTTGGTGGCATTTCTGGATCATGTCTATATATGGTTTCTTCTTTGCATGGTACAGATTCATCCTGCATTGGTGGATGCAGTGACAAACTGTGTTCACAGACAATGGTTTTGGGTAGTGTTCTTGAGCTTATGCAATGATATCTACTACAGGATCATGTCTGTTTTTCATGTCCTGCACCGGGTCGGGTACCCGCAGATAGTTGCTGAAACGGGCAGATTTTAATGTTCTGGAATCTTACGGGCGGGTATGCGGGCGGGTAATTCATTACACATGGGCGGGTAGCTGGTCAATCAAAACAGTATTGTAGCCTGCAAAAATAACATATAAGTGAAAATATCTATGTATTAGACTATCATGTACAAAATGTCATCATCAGAGTGTGTTCAGTATGTCGGGGGTACCTAGATAACCGCCTCGACAAACATTCACATACACGTCTGAATCCTTGCTGAAGCGTGTCGTCGTGTTCTCTCTTTCACGCTCGTCACAGTATGGATAGCTTAGATCTATCTGATTTGATTTTGTGTTAGACGGACTTTTTCGTTTCAATTCAAAATTCATGTAGGCTTAGCGCTTGTCACGTTGAGAGGTGCATCGAAAAAATAACTGTGTGTAATTTATCACGGGTACGGGCGGGTAACAGGTGGAATGTTAACGGGCTCGGGCGGGTGCAGATTTAACTTTGAAATAATCACGGGTGCACAGGCGGGTGTGGTGCTGTACTGTGCGGGTATGGGCGGGTGCAGGGCTCCAAAAGTGCACCCGTGCAGGACTCTGCCTCCACTCCACCCTGCACCAGATTCTCTGAATCTTTTAATGACATTACATGCTGTAGATGATGAAAGTCCCAAATTCTTTGCAAAATTACATTGAGGAACACTATTCTTTAATTGTTGCACTATTTGCTCACACAGTCTTTCACAGAGTGGTGAACCTCTCCACATCTTCACTCCACAGAGACTCTGCCTCTCTTTACATACCCAATCATCTTACTAACCTGTTGCCAATTAACCTAATTAGTTGTGAGATATTCAATTAGGTGTTTTTACACAACTTTTCCAGTCTTTTGTTGCCCCTGTCCCAACTTTTTTTGAAATGTGTTGCTGGCATCAAATTCAAGTTGAACATATATTTGAGCATATATAAACAATAAAATTTCTGAATTTCAACTTTTGATATGTTGTCTTTGTTCTGTTTTCAATTAAATGTGGGTTTATATGATATGATTTGCAAATTATTGCATTCTATTTTTATTTACATTTCACACAACGTTTTTGCAAATGGGATTGTATACTCAGGAACATTTGCACCTAAACATGATTTTTTTTGTGTGTGTCAGGGCTAGAACACTGAGTCTAACATTACTTTGCACCTGAATAACTTTATATATATATAAAATCTATGTATTGATTTGTTTATATATACACAGTAATTTTTTGTCTTCAAATTTATGATCTTTCTCTGTCAGCAGGTTATACTCACTGTGAGCTGCAAAGTACCCAATATCTCCTTGTATCAAGGGACCTGTATCCTAAGACATTATCTATGCGCTCAAAAGCCATTGTCAGTTGTGCACACAGGAATATTTATTGGTATTTGGCTACCTGGATGCTTTTGTGAAATGCAGGTCTGCCAGAAGCAGTAACTTAATGCTCAGCAGATACAGAACTATTGCTTCGGATAGGGCTACTGGCAAATTCGCTGTTTTCTGCTGTCCGTGTGGAAACCTTTTTCTCCAGTGTTGTTTCATGAGAATTTGTTATCCTTCCCTTTGGTTTGCATCAAGTCCCAGATAAAAACTGCTAGATTTATAAAATGTAACTAAAGATACAGATCAATGTGCAGCATCTGCATTAAGTGGGGGGGGGCTAAATGAGGGATTTCTCGGAAGAAGCATCCTGACCCCCGACAGTCTCACCCAGAAGGCGGCCACAGATGTGCTATAGTGGCTGTTACAGGTACGACATTTGTTGCCATTAAAGTTCTTTTCTATTTTGGGTCCCATTTTTGAGTTTAAGACTTAGTTTAACATTTTAATTAACATTTTGGCCATGCCGCCTCAATTAAGTTTCAAATCACTGTATATTTAATTTATTCAAAATTTTACTTATAAATGCACAAACTTACAAATGCACTGTGAAAGACTACATGCAGGTCTGCCTTATATTTCCTAGAATGTAAGATCTCATATCTCTCAGTGACGCCTATCTGTCTACTCAGTTGTTACACACCTGTGGCTCACTAATTCAGGCAGCTGCATGGAAATTTTACAACATTACCCCTTTGCATGATAACACAGTATTTATTTTGCGTCTCTCCTGTTTCCCTGCATGACTTTCACCTGATCTTTCAGTTTTCTTGTTCTTTGTCTTGTTTTTTGTTTCTCTCACTGTATTTCTCTCATCAGCAGGGGTGGATCTAAAGCAGGGCTGGGCAGTCTTATCCTGGAGGGGCTGTTGGGTATGTGGGTTTTCACTGAAACTCCCTAATTAGATTACTAATCAGAGGATTGATTGGCTGAAGAGTCCTCACATCTGTGTTTGAACAGCTGACCTAAAGGTTACCCCAAAAACCTGCATACACACCGGCCCTATGCGGATAGGATGGGTCACCTGTATTAAATATGTGAAACCACAGAAGAGACTCAGTGCTGTGTGGCTCCACCATAAAGTTAACTGGCTCCAGAAGGGCAACCCAAACATTTTCTACAGGTGCTCACTGGACCTGACCTCAGGCTTTGATGATTCTCTTTAGGGTTATGATTTTCGTTTGGCTTTTTGTGTTTCCCTTGCCTGCTTTTCACATAGTGGCTGTGTTTTTTTAAACTATGATTTTTGGGCTACACTTCTTGGAAATATACCTTGTCATTCCTGCTGTTGGATCCTCTCTTTCATCAGTACTTTACAAGAGGCACGTGACAGTGGCTCAGACAATGGAGAGCAAGATGGGATATGTGAATATTACCCAATTTCCCCATGGGAAACAGGAATCAGAGTTCCAGGACTAACACAAAAATAAGTACACAGGAAAAGCTGCTATTTTGGTTGGGTCAGACGAAAATCAACCCGAGACATGCGGAACAGGGACAAAAAACCCAACGGGTACTTTGCTGCCACAGATCTCATCAGGTGTCTATGGGCAAGGTACTGTAACCCAATCATTTATATAAAGATGTCTTTCGCTTAACATCCTAAGTTTAATTTACATTGCAGAATTTAGGGGTCAAAAATAGAAAGATCACTGAAAACTGTATCCAAATCAGAGACACCGTGATTGGTGTTACCAATGCCTGCTTAGCATCAAAACAATAGAATCAATTAAGTTCCAGGTATCTGACTAATGCTACCAATGACATTACACTGAATATTAAAGTCCAAAGATGCATTTGATTGGTAGATATAATTGAAACATTCAGTCAGTAATCAATACCTTTTGCCCTATAGTATATAATAAAGTTTTATCGGTTTGCATTAAATTATATGCAGATAAGTTTTTTTTGATTGCCCACCAGTGCATTCTTAATGACGTTCCAAAAGTCACCCCGGCACGACCCCCACCCCCAAGTTCTGCAGAGTATGATCAGGCAAATACTTGACTTTTCATTTTTAGTAATAGATTCTCGTCTTACAGTATTTGCAGAAGTTATTGCCATCCTTTTACACATACAGTACTTGCTGTTTCCATCCCAACCGCTAATGTAGCTGCCAGTTTAAGGTCAGCAATGGGCAGAGAGTACACACTGGGAGGTGGTGTCATCCAGGCTACATCACAAGCTCTCTCAATGTAATGATGTCAATGTGTTTTTCCTCCCGCCTACCTCTATAATGTGACGAATATGCAGTTGGATGCCATTAGCATCCCTCAAATTGTCAGGCCCATTTTCAGCATGATCTGTCTTTTTGTTAACTTATTGTAGGTAGCTTTTGATTTCAGGGGCAGCAGAAAGCAATGGTAAGAACTGGGTATGTATTAACTGGCTATGTATAAATCTTATATATTAAGAGTGTAACGGTACACGTATTTATATGGAAAATTTTCGGTACGGGTCTTTCAGTTCGGTACACATATGTTCCGAAGGAATGCAGCAAATGTGGAACCTTTTTGTTTGTGTGTTTCCGAAAGCAACATTCGGAAAGACAGCTGAAACCACACCACTAGGCATGCATGCAGCTAACAGCGAACATAGATACACCAGAACCTGAATATCCTTCACCATCACTAGTACAGTATAAGATTTTTTTTAAATGCTGCATCAAAATGGATGTTTATTTTGTTAAAATTCATATTTTTTTGAGACAATATTTGTGTTGCACAGTTCTAAAATGAAGCTGAAAGCTGCTAACATGAATAGAACACAGGTCAGGTTCAGTTCATTTCCTAAATGTGCACCTTAATGAATATTTATTTTATTTCTATTTACTTGAGAGAATATTTATTGATGTACTTTAAATGTTACTTTTTTATTAGTAGGTTGCAGCAGTTTTGAGAGACTTTTTTTATTTAAGAAAGATAGCCTTAGTGGATCAGTAAGGCACTAGTTAATAAAGAAAGAAAAGAAGCAATTTATACTTTGTTTCTTTTACCCCAAGGTTTACACACACACACACACACACACACAGGTTTGTAATTATATCTTTGTGGGGACTCTCCATTTCTATGGGGAAAACTCTGATCCCAACATGACGACCTTAACCCCTACCCAGCCCTAACCTTAACCATAAGTAACCAAACTACATACAAGACTTTTGGCATTTTTGTTTTTTTTTTGCATTCATAGATTTGGTCCCCACAATGCAAAGTGTGGTAAATGTAATGTAACTTAAACCTAATCCTATACATACAACCTAAACTTAACCCACACTGTGTATAGATACACACACATACCATGTATATATAGCCGAATATCTGCCAGTCCTTAAATGTGTTTCATCCCACATAACCATATTTGGTGTTTTCTAGCCCCTGAATAACATCCATCCATTTTCCAACCCACTTATCCTTCTGGGTCGCAGGGGGTCCGGAGCCTATCCCAGAAGCTACAGGCACAAGGTGGGGAACAACCCAGGACAGGGGGGCCAGCCCATCGGAGGGCACACTCACACCTATGGGCATGTCTTTGGACTGTGGGGGGAAACCGGAGTACCCAGAGAAAACCCCACGACGACACGAGGAGAACATGCAAACTCCACACACACGGAACCCTGGCAGAGACTCAAATCCAGGTCCCAGAGGTGCGAGGCAACAATGCTAACCACCACACCACCCACTGAATAATATAGTCCATTAGTTATTTGTTTAAACTGCAACTGGTGTATCTGTATTTATACATAAATATACATGTGACCATGAAAGGGGTCTTGTTGGTCTCGATATGGGTATCCATTCTCCAGCCATGATATTTGGGCCAAATGTGTCTGTTTCTGGGATTACATAGATTATGACATCAGTCAAGGAAAAAACATTATATACTTCCTATGGCATAGAATTGTGACATCACATAGAGCCTTATTTGTATTAATTGTTTAGTAGACGCATAATTCCAAATATTTGTTTGGTTTGCTATTCAAAATGTGAAATTGTGGTTTAAAAATAAATTTAGCTGGAATCCATTAAATTCAGTGTATGCATGGTCAATGAATAAGCCATCCTGGTCTCTCCATCATTGTGCTTTTCATAAAACTGTGCACTGTAACATTTGGGATACCAGGCTGGACTTTATGAAATGATTCAGTGACTGATGAATATAATTAATGAATAAAAATCAGTCATCAACAAATAGCAAACCACCTTTATAAATCACACAAGAAAGAGCCATTAAAATCCGTAATATGACAACACACATTAGTGGCGGTTCTCGTGGTCCGGAACAAGCTTTGATTAACAGCTAATGAGCTGAGAACTTTGCTCTGCAGAGCAGCATCAGACCCGAGACTCTGCCCCTGACTCTACTTCATGAATTTTTTCCCGATTCATTAGATCTGCACCTCAGGCTGTACCTCCGACTCATTAGGTCCCTTCCTCTGGCTTTATCTCTTACTCTTTCTGCTTAAGCAGCTTGCCCCTCCAGAGAACACAGGTGTTAATCAGAGTGCAGACATTCCTTTCATTTGTATTTCATTAAGTCATCAACATGGCTACTGTGTGCAACTGCCATCCACGCCCAAAATGAGCTTTAATTTAAGTTATCAGCAAGCACTAGACCGTACTCATCTGGGACAGCAGTTCCTAACAGTCTGAGTTAGGGCTCCGTGCCTGTGTGTGGGAGGTTGTGGATTCATATCCCTTACGGCCATAACCCAACTCCAAGGTCACTGGATGCTCCAAGGTCACTGGATGCTGTTATTGTGATACTTATATATTTTTGTAACACTTTCTGGGTATTGATCTGCTGTTGAGCAAAATATAGGGGGAAAATCATCTGGTTGAAATAATTAAGCACATGAATAAGAAAGTTAGGTTTACCAATACTTTACTAAACAAAGATGATCGAGAAGGTATAGAGAAAAACAATGAGAAAGTAGTGGGACATACGGTAATCAAATATATACAAGTATAACATGATACTTATTAAGGGTGAAACCTTATATTAATAGGAGGGAGTTTTGCTTCTAATATTTAAGTGGCATATTTCTTTATATTATTTACCCATGAGTCACATGCTATTTTGCAAAAATATAAAGTCGGCAATAAAAAAGAACATTAAAATTTAGTTTTATTTTCAGTCCACGTTTTTGCTCCCTCCCAGTTCCCTGGCAGACAGTCCATGTTTTTGCTCCCTCCCAGTTCAATGGCAGACAGTCCACGTTTTTGCTCCCTCCCAGTTCCCTGGCAGACTGTCCACATTTCAGGGAGGGAAAAAAACATGGACTGTCTGGGGCTCCCTGAGGACCAGGTTGGGAAACACTATGCTAGAAGATACCATTCAGGGCAACAAAAAAGCATAGCTTTAATTAATTACTGATTAACTACATCAATACCTGTGTTATTTAACTTCCTGATCTTCCTGACGGTGGAGGAGATGAATATTGTAATACAAGTTTATTCTTAAGACACAAATTGTGCAGGCATTAATATTTCATTGATATGCACTCCCTCACATGAGATAATCAATATCTTCAATCTCGCATCCTAAGCAATGCAGCATTGTACAGGTCAATCACCAGCAATGGGCAAACTGAGAAGCACAGAGTCAGTGTTTTCCTCTCCACAGCACTCACATAGAAACAACCTGCTTGTCCAACAGGAAAACCTTGTGAGTATCACCGCTCCTACAATAATTATGTTACTATGAGAAGTCATCTGACATGTGCCTTTGGGGTCAATTAGACCCCAGGGTAAGCGTGAGAGTTACGGTCTTTCACAATGGGAAACTCCCGAGTAGGAGAAACTCCACCCCAATCGAGAGTCTTCGTTCCACTCACTAGACCATACAGTACATATCTCCTGCTTAAACTCAGGCTCCTTCCACATCAGAGAAGTATTGTTCCGCATTCCCAAAGTCTGGGTCCTCCCTGCTTATGCTTGCCGCCCAAATAGCTCTGACCTCACCTGACCTCAATCCTTCACCTTGCCACAATGTAGCTCCTGGTAGATGCTTCAGGCTGTACTTGGCTGGTTACTGGATGGTCTCTGCCTCTTACCTCACTTTGCATTTACGAAACACCTAAATTAGCACTTGTTTTCACTAATTGAAAGAAATCCGAAGAGGATTCTCGCTTTTACGAAAAATGAAGAAAAGTAGCATTTAGTATTCGTTCATCAGCAAGCCAAGTATAGATGTGCCACATATACCGACTTCCGGTCAGGAGTGGATCACATATATGATTCTGGTCCAATGAGATTATAGTGGACCTGAAAATTCCTATCACCTACCGATATCATAGCCGCCATAATATCATAGTGCTGGTTTATGTATTTATTATATTTTTGTATTTTGTATTGTTACTTAGCCTTATATAGCCTACAGTAGGTGCACAGTAGGCTGTACCATCTACAGTACAGTAGGTCACTGTAAGTACACTCTGTGCTGCTCACACAATGAAGAAATCGCCTAACAATGCATTTCTCAGAACATATCCCTGTCAGTCAGCAACACATAACTGTATTGATTCTAGTAAGTGAAACTACACTATACATACATTATTTCTACTTTATACAGACCTTGTATTTATTGTATCATTCCCTCTGTTACCATATGTTTGTTATTTTAGGGTTTAGGTGTGTTATTTGTAATGATTTGGGAGATTATCTTTTTCAGTCTGGGGATGCTCAGGAATTTTTCCCACATAAATTAACGGTAATTGCTTCTTCATTTACACCATTTCAGCTTGTGAAAGGTTACATAGGAACGCTCAACTTTTGGATAGCAGGGAAATCTGTACATGCCTGCTTTTTATGCTGGTCTTGGTTTTATCATACGACAGCTCTGTGTGTCATTAAAGCATGCAGACTTCACCACACTAGGGTCACAATCATCAAAGGGGACCGTTAAACCCAATGATCGATTCATTTTTCATTATTGTTCTGAGTAAATTCTTTAGGACTTTTAAAATTTTATTATCTCCCATAACTGAAGAATTACACGTTAATAGCATCTCTACCCAGGCTCTCCCAGTGTTTCAGGCTCCAGCTGCTAGACACTAATGCAAAGGCAGACATCGATTTCTATGACTCTATTTGTGTCAGTGGCACCAGAAGACATTTGATCAAGGAAAGTGAAGAAATAAATGTCACTCTGTGGCCCCAGTATCCAATCAGGAATAATTAGGTAGGAGAAAAGATAAGTGGTGAAGTTGAACTGCTCTGAGCATTGTTGAAAGCACAATAGCCATTTTATGCCTCATTAGTAAGGTATACTGTAACTGATGGAAAGCTACGCTTCACCACCACTAGCATGTTTCACGTCTCCTTGACCGAGGACTTGCCCCCTATTCTATTCCACCACCTGTACACCTAATTGTATCAGTCTACTAATCATCAAGTCCTGAATTACTTAAGGCTAAGGTCAAGAATATGAGTTTTAACTTTTTTAGTAACATTACTTGGGGGCTCAAATACTTAGTAGTAACTCAGTTACTACTGAAGTACAAATCATGAACAAATATAGTAGTTACTTGAGGTAAATGATGCTTCATGATTCATTAATGATGAGCAAATATGTGTTATTCATTACTTGTTCCTTCAGTAGTGATTTCAGTAATTCCTGCAGTAGTTCACAAAGGTTTACAGAATTAACAGATATAGAAACAAATACAGTAATTGCTTGAGATTAAACATGCATCAGGATTTATTAATGACGAATGAACATGACATCAGTATGTAACTAAGACTTAGTTTCTGCTTAATTAATACCGAAGTAATAGTATAAAATTACCTTATTTGTGCCCCATCAAGTGAAGTGTTACCACTTTTTTTGCTCTCTTAAGAAACCCATTTAAAAATTTAACAACAGGGTAACATTTTACCTGAGGGGGCATAAATAATGTAGTAGTACAGTATTACTTAATTGGTTAATTAACCAGAAATTAAGTATTAGTTACATATTGTTACCACATTTCTTCATCTGTAATCAATCATAACAGTTACTATATTTGTTCATGATTTGTACTTGAGTAGGAAATAAGTTACTAAGTTACTCATGCTCCCTCAAGTTAAGTGTTACAAAGAATAATATAATTTTTAAAAATAAAATCATTCATTTTATGGTGTGTGATTCAGAGCATCATTACTTCGTGAGAGGTTTGTGCAAGGACTCGACACTGATTATAAGTAGATATGTGAAGAAATTGGAGAAATTCTTCACTTTCCACTCCATTAAAAATTCACAGGGTACACAAAATTCCCCGCTTCCCAGCCCATTACACTGTAGGACAAGAATAATAAAAGGCTTTATCACAGCTTGATGTAAATGATGCGTGAAACACTTACTTTCCTGTGAAAACATAAATGAAAATACAGAATATGTAATAAGCCATCTTTAGGTCATCATATGAAAAAATGACATGATGCTGTTATATAGTGTCTTTCAGATTCATGTAAATAACAAATGCATCGAGCCAGAGACAGAGAGCACCAACAGAAGTACATCCATGAGTGCACTAGTGCTATCAATGTAATAAACAAAAACATTACTGTATCATAACAGTATAGTAAAGTCTAAGTACACCAACTAAGGCATTTAAGGTGGGATTAATGATGCGTTCAGATACAGCTTTCTAAAACATGGAGCCATAAGATCACATGATGCAGAGGAGCTCAGGAAACTTTATGGGGTTTTAGGTACGATGATAGATGATGTGACAGTGCTGTTCCATTGGCATTGGTATCTCTGCAGATTGGTAGGACCCCATTGTGGCTGATATGTGATAGAAACATTAAGGTTCTTTGTCAAGAATGACGCCAAAGCAGAATTATAATACCTCCAAGGGTTTCGAGTGTGCCAGTAAGCTTGCATTGGACTAGCTGGGATGCAGAAAATGCCAGTGTTAAGTTAAGCTGGAGTTGGTGGTCTACCATTCAAGTAGAGCTGGTAGTGACACATAGTGATGCAGGAAGATACTTGAGTTCTTGGGAGGCTGCGAGTGCAGCTCTTGCAGGAAAAAGCATGCAAGGAGATGTAGACTCCACAGGGATATCATGTAGAAAAAAAGAGTGAGACCCCAGTATAAATAAAGGGAGGTACTCCAGGGGTACTGGTATGACCTGCTTGAGCAGTGGCACCCAAAACAGAACATCTAAGTACTTCTTAGATGATTCTTTTCTCTTTTTTTAAGATTTCATCTTACTGCACAATGTAGCAGCAATACAGTGAAGCAAGAAGATTGCATCCGTCAAAGACATGAGCAAGAAATAGATTGCTTCTCATTCTAATGAATGACTGAGGGTTTTCTGCAAAGTGACTGCTTCCCGGGGTCTCTGAAATAAGGAAATTGGTGATGAGTAGAATTCCTTGAGTGGTAGGCTCAAAGATCCATTTTATTCCCAACAGGATGAGTCTGGTAATTACTAGTTGAAATAAATACAAGTTATACAAATTTTACAAATATATTTCATATACATACCACCATTGAAAAGTTTGGGGTCACTTAGAAATTTCTTTGCTTTTGAAAAACAGCAAGTTTTTTTGTCCATTAAAATAAATCAGATTGAGCAGAAATACTGTGTAGACATTGTTAATGTTGTAAATGACTATCATAGCTGGAAACGTCTGTTTTTAAGTGGAATATCTACATAGGTGTACAGAGGCCCATTATCAGCAACAATAAGTCCTGTGTTCCAGTGGAATTTTGGGTTTGCTAATGCAAGTTTTTCATATTTGTGTCACAATGCGGAAAAGGAGGTAGGCGTGAGGACAAATAAACAGGGGTTTATTTAACAAATGTAACACTGTAAACCAAAGCAGACCACAAGGCACAACTAACAAGAAGGGAAGCACCAGAGCACACACAAAGGCAACATTAATGACCAGCCAGGAGAGCACAGGCCTGGGAGGCGCTCTTATACACCACTGAAGAGGAGCAAACAAGAGGCATCTGGGTTGAATCACACGAGGGCTGAAACAAGAGATAAGTCAAATGAGCATCAGGTGTGACTCGTTAGAGAGAATGAGAGAATGAGATGGGCAGGGATACAGGGCATTACAATTTTAAAAGGTCAATTGATCATTATAAAACCATTTTGCAATTAGACCCATAAATGAAAATTATTGTGCAGGTTAAAGAAGCAATAAAACTGGCCCTCATTGGGCTACTTGTGTATCTGGAGCATCAGCAATTGTGGGTTTGATTACAAGCTCAAAATGTTCAGAAACAAAGAACTTTCTTCTGAAACTTATCAGTCTATTCTTGTTCTGAGAAATGAATGCTATTCCATGCAAGAAATTGCCAGGAAACTGAAGATCTCATATAATGTTGTGTGCTACTACCTTCAGGGAGCCACGCAAACGGGCTCTAACCACAACAGAAAGAGGAGAGGGAGGCCCCAGTGCACAAGTGAATGAGAGGATTAATATATTACAGTGTGTAGTTTGGGAAACAGACACCTCATAGGTCTTCAAGTGGCAGCTTCATTAAATAGTACCAGCAAAAGACCAGCCTCAGTGTCAACAGTGAAGAGGCAACTTCAGGATGCTGGCCTTCTATAGGCAGAATTGCAAAGAAAAAGCTGCATCTCAGAATGGCCAATAAAATGAAAAGACAGAGATGGGCAAATGAACACAGAAACTGGACAGAGGAAGATTGGAAAAAAGTGCTATGGATAGACGAATCTAAGTTTGAGATGTTCAGATCACAAAGAAGAACATTTGTGACACAGATCAAATGAAAAGACACTGGAGGAGTGCTTGATAACATCTGTCAAGCATGGTGGAGGCAATGTGATGGTCTGGGGCTGCTTTGCTGATGGTAAAGTGGGAGATTTTTACAGAGTAAAAGGGATCTTGAAGAAGGAAGGCTATCACTCCATTTTGCAACGCCATGCCATACCCAGTGGACGGCGCTTAATTGGAGCCAATTTCGTCCTACAACAGGACAATGACCCAAACACAGCTTCAAACTATGCAAGAACTATTTAGGGAAGAAGCAGTCAGCTGGTGTTCTGTGTATGATGGAGTGGCCAGCACAGTGACTGGGTCTCAGCTATATTGAACTGTTATGGGAGCAGCTTGACTGAATGGTACGTAAGAAGTGTCCATGAAGCCAATCCAACTTATGGATGATGCTTCAGGAAGCACACAGTTACTTCAGCAAATTGACATCTAGAATGCCCAAGGTCTACAAGGCTGTAATTGCTACAAATGGAGGACTCTTTGATGAAAGTAAAGCTTAAAGGGCACGATTATTATTCTAATTTCCAAAAATGATTATTTCTAACTTTGTCAATGACTTTAAATATTTTTAATCTTTTTATTTTTAATCTTTTGCATGCGCCTCAGTGCATCCCTGTGTGTAACAGGCAGTGTATGCTCACTGAGGCACATGTTATCACACTATGTGGAAAGAAGTATTGGGACACACTTCATAATCATTGAATTCAGGTGTTTCATTCAGACCCATTGCCACAGGTGTATAAAATCAGGTACCATCCATGCAGTCAGGTATACAAACATTTGTGAAAGAACGAGTCATTCGGAAAAGCTCAGTAAATTCAAGCATGGTACTGTGATAGGATACCACCAATAAGTCAGTACATGAAATGTCTTCCCTGCTAGATATTCCATGGTCAACTGTAAGTGGTATTATTGCATAGTGGAAGTGTTCAATAACAACAGAAGCTCAGCCACAAAGTGGCAGACCACATGAAGTGACAGAGAGGTGTCACTGAGTGCTGAAGCGCATACACTCTGTTGACTTCTGTTGAGTTCCATAATTCATCTGCCATTAACTCCAGCACAAAACTGTGCACTGGGGCTTCACGGAATGGTTTTCCATGGCCGAGCAGCTGCATGCAAGCCTCGCATCACCAAGCTCAACGCCATGCACCGAACAGAGTGGTGTAATGCACACTGCAACTGGACTCTGGAGCAGTGGAAACGTGTTCTGTGGAGTGACGAATCACGCTTCTGTGTCTGGCAGTCTGATGGATGAGTCTGGGTTTGGCAGATGCCAGGAGAACGTTACCTGCCTGACTGCATTGTGCCAACTGTAAAGTTTAGTGGAGGAGGGTTAATGATATGGAGTTGTTTTTCAGGGGTTGGGCTAGACCCCTTAGTTCCAGAGAAGGAAACTTAATGCTTCAGCATACCAAGACATTTTGGACAATTCTATGCTTCCAACTTTGTGGGAACAGCTTGGGAAAGGATATTCTCTATTCCAGCCTGACTGTGCCCCAGTGCACAAACCAAGGTCTATAAAGACATGGTTGGGTGAGTTTTGTGTGGAAGAACTTGACTGACGACCAACATCAGTGCCTGACTTCACAAACAATGGGCAAAAAAACCCCTACAGACACACTCCAAAATCCCGTGGAAGGCCTTCCCAGAAGAGTGGCAGCTGTTATAGCTGCAAACTCCATATCAATGCCTAGAATGGGATGTCATAAAAGTTCCTGCATGTGTAATGGCCAGGTGTCCCAATACTTTTTTTTATATATATATATAGTGTACCTTGACAACAGTTTTAAAACAAGAATGAGATGCTTCAGCATTGTCTTCAGAACTGGTTTTTATTGGTCAATCACTCAATCGCTTTCCATTGCGTCATGACAGCAATAAGACAAAAATATACCTGCCCACACCTCACTTTACGCCAACACTCCCATGGGCACACAGATGAGCAACACAGATGAGCAAGAGATGAGTACATTTGCTGTTTAAACGACGTGGACGCGGCGTCAGGATCATGCTAGCAGTGACTGCAACAAAATAAAACACATATTGCAAATTGAAGCATTTTCAACAATGTTAACTTGCCCCTCCATAAATTTCCCAGTGAGACAGAGTGGTTTGATTTTGGCTGTGAATTCTAGAATTCTGTGTAACGCCTCGACCAAAGCACTCACACTGTTCACAAAAGCTTCCCTCAGCGTAAACTCCGGTGTTGCTGAAGAAAGCGCAGCAGCCACACCATCTTTTTAAAAGGGAGATATTGTGGATAAACCAGGTAAGAAGACGTCGGTGGTTTGATAGTACTTTGGCAGTTTAAAATAAGCCTAAAACACACAACAGACTGGTGCTGACTAAAACTGAAAATGCTATGAATTTATCGAACCACTTGAAACATTGCCTTCCAGTAGAACATGTAGAATGCAAGCGCTTACAGTCACAAACACCAGCAATTAGTGTTTCATCTTTCAGTTGTGTCCCGTATTGGTTCAAAATGGGACACAGCATTTTATTTTTCAGTACCACCTGCCCACTGTAATGAGCAGCGAGGCAGAGAAAGGAACCCAGCAATAAACCGTACTGTCTCTGTTTGGTACACCCTAAAGGCAAAATATTATATGATTTATTTATTAAAAATAGATTTCAGTTTGCAGTCCATTCAGTTTTTCATTCTTTTCACTTTCTAAGGGGAATTTGTTTAAGGGGAATCCTAATGGAATTTTCAGTAGAAATAGAGTCTCAAAGTAAAGAAGTAATGAATTATTATTGAAAATAATGGTTTTATCAATTACATTGTGATAATTATCAATATTGACTGATATTAACATTTTTATTGCAATAACATTATTGGCCTTATCACCCGGCCCTAATTTATGCATTATAAGTATGTCTTGAACTGATATTTGATATAGGCCAGTAATTATAGCTCTGTGTATATGTATATAATGGACATCTCCAGAGAATATGAAGCTGAATGAAATACAACCCTGTTCCCAACAAAGTTGGGATGCTGAGTAAAATGTAAATAAAAACATATTGCAATGATTTGCAAATTATGTAAACCCATATTTAATTGACAATAGACCACATATCAAATATTAAAATAATTAGATTAATTGGTAAAAGGTCTATAAGATGACTGGGTATAAAAAGAGCCTCGCAGAGAGGCAGAGTCTCTGTGGAGTGAAGATGCGGAGAGGTTCCTCAATGTAATATTTCAAAGAATTTGGGAATTTCATCATCTACGGTACGTAATATCATTAAAAGATTCATACAGTCTGGAGGGATAACATTTCAGTTTCAAAACTCCAGTAATTGGTCTCATCAGTTCCTAAACATTTACAGTGTTGTATTGAAGAGGCGATGTAACACAATGGTAAACACGCCCGTCCCAACTTTTTTGAAACGTGATGCTGGCATCATATTCAAATTGAGCATATATTAGTCTTGGAACACTAAAATTTCTCAGTTTCAACATTTGATATGTTGTCTTTGTTGTATATTTAATTAAACATAGGTTTATATGATTTGTAAATCATTGCATTCTCTTTTTATTTGCATTTTACACAGTGTCCCAACTGTTTTGTTGTATATTTGGATATTGTGTTAACTGAACGTGATATTTCATAGAAATACCATTCAGTATGCAGTGTAACAGTCATCAATTTCATTTTAATAAAAATTTGAAGTATGGCCGGGAAAATCATAAAGTTCTCATGTATTCTCTGTAATTGCTCATTAAAGTGTTTAATGAGGAACCAGATTCAGTCTTAATGTTTTCTGCTGGGTAGGTATACAATGTACCCTGGGGTTTAGGTACTGAAGTTAGAAACAGAAAGTGCACGTTTACTTACTAGTATTATTTGAAGAAACTGTCTTATAAGCACTGAAATACATAAACGGATGTGATGCAGTGTGTCAGCCTAAGACATTATTTGGAGATGGTACTTTTCCTCTATGTCTTGGGAAAGCTAGTAATTATTGCACAGAATACTGATGAATGGACTTTTTTGTCATTTTACAAAGGACATTTCAAGAGTACTTTCAGTTATTTCAGTTTTTCCCTGATATAGCAAAAGTGTCCAATGGAAAGCAATTGAGGAAATGGGTAGATAAATGTGGGTTTTAAAAAATTTTTTGTTCTATAACATTAAGTCAGAGAATATTTTGGTCAGCTTACTAAGTGTTTTACTATAATTCTTTTCAGAGCACTGCTTAATACACTGGCAGCCAAGTCATTTTACTAAAATTCCTTTCAAGATTCTCACTCAATTTTCTTTAGGTGTATCATAAAGCATATTTCATAGACTTTCTAAAGCTTCTTGGATGTATCACAGTCACGAAAGAAATGTTTCCTTTGATTTATCAACATATCCAATCTTGTAACCCTGTTCTCAGTTTTTTATGGCATTATTCTGGCGCCACACAGGCCAAAGGCTTCACAGCAAACAAAAGAGGTGAGATGGTTTCACACTAAGTTGCCCTTTATATCAGTCCTTAAAGTTGCCCTTTATATCAGCCCTTAAAAGGATGACACAATAAGGAACAACAATGCTTTTGAAAAACATGGGAACCAAAAGCGGAAAGGTTACACGCTAGACAGGAAGGTGGACACACAGTAGGTCATTACACATACTGTACAACACAGGTAAGGGTAAAGGCCATAATCAGGAGCACTAGTGGTGTCAATCTATTTAAAAAATCATTTTAAAATGTTGTATTATTGGAAGATGAAACAAATATAAGTCTTGGAACAAAGAAATGCATGACAAACTGGTAAGAGGAATCACACATTTTTTATATATATATATATCATCTTGGTTTTGATGCTTGAAACCATTCAGGTGCATTGTTCTAAATGTTTTTCATTTTGCATTGCAACTACATTCCTTCCATTTTTGAACAAACAGAGAGTTGCATTATTTATGTGAATTGTACAAGTGTTTTTAGTGCAAAAGTAAAAATTTTATGTTAATATCTTCTTTTTAACAAATACAATCCATACTATTTTAAGCTATTTTAAGACATGTATTTTGGAAAACATAAATAGTTAAATAAATTATTGCTTTGTAGTCCTATACAAAAAAGTCTCATAATAGTAGTGAAAAACACTAAAAGAACAACCTAGTTACTAACAGTTTGAATTTTTTTTTTCTTTTTATAATAGTGATCAAAATTAGAAAACAAGTGACATTTTGTAATTTACAAAGTTATTGCTTATACTAATTTGCTGAATCCATGAACTGAAGAGATGTATTTTTTATTGTATTTCCTCAGTGAAAACTCTCTCACATAGCACAATTAAAGGTTGAATCTCCCCAGTGTACACAAAACAGACATGTGCTCTTGTTTATGGAAGTTTTAACGTGTTTTCTTGACCCAATAAAAACCGGCAGATTATCGTATTTTTGTCACATGAATAGCGCTATTTGCAAATGGGTGGGCGATCAGTAGTGTTGTAGTTCTCGAGACCGGTCTTGGTCTCGAGACCGGTCTCGAGACCAATTTTTTGTGGTCTCGGTCTTGTCTTGGTCTCGACTCTATTTGGTCTCGGTCTTGTCTTGGTCTCGACTCTATTTGGTCTCGGTCTTGTCTTGGTCTCGGACATAGCGGTCTCGATGGGATGGGGAAAAAAAGAGAAAACTGCACATCCTCACAGAACAGTATCATTATTTATTACGCGCCTCAATTCAAATGCAACCAGTCAGATGCATCCATTTCAAAAACGTTACATTTTATACATTTTCTCCACGGACACTGCCAGTGCTTCACAGTCCACAAACATCATACACATCGTACTGTATCATACATCGGCAAAAAAATGTCCGAAAATGTCCGCGAAGTCTATAGCATAGTTATAATTCAAATAAATTAGGTATTTTACATTGATTAGAAAGCACGGTCTTGGAGGTGCAAGTCAATCTGGAGGCTCATTCTCTTCAATTCAAAGCAAAGGATCATTACATAGCTGTATTCATAGCTTACCCGAGGCCTCTGTCCCTGGTATAAGAGACTTAATATGAACATCTTTCTGGTACATCCCATCTCTTTCCCTTGACGAGGTCTGATAAAATGGTTATAGGAGAGGATTGCTGAGAATATTATTTTCCATCAGGTCTCATAACTATGACAAATCTGGGAGATTTTAAATGAGAGACATATGGACATACGGACAATATAATTGAAAAGATAACATGAATTTGATTTAACGAGTAATGACACTTTACAGCAATGCCTTTTTTCTCTACAGTTGATCTGGGTAATGTGATGTCGATTCTAGCCCTAGTCTGTTTTCGGTCTTGGTCTTGGTCTTGGTCTCGACCAGTCTTGGTCTTGGTCTCGCCTTAGTGTGTCTTGGTCTTGGTCTCGCCTTAGTGTGTCTTGGTCTTGGTCTTGGACTTGGTCTTGGTACCCTCAAGTCTCGGCAGTGTCTTGGTCTTGATACCCTCCGGTCTCGGCAATGTCTTGGTCTCGGTTTAGGCGGTCTTGACTACAACACTAGCGATCAGGAATGCTTTATGACTCAGACACTGGAGTCAGTGACCCTTATTCTTTTTATCCTCCCTACAAATCTCTAAAATATATTTAGTTTCTACCTATATATTTGGAAAGAAGACTGTTCAAGGTTTCTGGGGTGTTTTTATGTGTCTAAGACAAGACCTTGCAGAGTTTTTTGGACGGTTTGGCGAGATTTCAGTTTTATACCATGGACTGGGGTTAATTTGCATTAAAAACAAAATAGCGCATTAAGGTTTCCAGATTAATCACAAGCGTAACTCGTTAACATTGATAGCATTAGTAGTTACGCTATTTGAAAATAGCGCTAGTGTTATACCTTCTTGATATAAAACACATCAATTGAGAGGCATATCAATGCAGCCAGGAGCCGAATGTCAAGCAGGAGGGGCTCTGTGTGTATAACTGTTATCATCATAAACCCCTCCTACCCCCTTGATAAACTCCTCCTACTCGACATTGTCCCTCCTACTCAATATTGCCCCTCCCACTCAACGCTCGGCTCCAGCTTCAACGATATATACTTGACTAAAACACCCAAATAACTTGCCTAACTTGCCAGTTTAAAATACTGACAGTCACAAAATGCAAACCAAACACAAACCAATTTCTAAATGTTTCACTTACACGAATAAGCAAACTGAAATTGTAAACACACTTGCGCTCATAGACATACTAATGTGGGTTTTCTTGGTATTACTGTATTTCGAAAAATACAGACTCTTGGGAAGAGTCGATATAAATTTTGCCTATTTTGACGGTGACATGTCACCAGTTTTTCCCACGTCACTTTCAATTTACCTAGTCTTGAAAAGGGCAAATAAAAATTTGAAAAGGTGCCTTACCTCTTACCTGTTGTGAATCATATAGCTTTAAAAAGAGGTGGGGCTTGGGTTATGTCGTTGAACTCATTGTTTTTCAGGGGTTTCATTTCTGCCTGCTAAAGGCCTATGATGGATTTTTGGACCCTTATGGAATGAATACAGAGATTAGTATACTTTGTGCTGTGAATGTAAACAAACAGGAAGTGCACCATTCCCATAGCGGCCATATTGAAATGCTAACAAATGTTTATTTTTATTTTTATGTAGCTACTTAATGTCAGGATAATGCTCTTTAATGGCTGGAAACTTGTGTGTTAATATAATTAAGTTGTTTTCGGGGCAGAATTTTTAATATTGCGATTTTTTAATTAAAAGTTTTGAAATTTGGAAACTGGCAGCTGTACCAAAGACTACTAAAGGGCAGGCTGGAGTAAGAGGAAGCTGTACTGCTCTACCCAGCACCTCAGTGCCTACCTGAAATGCCAAATGAACCATGTCACTTTTCAAATAGAACATCTAGCATTTTTCAAAATCAGTAATTCACACACTCTTGAGGGTTACACATAGCCTCTTTGGGGTGGCCTGTCGACACATTCACCAAAAGTTTAAATGTGGGACAACATGTTTTAAAGTTTGGCATTTTACAATTTAGGGAGGATCGATAATGCACTAAAAACTGTGTTTTACTGATTAAAACACCTTATATAATTCTTTAAAAGCCATTTTTATGCTTGGTTATATACTGATCTCATGTAAATTCATTATTAATAAATCTTGAAGCATGTTTTACCTCAAGTAGTTACTATATGTAACCTGTAATCCTTTGTGAACTACGGAAGGAACAAGTCAGAAATAATACGTTAAGATCTCATTATTTGTTCATCATTAATATTCATGATGCATCTTTCAACCCAAGCAGTTGCTGTATTTACTATGTCTGTTAATTATGTAAACCTTTGTGAATTACTAAGGAACTACTGAAGGAGCAAGTCATGAATAACACAAGTGAAATACTGATCTCGTGTTTGTTCATCATTAAGGAATCGTGACGCATCTTTTCTCAACTAGCGACTATTAGTGGTCGATGATTTCTTCATGATTTGTACTTCAGCAGTAACTGATTTAATACTAAGTATTTGTGTCCCATCAAGTAAAGTTTTTTTTGTTTTTTTCTGCCCATGAAAGTTTAAACTACCATCAAGTGGCTTATAAGCTAATTTTGAAGCGCTATATCATTTGCATTTTGCAAGGTTGGCCCCTAAATATTTCCATATAAATATGTACTTTATCTAAATGGAATAATGAATATTGTGTTGAGAAGCACCATCAATACAACCACATTGCCGTAATTTTGCTGCAATGTATTGCAATCCCATTCACGGCATATCTCATCCTAGGGGCCCGGTCTGCCCCTATCACCCTAGCCAGAATAAGCAGATTGAGGACACGAGCATGGACAGATAGATGGATATTGTAATAACCTATGGAATATAATTTCTTAAATGCTTGTTAAACTGTGGTACAAAGGGCTATATCTCATATATAATAATTATAAATTCTCATGACTCTGCAGTCTCTTTTTCAGTAAATGCTAGGAAAGGACAATGCTGGCCACTTAATTCCTGTACACCCCTCTCATGAAGAAGGTCAGTATGCTCATTAATCATCAAGAAGATTAGCTCACAACAGGCCTTCAGAACATGAAACGAGACAGAGACAACCTCCCTAATTAACACACTTATTTAGTTTCATTGTCATAATAGACTTTTTTTCAAATTTAATTATGATTGCCATTAAGGAGATTACTTTTTGGTCTGAAAATTCAGTAGGAAACATATCCAGCAAAGATTCAAAATAAATACAAAATGAAGACTAAAATGTGCAATTCTTTGAAGATACATTGTTGCCATTATGGCTAGTTCAAATAAAAAATTTCATAGACTATCAGCATGCAAAATTTCTGTATTTGCTTTGGCAGCACTAGCTCAGTGCACAACTAATGTCTATTTTTTGCAATCCTCTCAAACAGGGTATCCTGTTTGCAGTGCTGGGTCGCTCATTTGACGCAATGTCAGTGTTACTATCACACCCTGTCAGACGTCAGGGTCACCGACATTTATTCCACAACAAACCTGAATATGTGTGTACCTGTGCTGTATGACCGACTACCATACCTAAACACTCATGACTTTATCTTAAATGACGGATTCCCTTGTTTATGACCCTTTGCTTATTCGTGCGTCGTCTTTAGTCCGCATAGCCATGCACAGGACCTAGGGTCAGACTCTTCGGCTGGCGTTGGGAGGTGCAATGGAGATGAAGGGTTAAACAAGGAATACCTGATCTCTTAGTTGGTGGTGAACTGCTGCTAAGGCACACAGAACATTTCACAAAGCTACATCTGAGCAGCAACCCTAACATTCATATGACATTATGACATAGATTAGCAATTTGGCTCTAGGAAATGTATTGAACTAGATCTTCACCTGCCAGTTTCTCGCCTTGGTGACACTTACTCTCTGTTATCAATAAAACAAAATCAGTTAATCTTCTCTTAGTGCTCTACAAAGTACCTGGAATCAGATATGAATACAGAAAATATGAATCCGGTCTGTAACAATATTTTGAAGCCATATTACAAAAGGGTTACAGTTGCAATACAAAAATGTATAATTACAACATACTATGCAAGTTCCAACTTCCAATGACTAATTCATAGAAAGGTTTAAGAAGATTAATCAGTTTTTCCCTTTGATCATCTGCAATGCAGTACTTCTCTAGATAAACACGTCAGCTTCACTTTTCAGGCACAAAGCAAGCCTAAAGCCCATAGTTACAGAGAACCCCAGGAGCCAGATTAGAGGGAGAGAAAGTGACCCAACTTGGCAGGAATACGCAATTGATTGTTATTCATACTCTTTGTATTAACAACCTAAACTGGGCCGGGGTGTTCCAGTTTTATGAGATAAAAATTTAACAAGGTCACCTGTGTTGATACGGAATCGTAAATGAAACAGCAGACAGAGATGATATGCTGTCATGAAGAACAAGGAACTGCTTGAGGAATGTCGAAATGAAGTTGTTGAAAGATAGAAAATTGAAGCTGATTTAAAAAGTGCGTTCAACTTTCACACGAACAAGCTCATTGTGTCAGAACTGAATAACTATGGCAGTGACATCAGGCTGTCTAACCCAACAGAGCAACCGGACGATAAGGGCACTTGTCAGGGAAGTGTCCAAATGGCCAATTTTCAAGCTGAGCTGAGTAGAAGAGCTGAAATGAGGAATACAGTCCAAAGATCAATAAACCTCCTCACCACTGCATAGATTTGGCCTTTGATGGAGAGTGGGATGACTGAAGCGACTTCTTATAAAGACCAACACTTAAGTCACACCTAGAGTTTTCCAGAAGCCACAACCCACAATCCGAGAAATACCATCCTGAACTTCAAGAATACTGAAGGAGACAGCATCACACTATGGTGCTCATTTTCAGCAAGTGGAAGCTTGTTGGCAACAGAAGAACTGACCCAAATGCAGGTAAATGAAGGAGAACCAAGAAATCTCGGGTTAGGGTAAAGACTTGTATTCCATTTGGATAAGCACCCGAAATACAAGGCAGAAGCCACAAAAGAATGGTTTAAAAACTAATGATTTAGATAAACCAAGTTAATGTGCAACTACAGAGAAATTGAGAAAATCTTAAAGACATAAATGCTACTAAAGCTTATAAAACACTGATGTGGGTGAGGGGGGTGATTCGTTTTGTAAATGGGATATGCAGGTTATTAAAAATATTAAATAAAATATTTCTGCATCATAAATTAATTTAGTTTATTAAGTGAAGAGGGAAAACATCATTTATATTAATTCAGATGGTAAGATGTAATAGATGGAGCCAAACATGAAAGCTCAGAGGGGACCAGGCTATTACTGTACCCATAAATAATTATATGATGAAACCATTCGAGGTTCATTTTTTTCCTAAGGAATTATGGTTAAGAAATTGCTGTTTTTTAAAATTAAATCCATAATCTAATGTATGCAGAATATATATATATCCAAATAGAGAAGTCACTAAATGAATGCAAAAATGACATTATTGTCTTGTAAATTTCTTGCAAATCAATAAAGTCACTGGAGTGGACAGTTCTTAAGAATTGAGAATGGAATTTATAAGACTCTAATATTTTTGCGCTCAACCAGGATAAGCATTTGGAAGATGGAACATGCATGTATGGGTGATGGAGGGGAGGTCAGATGGTATATTTTGTTTGATAGAAAGACTGACTAAAAATAACAACAGGTATCCCTAAGTTAATATGCAAATATTCATTTTTGTTGCGTTTCTTCACGTGTAGTCATCACACCTACATCAGCATCTGTGCTGAAGATATTTTTCAGTGTGCTCACATGCAATACCATAATATGCTGAAAGTGAATATCTTATGAGACCTATGGATATTATCTAAAAAGAAACAACAGATCTTTAAATGCATGAAACGTGTAGATCTGAATGGATTATGGATTATAGAAAATGGAGTGTGGCCTGTTTCAGTAACATACAATACGTACGTTAAATCGGAATAAATCGTAAGGGGCGAAGATATATCAGAAAACAAAATCCATCTGCCGTTTCCAGTTCAGTGTTAATTGCAAATGTTTATTGGAGTAAACAGGAGTGTTATTGCCAGTAAAACATACGAAAGGCCGCTATCCTGACAAATGTAATGCTATTCCACCTTTAATTCCTAATATATAATGGGTGGAGAATTTCTAGATTAAAATCACAAAAAGGCTTTCAAAGTGCTATTTTATGTCCTATTTGTATGAGATGGGAAGCTAAGCTTTTATCTTGACCTAATGAAGTTAAACTGTATCACTGAGCCTAAAAAGCAGAAAAGCAGTCAGAGTGCTGCTGTAACACTTAAGCGGCCACTTTATATTCTGCAGCATAAACCAAAGTGCGGAAAAGCAATTGTTTTTGCTGCTATCAGCATGTAATGATTAGTTCAACATAAGAACATAAATGCAAACAAACACCAAGCATAAGACATATAAGGAGGATGGACATTACCTTAATAGGTGCAATTTTTTTGTTATTTCTGATATTTGTGGTCACAACCAACTCAAAGTAACTTTGGTAGCAAATCAGAATATCACTCACAAAAGGGGAAAAATGATTACAAACTAACAGGAATATAGTTCTATAAAGGTCTCTCTATAAACAAAAGTCACCATCTTGATTTGGAATAAAGTCTGCAGTTTTAATCTGTGACCTAATCCAAGCATTCAAATAAGTTTTTGCTATTTTGTATTATAAATTCCAAGTCCACAAATGTTATGCTTTTGAATTTTTAGAAACAAATATAATGGTATAATTCCCCTCTAGTATCAAGCATGCTAGGCACTATGGCATTTTAAGGTATTTAAAAAAATTTAGTTGATTAAGAATTCATGCATAATCCTACCATTATATTTTATGACAGTTGCCACAGCACCAATGTAAACTGTTATTGCCTATTAAAAAGAAGGCATGACAGAATAAAATATTTTATGGCAGAACGTAAAAATAAATAAGTCTCCACTACTGAGCAGGTTAGTGTTGTGCTTATTGTTGCTGTTTGTTTCCCATCAGTCTTATGGAAAAGGAAACATCTGTGATTCAGAACTTGAAATAAATACATCATTACATCCACCTTGATGTAAGGAGCATGCACTGATTACAGTGTGTTGCCACACCCACCACACGACAGACCACCTCAGGGATGAGAACCTGAGCACAGCCATGCAGTGGGTGATACCTCAGCACCACATTAGTCCAAAAGGACCACTGGGAGTTTTTCCAGAGACTGGGGTGCTAATCCTCCCACCAACCCCCACATTTTTCCCAGTTAGTTGGAGGACCTGCTTATAGAGCTGGGTGTAGATTAACATCATACTAAGGACAAAGCAATTGCAGGTTAAGGGTCCAACAGAGTAGAATCACTTTGGGGATTCACAGGATTTGATCCAGCAACCTTCTAGTTGCTACCACAGATCCCCAGCCTCAGAGCCTCCACTCTACCAACTTTGCTGCACCATAATCCAAGAGGGCATGCACTTCTTCCAGTGAAACAGTCATGTGACACTTGTATGGTAAAAATACTGAAACCGTGTCAACAACTAACCAATAATTTAATTGAATGAAAACTTAAATCATTAATCCTCGATCCTTTCCCCTATACATGTATTATTCTGTATAATTTGTGTGACCAATGTAATTGTGTAATGTAATTCTATAAGGTAATTCTGTAAAGTAATTGTATACTAGTGCTTGTACTTTTATGCAGGTCATCACAACTTTGTTAGGGCTCCATTGAAACTGTAGATGCTTTAAATACAATCAAAATATGATAAACTGACAACACAGCAACAAACAGAACCGCCGTGTGACCCTAGTCAATGTCCTCTCATCTGCCCTGCTCCTGTTTATCTGACAATCCTCTCTGTCCCGCAAACAGCGTCCCTCATTTTAAATGCATGCCACTCGCCTCCATCGACTCGATTAGATTTCAATTAAGTCTCCCTTTTTTATTCTCCAATAAATTCAGGGAAGTTGTACAACAGGAGAGAGAGCGAGCTGTGCAGTGCATGAGCAGAGGAGAGGAAAGCTAGAAAGGAAAAGATTGAGAAAGACAGGGCTAGAACGAAAGAGGACACATTATTTATTTATGACGCTTCTCTAATGATTTCTATTATCAGATAGATTGCCGTCTGTTAATGGCCACTCTCTTTTATTTCTGTCTATATTTCTTTTCCGCCATTTTTATGCACCACAACAGAAAGTCAATGCTGGCTCATTTTGAACAGAACCAACTCGGTGACCATATATGTATTTAATCTTTGAAGGGGTTAGGGGGCACCCCCAGGGGCTCCAATTTACCGTAGGAACTAAGCTTTTGGGAAATTTGGTTTTAATAATACTTTTTAAATAATACTTTAAAATGTCACATATATACCAAGCCCTTCATATGCCTACTAATTAAGACTATGACAATTGAAATAATCATCAAAATAAAATAAATCAGTTATGTACAATCTACACTATCCAGCATATTTTATTACTTTTTTTTAATCACGGTTTTTCTTTCCCAGTTAAAAGAACTCTGATTGCACTGGCACAACAAGTTTCATTAAGCACAACAGCTGCAATTTGTGCTAATAGATCCAAAAATGTCTAGACATGCTGAAATTAAATATTATGCAAACCTGTATTTAACATGTTTTCAACATTTTACATAGTGTTTTTTTCTATTTTCGTATTTCATATTATGTCCATTTTATGTAGCTTACAGCATTCAGCAGTTATCTGACGTTTTCTTCATACTGCAAAATGAACACCGCATATTTGAAAGCACTAATTGGGCATACAATTTATAGTATTATGTTAGTTTGACAGTCGACCATTACACTTTTTGTATTATTATATTAAAAAATGTTTGTGTAGAAACTCATACCTGTTTCAGAGGCAAGGCCACACAGTGCTGAAGAGGAAACTCTACCAGCATAATAACATTACTGTAAGATTTACATTTATGTACTTGGTTGAAACTTTATTACAAAGTAGCTCTGTTTATATGAGTGGGTATTTTACTCTAATCTTCCAAGTTATTGTGCTCAAAGGCACTGCAACTGGAGCATGAACTGGAACATTAGTGTTTGCGTTAAATTTCCCAAACCATCACACCACAGGCTGTTTCAGTTCTTTTGTTCATGATTACACAATCCTTTAGGTATACAAATGAGAAAACTGACATTCATCCATCTTCTACACACAAATGCAGGTTAGGGTCACAGGTTAATGTGTCATGTATATCTTTATCAAGGATTGGTTCATTTTTTGAAAAAACACCATCTGCTTACATCCACAAAAATTGTTTCTTTTACAACATATACTGGGAGTATATGAAAATCATTTTAAAAAACTCATTTTCTCATTTCTTCCACAATCTCATTAGCAAGAACTGCAGAATTCATTATGCATTGTCTTCAAATGCTATTAAAATGTATTATTTTTTTAAGTACTAAACATTTTTAATCATTTATGTAAGATGTTATTAAATGCTTCTGAATGTGAAATGAATCAATTCACTTCATTAATTGCTCAATTTATGGTTACTACAGTAGATCATACTAACATCTATCACAATAAAATTGGGACCTGAGTTCTGTGTCCCAGCCACATGTCCTCCTTAAACAATTAAAGCATGTTAATATATAGAGACTATGCACAGCTATTTAAAAAGTAACATTTTCTCTTATAGTAAAATTTCACCCTATAAATCTCAGTTGATTTTTGTACTTCAATTCATTATCAGGGACCATTTTGACAAAATAAAGTGTTTTCTACATAATCTGGAATTTATAAAACGTAGGCAAGGCGCTGAAATGCCATGGGCCTGGATATTTAAGGTCCTCAGCTGCCCTGCAGGTCACAAAATTTGCCAAGGAGTAATACTGTAGTAGAGTGGCTAGAGTACCATCAGCTGTAGTGATGAACAAGACCAAGTTTAAATAAAGTCTAAGAAACATTGCAAAGGAGAGAGCAGTCAGTATAACCATTTCATGCTCTGTAACATCATTGAGCCATTCATTGTAGAAGTTGGGGGTCAGACACAGTAATATCACTGCTATTCAGTATCCAGTGCAACACTGTGCTTTGCTCCCTATTATTTCTATGCTCTGTATCTATTTCATTATTATGTCTGGAGGTAGCATGTCAACCTTTTTAAAGCCTCAGGTAGCCCGTTGATAATGGATGAGGCTTAGTACAGGGAGCTAGCACTGAAACTCTGAAACCTAATATCCCAACGGCACGGGCTCAGACGCGGAAGAGGCTCAGTGTCTGTTAGGCCCACAAGCTGCCGTATTGTTATGGAAGGAGCATAGCCCCGGCCAGTCTAATGAAAACCATCTGAAAATTTAAAACGTATTATGCATGTTCGGTCTGCTGCTTCCTGAAGAACGTTACCTGCCCCCAAACAGTGAGTGAACAGTGGACAATGAGAGTAAGTTTTTATAAAAACCTTTGTGTGCAATTAAAAAACAAATCCCTCTTAAAGTCACTTTGGGAGCTTGTCTACAATTAGCTAAAACAGCTAATGCTGTCCTGTAAATGTTCGCAGATTAAAACTTCCTACCCAAAACAAAACAAGTTTGTTTAATTCGGATCAAGTTCAATATTTCATAGAGATTCTACTGTGAGATAATTATGACAAGTTCACTGTTGCTGTTAATGTACAATTAACAATTAAAACAGTTTCTTGTGTTCTTTCCCCCGTGAGTGCCGAACCTGCAGATTTATTTCTCCATTTATTTTTATGCACAGTCAGTCCCGAAAAGCTCAGCAAAATGGCTGCCATGCCAGTGTTTATTTAGTCATTCAGTAAAATCCAGTTATTCAGTAAAATTGGATTGTGTTAGTAAAGGAAAACACATTCCTGTGGGCACCGGCCTTGGTTAAGAACCTCAGATACAGAAACATTGTAATAATGTACTTTTTGAAAGAAGTCGTTTTAAAGACCTGTAGTTTTCTTTTACAAAACTCCTTCTGATACCAAATATATTTCAAATGTCAAAAATGTTTAATTATAAATGCATACGTAATTTCAGCCTGAGTTGGATGCATTGCTTTTGAAATTACTTTCAGCAAATTAATTTCAGCAAGGAAAAAAGTAGAAACTCTCTCAGACACTCTACTTAAAGGGAAAAAAAACTTTCATCCTTCAAACATTTTTCCTTAATAGTGCTAAACCACTAATCACTCTCCCTTATACTTTCCCTGTATGCACAAACACAGTTCTGCTAAGTCAGATTGCTTTCTTTATTCTCAAGGTATTGAGTTCCTGGTTGCATAATTGATAACACTTTATACTGTCATCACAATGTGTGTTCTAGGATTATAAATCTCTCCACTCTTTAACGTCTCGCATGATTTTCCTGTCTTGTTTCAAGTTTCCTCTCTAATGCTGTGAGTTTTTAAGCCTGTCTGCACCTTTGTTTCTAGATGAATGGGAACTAATCAATCTAATTCCTGCATTATTCCTCACATGAATGTTAAATCTCATGAGAACATTTACGATGCAGATTTTAAATGAATGTGAACAAACTGTATTTGAAGAATGTGTGCAGTAGACATTCTGTTGCCTTTCTGAAGTGCCGTTTATCTAGGAGGGACACGATCAACTCACATGAGTTGGATAAAGAGGAAGTGTTGCTGGTCTTAGTTGTAATGGAGGTGACCAGATAAAACACAGTATGTAGAAGACTTGTGCACCCTTCCATCCTATTAGTTTGAGTGGTTTTGCTTGCTGTATTGGGTAACCTTGTATGCAGGAAAGAAAACCAACATACAGCTTTAATTTTTAATATCTACGTACATTACAAATAGCATCCTTGTGAGGTGCAGGTGGTCAGAGTGAAAAAGGGCATTTCATGCCTGAATAATTACAACTTTCATAACACCATGCATCTGCCGAGCTTACGTAAAACCAATATGCAATGTGACATAAAGTAACCGTTAAGAGTGAACTCTTCTATTTTAGATGCAGAAACTGATTTAGAAAGTTTTGGTCACTTTCAACACATCCATTCCATCTTCCATGACCTATTGGACTACCTGTACAGTACAGGGTCACAGTGAGGGCAGAGCCCAGAAGGGACACACCAGCCCCGCACAGGATGCACTACTGTACTGACCACCTTTAATATGGAGATGGTGTTATCTGTATATATCACTGTACAGGGTAGCACACATTTAAATGCATTCAACAGCAAGGGGCTAAAAATTCAAGGAGCAGATGTCCCTCTTGAATATATTTAGAGATTTCATGAGTACATTTGACAATTCAAAATTATTAAATAATTTAATAAAAGATTATAATGATAAATCATTGAAAGGGTTTATAAATACATTACAATGTGTCCTGCCCCATTCCATATGGAAATGTATGTGGTTCACATGCATGGTAATGACAAAATCTAGCACCAGGATTAATATGCACACTTTTTCGGGCAGTAATATTTTCATATTTCAACCCGTTGTGAAGGTGGAACATTCCGCTTCATTTCTGTCTCTTGCCTGGTGTCTCACATCACGCACCCATTCCTGGAATCGGACCCTTGATGTCTGTTACGTTAAGACAACTATCAGCACCTAAATCCCATGTCACCTTCTTGCGTCAGCAAGTCAACACCACCAGGAGATCCCTCCTCCACACCAGAAATGTCACTTCAGATGTATCTCAGATGTGGTGCTATGGTGGTGCAATGAGCTACCAAACCACATCCAGTCATCTGATTCTTTCTCAACCTTTAAGCTCAAAACCCATTTGTGCCGGGAACTTCTTAGCTATGATTACTTATTGGTTTCTAGTGCTCCCTGAATGCTTTTAGTGTTGCACTTTGTCTTTCATTTGAATAGTTGTCTTATTAAGTTCTTGCTTTGTGTGAAAGATGTACGTTGTAGAGCCTCTACATGCTCCAATATTACTTATATTTGCAAAAGTGCAGTGGAAGCTCAGCCTAGCTTCTCTTATGCTTAGCTGTCTCCTGACAGCTGTATGCATGTAATGCATTATCTGTCTCACTTGTACGACACTTTGGACAAAAGTGTCTGCAAAATAAACAAATATAAATGTAACTTGACTTGGTCTGTGAGTATGGGATCAAATATGCAATGTATGTAAAGGAGTTAATGTATTAGCTAGAAATATGTGTTTCTGTCATTGGGTTTGTCTTGAACTGGAATAAGAATTAGGCTTTCTGAGAATTTTTCTCTTTTAAATAGATTCCCCACGTTACATTTTCTGTGGAGAAAGACTGACACAGGTCAAGTGGTGTATCCCTGTAGAACCATTTCCGACATCAATAACTCAAACAAAAACAGAACAAAACACCACAGGATTTATACTTTTAGCACATAAAACTTGGCATTTTGCTTCAGAATAATTCAGTCTTGGCTGTCCCGTGGAATTGGGAATCGGGGAGATTGTTGCTTGGTGGTTTAATAGACTGTCACGATAGAGTCATTACTCTAGTGTATTATGAAGTACAGGTTTACAAGTAGCACACAACTACTGAGAAGCACAGCGTAAAAGGCACTTAGTTAAAGAAGAAAGATTTCAGTTTGAAGAAAAGATGAATGGAGGAGGAGCAGGAAATAACACCTTTTACAATAACCAGCCCAGTTCGGTTTGAATATTCAACAATTCCCATTCCATCTCAGGTTAACATGTTCTATAGTGTGGTGCAAACAAGTAAACATTTGATACTTGAACCTGATAACTTCAGCTGTATACCAGGAGGAGATTCCACCCAAGTCTGTATGCATAATCAGGCTCCTGTTCCAGAGAGCAGTTTCCAATGACACCAATCTATATAAGGTAGGACAGGTTTTATCCACCCATATCACCTTAGGTTTTAGTCTGGAATTACATATCCACATACAGGAACATAAGGCTGTCGAATCGTTTAAATAATGTTCTATATAGACTTATAAAATGTAGCTACGTATACAAAGGTGAACTGACACCTGACTGTTTCATGCTTACCTAGTCCCCACCAGATTTTTATATTCGCCACATACATTGTCCTGGAATTCATTGACAGTTCATTAAACAGCTTATACAACAACCTTAAGACTATGCTGACACGCTATACTTTATTCTTGTTATACACCAGTGAGCCAAAACATTATGTCACCCCCATGGGAAGCAAATCATATTGACCATCATAAAAATGGTGCATGTCAAGGTCTGGCATATATCACATGGCAAGCAAACATTTTGGTACTCATAGCTGACGTGTCAAATGCCGAAGGAATTGGAAGGGGTAGAGATCTGAGTAACTTTGATAAGGAGCAAATCGTTATGGCCAGACGACTTGGTTACAATCAGCTGTGGAGAGACCCTACTGAGAGCGATCCAAGGGGGGGGAAAAAACCACGAAGCGATGGTAGGGTATTGAGCGGCCAGGACGGGAAGGGTGACCAAGTGGTGGCGTACAAACCGACAGAAGGCCTACTGTGGTACAAACAGTGGATAATTTTAATCATGGTCAAGGTGTATCATGCCTAACAATGTCCTCTGAAACGATTTTATGAGACATTAAAATTAATTTAAAGACTGAAATCCTTGACTGAGGCCTTTGACTTATTTTGGTGAGTCTGTGAATGTTACGTGAATAATCTGGTCCTAACTGTGACTCCAACACGAAAGATCCTGCAAAGTGTGGAGAAGGTGGATCAAAACGAGTGCAGTGTGCGTGTCCTTAAAAGCCTTTTATCCTGCTGAAAGAAACTCACAAGCGAATAGTGATTTAATCCCAGATCTGTTTCTTTTAATTTAGCTGGTCCTAGTGTGAAAGTGTAGAGGGTCTGTCAAATGTTGTAGCCCACAGTTATTATCTTAATATGGGGCGATAACACAAAACCAAATGCTCAATAACAATTTCATGTACGCACAGGGGTTTTTGGCAGTTTAACATACAAAAAAGACTCACAGTATTTGTTCATAGTATAAGTGTGAGTATTTGAGTGAAGCCGTGTTTACGGTCCAGCTGAGTATGTGGATCAGTAAGACACAATTACCCCTTGAGTTGATAAGAAAAAAGAAAAAGCATATATATGCAAAGCGTATTGTATAAAATAAAAATGATTGAGTCAAACATGAGTGAAGAGAATAAAATTTAAGAGAAATTCTTTTCATGCCTCATTCAGAGCCCCTGCTTTGCATATGTATGAATAAGACTGGAGGTGCCCTTATTCCATTTCAGTCTTCAGCTATAACCTTTATGGCAGAAAAGTTATTTCAAACCGTAAAAGCACTCTTTTTTATGGAATCTTCCTTTTGCAAGTTTTATTAAATAGCACAAAGCCTTTTCTGAGAGGAACTCTAATTGCTATCTAGAGTTCCAAAATGTCCTTCTGTATGCCACAAAATTTCACTGATTTTTTTTTTATCCCCTGCATTATCAAACGTGAAAATGAACTGAATAAAATAATTTTATAATGAAATCCCGTCCACTCGCATTTTAGTGCTATAAACGGTTCTGTAAGACTCTGTGGGTTAAACCAATATTCTTCATCCTCAATTAGTTGAATCCCACACATCCCTTGACAGCCTCCCACGCTGACAGCGTGCTTCTGCAGTGAAGGCGCACGGCTCAGGCACACAAAAAGCCTAAAAAGCCGGCAGATTCCATTACACTCACGGCTGGGGTGGATCAATACCACCTAACATTTTATGGCGCAGTCCAAGGATTCCACGCTGAAGGACACACCGGCCCTGCTTTATAGTTCACAGAAGGCTGAAGGAAATGGGTAAATCACAAGCCTGAAAATTGAGGTCATTCTACCCATTCTCTCTCATTCTGCTTTGAGGGAGAAGAGAGTCCTGATGCGGCACTTGAGGGAAAGTGTTCACCTGATATATGGCCATAGTCCTTAACCACCTGAAATGTTTTTACCAGTCCAGGGAACCAAATGTATTCCTATTGAAATAGTATTCAGCCATTTTGCTGACCTTTCTGTCTCACAGTCAATGTGATTCGAGGGTGGCACCAAAAACATGATTTATCTTTACTTACAACAGAAAACAACCAACGTCCAGGTCAAAAGCACCCTGTCTGAATCTGCAGTGACTGAGAGATGATCCAACCACAATTTAATTAATGCAGAACTATACTGGAGGAAAACCTCATGTTACTGTATGTTTTTTTCTCTATTTTCCTACGCCTGATTAAAAAAAAAAATTATAGCACTTTAACACTTCATTCTGCAAAGCTGTGAATTTGTTGTTTGAAAAATGGCACCAGCAGATTGGACTAGGAGCTAAGATTAGTAATAGAGAAAGAAAAAAAAAAAAGAGTAAAATAAAGCATACGGTATACAAAAGGAAAATCGTAACATGACTCTACAAAATATATTGTAATCATTTGATAACAGTACAGATTGTGACCTTAGAAAATGCCCTGTTAAGAGGTAACTGGGATAAGAGGAAAATGAAGGACTGTTACATTTTCACGTCTGTAACTCAGGTTTGCGTTTCTCCGTGCTCTCAGCTTTGGCAAGCCACGGAAACGCCATGGCAACTCTATATTTTCCACAGTAAAAGTAGAGCAAGCCTGTTACGTCACAGCCTCATGAGAGAGAAATGCACCCCATCTTTAATTGAATAAAGAGTCCCTTAGGCTCAGGCGATGAAGCCATTCCAGATTACTGTCCACATAAGGAGCAAAGTAATTTGGACATAACCACTGCAACATGTAAATCACAGAAGCTGACAGATACACATAGCTGTGAACATGGGGGTTATTGAAGTTTGTACTGGACAGTTTGAAAAGGTGTTAGAGGAGATGCAGGGTTATTTGAATCTTGCAGATGCACATCTTCAGTTTATTATTTATTTCTTAACAGCTTCTTTTAAAGACTCACGATTTCCAGAAATGCACAGTAAACCTGAATGAATGAATGGATGAATGAATGCATAAATGTTATTTATTTTTTATTTTCTGAGTGCCCACGATGGGTTGGTGCCCCATCCTGGGTTATTCCCTGCCTTGTGCCTGTAGCTTCCAGAATAGACTTTAGATCCCCGCAAAACTGCATACTGTAGGACAAGTGGGTGTAGAAGATGGGATGGATGGATGGATGGATGGGTGGATTTGTTTCAGGATGTAACACTTCATCAGATCTTCCAGAGCACAGTGGGCCATCTATACAAGGCTTGTCAATGATTATATTTTATTCGAACCATGGGTGACCAAAATATGACCTAACTTCAACATTGGATGACATTCTTAAAACTATCTTGCCCAGACACACAGGAAGCAAGACACTGACCTTCCCTGAAGTACTGAAACCTGCTGGCTTTGGAATTTCAGTAATCAAGTGGAAGTGAGCCAATCAATCATTCCACCTTGAAACTTCAATCTGTTACTTAGGTTCCCTACTAAAATTTGTGTGGTATGTTTTATTCTTACAGTATGCTCTTACAGTTACAGTAAATCCATCCAAATACTATAAGGGTCAGCACAGAGGGTAAGTAACATATCAAACATTAAGTAATGTGTATTTATTATTTATGATTTAAAAAAATATTTATTCAACAAGGTAAGTGTGAGGGCAGTTCCCGATCACTCTCTGCAGCCACGCTCCCTCTCCCAGTCTCAAGCACCAGAATACTGATGGTGCGTTCCATTTCAACTGGGATGTCAGATATTTTAACTGGAACATACCTAGAAGTCTGGTATTCCAAACAATGGCTAAGAATGAACTTGCATAGCCCAGATATTGCTAAATGGCTTTCGGCTTGTTATACTGGAACGCCGTTAACTCGGTTGTGTCGTCATTCCCAGCTCCGACTGCCGACCTCCGAGGTAAATGGAACACAGCACATGTCAGGTTAGCGAGCGTATCGCTGCCCCGCTTTCTCCCGCCTGTGTGTCTTGGAGTGAGTGTCCTCCCAGACCCAATTCCCGGTGAGTGTGTGCCTTGATCCCCCTCTCAGTGTGTGTGGTTGTAACGATCTCCCCGCATGATTGCCTTTCCCTTCACTCCCAAGCACTGACCTCCTGCCTTACTGACCCTAGCGCCCATTTCTGACTCTGATTCTAGTTTATTGTTCTGGATTCGTGTCTGCTCTACATCGGGGTCCACTGTTCGCGGGCTGCTCCTTGACGGTAACATTTTGGCAACATGATGCATGCAGTGCACGGTTTGTTTTTTCTTTTTTTTTTAACACAAATCAAGTTTGTACCAGAAATAAATCATTTACATTCATTCATTTTCTATGCCTGCTATTTTCTATGCCTGTCCTATGCAGGATCACGGGGATATGAAACCTCTCCCAGAACCTACAGGCACCAACTCGTCGCAGGACATGTTTTTGGACTGTGGTGGGAAACCAGAGGAAATCCGACAACGACACAGGGAGAACATGCCAAATCCACACACATGGAGCAAGGGTGGAGCGTCAAACCCCAATCCCAGAGATGTGAGACAATAGGTCCAATCATTGCACCACCCCAAGTCAAGAACTTAAAATCTTAAATCTCCTACAGCGACAACTATATATCCCGACAGTTCAAATTTCACCAATCTTATTCTGGCAGCAATAACTGAAGAATTTGGTAATGAAAACAACCAAAAAGTGGCGAAAAATGCTGCAGTTCTTCAAAGGAAATGAGAAAAGGGAGGAAATACTGGGCCATTCAATCAACAATGAACACATTCACTTCTGAACAAATACGGAAAAGCAACTAACCATCTGCAATTCAGTTTGCTAGAGCATGTAACAACCAATAAAACCAAACATAATATTTATCATTCTAGGTATTAACAATAGTAAAACATCCATTTTCCAACTGCTTATCCACTTCAAGGCTGCAGATAATTGCCATTTTGCGTAATTAATCAGTTCTTGTACTTTAGTATTGCAATTTTAAGAGTTAGGTGGCACCAGTGATTGCAAATTATACTGTATAATACCATATGCAGTAGTGCCACAGGGTGGAGTTTGTTGTGTGAGCCAGTTAATTGTTGTTCAGTTATAATTAATAAATGTATTTTGTAGTTGAACTGTATATTCTGGAGCACGGATATACCGCAATAGTCATATTATACTATTGTCTTCCAACATTTATATGTCCCAGCTAATTTAAAACTTTAGCCATGAAATAGGTCACCAAAAAGTTGTTTAAGCCATTTGATAAAAGGCGATGAAGCAATAGAGTGACCTATGACAGACTTTATAAAAATAACCCTCTCTCTAGAAGGCTCTAGATCCAAGCTGGCCCAGAAGGAGGACAAGGTGGCTTCCAAGTCTGATATTTACAGGAGCCTCACCCACAAGGCCTGCGTAAGTCAGGAATTAACAGCTGTGAGGTTAATGGAAAAACACAGGACGGCTTGACCCTGTGTAATAGAGGTGGCAGTCACGAGTGGAACGGGCGTGCGAGGGCAGCCGGGGGAAGCATGACACAAGGGGGCGCTGTGCCTTTAAGAGGTGGCCAGTCAGTGCGCTGGACTGCAGAAAAGCAAGCATGTGCAGTTCAGTTGTTCCACATAGCTTTTCTCTATATAACACTATATTTAAAATGTCTGTAAAGCACTTCGTAATCCTTGGGGTTAAAACACTGCCATATAAATAAAGACTGACATATTTTGTCATTAAAACCTGACGATGTTTCATTGCAGCCTAAGCTAGCCAAGGCATTCGGCAGGTTTGCTATTGATTATAAACAACATTGACAAAATGCTGCTTGCTAAATGCGAATTATCTGACTTGCAAAGCCATTTTTACCATAAATAAAAGGCACAGAGTATGAACCATGGCAGCAGCAGCCTGGGTCGCACCTCAGTCCCACTCCAGGGCTGTAGAATGGAGTGGAAGTGATGAATAATGTTAACTGGACTCTGAGCATATCGCTCTCTGTATTTGCACTGCTGCACTGCACACGCTACAGTGTAAATGTTCCAAGATGCCTGTAATTATTCATTCCCCTGTTGCCCATAAGCTGATAGTGATGAATTCTCTGCAAGAGCATAATTGTTTTAGTGTCCCACCCCCACCGTCACACATCAGTTGTTTCACATCTGTAAGCAAACAGGCTCGCCTACTGTGTTTGTGGAAAACCTTGACATAATGCAATCTGACAGCTGACGCAATGGCAGTAATGTACTGAATGACCGTTTTTTTGTTTTTTTTTTTGATGCCGGTGCTCGTGTACAGGCCTCAAGTTGTTGGAGGCGGGGGTGGAGCGTGGGGGTCGACATTGTGCCGCAAGGGACGCATAATTGGACCTTCATGTTTGCTTATGGAATTCAAATCAGACACAGCAGGTGCCGGCTTCACCCGGCTCCGACGCAGTTCTGCACTCGCTTGACATCAGGATGTGGGGGCCAGGGATCCAGCAGAAGCGCAGCACACAGACACTTGCTTCTCTTCTTTGCCTAAACGACTCACATTTCATATCCATAACAGGGCACCAAAAAGTTACTTCAGGGTTATCTGTGATGCTCATGCTGACCTTTATACACAGAAACCTGAGTTACTGTAATAGGGCCACAGATTTCGGCAGGAAAATCGTATCAAGGATGAAGACAGTACTCTGCTGCTCTCTCCTCCTGTCTGTATGTCTGCAGATAGTCCCTGAGGGATGGACATGAAGTCTTCCATTACGGCACAGTTTGATCCATTTCAGGATTTAGCAGGAACAGAGACTGATAAATTGCTCTATTGATGGCGAAGAGTGATAAGTAGCATGGAAAATATACAAACTCCACGTCTGCAGCATGATTCAAAGAAAAACGGGTAAACATGAAATATTCAGCAAAGACCCATGACTTTTCTTAGTCAAGGCAGGAAAAACTCACTGCTGTAACATAGTGGTGAATGCGAGTCAGCCTCGGAATCGAGGTTCTTGGCTGCTACCTGCACGGACAAACCCGAGATCCACTGCACTGCAAGGTGCACTGCAAGAAGACCTATATGTTTAACAGTTCACTGGCCGTGTGCAGTTGCTGCAGGTGAATCTGCATTGCGGCAGAAAGGCAGAATAAGCACGGAGAAAAAAATGGTGACAAGAACCGTTTGTATGCATCCACAGTAAGAGAATTAACTCCAGACTAATGCATCTGTTTATCGTAAGGTGCCATCTGGAAAAAAGGAACAATCCTCGATGTACCGGATAGATAGCCAGCAGGAGGAATGTTTTACTATAACAGGAACTGCTTAGAGTCGATTCTGCAATAGAAGATACTTGAGCTTCCTGATTTATTTTGGTGGAGAGGTAACCATCAATAAGTACATTCAGGTCATTGCTTTGGCAGCCATGGTGATAAAAATAAAGGTCGCACTTTCAGGCTGGGTGTCAAAGCCTAGAGCACGGGGACGCCGAAGGTCCACTTCTTTCATGCAGGGTCAGAGAAGCTATGAAAAGATTCATTATTACTCTTATAAGTGAGACTGATGTCCCGCATTAGAACCCCCCACGACTCCCCTCAAAAGCTCCATGCTGGGCTCCTGTTCCTCTGGTGGCTTCCTCCACAAAGGTCGCGCCCTTCAGTTCTCTCACCAATAGGCAGTCGGAAAAGGAGACGGCCTGAAACAGGAACTTCCAGCTGGGACCCAAAAACAGCTGCGGTGAGCGTCAGGTGTGTCAATAGAGGGAATAAGAGCTGAGTTACCCTCTGGAGGAATTCTAGTTAACAAAAAAGAAGAAAACAAGGGGACCAAAATTATTTTAGCCATTCAATTAATTTCAAGACAAGTCAGCAAATAAGACAGCAAAGTGTTTTATAATATTTGGTCAGCTTTGGCTGGGGATGTATAATTCATTATGATTTCTTCGGTAGGTTGTCATAATGTCCTTGTAACATTTCCCATAACAATCCTTAAAAAAACAGGAGAGGTCATGACAGCTTATGACATACCATAGATAAGTGTCATTGTTTGGTACAGAATATAATACAGTAGATCATTATTACAGCATGATGTAAAATCGCCACCTGCAATTTCATGCTCAATTTAGAGTTCCTTATCATGCCACCTATCATGTCATCCAAGACACTACTGGTATACAGATTGGGTTTTGCCCTGGTCCCCTTTGAAGGAACATAACTAAATATATTACTATAGTGGATTAATTTAGCAAAACATGGGTTAGTTTCCCAAAGCCTTCATGTTGATTTTACCTCTTCCTGTTTATGGCATAGCATGGCGCAGAAAGGTGATGATCCACTGATGGCTCCAAAATAAAAAGGGTTTATTACGGAAATTAACAACACTGGAGAAGGAACACTTAGGAAAACCCCGATCACAGCAGCAGAGAGTTTGGAGCGTCCCTCAGGTCAATCCGATCTGGGTTTGACCAATAGGAAACCAGAACAAAACCAGAAAACTCACCGAAAACCAAAGAGCAGGACAGCAGCTGCCCAGGACACCAGCTGTGGAATTCTAATCAGGACCATGAACTCGGGAATAAGACAGCAGCTAACCAGGACAAGAGCCATGGACCTTAATCCAAAGCCACTAAGCCAGTGATCATGCTGGCAACACTGACAAAAACCCAGGAGAAACACAGACCAACTAAACCAAGCCCCACCAATTAGACTCTGCATCGAATACAGCTCTAATGGCACTATTCCACTGACATACAGGAACTGATTCGTACCGGGAAGAGACACTAGTTACAGCACAGTTCCTGCTTGCTTTGGTTTTCCACTGAAGAAGGGTTGGCTTGACGGGTTTGGAGAGCGACAGTGATGTAAAACTAAAGAAACGCTTATTTGCTGTTCACACGGTGTAAATCATGATTTCCTATGTGCAATTACTAGGGATCCAAAGCACTTCTTGATTTTTCTCTTTTATTATTTTTCTTCCCTACAACTAAATGGGCAGTGAAAAGCGGGCACTACAGCACAGTGTTTCACATTTTGGCCTGTAACTCCTGAACCATTAGTAATTCCTCTTTCCACCAGATATGGGGGGGGGCATGACCTACTGACTTGCCATTCACACTATTAAGCTCCAGCAGAAATGTTTTTGGCTAATTTGAACAATTTCCAAACCTACTTTTTTGCAAGCTAGTGCTACCTCTTCTGACCAAATCAGACAAATGTGATGTCAGACCAATCAGACCTCCTAGTTGAACAATAATTGTGCAAAAAAACTTTGACATTTGTCTACCCCACAACCACTAGCCACACCCAAACTTCTTGTAGCTGCCCGCATCAGATTCAAAACACTGATGCTCACCTATAAGCCAAGAATTGACCAGCACCCTCCAACCTAAAAGAACGTATCTTACCCTGCACTGCATTTCTTTGATCCTACAGCACCACTCGACTGGTCTCACCATCTCTCATGGTGCAAGGAATACATGCATCTAGACTCTTCTCTGTTTAGGCGCCTATGTGGTGGAATGAACTTCCAAACAGCCGAGTCACTGGGTGCCTTCAAACGACGACTAAAAACCTACCTCTTTCGGAAGTACTTGGATTAGCACTTCCAGGATTATACTCATTATTATTGAAAGAAAAAAAAAATGTATTACTTGCCAACAGAGTTTTTAGAGTGATAGTATTCTTAGCCCGGTTCCATTGAACCAGTATTAGAATGTATTCACTGATGAGACTTCTAAGCTTCTAAGCACTTATGTGAATCGCTCTGGCTAAGGGTGTCTGCCAAATGCAGTAAATGTAAATGCAAACTGAACCTTAATCATGCCAGTTTTAATCAGACAGCTAGAATTTGGTGATGCAGTAAAAGACTGGCCGCATTTCATCAATAGGGGGCGTTACAACTAAAAACTGCCAATACCACTTGACATCCTTAGCCAATTCAAGTGAAATTTGGCACATGTGTACTATGACCAAGTGTGAGGTCAGCCATATACTACTGCAGTCATATCTCATATAACCCTGCTCACCATCAGCCAATTAATATCATGCAGCCATTTGATAGGCTTAACAATCACCAATCCAAACCAAAACTGGATAATACATTTCTCTACAGACCAGTATGCTATGCCAAATCAAACAACATATGGAACGTGGTCCTAGCTCTTTGCATTTTTGCCTATTTTGTATGAGTCTGAAAACAGGTTTTTTTTTTTTACTGGTCCTAGGAGTTTCACCCAGCCGACATGAATCTGGTATCAATCGAATCAGCAGACGGTCATTTTAAGTCATTTCTTAGCAATATCTTAAACTTTTTGTAAGGTGCGGCCACCAGCCACACCCAGACCACACCTGTGCAATGCCCATTTCTATCAAACAGCCAGATCTCATGCATGCTTCAGCCAATCACTCAGTCAATGAGGGGGGTGGGGGGGGGGAGCTTTGGCAGCTGAATATGTCTCTAATCCTGCAAAACCAGTGAAAAAAACTGACACTTTCAGCATTTATTATAGACCATCATATATATTGTCAAAATCCTTTTTAGTTTGAGTTCTATGATGCATCCCAAAATAAAATATCTTTACTGTTAAATTTCCTAGTGATTTCCATAAACTCAGAAAAAGACATTTTTCTACCAGCCCTACATTTTCTACCTACTTATCTGGTAACAATCCAATCAGCAGACTGCCTGATAACTCATTGGTAAAAAAATCCTAAACTTGTTCTGTGGTACAGCCATCAGCTACTGTATGCCCAAACTATACCTGTGCCATGGAGAGGACTTGCCAATTATACTATTAAGCTCCGCCCAGAATTTTTGCTAATTTGCATAATTTCCAAAACCTACTTTTGCAAGCTAGTACTGGTAGTATTTTCCTACCATTCCAGACAAATGTGGTACCAGACCAATCAGACCCATGAGCTGATCAATAATTGTCAAAAAAGACTTTGTCTAGCACATGGCCACCAGCCACAGCCAAACGGAACCTTTAATCAGACAGCTAAAACTTGGTGGTCTTGGCTTGTCTTTTTTAAGTAGGAGGTCGGAAATTTTGTCGGTTATCGGGAATACATCACGATGTGAGATACTAGTAATTAATAATACATGGAATATTTTTCCTTCAGGGGTATATCAATGCAGATCACTGGAATCTCCCATTGTGGTGCATTTTGACCAGTCAGATGGTGGTGACACACCAGCTTGGTTTAGGCACACTTTTGCACCATCAGTACCACGATGAGTATACACTGAGCAATGCTAACTGCTTTGTTGAAATAACATTCACAACTAATTGCTAGTGGCTCAGTGTAAGATCCCAGACCAAGCACAATTACCTGATTAGCAATCAGGAACAGGTGTGATACATTATGCTTCATTAAACAGCACTGACATACTTTACATGTTGAGAGAAATTGGAATATTTCTATCTTGAAATATGAGGAGAGAACATTTTGAACTTCATCTAAACTCAGAATAGATTTAATACAGTATCAGTCTTTCACTAAAGATTGCATGAATTCATTACCTCTCCTGATATTCTGCTGCATGAATTTCTGTGTTATGTGTGGGGGAAAATGTTACTATCAATATGAATTATATTGCTTTCTGTAGTATCTAGTTCTGTTGACAGTGTTCAGCTGAAATAAGCAAGTATGTACATATTTCCCAAGAATTATTTTATGTTTCACAAATGTTATCTGCCTCTCTGAAGGGCTTAGATTATGTTCAATCGTTTCAACAGTAAGGTTACAAGGTTGTGTTATTTTGAAATATGGTGTGAAATCCATTCAGCTTCATTTCTGGTTAAAATAGCAGACAGGAAGTGGAAGTGAAGGAGAAAAAATACCACAATGAATCAACATGCAAAATCAATTGTGGAGATCTTAATCTAATGAATACTGTTCTCCGAAGTAAGACAAACTCCATTGTCTTTCCTATGGTATGATAATTACACAAGTGAATTCTATGCATATGACAATACTGGGACACAGATTTTAAAATTCAGTTCTTCTTCAAGACTTCTTAAAACGTCTTAGAAAAGCTTAAACTAATGACAGAATCTAAGCCATTAATATTAACTTGTCTGGTGTGAAAACAGATAATTTGAAAACCAAACATTAATCAGGCCTGATAACTTCGTAATCTTGAAGAAGCATTACAACAGCATTTTGAGACTATGATTTTCCATAAGCAAAAATGCTTTATCAAAAAGTGCCATGTTTCTTACCGTTCATGATTTTGCATTAATCGCTACCCAACATAATGCATTGCATAAGAATAAATCACTATGAATACAACTTTTCCACAGTGTATTAGCATTTTCTGTAAAGGTGAACTTGTGCTGACCTTCTGTTATAGACCATTTTTAAACTTATCTTCCCACCACTTTTCCTGGTGACGGCTGCAGTTGTGACATACTGAGCATGTTCCATGGCCAAATTACTCATACGAGGGGGATCCTCAGATGTTCCAAAGTCAGCCCTTGATCTGAAGCAGCAGGGGCAGTACATTTGAATTTACATTCATTCATTTAGTGAACACTTTTTCTACAAAGTGGAGCAGAAGCAAGGCAGATTGTACATGACAAACCTACAGCTCTCAAGGAGCCAACTAAGCATAAGTACAGCTAGGCTGAGCTTTTAATGAATAACCAGTAACAGGTACAAGCTACTCAGCATCAGGGAAGGAGCCATGCATCATGTTAGAAAAACATTACAAGGAGCTAAGAGAGCTATTCAAATCAAAGACCTGCTTAAAATGTAACAGCATCCAGGCTACACAGGAAGCTGGCCAAGGGATAGCAAATGAAGACTGAGAAGGCCAGTGGTTGAGAAGGTTGAGCAGAACCCTTATTGAGGAACCACAATTTGACTTATTTTCTCCTAGCAGTGGGATCTCTAGTCAGCACTGTCTCCTTGGCTGAAGAGGATGAGAGGGTGTAGGTCTTGATAAGTGGCTTAGGTGAGATGAATTCTGTTCCATTAACACAGCTCTTTTTCAAAGTCCTTCCTAATCTCCGATCTCCTTACCATGTCACAGAGTATTTGTCTAGAAGTCATAAGCAGAACCTCATTTCAGCTGCTTGCACTTCCACTTCACCAACATGGACCTCCTAAGCACCTGAAAAACTGCAGTCAGTGCCAGTCACCAAACCAATCTACCTTTAAATCTCACATTTCCTCCTGGAGCCGACACCTTATCGTGGTGGAGGGGTTTGCGTGCTCCAATGATTCCAGGAGCTAAGCTGCCTGGGGGTATATGCCCCATGTAGGGTAACCCAAGGCAAACAGATCCTGGGTGAGGAACCAGACAAAGTGCGGCTCATTAGACCCCTTATGTAGAGAAAAACAATGGATACATGATTTCCCTTGCATGGATGTGGGTCACCAGGTCCCCCCCCCCCCGGAGCCAAGCCTGGGGGTGGGGCTCGATGGCAAGCGCCTGGTGGCCAGGCCCGCACCCATGGGGCCTGGTCAGGCACAGCCTAAAAAAGGTATGTGGGTCCCCCCTCCAATGGGCTCACCACCTGTAGGAGGGGCCAAAGGGGTCCAATCCTCGGCTGCAGAAGCTGGCTCTAGGAACAATGGCTGTCACCTCTCTGGTGGGGAAGGAGCCTGAGCTGGTGCATGAGGTTGTGAGGTTCCGACTAGATATAGTCGGGCTCACCTCGACGCATGACTTGGACTCTGAAACCAGTCTCCTTGAGGGGGGTTGGACCCTCTTCCACTCCAGATTCGCTTGTGGGGAGAGATGCCGAGCAGGGGTGGGCATACTTATTGCCCCCTGGCTGGGGCACATGTACATTGGGGTTTACCGCAGTGGACAAGAGGGTAGCCTCCCTTCGCCTTCGGGTGGGGGGGACAGGTCCTGAATGTTATTTGCACTTATGTGCCAAGCGGCAGCTCAGAATTCCCACCATTTTTGTAGTCCTTGGAAGGGCTGTTGGAGAGCACTCCTCCTGGGGACTCTCGCGTTCTGCTGGGGGACTTCAATGCTCACATGGGCAATGACAGTGAGACCTGGAGTGGCGTGATTGGGAGGAACGCCGCCCCCCCTCCGATCTGAACCTGAGCGGTGTTTTGTTGTTGGACTTCTGGGCTCATCACGGATTGTCCATAATGAACACCATGTTCAAGCATAAGAGTGTCCATATGTGCACTTGGCACCAGGACACTCTAGGCTGCAGTTCGATGATCGACTTTGTGGTAGAGTCATCGGACTTGCGTTTGCATGTATTGGACACTCGGGTGAGGAGAGGGGCGGAGCTGTCAACTGACTACTACCTGGTGGGTTGGCTTCGCTGGTGGGGGAGGAAGCTGGCCAGGCCTGGCAGGCCCAAACGTAAAGTGAGGGTCTGCTGGGAATGTCTGGTGGAATCCGCTTCGACTCCTACCTCTGGCAGAACTTCGCCCATGTCCCAGGGGAGGTGGGGGACATTGAGTCCGAATGGGTCATGTTCCGCGCCTCCATTGTGGAGGCGGCTGACCAGAGATGTGGCCGTATGGTAGTCGGTGCCTGTCGCAGTGGCAATCCCAGAACCTGCTGGTCGACACCAGTGGTGAGGGATGCCATCAAGCTGAAGAAGGGCCTTTGGGACTCCAGAGGCAGCTGACAGGTACCGGCGGGCCAAGTGTAATGCTGCCTCAGTGGTCACTGAGGCAAAAACTCGGGTGTGGGAGGAGTTTGACGAGGCAATGGAGAACAACTTCCGGACAGCTTCGAGGGGATTCTGGTCCATCATCCGGCGGCTCAGTGCAGGAAAGCGGTGCAGCATCAATACTGTTTATGGTGGGGATGGGGCACTGCTGACCTCAGCTCGGGACATTTTTGGTCAGTGGAAGGAATACTTTGAAGACTTCCTCAATCCCGCCAACACGCCTTCCAACGAGGAAGCAGAGTCTAGGGACTTGGGGGTGGACTCCCCTATCTTTGGGGTGGAGGTCACTGAGGTGGATAAAAAGCTCCTCAGTGGCCGGGCCCCAGGGGTGGATGAGATCCGCCCGGAGTTCCTTAAGGTTCTGGATGCTGCTGGACTGTCCTGGTTGACACACATCTGCAGCATCGCGTGGACAGTGCCTCTGGACTGGCAGACTGGGGTGGTGGTCCCCCTCTTTAAGAAGGGGGACCGGAGGGTGTGCTCCAACTATAAGGGGATCACACTCCTCAGCCTCCCTGGTAAGGTCTATTCGGGGGTCCTGGAGAGGAGGGTCCGTCGGATTGTCAAACCTCGGATTCAGGAGGAGCAGTGTTGGTTTCACCCTGGCTGTTAAACAGTGGACCAGCTCTATACTCTCAGCAGGGTCTTGGAGGGTTCATGGGAGTTTGCCCAACCAGTCTACATGTGCTTTGTGGACTTCGAGAAGGCATACGACCGTGTCCCTCGGGGAGTCCTGAGTGCTCTGGGAGTATGGGGTGCCGGGCTTCCTTATAAGGGCTGTTCAGTCCCTGTCTGACCGGTGTCAGAGCTTGGTCCGCATGGTCAGCAGTAAGTTGGACTGGTTTCTGGTGAGGGTTGGACTCTGCCAGGGCTGTCCTTTGTCACTGATTCTGTTCATGACAGAATTTCTAGGCGCAGCCAGGGCGTTGAAGGTGTCCGGTTTGGTGACCTCAGGATTAGGTCTGTGCTTTTTGTAGATGATGTGGTTCTGTTGGCTTCATCGGACCGTGACCTTCGGCTCTCACTGGAACAGTTCGCAGCCAAGTGTGAAGCGGCTGGGATGAGATTCAGCACCTCCACATCCGAGACCATGGTCCTCAGTCGGAAAAGGGTGGAATGCTCTAGAATTTGAAGGGGCTGATTCTTATCACTGCTGCTTCATAACTGACATTGAATTGCTCAAGCGTGTGCTGGAGGTCCTGGTTGAGTGAGGCCAAAAACAGCCTCATCTGTAAATAGCAGGGATGTCACTGCCAGCTTCTCATTCTCAATAACTTTCCAATCATAACTGTGCCGTGATATCCTATCCATGAAAATCATAAACTGGAGTGGAGATATGACAAAATAGGGCGACCAGATAATCCATGTCGGGGAAGACACTTTGAGCTAGGACAGTATTTGTGAACTAATGTTTCAGTTAAAAGGGCCTGGATTTCACAGAAGCATTGAGTTCTTGCTGTGTGCCAATTGGTCAGTCTCCTATAATCATGCACGTGTCATTAATGATAATGTAAACAGCTGGATAAGACTTTCAATCAAGGAAACAAATGAGAACATAAGAAGAGCTGAACTATTTAGCCAAGCACAGGAGGGCTTCAGTTATGAAGTAGCTTGTAAAACCTAAACTAACTCAAAGTGTCCTCCCTGACACAGATTATCTGATCACCATTGTTCCATCTGGATCCTAATGCATAAAGGTTCCTCTTCCAGTACCCTGATATTGGTTTTCCTAGGATGAGAAGTGTGATCCCCTATAGTTTGAGCATGCCTTTAAGTCCCCCTTTTTAAAAATAGGACCACCACCCCTGTCTAACAATCCTCAGGTACTTTATACGCCTTCCAGGTGAAGCATCAGCCGTCTCACCCCAACATCATCCAGTGCTTTCAACATCTCTGGACATATTTCATCTACCCCTGCAAACTGATCAGTATGGAGGCCTTAATGTATGGAGGACTCAGCACTGCCGTGACGTCAGCTGCGATGGTAGATACTGCTCCACCAGAATCCAACACTGACTCCTGATAAGAAGGCATGTCTACCAAGTTATCCAGTTCTTCCCACCATTTGACAATATCCCCAGCACAGGTCAGCACTTCCCCACTTCGGCTGTACATGAAGCGCGACCCTTAAGCTCCAGACAAGAAAGCGAACATATTAATGGTTAAGGCACACAAACCTTTTTACTGAAGTTGCATCTGAGACAATCCTCAGAGGGGGATTTTTAACTTCTTTGTCAATGTGTCATTATACAACTTTGCACCTTGCCGCTGTCTGTTTATTATTAATGTACCACTTTTCGTCAAAATTGATTTACTCTTCAGACCTTTCAAGTTCAGATGCCGAGTTATACATCACTGTTTTGTTCCCACCAGAACTTCATCAATTATTTCCAATTAGTATGGAAATGTGTGGTATAGTGTGAAACCATGGAAACTTCAAGAACAATCATCATTACATTTATCTACTTAGTAGACTCTATTGTCCAAAGTGGCGTACATGTCAGAATTAGAGATAAGGCTCAGCGTATCCCTGGTACGGCTGGGGTTAATCAGAGGCCTAACATGAAATCACACGGGATCTGAAACTGAAAAGACGCGTATATATGGGACAGATTACTTACCATAGGCTGCAGGCTCCTCCAGGACCCTGAGCAGGATGTGTAGAATATGGATGGATGGATTTATTACCTGCGTTCTAATGTATCTGTAATATTTTGTGAGAGTAGCTTCTTTGATAAACACTAATTGTCAAGTTTGTATTAAATCGGCAGTATTTCTCAATGCTAAGCAAAAAGATTTACATAGCACGGTACTTGCGCTGAGCTGGAGTGCGAGCAGGGTCGTGTGACACTAGAATGGAAGGATGAAACAGATTTTATTTTGGGAATGGGAGACAGGCATTTTAAAAAAGTACCAGGGAGAAAAGAACATATGCAAGAGCAGTACAGTGAGGATGGGGTGGGGGGTGGGGGGGGGGGTGGTCACAGATAAGTCCAGTTGTGTACTATGCTAAGTATCATGGTCTTAGCACGTACGTATGCTCATATAAACATACTGTAGGGCTGCAAAGATCCAATGGGGGCAAGGTAATACTGCAGTTTACAGCCAATGATAACATGTGCTCTATACATTCATAGACTCAGACGGTCCACTGGAGCAGTGCAGGCCAAGTACCTCACCCAAGGGATTCCATAAAACTTAAACTCTCAAGTTTAATCAGGATAGAAGCCTATGGCCAGAACAGTTACACTACATGCCTTCCCAGCATGCAGCTATTGGCAAATGTAGCTGTATAATATGACTTGTGCATCTTCTCAGTACATTGCTTTCGGAGAGAAACAGACTTGAGCTAAGCAAGTATTTCTGCCCCTTAAATACCACATTTCATCTTTCTATTCCTTTAAACTTAGTGGGATTTCTTAACTTTATACAACAGACTGAGCCACTTCTGTATTCTAGCATGAATTCCACTAATGAACTCTGCTGAAGATATCACATTTAAATGTTAATTAAACAAATCTATCGACTAACTGGCGTAGATTCTTCTGACCAAAGGTAAAACTTGACTAGGGCAAAAGATACGTGAATTCAGAGGTACTGGAAGAAAACTGTAGAATTAAAAAGAGCTAAAGAAGAATACAAAAGTGGATTTAAAAGAAAGTGATTCACATCTTGTCCTGGATCATTGAAAATGGGTCAATGTTTCATTACAAGTTTTATTTATCGTCTGTACCACACTAAAAAAAGATATTTACAGTCATTTGATTTTTAGCCAATACAAAGCTGATTACTGTGAAGGGATAAACCTATAAGTGTCTCTAGGTATATTTAAATTACTGAACAATTTGATCTCACAAAGAACTTTGTGACTTTATAAAATGAAATTAATGTTCAGTAAGTCCTTACATTAGATAAATAGGTTGTTGACTTTCAACCTTTCCAACTGTATATTAAAATAATCCATGGATTAGAAGATAGTGAATTTTGAATTTAATTGAGGGCTCTGACCTCTTCAATATGGTGTCAAAGTCTAATTTCAAAACTCTTATTGGCCAGCTGCTACAATCCAATGGCAAAATATAGAACAATTGCATCTTGCTTTGTCTACCTTAAATGAAATAAAAGATGGGTTTATGTTAAACTACCAAGTTTAAAATATGCATAAGATCAAAGGTGGAAAATCATGATCATTAAAAAATAGTTTTCATATAAATTAAACTTGACCCAGCTTTTTCAATGGAACATAAACTGTACATTTTTTTTTTATAGATAATACATCATGGTTGGTATAACACATATGGCCTTGATGCCCATCACTTGCCATCATGCAAAGCTCTGATTCCTCCATTAAGCATGATATGAATGACAGCACACTACTGGCTATTGTCTGAGCACAAATGCAATCAGATCTCACATTATCAATTCAAGTCCTACTCAATAAAGATGCATCTAACCACAGCAAATAGTTACTTTGCAATACCTTGGCCAATTTCTTGTCAGACAGGATGTTCATACATAAGAATGAAATTAATAAATATCGCCTTACTAGGTTTTTATTTTGATTATCTGTGACAGTATTTAAATGATATGAATATATGTAGTGTTGCTAATTTTTCTGTTTTTCTAATTATGTTAGCAGAAAGCATTCCATTAAAAATGTCTGTTCCAGTATGCCTGAATATGAGATGTATTTGCAATACTTTACCTATTTAAAAATGCATTTTAAATACATAGCGCAATCTAAATATACAGTGGTACCTCGGTTCTCGAACTTAATCCGTTCCGGACTCCGGATCGAATCCTAAAAAGTATGAGTTCTCATCGAATTTTTCCCATAAGAAATAATGGAAAACCAATTAATTGGTTCCCGTCCCCCCAAAATTACACCTAAATATGTTTTTTAAGCATTTAAACACAAAATGAACAGGATAAAACAAGAAGAGCATTTTTTTCTTAATGGATTCCAAAACGATGAAGATCTTATCCCAACATTACCCCTGTCCTGCCCCGATCGTCCGCTCCTTCCGTATGAGATCCCCATGTGATCGGCTGTTTCTGGTTGTTGTCATTAGTCCTCTGTATTAAGTCTGCGTTTCAGTTGGTTTCCCCAGTCCGGTCATTGGGTGCGTTCGACTTGCTTACAGCGCTGGCTTAAAGCATTACGGTTAGATGCATTGCGACCTCTCACCCGGCTGCACAAACTGGAACCGCCTCCGTGACGATACACGTTTGCCTTTATTGGCTGAAGAGTTTAGTTACACGCATGACGTTTATATCCCAGGCAGTTCCGGTGGGTAATCTGCTATTTCTCCCGAATATCACGTAAAGCAGTAAGAACTGGTTTTCAATTAATTTACCTGGTAAAATAAAGTTCAAATAAATGACAGAAATGCTCTAATAGGACACGTAAGTTAGTGGTTTACTTATTGATAGTTACTGTAATGTTGCGCTGCTTTATTTGGTTAATCGTCCAGTCTGTGAAGAAGGCATTCAAGTAAGAATTGCATTGTAGTATGACTCATTTCCTGGCGCGTACAATTTATATTAGGTCAGCGTTCGCGGTTCGAATTCTGATATTCAGATCGAGTTCTAGGTAAAACTGGTTTGTTCGACTTTCAAGAAATTCGAGTTCTAGTGAGTTACCACTATTAATATTTATTGAAAAGTGATTAATATACCTTTTCACATTATGCTTAATTGTTTTATTATTGCAATTATTAAGTCTCTTTGTATAGACCTAGCAAAATGGGAATTTGTTAAAAGTGAAACGTCACCATAGAAAATATATTCTAGGGTATAGAATTACTATAAACTGTGGAACTTGCATCATTCTCATATAGTTACTGGTACAGTTTCACTGTAGTAATAGGGTATATATTCAGAACAAGAAGAATGGAATAAAATGTTTTTTAAAAATGTAATACCATTCACATAAAACAGCTTTACTTCGCACAAGTTAAAGTGATATGAAAAGACTTGGGACTTTTGGAGTCTTACAGCTGCAGCTCATAGACATTGTAGATTTGTTAGCTGAGTAAATGAGGACACCCAAGAAGGAGGCTGTAGACACTTTAGTCAAAATCTTGCTTTCCTCTATCACCCCCAAGATGCAGCTCCGAAGGAGAGAAATACTTCAGGATCTGGTTTTTTAATCAAAAAAGTAAGAGGTTGGCAGTACAGCACGACAATTAACCTTAAGTACTTTGTAGATTTAATTTTTATTCTTCACACACTTGGGAGCATGTTAGTATCTACTGTCACTTAATTTTCTCAATTAAAAAAGAAGATGCATACGATAAAAATCCTCATTATAAATAATGAAGTTGGTGCCTGCAGCCTCTGGCAGGGGTTGCCGGGCGAGGTGACAGCCAGCCAACAGCCCATGTCCCTGGGGTACCAAGGTGGGCTGTGTCTCCAGGCTGGCCATCCAATTTCCACCACACAGCAAACAGGATCAAATCTATGCATTTCCACACTGCTGCTGAAAGCGAGGTGCTTCTACACTGGCTCCTCCTATATGTAACTGCATCAGCACTCACTGTTAATCTCTAAACATGTTAGTTTGCATTTTCTGCTTGCACAGTTGTAGTTTTCCTTTAGTGGTATATACAGTGTGTCCAGCTTGTGTGTATTAACATGCAAGAATCTATCTCACATCGGTCTAAAAGGCCAATCTAAATACTTCTGTTTTAATATATCAAACTTGATGACAGCAATACTGGTGGTAAATCACAGAAACAATAATTAAGCTCTCATGAAACGGTATATTTGTGTTACATGTTGAATTATTGAATACTGTTGACATCCACATTTTGATTTCTTTTATGAAATTGAGTGTAATAACTGCAATTTATGGAAGTAAATGACATCTACTCTGAGAATTTTTTATTTACAAAAACTGTGATTTAAAGAATGGAAAAACTACTAAAGTTAATTTTAATTTTACCAACTATATAAATTTGCCACTATCCACCACTATCATAGATGTTGGCATTTTAACCGTAATTCCCATGCTGATGTAAATATTGTACTCATATATTGTACTTACATATAAATGGGTTATGTAAATTCCAGGACCATAAAATTCCCAACAGGAGTGAATAACGAGTAACAACTAAACAATGTTGACTATTGCATGATCCATGTTACATTCCATAGCCTGAAAACCTGTCATTAGTACATTGTACTAATTTACTGTAAACATTTAACGAGGAAGGAGGAGGAGACATATACCTCTCATTGAGCAATGTTTTATGGGTAATGATTAACAAGAGGTGGAACCTATCTGAAACCCTTTTCAAGTTATTAGAAGGTCATGGTGTTTATTTTAATTAACCATGTAAGAACCATCAAATTAGTCAAAACCAAATTTTAATAAAAAGGGACTGGCTCTGTGACCAAACAGGAACAGAATTCAGGTTATTGCTAAAAGTGTCGAACATTCTTCTGGGAATTATACACAAGAACAGGAAACAATTTCTCAGAAGCAAATGATTGACTTCCTGGTTCTAGGTACATGTAGGATAATGAACTGTGATGACATTCACAAAGCACAAAAAATGTTAGCCTAAACAGGCTGACTTGAATTTTATTTGGTTGAATTTAATAAATCCCAAACATTAAAATATGAATAAAAACTTCAGACATTATTTATGTACACCCACAGAACCAGAGAAGCCTTTTATTGTACCAGTGTTTTCCACCCTGCGTGTATTTATTCTTTAATCAGTCTGTTTCAGCAGCTGTAACTTGGAATGTGTTAAGCAGGAAAAAAAAACTTTTTGCTCTCTGTAGCTAAATAAAGGAAAACAGCCATAAGAAATCTCAATTTTCACTTGGTCTGTATCTGTTCGAAAAATGTATCTCGGTTAAAAAGGATATATCTTGTAATTAATATGTATATTTTGTATACCATTGTATAGACACACAACAAAACCACCATCCCTCCCCCCCCCCCCCCCCCCCACCCCCACCCACCCTGCCGGCAAAAAAAAGCCTTGGAAGTTATCCTTTTCTTTAAAATGGTCTTTCTCAATTGATAATTAATTTGTAATCTGACGTATTAAAATTTGTCTTGGGGGGGGGGGGGGGGAATCCAACTTAACAGGATAGCCGTAGGGCGTGTGATTGACAAAAATGACTGAAAGTCTATGGGTGCCTGAATGGATATTTATTACTTTCCTGACCTATGAGTCATTGTTCCAAGGGTGATTTGTGAAAATACTTGAAGCAGGTCAAGGAATAACTACAATCATAAGTACATTTCATTAACAAAGGTAAAGAAAAAAACCCATTGAAGTATTTTCATGTGGTATGACTTGTATTCATGTAAAGTTCCATTACCATTTATTCATCATTGACAGAGTACGTTACAACAAAACATGAAGCACGTCACCACAGAATAGCATCTTTTATTTAGCAATTATGACAATGATACTTGGTTTTTTGTGTGTGTCTTTATATACGCAGTTGGATTTGCTTGGAATGATCCGGGGAGGCTTGCCTTTCCTTTGGTAATCGCCACCATTAATTGCAGTTTGTATTTCTGACAAACACTCTCAAAAGTAACTCAAAATGTTTGTTAGTATCAGCAAATTTCACCACCCAAATTTTTGTTAGAGTTGGGTGCTAAAGCACTAAAGCAACGCCTGAGACATTTTTTGTATCCTCATTCTAAATTCTGGGATTTTATCATTTTATTTTTTATTGGTGTGTTTCTCAGGTAAAGATAAACTATGCAGCAGCTTGATTGGTCAGGTAAGTGGTACTGCAGCAAAGAAGCTCAGTCATACCGCCATTGCACAGGTAATGTCAGTGAGGATGGATTTGAAAGGATGCATTTCTTCCCATCTAAAAATGGTGTCTTTTTCACATGGGTCAGTCATTTAAATTAACAAGTAACAGTCAGAAAGTTATCAATTAGGTTTGCAGGATTTACATGCAATCATTTACCTTTGGGTTTATAATTAACACAAAGTTCAATTACTCAGCTGAACCAATTGTGCTGCATTGAACTGGAAGTGGAAAGATGATGGTTGTTAATATGGAGGCAGAACAGTATTTGTACTTCAACACCTAGAAAGAGGATTTCCTTTGTCAGAAATGCAGTACGAGTTATTTTATTCTTGAAAACACCGTCGCAACAACTTCCCACATTGCAAAAACAAGTCAAACATTCATAAACATGGAACATAGTATTGCAAAGGACACCTGTTTATGGTCGATTAAAATCTGGAGCATAGCTAGCATGTAAAATGCATTACATGTGAAATGTTTTGAGCAGTTCTGTGTTTAAATGTCACAGCAAAACCGAATGTTATTTCCCTGTAACCATCAGTTACTCAAGATGAACAATGACTGGGGGAAAACAGTGGTGGAACAAAACATGTGGAAGAGAATAAGGTCTGCTGGAGGCACCTTCTGGACAGACGGCCTCTGCTAGATAACACTGAAGAAAGTACGAAAAACCAGGTGACAAAATTAAACGAATAAATTCTCCATTTCTAGGAAGAGAACACGATACATTTTGAAAATAATACTGCCCAAAAACGACCTTCTCTCTGGTGGGTGTTAGTGTATTCCTATGCATGTAAAGACTCTACTAGTACAAAAATGTTAATGACAAGCACAGACCTCAAGGGGCTCACGTGCACATCTGGGAAATCAATAATCCATCAATAGTTAATAAATGAATGCGTGTATAAAATGCCTGGACTGGCATTAGAGGCTACAGAACAACATTAACTCCCTACAAGAGCGACCAAATGCCCACCCCTACCCCCCCAACCTCGTTTTTCTCCTCACTTCATTAATAAATTTAATAATGTGTCACTAATGAGATGACAACCCCATCAGGAGGTCCAGGTCTAGTCCTCCTCAGTCCACCATGTTATATAGAATGAATATGTAGCATACATCAGTCGCTCTTGGGCTACATGCTAGCTGAGTGTCACAGCTTAAATGGAGTTACTTCTATTCAAAGCAAAATGTTTAGCGCACCTTTGAGGCTGGGATACGAACAGAATTTGTAATGTAAAGGAATTTTTTGAAAGATAAAACTCTACATTCCAAAGGGAAAAAAATGCAGAATCAATATTTTATTAGGGGGTAGATATGCTGATTAATACAAAGATATTTTGTAAATTAGTCATTATGCAACAATTATGATAATGAAGGTGTGAATTCCAGATGATATAAAACAGGATAAAAATGCTTGAGCAAGCTAGTGGCCATCTGTATCTAACTGGGAATTTTAATAACCCAGTATAAATGTTACTAGTCACATAAACACATTCTGGCCTTACTCCGTCATATCTGTGGGATGCATCCTAGCAGTAGACCCGCCCCCCCCCCTCCAGGCAGCAGTAAAGCTCAAATGTCAGTACTAGCCAGAGCAGAACCTGGAGAACTTACAGGTAGACAGCAGCTTCCCACCAGTTACAGAATTTGGCCACTGGGAATCAAGCTGCAACTTTTTAGCTGATAAAAGAGCACATACTTAAAATAAAGGAAGTAAGGAACGATACATCATACAGCAAGCCGAACCCTCCCCTGCTGTGATGTCGAAGAATTAATTCAAACGCAGTCTTCCAGTGTAATAGATGCCAGTTGTATATCTAACCAACTGGGATTGTAAGTGGGAACAAAAGACTACCAGCTTCCAGGAACTGGAGTGTGAAACCTCAGCACAGAGAGGCAGCTGGGCGCTGTTGGGTAACAGCGTAGTGAAGCAGATGTGGAAGTTCTCCCAGGAAGGCTGCAGTCACCATGCTGTTTGTGCTGGGGGGGGGGGGAACTACCTCAGGATTTAACAACAAAGAAAGGACTGCCTTACTTCAAATGAGCAGTCAGGGGGGTGTCAGCATGCTGCCAAAAAGAAGCGTAATGAAATAGTGTAAAAGTGCGATCAGGAAAAGCGGCATTTACTCGAAAACCAGAATCCTTACATAATGACCTAGATGGACTATTTTAAGCTCGGGGTTCAAACAGGCAGCCCGTGTCTTTTTTCCCACCAGCATGGTTTTAAGTGTTAAATTAGCATTTTGTTATACAGATTTACAGAGTTCAAGCAGCCACCTTTTACTGCAGATGTACAGCAAATGCAAGTCAAAGGCAAAAGAAAATCAAATAAATAAAGTCTCAGCCCCAGAATGAAAAAGGGACATTTTCAGCCTAAGGCGTCTGAATATGTCTGAATAATATGTATAAGACTGGCGCATCTTCTCCAGGAATGCCCCCCCTACGGATTTCCCATGTTACAGTTAGCGTCCCTGCCCCCCCCCCCCCCCAGAACCAACGTATTCACAGGAGTTAGGGCAGGTCATGTGATCATCCCACACCGATCTGTCCAGCAGAAGTCAAGCGACACATTTTATGGAGGAAGCGCCATGTTGCTTGGCCCTAGCGGGACGAGGGTGGGGGGCATGCTAGCCAGAGGACTGGACGGAAAGATACAAGAGGGGCCATGGAGGGGGGACCTGATCAGGGGGCTGCCGACGCTCTTTGGGCTCCCCTAATGACATTTAACCTGAAAGCCGCAATTCAGCGAACCGACTAACGAAATCCTATCGTCTAACCGTGAGCACGATGACTTCACTTTGGATGTGCAATGCAGACATAAGACCTTATTAAGTACTATATAAGACTTTGTATTACCTCTCGACCCTTTATTACATCCTGATCGTGGTCCCTTATTTGCCGAGATGGACGGTCACCGATTAATCGGGCTTTAGAAAAAAAAGATTAATTATGGCTGTTTGAATTAGCGAATACCTGTGGTTCCAAACAGACTGCAGATTAAGTTTGACTTATGTAGAGCTTAATAAGGAATTCTCTATGTCAACAAAGCAAGTCTAAAGTAGCGTTGCTATGAGGTTCACTTCATGTGACCCATCGAAGTCCTTCAAAGGTAGGAATGAGTGCTGCACCGTGAAGACACACCTTCCCCCCCCCCGGCTCCTGGTGGCACTGCCACCGTGCCACATACATCACAAGGTCGCCAGATTTACAGACACAGCTCATTGTGACAATAAATACATTCAGTAGCAGATACATTTCAAACCTCCGTCTCCCTCTCCACCTCCCTCCCTGCCAGAGGTTACAGTCCTTTACACAGCCGGGTGGCATCCACCTCGTCTCAGCTGCAGAAACGGTGAAAAGGGGTCAAATGGAGTGGGTGGCAGGTGGGGGCTGTTTCCAGTGCTAGCCAGTAGTTGTAGGATCCCCACCTGAACTTGTGCACGTGTCTTTGCTTAAGCGAACGATCTCCTGAGACAAAACTTCCAGGTCCTGGGTAATAGACAGGAAAACAGTAATTAAGTTCCACACAAGGGTCTGCAGAGGCCCTGCACCCAGAGCGAGGGCCAGAGACCGCAAACTGACAGCAAGCATGCATAAATGAGGTAACAGACTCTATTAATAAAATTCTTCTGACACAAATTAAAAGTGTGTGTCATTATTTTTCTTGCTCAAGGGCATATCCAGACTGCACGAATCTGTGAACACTGTAGCACTTTATAGAGGAGAGAGCAGCTCAGAGACTCTGCTAGACTTGCTGCTGCCCTATAGAGGCCGGGCTGAAACTGACGGAGCTGGGAAAGAAGGCTCACCCCACTGGGGAGCCTTCATCAGCCTCACAGCCTCAAACACACGCAGGAGACTGGACTGGCCTGAAAGCAGAGGCCATCAAAGAGCAACAGGGCCGTCTGTCTGTAGGACGTCTGGCCCAAAGCACTGCTGGGTGACGGAAGACTGGGAGAGAATCAGCCCTCCGTGTGGGCAGAGGCCTGCAGATTCTCCCCCCGTCTGTCCGGTCACCAGTATGGCGGACAGCCTCCCCACATATGGGAGGTTAGCAGCTCGGACTTGGCACGCTCTCTCTCATTAGTCTCAGATCTGCTCACTACATTCCAACACAGTCAGGTAGTTACATGGCTGTTAACAGGCACAGTGCATCCCTCACTGATGACGTCCGGCAGCTTCCCCACAGCCTCCCTGCTGCGCCGGCATGAATGGTGCCACGGTACCGATCCCAGCATCAATAGCAGCGTCTCTGCTCTCGTCACCTCCTCCCGCTCCCTGCGGCCCAGGTTAAATCTGGCTGACTGTATATCCCTGGGCATGTGTGCCTCCCACACATCACAAGCGAGGACCTGGCCTGCCTCCAGCCTCCGCAGTCCTACCCCCCACTCAGCCCGCTCATGCTCCCAGGCTGCGGGCCGTGTGCGGGACCCCCCGCATCGCGCCCTGCTGGCTTTGTGCCCCCGGCAGAGGGAAGCGATCCCACCAGAGCTCCCCCGCTATCGGCTTGATGTTTTATACATCAAGTGGCAGCAGTTAGGATTGCTTTCTATTCACTCCGTTTGATCCCAAGTGGCCAACAAGCCGAAAATTCCTCTGGCCTTCATTTCTATTCCTGTACGTATAAGCATTTAATGTAGTAAAAGCGGGAATATGCCTGGTCTCCAGTAACAAGGAGCCACCTAAACGGTCACGTCACTGACTTCATATAGCCCCCTGCGGCCCAGGAGGGACTTCCAGAGGACCGGGGGGAGAGGGGCAGTGTCCAAGAGGCCCGGGGGCCAGCCGGGAGGGAGAGGGGGTCCGAGAGGCCGGGGGCCAGCCGGGAGGGAGAGGGGATCCAAGAAGACGGGGGCCAGCCGGGAGGGAGAGGGGGTCCGAGAGGCCGGGGGCCAGCAGGGAGGGAGAGGGGGTCCTAGAGCCCATTACTTACCTTCTGGAGGTGCATGTTCTTGGTTAGCTGCTCCTCCAGCATGTTGCGAAGCTTCTTGTTCATCTCACGCAGGTTCTCATCTCCAGGTTTCACCAGGTCCCTCAAAACAGAGCCCAGGCCCCCACGCTCCAGCGGGCCCCCGTGCGACGCAGATGCCGCTGAGGACACATCTGCAGGGAAGCAGCCGTTTGAGTCGAGGCATTTATCCCTTGGGGGACCTGGGTGATGTTCACACAAACACTAACAGCCAACGGCCGGCGCTGCCGCAGTTTTGTTAATGATTCCCTTTAGCTCATATTTTTCCGCTTTAGCACTAAAAGAGTCTAATAAATACAGAGAGGACACCAATACTGCGGCTGGCTATAGGAGAGATTAGCTTCCATTCTGTAGTATCACAGATTCAAATTACAAGCTCATCAAGCACAGTCTGGTCAATGCCTGATGAGTAACAGGTCTTACAAACCAATTAGTAATGATTACTGCATTTGAAAACTTATAACCAGAACCTGGTCAACCTAAAGGTTTCTTACAGGAGAGAACAGTGAATGATACATGCAACAGGTCAAGTCCATTGACAAAGAGAACAGGCGTGAAAGCATTTAACAGCAGTAACCTAAGCTCAGGCTCCTCTTACATGGCCCTTCGCTGCACTTTGACATGGGTACGGCAGGATGCCGGATCTCTTAGCGTCTGTCAGCAAACCGGAGAGGCGGCCGTGCCAGAGAGACCGGCGACGGCAGGGGAGGGACGCTACATACTCGCCTTGTGATTGGTCAGGCCCGCAGCCTCCCGGCTGGGCAAAAGCACCCCTGTGATGTGTCTGCACACCAAGGCTGCTTATGGGATCCCAGCGTGAGGCTGCAGGCAATGGTGAGGTACTCAAAGGAACGCGGCCCAGAGATAATCCCTCCATTTTCACTTAACAGCAGAGTAAATGCCAGGATGGGGCTGGATGTCATCGATCGGCAGTTTCGGTTTAACGTGGTAAAGATGGCTTGCAGACTCTGCGTCATAAATTATTAAGCAATTAAGTCTCCCCGTTAATCAACCCTCTCAGTCTCTTTGTTGTACTTCTAACAAATGTGGGGGTGAAACAATCAACAGTGAATTTCAAACTTAGAGGGAAAAAATTAATGGAAAAAACAGCTGAGCCAGACCGAAATGCACGTGGGTGACGGCCGGTCGGTCGCGGACTGGAGACGCACATCGGCAAACAGGAGGAGTTGATTGAAGCGGCGGATGCAGACACCAGGAGGCCGGTGAGCTGCCGCTTTGCACGGGAAAAACTCCCAACCCTCAGCCATGATAAACACGGACACAAGATGAATGCTTGGGCCCGCTAGGAAAAAACAGACCCTTAAAGCAATAAGCTGATGACAATACTGCTGATTTGTTTCATTTCTGAAGCAAATTCTGCAGGGAAACGACGGCATTGCCATAGAGAGTATTTATGAGAACGACGGCATCCCTGACGGCTGCAAAATGTATGGCAGGATGAGCTCTCAGATCTTGGAAGGAATCCACTGATACTGTGAGGCACTAGTACATCGTTAAGCCCGGCAGCAGCCCTGCTCCCTGCGGATCTCTGCGGGCCTGGACCAGGGCGTGTCAGACCCACAGCCACAGAGGTATTCATCCAGCTGAGATGCTTAAAGAGAGGCCTTCGTGGATTTAGAAGCCCCTAGCCAATAGCCATTCTGTGCATCTGGTTTTTCCTTTATCTTGAAAGTTTTGGAACAGATGATTAGTGGACATTGGTGTATTTTACCTGCCAGTTTTCAATGCGGGTAGATGCCAGCTTCTCCAGCTCATCCCTAACTCATCAGCTCAGGACTCTCCTGTTTCCTCTGTGGCCAGCAAAACACTTTTAAATGAAATGGTTGTAAACTTTAAGCTGGGAGTTCAGAAACAGACAGAAGAGCACCTGGAGCAGGTGACCATGGCGAGAGACCAGCAACCTAACCCGAATGGTTTCTACTTGGAGAAATGAACGCATGTGGATGTGGCCTGGCACACTCAATTAATGGGTCTGGATAAAAGCAGAACAGGAGTTCACAGTTTAGAAAAGAGTTTTATCTCTCTCTCCTGTCTTTGTCAAGAGGCCTAAAATCCAAAGGAGACATTTTGTGAGTGACAACTCTTGATACTTCCCCTGTGTTGTACGGGATGATGATGACAATGAGGGGCAAAGTGGAGAACAGTCTGTCTGCCCCTGATCACTACAGGAGACGCAATCAGCCGCAAGACGATGGGCAGCGACTCCAATGCAGCACTGACCCCAGTTAATGCATCTCGCTGCAGGCAACGCATGGAGCAACGACAGGCAGAAACCGCAGTCCTGTCAGTGTGTGGGATGGAGAAGTGCAGGCACATGCAAACGATCGCGCACACACACACACACACACACACAGGGGTCGGAGGGAGGGATTCGTCAAGTGCTGCATTATTGAAGATGATTGCTGGGTCGGTCAGGCATGGCTGCATCCTGAATCATTTACATCCCGCTAATGTCAGTTCTCATCTATCCCCCCCCCCCCCAACCCCCAGTATGGGCCGTCATGGGGCCACAGCGCCTCCCCAGCACCGCGCTCCATGCACACATCACGCTCATGGCATCAACCAAGCCCCAACACACAAAGCGTGCAGATTTAAGTACCAGAGGTGCATGATTAAAGCTAATGTGCAGCTTACAGGCAAACAGGTCAGCAGGAGGCGTTTATCAATGCTCTGATAATACTTTGTTAAATGGTTTCAATTGTATACAAACAGATTAATTCATGTGTGATGCATCCACTGTTTTATAGGTCAGTCTAACCATTCACTACCCATCCAACACCTACCCGGGACAGACAGACCGATCCACAGCAGGTTTGCATAACCATTAACATATAAATGTTTGCTGGTCTGCTTGTACAAGCACGGTGCCAGAGCCAAAGGAGGGCAGCCTCAGCATCTACGGCATAATATTTACAATGGGATGACTGCAGCCTTAATGGGATCTAGTCTGGCATTAAATGTTAAATCAGTCGGTCATGAAATTAAAGCAGGAGGAGAGGCACATATGGGCAAGAGGAAGAGGGTAAATGCAAAGAGTGAGCACAGAGTGGGCAGAAAGAGGGCAGTGGGCAACACAGAAAGCAGGCAGACGGTGGGAAAAGGGCAGGCAGAAAAGTGGGCAATGGGCAATGCAGAAAGCAGGCAGAGAGAGGGAAGATGGCAATGCAGGAAGCAGGCAGAGAGCAGAAAGATGGCAATGCAGAAAGCGGGCAAAGGGCAATGCAGAAAGCGGGCAGAGAGCAGGAAGATGGCAATGCAGAAATCAGGTAGAGCACCACAGAGAGTGGGCAAAGGGCAACTCAGAAAGCAGGCAGAGCGCAATGCAGAATGTGAGCAGAGAGGGAAGATGGCAATGCAGAATGTAAGCAGAGAGAGGGAAGATGGCAATGCAGAATGTGAGCAGAGAGTGGACAGAGTGCGGGAAGAGGGTAATGCAGAAAGCGGGCACCTTCTGAAGAGCTCTTGCATGTACGTTACAGTCACTGCACGGTGTAATGCACTGAAGCAAGGTCCCACATATCCTCAAACAACCTTCATCAACACGGGAATTCTTTTAAACTGTTTAAAAAATAAAATGAATAGAGAATATTCACCCTAAAACTCAAACGAACACCACAAAACAGCCCTGAACAAATTCCATAAGGAGGAATCAACCTTCTTCTTCTTTAACAACATTAGCAAATGTCACATATCACATTTAACAACTACATACGCTATGAGTCTGTGCAAATGATGCAGTGGCATTATTACTTTCTGTTATTTATCAATGACTGAGCATAGATTGCCTTATATGGCGCAGTGCTCTGCAAGAAGCAGACGATCGTTTTACTGTACTCTGTACACGTGACAGCAGAACCACCTTCTCGCACACTATTTTAGTGAATCCTTGGTCTGTGCAAACCGGGGGCTCAGTGGATAATAACAGCATATTAAGTGGATTATAGCAGCAAGCCTGAGATAATTCAGTGGGATGCACATCAGTCACACTGCACACAGCCCACAGTTCAGTCATTAGGAAAATACTTACCTGCTGAGCTCAGAGGGCATGTTGGATCGTTCTCTCTCCTTTTTGCAGCGACGTGAATATGATACAGGAAAATTTAATTTGTCCCGAAAATAACATCCTATCTGAAAGACGACACCTGTATCCTACTGCTCCCATTGCTGCTTTGAGGGTAGGGGGGGTATCACTTTCAAGGCGGCCCACAGGAAGGAGTGCTCAGAGGTTTTGCTGTCCGCTACCCAATCCAGCATCCGAAACGAAGGCTACAGAAGGGCACTTCTAATGCAGTGTTTCCCAACCCGGTCCTCGGGGAGCCCCAGACAGTCCATGTTCTTGCTCCCTCCCAGCTCCTAGAACAGGCAAATCCATGGACTGCCTGGGGGTCCTTGAGGTCCAGGTTGGGGGACTCTGGTGTAACATACCCCGTGCAGCACTTTAGCTCCCCGTTTCACACACTTAGCACTTCATTAACAGAGACTTAAATCAAAGTGGCCCCTTTAAAAAGCAGTGCTGAGCGCCAGTAATTACGATAACCCTGAAATATTCCAGCAGGCTCTCTGATATAAATTAAATAACATTTTAATGTTAGAGCTAAAGTGTAGAGTGTTATTCTAAGAGCTGCAGTGATTTGAATTTTTCTGTGGAAAAAAAAAGAAAAATAAACAAACTAGTTTTGGTGTAGCACAGTGGGTAATGAAATCATTTTTATGAGAATATTTTCATTCAGGTCTGGAATCTCTGCATTTTTTTTATCATGAAAAATGCACTGGCCACTTGAATTCCCTTAGTATTCCAGTGTGGTGAATTATACTAAACAGTTACACCCTCCTTCACTGGTTTACAGAAACTGCAGGGGAAGCACAAAATCGATGCATTCGGGTAAACACGTCATCTGTGGCAAAAGGAGCTACAAATATCTCACAGTCTCTTCGGAGAAAATAAAAAGCTACGGAAGCGAGGAATTGATAGCCATCAGACGTCATGAAGGTCAATCAAGAACTCGAATCGCTTACAGGGAAGATAAACATTTAAAGAATTATTCTAGGGCTCCGTCTGTTTGTACCTTGAGTGGGCCATCATTAATTATAAGGCTGCGTGAAAGAAAAAAGAATGGGACTAATATCTGTATTATAAATAATTCAGTCGGACCACTTGAAAGCTGGGGGAAATTCATTAGTAACAGGTTACACGTGGCTGTTAAGTTCATACACCTGGTGCTACGCATCGGCACTCCAACTCCCTGCGGGCCAGCCTTCGCTTCACAGCCACCTAAAAAGGGAGCTTCAAGCTCTCTCTAATGAGCTGGCTTTGGTTTAGTCTGGGGGAGGTGCTGCTGCCCCCCCCACCCCCAGATGATGAGGGCTACAGGGGCGGCACACAGAAATGACACATCTGGCCACCAGCACTGAAATAAGTGACTCGGGAGACCGTTTAAGCTCAGGGTTTGTCTGGAAATGCCACTGTGGCCTTGGGCGCCATCCAGAGGCAGGGTAAAGTGACACGATGCCACCACATGGACGCTAGCATTCTCACGTCACACATTCTGCACTGTCACGATTAGTTTAACGGGCAGTACAGGGGCTCAGTGAGTAGCACCGCTGCCTGACAGGGCAAATGCACCATTGCATGTATGTGCCCTGCCATAGACTTGCATCCCATGCACTGCATGTGATTGGCTCCAGGCCCCTATGCGACCCAGACCAAGAACAGATATTTATTCAACTAGTGTATCGAACACCTAAACCTTCTATGTTTGTTAATCACTGCATAATGAGGGCAAGAAGCACTTTCAGATTTTGGTACCATATCTGAGCCCAAAGTACCACACACCTGGAAGGAAAAGATCTAAAATCAACCCCCCCCCCCCCCCACATAAAAACCGCTCAGGAATTAAATTGATGACCCCCAAAGACGAGCAGAATATAAACAATGTCTATGGAAATAAGTGCATAGGGTGCAGCTATTTTTTTATAAAACATTCAAGGTTACACATTGATGTGATTCCAGCATTGCCACCCTTAGCTTCCATGTAGCGCTGCTCCAGCAGCAAGCAGGCGAACCAGAACTCACCGAAGAGGCCGGTACCAGCTGGTTTCCCACTAGCGTGACGCCTGCATGAAGTCTGAGGTTCTGTTTGATGCCTGGACACCTTTCAATAGGAGGAGCCTTAAATGAGGCTGCCTGACTCTGCACTTGATAACTGGCTAACCACAGAGGTCAACAAGGTCGACCAGAACCTCCATCTAAAACGTCACCTGAACCTACTCATCAGATTTTGAAACAGCGGGGTGTCGATTAATGAGTCTGATACTTAATATACGTTTGGGCAGATGTCTCCTTAGAGACAGAGCGCTATGAGTTCATCATAAAATATATTTGCCTGATATCTACTGCCCTTAACATTCTTCAGCAATATACGGTTATCATTTACAAATTCTATGCATTTTCAAATTCTAAATCTGGCTTTTGTGCACTGTTCTGTATAAAGGACAATATACTGCTATATTTATTGACTGGAATTAATCTACTAGCACAAGCAGTGAAAAAATGGCTTCAGTGATTTTTGAGGACATGAGGACTGGAATTCACTCTAGGGCACACTACATTCAGCACCATACAGTAAAAAACACCAAAAAATTATAGTTTAACTTTGGCTGATGTAACGTTACATTCAAACCAAGAACCTACCAAGTTTTTGCCTGTCCAATCAACAGTGACAACAGCAAAGACAAAAGAAGAAGTCCAACTCATTTTAGCTCGGAACAAATCAACGAATAGAAAGTATGTTAAAACATACTGATGGGAGGTATTAGGGAGATGTTCAGGCAGTGACCCGAGGAAAGGCCTGCAGGGAGACCTTCAGGGAGTCACCCGAGGAAAGGCCTGCAGGGAGACCTTCAGGCAGTGACCCGAGGAAAGGCCTGCAGGGAGACCTTCAGGCAGTGACCCGAGGAAAGGCCTGCAGGGACACCTTCAGGTAGTGACCTGAGGAAAGGCCTGCTGGGACACCTTCAGGGAGTGACCAGAGGAAAGGCCTGCTGGGACACCTTCAGGGAGTGACCTGAGGAAAGGCCTGCAGGGAGACCTTCAGGAAGTGACCAGAGGAAAGGCCTGCAAAGAGACCTTTAGGGAGTGACCAGAGGAAAGGCCTGCAAAGAGACCTTCAGGGAGTGACCAGAGGAAAGGCCTGCAAAGAGACCTTCAGGGAGTGACCAGAGGAAAGGCCCGCTGGGACACCTTCAGGGAGTGACCAGAGGAAAGGCCCGCTGGGACACCTTCAGGGAGTGACCAGAGGAAAGGCCCGCTGGGACACCTTCAGGGAGTAACCTGAGGAAAGGCCCGCTGGGACACCTTCAGGCAGTGACCTGAGGAAAGGCCCGCTGGGACACCTTCAGGGAGTGACCTGAGGAAAGGCCCGCTGGGACACCTTCAGGGAGTGACCTGAGGAAAGGCCCGCTGGGACACCTTCAGGGAGTGACCTGAGGAAAGGCCCGCTGGGACACCTTCAGGGAGTGACCTGAGGAAAGGCCCGCTGGGACACCTTCAGGGAGTGACCTGAGGAAAGGCCCGCTGGGACACCTTCAGGGAGTGACCTGAGGAAAGGCCCGCTGGGACACCTTCAGGGAGTGACCTGAGGAAAGGCCTGCTGGGACACCTTCAGGGAGTGACCTGAGGAAAGGCCTGCTGGGACACCTTCAGGGAGTGAGCTGAGGAAAGGCCTGCTGGGACACCTTTAGGGTGTCACTTGAGGAAAGGTCTGCAGGGAGACCATCTGACAGTGACCTGAGGAAAGGCCCGCTGGGACACCTTCAGGGAGTGACCTGAGGAAAGGCCTGCTGGGACAGCTTCAGGGAGTGACCTGAGGAAAGGCCGGCTGGGACAGCTTCAGGGAGTGACCTGAGGAAAGGCCTGCTGGGACAGCTTCAGGGAGTGACCTGAGGAAAGGCCTGCTGGGACACCTTCAGGGAGTGAGCTGAGGAAAGGCCTGCAGAGAGACCTTTAGGGTGTCACTTGAGGAAAGGTCTGCAGGGAGACCATCTGACAGTGACCTGAGGAAAGGCCTGCAGGGACACTTGCACGCAGGGAGGAGCAGCACCCGTGAGGAAGCACGAGGCACCATTACTAAAGAGAAACTCATCAAATCTTGAGCATAAGCTACAGCTTGGATGGAGGCTTTATTAGATTTTGCAAAGTGCTGTTTCAAGTGCAGCAGAGAACGTCATGTACACCCACTGAAACAGAATAGTTATAAATAGAAGGTAAAAAAAAAAAACACACAACTAATGTGTTGAGTCCAGATGTAATAAGAAATCATTAAACCTCCGACTTAAAACATACAATTAAATGCCGAAATCGATTTACATGACTTACTCCCCAAAATAAAGCCTGCTGAACCCCTCAACTTGAAAGTGTCAGGATCTAAAATTCTAAATTTAAACACAGATGCAAAATACATGTGAGCGGCCTCTGGAGCAACAACCATAGTGACTGGGGAAGAAAAAATAAATAAACGGATGTTGTTCTGCCTTCCCGAAGGGGTTTAAACGTCAGGACTCATGGTGACGAGGGTGCCCACTGCTTTCCGGAGAAGCCTTCAGCTTTCCGACTCCAAAGACAGGAAGCCAAGCTCTGAGGCAGAGTGGCCCCCTGACAATGGAAACCGCCGAAAGGGTCGCGCTAGATCGGAAGACACCAGCGACACTGAAAAGCGGGCACAGACGGCACAGCGGGGGGATGTTACCTATCCTGCTGTCCATGACGTAGGTCTCGATGATGGCGCTCTTCTTGCAGATGTCATCTGCCATGGATGCGCAGCTCACTTCCAAGTGCTTCACCTGGGGGGGGGCAACAGACACCCAAGGAGCCGTTAGTGCCAACAATCACAACAAGCACACAAGGGAACAAACCTGTACGACCCGCCCACTACCCAGTTCACCATGAAAAGGCCACAGCCACGTCTCACTCAAAGCCATGATGCCGGGCTTCGATATGAGCATGGAAAGTCAAAGAAGGGCTGTCTGACAATGACGGACAGAACATTTTCATGCTCAAGCACCACCCAGTCCCTGCACACCACACTGGCAGATGTTCATGGAATCATCTTCCAACCCTCAAAGTCATCCTCAGTCCAACCACCTGCCTGGTCATTTACTGCAGTGCCTTCTGTTCCCAGATATCTCCTCCTTCGCTTTGATTCCACTGCGATATCATGAAGCATAACAATCCTGCTTTCATAATGTAGAAGGACACACTTTGTGCCGTTTCCTCTACTTGCAGCACACAGAAACTCATACATGTCTTGAGCATGTCTAATAACCACTAAACCTTGAAATACATTGACTCATCTAGATCAATAAAAGATTAATAAGACAAGTCCTAAGCGTTAAGCACAATTAACCTACTTAACTGGGATCCAGCACTGCTAGCCAATACAAACAAAATTTTGGCTTAGACGTCCCCTTACTAGGGATGTATGATTTTCACACGGTAAGGGCCTGCAGGTTTCTGATATTCGTAAATAATCAAATGCAGGTTTCTGACCATCAAGAGTAACCATATGGGGCATGGAGATTCTAGGTAAATCACTCTGTACCAGAAACTAGACACCACGGCCATATGCTAAGAGACGACACTTAAGTCATAAAAATGATGGAGAACAACCTTCTCCTCCAGCATCCATTTCTCCTGCTGCACTTCTGCCAGGCGCTGGAAGAGCTCGCCGACTTCATCGTCTGACAGGTCCGCTGGGCGTTGCGACTGGGGGCTACCGGTGTTCGACTTTGGCGGGCGAGAGAGAGAGAGAGAGAGAGAGAAAGAGAGGATGAGGGAGGTGGTGACAGATGGTTTGATGTGACCAACGCATGGCTATGGTTAGCCAGCTCTCCTACTAGGCCTCCACACTCATTACCGATATCCACTGTCATCTTAGGAAGCACACTCATCCCGGAAAGTCGACCATATCTCGGCTCAGGCCAATAACTCACAGCTAACGCTCTCTAGGGCTGCATGCACGTCTGCGAACACTCCCACGGATCTAAAGCAAGCCGGGCTTTGGAAAGCAAAGGCCTACTAAGCTCCAACTGTAACTATTTACGGAAGTCTTTAAAAATGAAGGTCAAAATGAATGGTGTAAGACAAGCACTCTCCCCGTGAACGATGATGCAAGTGTCTTAAAATTGTTTTTGTGAGACAAGATTGCAGTTATAAATATGCCCTGCTTTTAAAATAATGACTATAACATTACTAATAATAAAATCCTCCTGGAAAATGCAAAAGGGATGCGCTGGAAATCCCATCTTTATAGCTAAATGGTGATAAATCTCAACAGCCTTTGACTAGAATTAAAGTAGCTAAAATACTGAGGAGGCCTGTTATGTAACCAGTTAATGATACATCCCATCTCCCAGCTTACTAGACAGGCAGGATAATGGTTAGTGAGCAGAACGATCCCCTTCATTAAAGGAGACAGCGAGACAGTTGGTAACTTGGTACACAGATTATGTCTCAGCATCACGGGCATGCGGTGTGCATAACCTCACCAACAGCTGAGCTTCAGAAAGGAAGTTGGTATGGCTGCCGACTCTTGGTCCACTTCCCCCCAGAAAACCAGAGAAAGCCCCTCCACCATGCCCAAAACAGACTGTCAGCTGCGACATGCACGTTTGGCCGCAAGTGGCTCCGGGGACATGCGGCGCAGGCCTGCAGCGACGCAGCACTCTACCTTATTGGTGCTCTGTGCTGCGCTCCCCTCCTTCATGGCTTCCCGGTAGCTGAAGGACGAGATGCTGCTGCTGTCACCCGTCTGCTGGGTGCGACTGGGGGAGCTGATCTCAGATAATACCAGCTCCTCCAGGCCTGAAAGCGCACACACAGACACACACAGGTTTATAATTATATCTTTGTGGGGACTCTCCATTAATTTCTTTGGGGAAAACTCTAATCACAACATTACAACCTTAACCCCTACCCAGCCCTAACATTAACCATAAGTAACCAAACAAAATATGAGACACACACACACGCACACAGACAGAAGCGTGCAGTGACACACACATGCAGAGTGCTTAATCACACACAGGTCCTACGGCTACGAGCCACTAAGGCTCTGCCGTCTATTCACACAGATTATTGTCTCAATTTCTACATTTTTAAAAGCTTGGGACAGGAGTAAGAAAAACACATTTTCAAAACATTAAATCTCAAATGTGGGCAAGAAAAAGTCCATTGAAAGTCCATTGAAATTGAGCAAGGCACCAATCGGAGAAAACCATGCACCGGTAATCCGGCAACCAGGCCTATTACCGTGACTACCGCCCACAGACCAATCACAGCTTTGCTTTCATTTCAAGCCAGCCAGTGGGTGACAGTGAACAACAGCACCGCCATGAAGGCGGTAATCAGTGAGCGTCACTTCTCCATGGCAAGAGCCTGCAGAGATTAAGAAGTCGCATGGGGAAGGCCTCTTAAAGGACCCAGCGTGTGAGAACTTCCAGACCAGCGTCTGGATGTATGAGCAAGATAAAGCTTACCTACTTAAAAATGTCTGATTCTTGACTTTCTGTGGAGCAACCATTAAACATTTAAGGGCACCGATAAATTATAGATCCGCCCGAAGAGGGCAGCCCTGACATCAGTGCGCGTCTGAGGAGTGCAAAAATGAGCGTGCATTTCTCCGTGGCGCTATTTCAGAGGGTGGGGGGCATTAAATATTAAGGGGACCGCATTTCACAGGCGATGATGCACTGGGGGGGTCCCCCGGAGAGCGGGCGCTCTTACAGCACCTCACGCAGACACGTCCCAAGCCGGACTGTGCCAGGGACAACAGACACAGGGACGAGGGACCTCGACACGCACCCTGAGGGCTGACGCGGCCCTCAGCACCCAAGCTGACAGACATCATACAGCGCTGACTGCTGCAGAGACATAACTGGACTGCTACCTGGCGCTGGTATATACTGCCTGGCGAGTAGCAGACCTGCTCTTAATGCATTACCAGCAACACTAGCAAGCAAACTGACAGATTCTCCTCCAGATTTTAAAGTGACAAACCTCCCCTCCGAAAAAGCTAATAAAAATGCATGACCATTCATGTGTTTCAGGTGTTTCTGAGATGTTTCCACTGATTTCTGCTGTATCTGACTGCGAACATTAATGCAAAAGGGTAATTAATCAAACACTACATGCAGTGATTTTGCTTATAAGTATGTGCACATACAACAACCATTACGTTTCTCCTAAGTTAGCATTACTGTGCACATTTTCTTTGAGCAGCTTAGCTTTAATAGTTGCAGAATTGGCTACTTATGCCCATTTTAAACAGCGACTTGCCATTAACCCGCATGCTAATCTCTGAACATCGCCAGCGCATCCCTACACCATCCCTGAACCTGCCGATGAGCCAGCATAATAACTCTGATTGTGCAATTAGTATGACAAAGAAAAAAAAACAAATCAAGTTCAATTCTGCTAAACAGACCTCGGCGGAACAAAAAATAAATTAATTGCAAGAAGTAATTTAGCTGGATCTAATCTCGATTTACGTACTAGAACCATCCCTGCAGCACACGGCCCGCATCCTTCACACAGTAAAATAAGCCACATTAGCATTAGCCTCATTTTCATACGTAATTACGTTTTAAACCGGCGAACTGCGAGCCACTCACTCGAGTGAAAATGCAAAGAGTTTATCTGCATTAAACACTTGCTGTGTGTGCATTTAAGACCTGAGAATGAACTTCTCATTAACATGCACTTTGGAATAAAAATGTTTTTTTTTTTTAAAAAGTTCTTTCCTTTGACGTGCAAATGTCGAGTCCTGCCCCGTTAGGTCTCCATCGCAGCAAAAACGGAAAGTAACAGAGACATGGGGCACAGTGCCTGAACAGAGCGGGGAGCACGTGAACAGCAGCGGGCCCGTCCCCCAGGGGGGGGGGACATGTCCGGCCTCACTGACATCTCAGGGCGTGTTTACTTTACTGTGAATGTTTCCCATCTGTCCTGCGTGGGGCACTGTTAAGTGGGAAGCCCCGATCCGGAGCACACGCACACTGATCGCCGGGACGACTCCCTCGCCTCACCCGTCCTGGTCTTGGTGTTGGTCAGGATCTCCTGCAGCCTCTCCTGGAGCTTGTCGGCCCTCTTCCTCTCCAAGTGCAGCTGCCTCTTCAGGTCCTTCAGCTGTGGGGATAGGGGGGGGAGCCATTAGGGGCTGAGAGACAACATCCAACCACCGACACCAGCACCCTGGGACTCAAACCCACGTTAGCTACAGCACAACACAAAAAAAAAAACCATCTCAGAATAATCTGATCCGACTGAAGCCCTAAAACAGAAAAGCCCTTCATCTCGCTCTCTGATCCAACCTACAGTCGCCCACGTTTTATATTTTTCTCATGTCGCCTCAAACGGCAAAGTGGCCAGCAGAGCATCTTCATACTCACACATGCAGCAAAACTGTTTGTTTACAGTAAACTCTTCCCTTTTCCCTTCATACCCAAATCCCCTCGCTTCCGGCCCATCTGAATACGGAGTGGCCTTACAACCAGCCCATTCAAACTCCAAAGAGATCATCCCTATTGATGAGGAAACCCAAAGGCGGTATTTACATCTCATCTCCCACATTAAATGCTTCATTCCCAAGCTGGATCTTTGTCTCCTGCTTCTGATAACCCAGCATGTTACTGGCACTGAAATTTAAAGGTAAAGATCTAAGGCCTAAGGTTAAGCCCTAAGGAGGCCTGTGTGAGTGACAGTGACCAATAGGGCAAGCTTTCAGCACCCAATCACGAATGGATGGATGGTCGCTGGGTCAAATGGCCACATCAATGAACCTCCTGGGTTCAGTATCAGGCTACTGCAGTAGAGTCTCATTTACGACGTCATGAAAGTGACACGGGGAGCCGTGTCAGCCATCCTCGCCACGGTGACAATGACGGTTTGATACTCACTGCTGAGCTCCCCTTCTTTTCTAGGATCCTCTGTCCATCCACTGTGTCCTTAATCTCCTAAAAAGGAAAAACACAGACATACAAGGAGCTTCTCATTCAAAGGTAACAAAGCCTGCAGCCCCAGTTACAAATAACCTACAAAATGAATGTTAAAACCGCCACAGGTCTGCAGCTGTAATGAGATACGACCATCTTAGAAGATTCGCAGACGCAGAACAGATGCACCGGTGCCTTAAAGAAAATATTAATCTAGCTGTCAAATCTGCGCCTTTGCCTGCTCACATAAACAGATTTACATTAATATCTGGTCATGTTTTCCTGCCATGGAGTACATCAGTGTTGCACCAACCGCACAAATCTTTTTCAGAAGGTAGGTAAATGTAAATATTCATTTGAAAGCCTGTGCAATCCAGGCTGCCCTATTTCAGCATCTGTGCCAAGTATGAGGCACTGGTGATAGTGCAGTGTTTGCTTACCATGGTGAAGATACTGATATAAGCCGATGCGAGCCGATTCTAGGTTTTATTCTAACGACCAGTGACGGCCGGTGCCCTCATCTGGTTCAGCTGTGCTCAGTTCCTCTGCGGTGCACCGACCTGTTTGAGCTTCCCAATGGTGGTGCTGTGCTCCTCCCGCTCCACCTCCACGGCCTTCAGCTGCCGCCTCACCTCCTCCACCTCCGCCTCCTTCTTCTGCATGCGGCAAAGAGGAAAGGTAAACCCTGTAATCCAGTGAGTTATTCCAGAGGCTGTGCGAGGACCGGACGTCCCAGTGAGAGCCGGCTATGCAGGGCTTTAGAGACGCCGTGAGCTGCATCAGAAAGCGAGTACTATTGCTACTGCACAAGCCTCAACGTGGAAGGCAAAAAATAACTTCCAGGCACGGCCTGGTGTCCTGCCAGTCTAAGACAGGCCTGAGGTGAGGTGCCTGTTCATCAGCAGGAGCTTGGTGGGCGCTGGTGGATGTCAGTGGGCGCTGGGCTGGCAGAAACGGGCACAGGCTTGTGCGACAGAGGGCAGCAATCACACCCCTGATGGGCCGATCATTCATGCTGTTCCACGGCCCTCTGCTCTCCTTATTTACTTAATCAGTTCAGTGCGATTTTCGATTGCTTGTTCTAATTTCTTTTTTATACACAGGTGAAACAGCTGAGTGAAATTAGTTTTCATTTGCCTGGGCTGCGTTTTTCTCAATGTGGTGCAAATTCAATTTGCTCCGTTACATGTCTTTCTTTCACCCTACTGTACAGTAATCAAGGGAAATTGTTACTTCCCCGGGTATTACAAAGCGTATGGATCGTATAGATCTATACGCATTTTAATGCTTGGCCTGCGTTCCAAAATTAAACTGAAATAGCAGCCGACTTTGCAGTGAATTAAAGTGCGAGTCAGAGGCGAGCTTTCATGCAGGCCGGAAGGCAACGTGCTGCAGGCAGGCCTAAGGTCAGGCCTGCCCTCTTTGTGTCCGTATGAGTGGATTGGGGTTCACCTGCAGCTGTCTTTTTTGCTCCATCTCCAGCGTCCGGATCTGCTCCAGGTGCTCCAAGGTGCTCTTTTCCATAGTCTCCTGCTCGCGGCCACAGAGAAAGGAACGGGGAGAGGTGTTCACGGTGGTGCTTTCAAGGACACCCACGGACACAGGGGGGCGCCACTGACATCTCATCTAATGAGGGGCTTCGCCAAGGCAGCCCTTCCTGGGGGAAGCCTAAAATGGCACTGAGAAGAAGTACCCGCGTGGGCAAAGCTCAAACCACTGCCATGTTAACAACCACCGGAGGGCACCTGTGACAGACCTATATCAGAGTTTTTCCACTGCGGCACAGTTGCTTCATTTATTCATGAGCACAATTGAGTTGTGCATCACACTAATTGCTTTTTTTTTATTTCAAACCTGTTCGCAGAATTCATTCCGGCAACATAAACAGCTTTGATGACGGGCATCATGCCAGAAGCATCAATGCCCGTGTTTCACCGACTGTTTCCACTGAGCTTCAGCACAAAGAAACACTGGCATCTAGTGGTGGTTTCTGGAATAAATCCCATTGCTTACTGTGGTGACCCACCAGGACCCTTCATTACTGATGGTGTTCTGCCTGAAGTAACACAAAAGTAAAGCGAAACATAAGAAGAGGATCGTGTCTGAGACGGTGCCTTATCACCTCCGCTTCTTTGAGGCGGCGCTCGAACCAGCCCTTGGCTCCCTCCATGGACTGGATCTGGGCCCTGAGTTCCTCCACCGTGTACTGCAGACTCTCCAGCTCCCGGGTACGAGCCTGCAGCCAGGGAGAGGGGTCGTGGCATGGCATGGCATGGCATGGCATGAGCAGAGCTGGACGAAGGCACTGAGGTGTGTAAGCACATGCCGTCTGCTTCCTGGGCCTCCTCCCTCAATGTTCAGCTGTGCTATACTGCCACCACATCTCCTTTGGACCACATAAAAGTGGGACCCTACAGGATACTTAACGGCCTCTACTGCTGGACTCAGTGTTACACACAAAATTCAAGCTCTATAACTAGTTAAAACCATCTACAATGTATAAAAAAAAAAAAAAAAAATGTAGCTGAATCTGTTCTCCCCACCCCCCCCCCCCAGCCCTGTAACCCCCCTCCCAGCCTGTTCTCCCAGCCTCACGCCCAATTCCCTGCTGCTCTGCTCACCATGTCCCCAGCCCCCTACCTTCTCGTCACGCAGCTGGGAGCGGATCTCTTCCTCGGTGCGGTTCTTGTCCTCGTGGAGGTCCCGCAGCTCCTTCTCGTAACGCGCCCGGACTGCCAGCACCTCCTTCTCATGCTGCAAGCGCACGTCACTCAGTTCCTCCTTGTGCCGGGACTTCTCCTGGGCCACCTCAATGGCCAGCTCATCTAGCATGGCCTTGCGCTTGTCTGCCGTCTGCCAGGAGAGCCATCGGGGATGGGGGGGTCACATTTCTTACTCACTGGTAACTCAGCAAAAAACACAGACTCAGCAGGAGCCTGAATCCAGCTCATTTCAGCTCATACCTCAAAAGGCAGCTGGACCAGAACTAAACTGATGTCTCTTTTCAGGCTCACCACTTTCATTTCATACTTGAAAACTATCACACCAAGTCTTTGCCTCCCACTGAATTTATGGGCACGAATCCCAATTCGAACAGTTTTACGATTTGTTGTTATGGCTCCCCAACTATGAGGCGGTTTTGCTTTAAGGTCGCCATGGTGATATGCAGTACCTTCCTCGCATCTTCCAGTTCCTGCTGCACCTTCTCCTTCTCCTGGCCCAGCTCCGTCAGCTGCTCCAGTAGTCTGCCATTTGCTCGGTTGGCCTCCTAAACACACGTTATTTTCAGACCATAAGAGATGTGAGCACAGGGCCTGCACACGGTGCAGAGAGGTGACTGTTCCCAAGAACACTGCCCAGGCCTGACACAAAGCTACCTGCTGCACGAGTTAAACCATCCGTCACTACCGTTCTACTGCCGCCCACTGGAATGGAGGATTTGATGCGCAGATGGAGGTTTTAAAAGACACTGCAGGTATCGCAAGCTGGTGTTCTTGTACATAATTACTTCTAAACCTTTTTTCAATGCTGTACTGGTCCTTCTCTAAAGACAATATGATTTCAGTTTTCTAAAAGATAAGGAACAGGGAAGTTTTCCCAACTACAAGTGGCAAAGGTGGTTCTATTTTTTATATTAATCTCTCTAATTCGGTCCACTTCAGATATGAGAACATACCAGTGTCTTTGAGGGCATAACATTGCAAGAGGAGATGCCTCATTCATGTGAAACAATGAATAAAGCACACCAATGATATGCAGCACAATCCCGTACTTAGTGACAGATACAGCACCGTTTCATCAGATGGGTGAACGATACGAGCAATGAGACACATTAGCATCACTGAGCTAATGATACGGCCAATAACATGTGCTGGTGTCACTGCCGCTAATGGTACAGCCAATGAGACACGCCGGCATCACTGCTGCTAACAATGCCACCAATGAGACACGCTGGCGTCACTGTTGCTAGCGATACGGCCAATGAGTGTGCGCTGCCGGAGGTGACGCAGACCTGCAGCTGAGAGCTCAGGTCATCCTTCTGGGCCAGGAAGCTCTCCTGCTGGGTCTGCCTCTGCTGCAGCTCCACGCTGAGAGACATGTTCTGGTCACGGAGGAGGTTCATCTCCTGGGTCTTCACTGTCTGGATCTGACCATGGCGAGCACAGGCACACATCAGTGGGAGCGGGGGGGATGCGCGCTCGGGCAGCATCTCTCACTCACATGCATGAAGCTCTAATGAGGCAAAAGCCAAGTAACTGGAACAATAGAGACCAAAACAAATTATCTGCATACTGTCAGAAACCAAAGTATTTCTGTAATCCTGCTTGAAAATCTAGTATTGTTAGCAATGACAAAATCGCAGACTAAAAATAAAGTTACATAATTGCATCACATAGCCGTATGGCAAAATGATAGTCATAGCTCTGGGGGGTGGGGGGGGAGTAATTTGTTCACATAGCCAAAATAAATCACCCCACTCTACAAGCCTCCTGTTTAGTCACACTACTTCCTCTACAATGTGCTCTTTACCAGACACACGAGTGATGTTGGCATTGGGGGTGGGCAACCACAAGTGTGAAACCATAGTGCTGGCTAGGGGGCGCAGGCGAGCTGTACCTGTTCTAGGGCTGCTAGGTTAGTCCGGAGAGCATCATTCTCACTCAGGATGCTCTCTACTTGCTCCTGACTCACTGCACTCTGACATGCTACCTGCATCATGTGATCAGGTGGTGTTGGGGGGGGGGGGTTGGGGGGGGCACACCACATGTGGAAGAGAGATGATCAGGATCAGATAAGAGAAGAGAGCAGGGCGAGGAACAAAGGGTCAGGGAAAGGAACGTGTAGTGGGCAGGGGGGGGGGGTTAGGACGGACCTCCAGAAAGTCACCAGGAAGAAGAGGAGAGAGAGACCGCAAAGTTAGAAATAACACACAGGAAGTCTGGGGGACAGTCTGCACCAAAAGGAGTAAGACAAGCTTCTTATCTTGAAGGCATATGTCTGAAGCTCGTTCTGGGTTAATTAAAACTCAGGAGCCCCCAGAAGTTCCTAATGACTCTCCAGCAAAAAGCTGCAGCCAAGGCTCAGTGTAATTCAGCAAAAGATCCATGGTCAATTATTAACTCGAAGACACACAAGTCCCAGAAGTACAGAGGCCAGCGCGGGCGTGTGCGTGAGGCCGTCCCGCAGCAGGCCCTCAATCACGCTAATCCTTAATTATTCAGGTGATCTTCATTTGCCTTTGCTGGGAATGAAAGCAGAACTTTCATGCCCAGATCATTTGGAAGTTTTGAAAGACACTGCACAGAAACCAAAGAATCCTTTAAGTCGCCGAAGGAAAAGTGTAGCAGCATGTTTTGCACCTGCAAACATTCTCGTGACATTCAGCAGACTGCTGCAGTCACCTTTCTGCTTAAGTAATTCAGGCAGTAGGTCGAAGAATAAACCTGCTACCATAAACCTAACCTACTTTAGTGTAAATAACGTGGCGCATGAGGGGGAAGTATTAACCTTTAATCTTCTAAATTTACATTGTGCATCCAACTGAATTATTCTCTCTCTGCAGAGCTGCTCTATAGGGCCTGGAGCCAAAAACATTACAATGGATTGGAGTGAAATAAAAAAATTTAAATATTCACATACAAATAAAAAAATGTGAAACATAAAATAGCCATTTTCTTAATCTGCTAGAACAGTGCAAAAAATGCTGCTCAGAGCACAGAGAGGGAAAAAGAACAACTGGGTGTTTGATTAAGGAGATTTTTCTGTCTCTGGTCTTTATACAGCCAGTGTGACACCATAGGGCGTCTGCGCTGCAGTTGAGCTTATTCACAGAAGCCTAGCATGAGATGGGTAGCGACACTGTCTGCGCAGGTCTGCTATAACCTAAGCAAAGCTAAAACTGCAATACATGAAGCTGGATCTTGGAGACCTTTCACATCACAGAACAGGAGTCAGGCTTCTCTAATGTCGTAGAGGGACATATATTTTCAGGCACAGAGTGTGACCAGAGTGAAAGCCCACCTGCTCTCTGAGTTCGTGCAGAGCCTTATCCTGCTCTTTCTGCTGGCTCTGTAGCTGTTCCTTCAGCTCTGCGATAGTCTACAAACACATGAGAAGCAAAGTTACAGAGCCCACCACTGGATCCAGCTCGAGCTATAGGCCCATGACCGGTCCACCATTTTCAGTTACGCCGCAATCTGAAGCAGATGTCGTTATGCTCATCTGACACCTGATTGGCTGACATTAAGTCTCCCTGCAGTTTCTGGATACGGAGGCTCATGGATTTCAACTCCTCCTCTTTCTTCTGCTGAATCTCATCAATTTTAGTCCTGTCAAAACAAATACAGACCAAATACAATTTGGTAAATACTATGCATTATGCTGATAATCTGGATGTTGACGCTGCTCGTCCAAGTTCGAGACACATGGGACCGGCTTTAAGAACCATACCTGCTGTCAGTGTACAGAACCTCCTTTTCTCCTTGCAAACGCTGGAAGCTACACAAGGACAGAGAAGAAACAAAGAAAACTTTAACCTTATATTGCTAAAGGTCCCGGCGCCAGAAGGCCAAGAGCACGTGCATGACGCCACCCAGAGGAAGCGGCCAGCATCCACCTCAGCAAACCAATCAAATTTAGGTTCATGCATTTCACCTGCTGAAGCTGGAATGGCCTCCCAAAGCTCACATAACCTGCTCTAATACCCACCACAGGATTCACACTGCAGACTTTAACATCCACTGTGCGCCATATGGAAATGTGTAAACTTCCCTGCAATGTCTCTCTTTTCAAGAATAAAAAAACACACCTCATCAGTGTGAAACACTTACAAAAGCAAAGCGACTCGGCGATTTCCATGCGCAGACACTGACTGCAAACCATTACGCTAAAGCCAGATTCATTGAGTGACACGACAGATCTACTGCAATATAGCTCTACATCCATCTGTTTAAACTAAAGAACAGAGAGGAACTATTTTTCAGAACAGAAAGACATGATCATAGAAAAAAAATAAAATAAAATGACGACATGATTTATTATTAATTTGACTACCACGTTTTGACTACTGATTTCAAATAACAGCTGTTACTGATGTGGTTGTACATTAAACAAGCCACCAAAATCTTACCTTTCTTGTTTTTTCTTTAGTTTGTCTGTAAGCTAGAAAAGCAGGAAGACCAAATCTCAGAAGAATGCGAGAAGGCAGTGCTCATCTGAAACTATACACTGATATACACTGTATATCACGCAGTGCGCTGCGTCTCATTTAAATGCAAACAACCGACATTCACCTTAGCGATTTCCTCCTGAAGTTTTGTCACGTCCGTTTGCTTGGATGACTGGACAAAAAGACAATGATTTATTTCAAAAGACGGAGAATAAATACACAAACAGCAGGGCGTGAAGTGGCTGTGCAGGGAGGGGATTTCGAGGAGTTCGTACTCAAAGTACACTAAACAGCAAGGTCAGGCCATGGAGAGCGATGGTGGATGATGGTGGATGTGACTCTTGCACAGTGCATGTGGGTTTTACCTCCAGGGCCTGCAGCTGCTCCTTCAGCAAGCGCTTCTCCTCCAACTCTGTGTGCAGCCGTAATTCCACCTCTGGGTCAACAGAACCAGGGTTTAAAAAAAAAAATTAATGGAGCAGCGGCCTGCAGTCCGCCCTCTGCCAGTCCCACAGCAGCAGCACCGCTTAGCATGTGATAAGGGGGAAGCCAGCAGGCCCTCAATTACCCCAGGTCGGGGCTTTAATTAAAGCTGATGTGTCACCCTGTCGCCGGGGGGGGGGGTGCCGCTCCAATAAGCCACCCAGTGGCATGCTGGATTAGTGCGGGGGTGACTCACCACTTAGCTCCTGCACCCGCTGCTCCAGTTTGCTGCACTTTCCCACCACCTGCAGAGGGATGGGGGTGGGGGGAGGTGTTGCAGAATTGTCAGAAGCAGCCGGCGGTGACAGCCACAGCGAGTGTGAATTCCTGTGCTGTGGTGTCCCCTCCCCCCCCAGCGGGTGCCTCCCCTCACCTGCTCCGGCCTGTCGGGACCGCCCTCCGACTGCGCTGAGATGCCGTTTGAGTCAGACCGTCCGTCCACCGTGGTGACCGGGAACTCGTCTTGCTCTGTGCCTTTGTCACCCTGGACCAGCTTGTTATAGCGCTCCTGAAGGGCTTGAGGACAGAGGGAACGATGGGAATTTTCTCACAATCCCTCCGAAACTCTGGATTTCCCACTTGCAGGAAACACTTACGAGCAGCTAAATAATGCATACAGTACATCCAGAACTCCAGAGTATGTGACCCCCCCCCCCACCACCACCAAAAGAGTCTGAAACGATGTCACAGTAAGACTCACTATCCACTGACAGACATCTTTCCCCAGTAGCAATGACTCAGTGCCAGTGGTATTACACAATGTTTTTGCTCTGCTGCCACCAGAAAAGCTCCAGAAGAACAGTCCCCCTGGGTAGGACAAACCAAAATAACTCACTGATCAGATACCCTGATAAATTAGCATCCATAACGTGATATAACTGGTGTTAAAAATAATGGTAAACCACAGTCAGCATGACAACAATTCAGCGTCAGTGCCCTAAGCGAACACCCCAAGAAATTATAAGGTAAATAAACAATATCAGCAAAGGAATAATGGCAAAGGAAGGATAATTTATGGACAGTAAAAAATACAGCTGAAGTCAGTTATGTGTCTGTGATTCACAAAGCGAGGGTTTTTGGCCGACGGGAGCAGATTACCAGAACTGCAGAGCCGAAGTGCCTCCCATTGGCTCACAACAGCTCCCCAATAATTTAAACCTAAGATGCGTGATTTATTTACAGCTAAAGCCATACATTTGGGCTCCGAACATCACTCAGAAGTGGCTTAAGAAGTGGCACTGGAAGTAGGGGGGCTGAGGGTTCTTCAGCACCCCCTGTGGTTGTTGGTGGTAATACAGTGCCAGAATACTGTAGGGCAGCGTGTCTTTGTGTATGTTTTTCAAAGAAAAAATCTGTTTTGCTATTATCTCACAATATCTCAGAGGTAACTTCATGACTATTTATCCTAAAATGCTACCGTTGTTAGCTATTGATAGCTACTGGTCATAAAAAAGAACTTCAGTAAAGTCCATTTGGTCATTCCATCTTTGAGCACCCTGAGCTCAAAACATCTTCATGCACCTATGGCTTAAGTGACATGTTCAGGATGACGTCAGAAATCCTTTTAGATATATATATAAAAAAAAAAAAGTGTTCCTAATACTCTACAAGTGAAGAAGCTTATTTAGTACAACACTCAGCATATGCTCTCATGAAGACTTCTGGCTCACCTGCCATGTTTTTCTGCAAGGCGGAGTTCTGGGCTTGGAGGCGGAGCATCTCTCCATCTAGGGGGCTGGAGGCGGGACTGGAAGCAGGAGGCGGCACCGTCTTCCCTTCCTTTAGCGCCTTGTTCTCCTGCTCCAGCTGCTCTATCTGGGAGCAGAGCTGCAGTGGATCAAACAGAAATGCGTCAGAGAATGTGGGGAAAAAGCCCAACTCTGCACAGTCTGCCACAGACTGACACACGATTAAGCGCGGACAGAATATCAAACACACACCCATACAGTCCATCAGTCCCTGTGGAAAAGATCTGAGAGTATATAACCATTTACACAGAAAGATATACATAGAACTAGTCAAAGAGGACCATCGTTTTGGGCACTGGGGCACAGTAACACTGGCACAGGAAAGAGCCGTATCCATACTGTTGCCACAAGGCTGAAAGCACACAATTGTCTAAAATGTCTTCATATGCTGATGAGTTAAAGTTACCCTTCACTGGAACTAAAGGGCAAAAACCAAACTAGGAAAAGCAGCCCCAGACCACTGCGCTGCCAGTAGGCACTGTGCGCTCCGGCAGACAGGGAGCGCTCTCCTTCACTGCTAGACAGTGAAGCGTGCTTCATCACTCCCGAGAACGCAGTTCCACTGTCCAGCAGTCCAATGGCAAAGTTGCTTCACACCTGTTAAGCCAACTTGGTGCTGTATGTAGCTGAAACAGCCGAATAACCGGAAGGGGTGTCCATACTTTTGACCAGGAAGTGAATGTCTTTAGCACACGTGCGTGTGCCAGTACTTTTTATGTGATTGACATGATGAAAATGGCAGCCACCAAGTACCACCCTTGAGTAATTCAAACAAGGCAATGTATTAATCGCAATCACACCTAAAAGAGCTGAGGTGCAGTGGTGTCTTTTTTTTCTGTCTCAGTTCATTTATAAAAAAGCCTGTTAAAACACATGACCGCCTTCTATCTCATGTACATGGTTTGTAGGTTGAGCACAAGGTGGCACTGGGCCTTGGGGCGGGGCTGGTACCTTGGACAGCTCCTGCATCAGCGTACTATTCTGCAGTCTGAAGTCATCCTCCTGGCTGTGCAGCTTGCCCTGGAGCATCTCGTTCTCGTTCAGCAGGGCGTCCACTTCCTGTCAGGTTTAGCAGAGATGGTACAGCATGCATCGTCCATGTGCATCCTTGGGAAATTTTCAATCTGAGTTGAATCTCTACAGCTCTACGGGCTGCAGGAAAGTTACCTCAGTGTCCTCACTACCCACACAGCAACAACAACGTCAGATTTCCCCAAAAGATGGATCATGAGAAGATAGATCACAGTAGCTAGCGTCACACTCTGGTTGGTTTAAATTTTAACAAAATATTGACAGTAAAATCCTGCTTTAATCAGATAAATCTGACTTACCTGAGCCTTTTTGCTCTTACTCAGAGCCTACAATTGAGAATAAAAAGCATATTAGAACATATGTACTGCTCAAAACACTAACAGGGCAATTCTAAACCAGTTTATTGCTCTGCAGAGGCTATGGGCATAAATAAGCTATAAGCTCTTGTTTATTTGATCGGATACATTCATACTTGTAGACCCAATAAACATAGAACATATAATGTAACTTGAAATTATATGATCCAATCGGCCTATGTGCTTTGTCTTTACACTGCATTGCATTTCATGCACATATCTAAGAATCAAAACACCCATTAATTCCACACTGCAGTGATTGTTACCTGTCTGCAAATCAACAAAGGGTAACAAGTTCCATTTCTACAAGCTACAATATCAAGCAGTGCTATGAATCGTCACTCTGCAGTTTTTCATTTATGTAGTAACAGCTGTATTATTATATTTTATTATTCTATTATTTTAACATCTCAGGGGAGATGCAGGACATGCATTTCTATTACCACTGCTGCACCAGGCTAGTCATTACTTATAAAATAAAGTCAAGGTTTAAACAGAGTAAAAGTTCAGGGAGACTCAGATTCCTGTTACAGCTTTTAAGATCAGCTCTATACCTTCTGTGCTTTCATGTGCTCCTTCTCCAGGTTTGAGGTCTTCTGGCGGACAACATTGAGCTCTGCAACACACAATCATAAAAACGCCCTTCAGATCCTCATCAACAGGCAACACGCGCACTTACCTCACTGCTGCTCTTTAGCCCACCTGCATGAAGAAACACTTGACTAATATGAAAGTGATCAGTAGGAGGCACTGGGCAATCTGCCAGTTTTAATGCAGCAATGTCATTGCTACCCAGTTAAGTATGGTATGGTATTTTAAGTTTGTGTTAATTCAGCTGCTAATACATTAACTCTCGTTCACCGCATTAGCATTCCATTGTCAATGAATTTCTAATCTTCATGGAAATAATTTATAAATTATGAACACTCCCAAATTAACAGCATTTTATATTCACACAGGAAGTCAATAGCTACAAAAATATAAGAAAAGGAGCCTCCAGTGTAGTGCTGCCTGATTATTTCCATGCTGTATGCAGCATAATGAACCCTTCTGAGAGTGTATATTTATAGGATATCACAGATGCAGCGATTCCTGAGGGGTACCACCCTAGGAATCCATGAATGTGCACAAGATCATATCCGACACATACAACACATGAGCAGTGGTAGGCATGCTTTGGAAAGGTTCCAAGACAAGAACACTGGAAAAAAAACATCATTAACAATAAATACTATATGAAAGAGACCCAGTTGGCCTTCGAGAGATTCTAGAATGATCTACTGCGATACATGATTCAACAAGGGTCAAGAAATTGCCTACTTAATCAACTGCCGCATATATACATAGAGCTCTGGAAAAAAATTTGAGACCACTCAATTTTTCAAAAAAAAAATCTGCATTGTTTAATCTTTGTTTAATCCTGGTTCTGCTGGCAGAAGGCTACACTGAGCAACAGGCTGCTTCCAGGCTCAAAATGTCTAAGATCACAGTACACAAGAACAATGTGAAGCAGGAGACAGCGGGAACGACAAAAAACCAGCCAGGCAGAGGGCAGAAGAGATTTTCTAACGCTAGAGATGACCATCAACTTGTTCAACAGTGCCTCATGAATCTGGGGACGACAAGTGACCTTCAAAAAGAATGGGAAACATTTACTGGTGTGAAGTGCAATTCTAGCACAAGTTTGTAACAGGCTCCTAGAAGCAGGACCATAAAGCAAAGAAAAAGTCCTTCACTAATGAGAAACGGAGAAGAGCCAGATAGGAGTTTCCAAAAAATATGTATATTTTACACTGAACCATACCCATAAATTGAGAAATAAGTATAACTAAAAATGTTGCTGTGGTCTCTTAATTAAATAAGCTCTAAATATATTATATATATATATTATATATAATATATTATATATTATATATAATATATTATATATTATATATTATATATATATAATATATATATATATAATATATTATATATATTATATATATATAATATATAATATATTATATATAATATATAATATATTATATATAATATATATATATAATATATTATATATATTATATATATATAATATATTATATATATATATATATATATATATATATATTATATATATATAATATATTATATATATATATATATATATATATATATATATATATATATGTATGATGTATGTATGACATATGTGTGTGTGTGTGTGTGTGTGTGTACTGAATGAGAATCACCAATGCAAATTTTACAAACATTATGGTTTTACTGCATTTTCACTGCATTTACACTGAAATAGTATTAGAACTGAGCCGCCTCACTGCTTTTTTCTTCAGTATGTGATTCTGGATGCAACACATGTTCCAGGCTGCTTCCCAATTCTTAAACAACACCCAAATCTACCAGTTAAACAGAGTTCCAAAGTCCTGATAAACAGCACATTGGCCAAACAACACTATGGCAAAGTACAGTTCAAGTTACACAGGTCTTGTAGTCAAAATGATTGGAACTTGCAACAAGATAGAAAACTTAAAATTACTAAGAGTAGTGAGGATGTTTAGCAGAGACATTCAACATGTTTAAATGGGGAAATCTAAGGTTAGTACCTGCTGCTTAAAACCACACCAGATCTCTTCATCGACACGAGAGTCTGAGCTGCACTTTCTCAGGTTTTAACAGTCACACGTGAAGCTACGGTCACACGTGAGACAAATGCGAGCGTGTGCTTCATGCTGGACGTGACCATCTTGTGTCATGCTGCCTATTTTTATCACTCAAAAGCACCACATAGCTATTAGTGAAATGTTATGGCTTCAGCCTCATTCGTGGCCTGCTAGGTTGTGCATATGAGGTACACGCAAGGTCTCAGTTAAACACGGAGTCATCGCAGAACCTCCTGGAAACACAAAACCCCCATGCGTCAATATGAAAACACTTAAAAACAAACAAAAAGGTCAGGTCAGGGAGCATACACTGATGCAGCATGTTGCTGCACCCACCGCATGGCGAAACTCCTCGGGATCTCAACTGGCGATCTCCCAGGCAGACACACGGTCCAGTCCCACCCTTTCATCTGCCGCAGCCAGGTGTTACGTGGGCGTCCCCTTGGCCTGGTCCAGCTGCTCAGGTCCTCAGCAATGAGGATCCTGCAAGCCGGATCACCCTCAGGGAAACACGCCACATGGCTGTAGGGCCATAACTGACGCTCCCTCATAATGCAGGTAATGTGCCTCATTCGGGACTCCTCTAGCAACCGCTCATTCGACACAAAGTCAAACCAGCGGTACCCAAGGATTCTCCAAAGAGACTCTGTACCGAAGGAGTCCAGTCTTCGTCTCAGGTCACTGGATAGCATCCAAGTCTCAAAAAATATAGCAAAACAGGGAGAACCAGGACTCTAAAGACTTGGACCCTTGTCCTCTTACAAAGATATTGGGAGCGCCAAACACCCCATAAAAACCGTCCAACATAAAAGGGCACTTTTCCTCCACACCATGTACCACACTTGTGGTACAGTACTTTCTGTACTGATTTAAGTGACGTGGGAGTGTTCTGGAGTTCCCTAGTAATACCCATAACCAACTCACATCCACATTTTTGTGTTGAACATCTACTGTACTTGTGAATTTAGGTTTTGCCCGTGTGAGAACATAAGAAATATATTTACTTGTTCCATCTCCGTTCCAAACGGAAAATGCTGCGACTGAACAGTACAAGAAAAAATTGTGTTCTGTTACAGCCCTACTGGAGAGGCCTTTGGAATGAATGGAAGACGCTCAGCTGCCATGAGCTTACCGGCTGTGTTTTTCCGCAAGTCATCAGAAAGCTGGTAGTTCTGTGTTCTCAGCTCCAGGAGCTGAGCCTGGAAGAAGAGACAAGACAGGAATTATTCATAAAGGAAAATAAACCGAGTCAACAGTGTTTTATTTGGACAGAGAGCACTGGGCTTCTTATATGCTTGCCACTGAAGTAATGAGAGCTGTAATGAGACATGGCTCTCCAGGAGTAGGGTGGGTTAGGACATTGTGCCTACAATTACTGTACAACAACAAGGCGTCGGGTAAACTTAGCCATGTAACAGGAATGCAATGCAAACAGTAAGTGATACAAATAAGTAAGCAGGTGGGTGAAACAGGACAGCTTCAATAACAGTATCATATTCCTGAAAAAAGGAAAGTGTGATTGAGTTTATAACAGTATTCATATTTAATTGTTTAAGACATGTGCAGCCTGAAAATGTGTAAATTATGAAGCTTAAAAAAAACTGACTTATTTCCAAACTAAGTTGTATCTTCGGAACGTTGGAAAAAAAACGTTTTGACAAAAAATCTTCACGGGTTAGAAACAGATAAGCCACGGGACCTGATAAAGTACAGATAACTGCTACATCACGTGCCGATTCATGGCATTTAAAATGGTCACTGAGAAGATCTTTGGCTCTCTATAAACCAGGCGCATGTCAGATATTTCCTCCACATCCAAAATCTGAATCAGACACCGCCATGCTGAGACAGGAGATAAAAGCGGCAGTGATAGCAGCCAAAATCATTTAAACCAGGCTGCTCAGCCCCAGATTTGAGCACCAGGGTCCAGTGGTTTTTACAAGATACCAGTTCAGTTGATCCATTATAATTTCTTAAATAAAGCAAAAAAAAAATGGCTAGAAACGTGTGAAAACCAGTACATCCTCAGGCCCCCTGATCCACAATAAACTTCCTGGTTTTTTCATCGTACCCAAATAGGAAGGAGGCTTACAGTAAAGCAAAGTGATCATGTTCAAACCACAGGAACAATACAAATAAGCAGGGCCCTGACCAACAGGTTTAGCTTCCAAATCACAGATGAATGTCATTACATTATAAGGGCACTACATCTATAGAATCCAAGTAAGTAGTTTAAAGTAAGTGGTAAAGTGTCTTTCCACACTTAAGCTAATACTGACTTATTTTTAAAAGCTTCACAGTGACTTTTGAAAATTGTATGAATGTATTTGTTCTTCTATTTACCTCTAGATTTCAGATAAAGTTGCTTGTTTTAGTCTTTCTGTTATTACGTAACGCTTAAGGAAACGTCTCGGGCGAGTGAGCAGTCAGCTACGAACGTGGCAGAATATGTAAAAATTAAAGTAGGTCATTAAAGTCAGATCATCGCTGGGGATGCTTCAGCATTGTGGTTTGATATTAACCTTATACATTACAGTACTGTGCTAACAGGGTTCGTTACAGTCACTGTGATGTTCTTATAAATATTGTGAATAGGAGTGAAAACATGCATGCCCCGCTTCACCGCGAAAGGGGCAGCTTTCGCCTTCACTGTATATACATCCTCAGGCATTAACTTCGGCGATCGTTTCAGCTCTGGTAGGTTTGCGATAAAAACAATGCTGGGCAGGGGGGGGATGCAGCACCGTCAGCGCGACGAAGGACACGAAAACGGTAAACAGCTTCTCAAGTTAAGGAAGGCGGCAGCCACACAAATAAACGCCAGATACCGTTTTACCATCCAGCACTCCTGCGTAACGGAAAAATACTTAGCTAGTTAGCACAGTGAGGAACATATTGCATTACAGTGAATGTGAGCAGTATAAGCTTTTCAACAGACAAGGGCGGCTCGACAAGCAGGCACACACGATACATTCACTCTACTACATATCTGCAACGTACGAACAAGTTTATCGCCTGATTACGTGCAAAAATTGGTAAGTTAGCTAATTAGCACCTGATCGCTTCTCTGCTTTGGCTACTGCTAGCTGTGCCTTGTTCTTCCCAGTTGTGAATGGCTGCTTTCCAGGTACCCCCTCGGATATACGCTAACGCGTAACGTCTTCACCACGGCCATTAAACGAACTTAGGAACTACAGCTAATTTGGTCTCACTACTAACCACAGATAACTACCAGTCCCAGCATCTTATTAACGTTAAACACCCAGCTCCATCCCCACCCAACTCCAGAGCTGCCGTTCCGGCCTACTGGTACACTTAATGTTTGTTTTAAATTCTTGTAAAATTCGCAGTGTCAACCTAGGATATTTGACTGCTGCCAAGAAAGCAGAATCGACTCTGCAGGACTGAAGATATGAAGAGGGCCTCGTGTTTATTACTAGCGATAGCATTAATCAATACCTGCATTCGATGGAACTCCTCTTCTGACAGTGCCTGCGCCATCTTTACCCGAGGTCCGGCTATGGTCGATACCATCAGTTTGGTCCTCTGTGTGGAGGTGCTGAATTAGGAGGCATAACGAGAATGAAATGAAATGTGTCCTGCTAAGTTATGCATTTTCATGTTTTAACAGCTAATATTATATATGACTAAATAAGTAATATATGTGACGGATTTTAAAAAAGAAGTATTATGGATTTACGATTATTAAAGTTCCCTATCAATATTGTCCTCATGGTACATTCCATAAAAACAGAGTCAGTGAACGCGGAAATTGTGTTAATGGCACCTGTCCGGCAGAGGGAGTTATATTTTAACTAACGCTTCAGCAAAATATGTCTGGTTTACTCAGCAAACATTTTAAGCTCATATAGTTAAGCTTAGTTTGGGAAAACAGACATTTCTATTTCTTAAAAAATATGCCATTATACTGGTTTCAGAATATACAGAAATAAAATGAGACTTTATTTAGTTGATGTAAAAGTATAAATAACAGCACTCGTGAATCCTTTAATTTCCCCGTATCCAATCCTATGAGGCCGATAGACATAGGTGCGAGCAAGGCTTTGGATTAGAGTATAGGGTCAGGCTGTTATCCAGTGCTCCTGTAACAGTTTCCAGGGTTAAGGACCTTGCTCAAGGGTCCAGTGGAGATATGATGATAGGATTTGAAATGGCGACCTTCCAATTAGAGTCCAAACCGAGGAGCAACTCACTGCCTCAGAAAACATGTGGCATGTTGTGCTATATAGCTGTAACCATGGTAATCGGTACCACTTGCATCATTTAACCTAAGGCATGTATTAACTCATTTCCCATCTAGGGCTTTTTAATTTTCTGTCATCAAGTCAAGTCACTTTACTGTCGTTTCACACATGTGAAATGACATTGAATTTCTACAGAGCAGTATACAGTCAGGTGAAGGAGCAGTTGAGTACAAATACTGGACAGTAAATACTGGGAAGAGAAAAAGTAAAGAATACATAATAAAATAAAACAAATTTTAAAATAAAATAATTGAAATAAAAATAAAACAGTACACGGTACTGTAGTAAACTATAGTGATTTTTTCTGGTAATCTCAGTATAAGTGACTTTTAGCTAAAAATTTTACACATTAAAGGAGGATTTTATTATTATATTATTATAATATATGATAAAATAATCTGCGATCCTGAATAGGGGTTACAGAAAATGGATAGATGGATAATATAATATTATTTATATAAATTATTATAAATTATACAAAGAATTTGTACTTCTGTTTGACTAACCATTTGTGAAGCATATTTTAGTAAAACAGTTTGAAAAGGTATGAAATGAAATGCAGGGTCTTAGTACACATAATTTATCCAAAGCAAAATTGTTTTTTTTTTTGAGAAAGCCCAGTCAGCTAATCCCTAGAGCCACTGAGGGTTAAGCAACAGTGAAATCACTTTCTGGGATTAGAGCCAGCAGCTTTCCAATTGTAGGCACAATGTCCTAATCCACTGAACCACATACCACCCTCCATAGTGTCCATACAGAATAATAATTTCTAGCACTTTTTCAGAGTTAGATGTAATTTTCATGCCATGTTTTGGTCACACTCAAATTGTAGCGGTGAACATCATAGTCAAAACAGAAGTGTGGAAGGGGAAGGTGAGTGATGTGGACCAAAACCATTTACTTTAATTTAAAATTAACACTTTCTTTGCAGACCAAACACTTGTCATCTCATAACTGCAACTACTACCTGACAGATTCCCTGTAGATGACTCACAATTCTGCAGCAAGTCTGATATTTAATCAGCCATAATACTCTCATGTTACACCCCTCCTTCTCACTCCTCATTGGCTCCCTGTTGGCGCTTGCATCACGTTTAAGCCCTTAGTGCTGACTCTCAGAGCCTTCAACAGAAAGGCACCCATCTCCGTCACGTTAAGACCCACATCCCATCCCTTCGTCTTTGGTCAGCACGCCGTTCCCGCTTGGCGATCGCTCCACCACATGAAAATGATTGCTGACCTAGATGTTTATCATGTTGGGTTTCACAGTGGTGAATCCATGTTAACCTGACCCTTTCTACCCTGCTGATACAAATCCCTGAAAAGCACATATTAGATATACAGCACTGTCTGGTTCCAATATGCCTGCCATGTGGTTTTGTCCCCTACAACGCTCACATTTTACATCATGTTAAAAGCAGAATAAATACATTAATGTTTTTCAAAGATAATCCAATTACACCCTTTGGAAATATAAAAATATATAAAAAAATATTTTAGAAACTATTTTTTAGTAATTTCATTTAGCAGCATACTGGGTGATTCAAGGTCAATTCCTGATGGCACCTCTGATGTGCTATTTTAGTTAAGCAAATATTGTCTGTCTTTATGGTGGCAAGCAGATGTAAAACAGGGTAAAACAGACTATAAAAGGTATGTGGTACATATAAATATGAAGTAATAACAGTGAGATACGTAAGTAAATGAAGGTGAGCACTGCAGTTTAAATAGCAGCTAATTTGCCTGAAGTAAGACAAATAGAGTTTTCAGAGAGAAACACACGCTGGGGAACATGGGAGATTTATTTCCGCAGCCACTCTCCACACATTCTCCATGTGAATTATATTAAAAAACAGGTTCCATCCTCTCCCTGAATTACCCCAATATATTAAAAGACAGAATTGATGAGGTCTCAGGTTAAAAGGTGAACAGCAGAGTACCAAAACTGCATCTGAAAACAACTGCCTGCTTGTAAAATATCAACACAGGGGTCAGGGTGGGGCACTATGTACGTCAAAGGACTGAAGCCATGAAAGCTCTAATAGAATCTCAGGGCCCTCATAGAACTTAAGCTTTTTCAGTCTTAAGCTTAAGCCCAAACTGTCATTCAAAAGGTATCCTATGTAAGGTAAAAGTGAATCTTCCAGAATTCATCCGATATCACATTTTATCCAGGGCAACTAATATTCAAAAACACCACATGCTGTTTCGTGCAGGTGATTATAATAAGGGGGGAATAAAACCTTTTAAAAGATGGCTGGCAGAGATGAGATACTGCACAATTCTATCGGATGGTTTTAGGGTAGTGAATCAATTTAAAACCAAAGACAACAAACATTTCTGCGCTTTGGCTTGAAAAGACATTATCAGACTATGTGAACTTTCTGAATGGGGTGGGAAGAAGACATTTTGCAGTCAGATAACGAAGACTTCAAGGGTAGTTATAACTGGTTCATTTAAAAAAAAGCACCACACACACACACACACACACAATTTCACACTGTACATTTTTCTCTGAGAAAAGAGAAAGAAAAAAAATCGATGTCTCTGCTGGGTAGCAGGTAGTGCAGACATGGAGAGAGACTCACCTCCACATGTACAAAAAATAAACATTGTGCAGCATATTTTCATGACTTAAAAAGACAGATGTTCCTATTCAAATGATTCCATCTTAAGTTGACATGAAATACAAGGTTTTCATCAATATTTCTTCAGTGATTCCTAGAAACCAAGTTTTTAGAAGTGAAAGGGGCTGTGCACAATACAATAAAATCCTATCAAAAAGACCCCTGCATGAATACCATAGGAATTTCCACAGCACACAAACATTTCAGACACAGCTTCACAAATCAGTTTGCACCCCACCCTTGTCTTATTCAAATACTTATTTGCACCCTGTCAATCATACATTTTCTAAACAAATGAAATTAACTTATCAATCCATTTATGATGCCTTAAACACGACTACTTATTGTTTGCATCTGACCCATCACAGCCGCTCTGGGGTTCAAACAGGCGGCAGGATATTGTAGACATTCCACTATAAGAGGGACAGAAACCCATTGTCAGTGTTGTCCTGCCTGTCGGGGCCGCTCTTGCTCGCCCGGGAGCTCTTGCTGGGGTTAGGGGTGGTTGAGTACTTTGGGGGGGTTCGGATGAAGAGCCGTTCCTCCTCTTTCTTGATCCAACGTAACAGCTTTGTTATAGCATTGATAGCGGAGGCCTTGGTCACCAGGGGGCTGAAGCAGGTATATAACTCAAACTTACTGGTGACCTATAAGAGGAGAACGGGGGAGAACGTGGTACGTCAGTGTGTGGTCTTGTCGTCTGAATAGGCGGCTTGGAAAGAAATCACAGTCAAAACAACATCTATAAAACAAACAGTCTCATGTGTCAAAAATTACTTCAGAATTTACGAGCAATCTGCCAAAGGCACTTTGGAACCAGATGCAAGTTTCATTTTAAACAGAGACACGCTTAGCTTCACGGCAGCTCATCATGCACTGGACATGAGCTGAGCATCCGTCATGCTTCGAGGGCTGTGGCGTGGGCTGGACAGCCATGTGACCTTGGACCCCCAAAGGTTCAGCTCCCTATTCTGGAGACTTTGGTTCTTCTTTATTGTGTTCTGCCTTTCTTTCTATTTTTCTTTCTCTGTCTTCCTTCGCTTTTTCCGTTTCACGTACCATTCAGCATTATAATGAATTGAATCGAATATATCAACAGAACTGTATGTGATCACTGTGTCTCATCTTAAATGTGTCTGTACCTACTGCAAGTATGTGAGCCCTGACAAGCAGAGACAGATTCCCTGTATGTGTGAGCATCCTTGGCCAGATAAACCTGATTCCGCCATCGGTAATGAGTCGGGCCGTTACCCAGGCGAGCAGCGTCTCCCTCTCCGCCACATGGTAGATGAGCTTGAGGGGCCGTGAGGAGCTGTGTATGCGACTGTGCATGTAGCGGTAAAGGTCCAACAGCCTCATCCTTTCCTCCTCACTGCTGTAGGGGGCCTCCATCTCGGGGCTGCGATGGAGAAAGTGCAGACATGGACACGCTCGTCACATGCGACTGATGGCGGCGTCCAGCGACACACAGGCACCCCGCCGGCCTTTTTCTGGACGCAAAGACGTTTACATACCACTTATACTGATGGAAAGTCCCCTGACGTGCTATCTGCTCGGGACCAGTGAGAGAGTGCTGTGTAGTGCGGCCAGCACTCCTCATTTAGACAGTCACATTGCACGCACCAAAGCAGCTCGCAGCTAGGAAAAGCAGGCTTATCCTACATCACATGTTCCTATCATACTGTGGACCCATTCAAAAGGCCTGGGTCAGTAATTTAATTTTGAGTTTGCATAAACGGCACTAGGCAATGCAGACAGGCGCCATGGTAACTATACAGCCATCAGGACAGTGTGGCCTTGTCGTGACTAAACAATTAGACGATTAGTATAAAATACTAGAATCTACTTCATCATAAAAACACTACCTATTAATGTATGCTCTGTATGAATTATATTCTAAACAAAGCTCAAATTGGCTGCTTAAATATTCAGGAAATTTTGACAACAGCCACCAGTCTTATTTGTTATGTACCTACCAGGTGTCCAGAACCAAACTATTTTGATGCCACTGTACCCAAATACTTTGCATAAAATGTAAAGCACCGATAGGTTAAAGGAAAAGTATTACATTACATTAGTACAGTATGTGGGTTGGTGGAGCACTTCCTCGTTTACATACTGACTCCTTGACTAGACTGTGGATTTTGCTCAGGCTATTTTAAAAACCACCTTAAAAGTTTTTACTTTTTACTTTTTTTTCACACATGGCAGTGAGACTGCAGCACACACACCTGGTGAACTGCGTGAGCTGGCGGTGGTTGTCTGGCACGTCGAAGGGCTTGTACATGAAGTGCCGCAGGTCTGAGACCCCGACCTGGCTGGCGCTGTATGACTGTGTTCTGGCAATCGAGCGCAGAGCGTTCTGTGCACGCATACCCTCGTCGATCTTCCTCTTGCACTCCGCCACGGCATAGAAAGCCTCCTTGTCGGTGGAGAGCAGGAGCAAGCAGACGGTGCATTCCGGGGGGTCCAGGTACGAGATGTAGGCATAGAAGTAACAGTCAGGGTTGAAGAGGGGGAGGCAGATCGGGGTCCAAATCTCCCCGGCTTGGAAGGCTGAGGAGGCTCCTATGAGGTTGAGGAGGAGGTGGAGGTCAGCTGGCTCCAGCCTGGCGTCTTCAATGACCGTCTTCTCCTGGACGATGGTCAGCAGCTGGTTCTTGGCGATGAGGATGGAGAACACCAGGTTAGGCGTAATGGCCTTCTGCAGGATCTGACTAATGGAGTCCCTGAGGGAAGAGGCGAGGGGCAGGCAGTGAACGGCGGACAGAAGAAAGCTGGGGTCCGAATCCACCAAGTTGAGAAGGCCGTCCAAGATCTTCTCGGACCCCGCCAACAGTCGGCGGAGATCGTAGTTCTTCTTACGCTCGAAGATGCGGGCTATACTGGCCTTCGTGAGCATGCTGATGATCTGGTAGTAAACGTAAAGGAGCTCGCCGCGCAGCTGCTGCTCAGACTGGCGGCTGGAAGAGACAGACACCAGCACCAAGGGCCCCTGCTGCATAAACACCACCGTGTGTTCATCTGGTCGGGGAGCAAAGCACAGTTAGAGATGGATACACGATACACTGCAAGTTCACTGCATCAGCTGCACACACTAGTCCACATACAGAACAAACTTTATGTGGAATTTAAGTCACAGTACAGTCATTCAGAACATTGTTCATGACGGATGCATTCTGTTTGTTCCTATGGTTCTCTGACCAATTCATTATCCTCAGAATGCTTGAGTAAGTTATATAAAGCAACCTAGACAAAACCCCTTTCAGATGGACAAGTCTTTTATTTCATAGCATTACCAGGCCATGAAATCCTTAATGCCTTAGGCTGCAGCTAAATTAACCAGAACACTGAGTTACTATTTGAGACCTAAATCAGTTTTATTGTCCTATTTTTGGACCATTCAAACACTTTCATTGTGTGAAAAAGCACAGCCACCTGGAACAGCATTTAAAAAGGTGGCTGACCGTAGAAACCCCTAGCTGTGCCTCTGAACTTGTACCCCTCCCTAAGTCATCTACCAAATACTGTAGCAGATGGATGGCAGTTCACGGTACAGCCTGCTGGATGGGCAGTTATGTTTCAGTCACACTAGTCCTCTTCAGGTACTGTACTTATTGCAAATAGATATATTGTTAAATCGACCCAGTGTGCTGCTGCCCAAATCTCTGCACACTTTAGTGTGGAAGAAGCTGTCACTTAAAGAAAGAAAAAAAAAAAAGAGGTAATGTGGCAGATCAACAGATAGCATTTGCAGAGTTTCCAGAGCCTAAAGTGCAAAGCGAGCATGTTCACGCTCTCCTAGGTTGCATACGCTACCGCCGGGTACTCCAGGTACCTCCCATGGGCCAAAGGTACGTTTGAGTGAACTGGCATCTTTAAAATTGCCAATAGTGTATGATTGTGAATGTGTGTGCCCTGTGATGAACCAGCATCCTGTTCTTGGATGCTATTCTGCCTGGGAGAGTCTCCAAGTTCCCCTTGACCATGTACTGGATAAGCAAATTGGAGATGAACAGATCTGAACCGTAAACACTGTAATGCATAATTTTCTGCTGTGTCTGGCAAACACTCCCTAATACAGCAGTATTCACATTACTGCTAACCCATTTATCAGCTGAAATGCGAATTAGTTTTATAGTTACTGAATGTCATTAATCTGCTGCAGGGAATGAACAGGTTAGTGCCCTTTAAATATCCTCACCTGAGTAAATAGAGCGAATGGTGTTGTTGCCACTCTGAACGAAGGACACCAGTGCCATCATGACGCCCATGGTGGAGGACAGCGCCTCCTCATTGCCGTAGCGCGAGTAGATGGGCTTGCCGGCCTCGCTCAACACGAACACATGTTTCCTGTGGAGCCTCCAGCTCTCGCCGGTGATGTCCTCATCACGGTGGGAAGAGGAGGGCGCCAGCATCGGGGAGCCTGGCCCAGCCTCGGGCGCCTCGTCCTCCAGCTTCCCTCTGCCCAGCACAGTCACCATGAACTCACTGGAGTCCTCCAGCGTGTTGTCAGTGGAGGCAGAATCGGAGGCGTTTTCAGCCTGATCCTCATCGTCCGCGCCCTTTGACTTAAACGCCTCTTCAGGGTCTCCTACTGGTGCTACGCAGACAATCGATTCACCCTCCGGGAGCACTCCGCTCCCTGTGTCCGAGAGCTCCTGTTCAGGCCCTTTCCCCATTTCTGGTGGATCTTGCTCCTGCCCACTTGAAGGCCCATTTGTGGCGCTGGTGCTGAGGTCGTCTCTTTTACTGAGCCACAGGTCTTGTACTGTGCATTCTGGCACATCCTGGATTAGATTATCTAGAGAAGGAGTTGCAGCAGTGAAAACCCAAACAGCCATATTCCTGCTGTTAATGCACATCTTATCTGTATAAACTAATCAGGTACTCTTTAATATAGAGATAATAGTGAGCTTTCTGAGCTGAAACAAGAGTTTTGACATAAAAGAAAAACATCTCTTATTCAGTTTGTGAAACAAAAACAACTTTAACAAAATCGGTGTTGTTAAAGATCTCCCAGTGTGTTTTATAATGGAATATTCAGAATGAACACTGGAGTTATTATTGCACATGAATCCCTTTCATACATTTAGCTCCAATAGATACTTAAGTTTTTTAAAGCAGCGAGGTTTCATTTCCCATGCTCACTATAAGGAGGGTTGTTCTGACACAGGGCCAAACACCTGTAGCTCCGAAACCAGACAAGCACAGTGAGAAAAGTTTGATTTTATCTACCCAATGTGTACCTTTCTATATAACAACCAATATCCAAGTATTAGCCAAGTTAGTCTTTAAAGATTATGAATCCCCTACAAGTCAATATTTTGTATGCAATCACATTAATGGAATCTGGTAATCAGCGAGTATGACAGAACCATCCAACGGTACTGTAGTCTGAGGAAACTCAACTGAGGCAACAGCAGAAACTCAAGATCCGATCCGCGCCATGCCACAATGAGACAACCAGGAGAACAACCTCAAGATCACTGTTCCATCAGGCAGGTGGGATGACTGGTTCCTGCTCCCTCTAACCCCTTACTGAGAGGCCTACAACCTACAACAGGCTAACAGTTCTGTCTGGAGGACCACACAAGTAGAACTCTTGTCAGGCATGTTCTGGAGCAGAAAGTAGCCAACAGCACATAAATCAGAGGGCATGTGCTCCTGAGTGACATGAAGATTGGGTTGGGCCGGGGAGAATAACATGACAGTGGTATTGCCCAATAAAGAACTGGTACCTGTCCGAATGTGGCTGCAGTCTAACCGGGAGTCACAGCACTTCACATTCTGTGGCTCCTGACTCTGTGGATATTCACCCTCCATCTCAACATCCTAGATGCTGCAAGCACACAACAAGGAATGAGGAAATATTTAATTATCCAGAGTAGCGAGTATCATTATTACTAGATTAACTAAATTTTAAACATTGTGTTTGGAATCAATGTGTTTGTAAAATAAAGCTATTAAGAACATTTAACAAACATCCCAATAAAATGCTACAGTATATTAAACTTTCAAAAAGAATGCTTCTTGTTACAAGGTTAAAGAATTTGCATCACTCAACAAAATCTCAAACCATCTTGAGTAAACTGAAACAATATCCGATTAACGATACTCAGAAAACCCCTTATATTCCTAAGGGAGCAAACACAGAGTAAAGTAAAACTACGCGTATCAGCTTCATACAAAACACCACTTTTATTTTGGGTCGAAAACAGGATAATTACTTTAAAAGACAATTTTATTATTCCATAATACTTGGTCACCAGGACCATATAAATGGTAAAAAGGATGAATGAATCGATATTATTTACTCAGCGCGATTTATAGGATTATTTCTTATATAAAACTTGAAAGTCATGTGGCTAGTGACAGCATTAGGTAAATATATTATGTAAAGTTGCACCGCCGATTTTTAAAAAGCCTCCGTGGGGGTTTCCCCTGCGGGGGGGGAAAAATACTAGCTAGCAAACATCTGACGTCATGTGACAATCACCTAAGGCAGGTTACCTGTCTGCTAACAGGCTAACAGCTACTTAACATTTTCGAAAATCACCACAAAACTATGATTACACAACCAGGATTTGCACATAGTTATACAGCAAGAAAAATAACTTTCCAAGTGTTGGGTGTCGTTTTAAGCAAATCGGGTGAAACAAAACTAACCATCCTGTTAGCTACCGGTTAGCTACAGAAGCAGTGTAGCTCGGTAACTTACTTTGGTTACCCATACAAATGGCTACCCTATAATAACCAGCTAGCTTAAATCCATCATACGTTTCATGCTCCAAGGACCCTCATGACAAAGCAGGGTGGCAGTTAAGTTACTCATATAAGCGACTAACCTGAGCTAGCTAACCAACCGACTGCCTACTTACCCAACACGAGTCGCTATTTCCCTTCCGTTCGGGCGAAACGCGGCTTAGCTACCCAGACAGCGCGTGACGCTAACACATATCTGTTAGCTAGCTGAAGTGAATGACGCCGTTCTGCTCCTAATCTGCTAGCAAGTTAATTCTCCTTTCCCGGTAACCTAAGGCGATTAACTAGCCTTGCTCTTTTACGCACCTATTCAACAAATAAATAAACCACAAAATGGAATTCAGGTCCGTCCCTTCAACTCAGAAACGGTCCCGCGGTAACATCAGAACGCAACGTCAATCGTATAAATATAACAAGTAAACACTTTGAAAGGGGCACGACAGGCTCTCCAGCTACATCCGGAGTACTTCATACCGGTAGACTGACATGCAGCATTAGCCAACACAAAACGCTTTATTAGAGTTTATGAGCTAACCTCCACCAATACCCGAGACGAGCATCAGTCCAGGAGTCGGAAGCTCCTACAGTACGAGCCAATTGTAAGGCTTCGCATCGTTTTTTTTCTCATCCTTGTTGTGAGTTTCAACCAATTGTATGAAGCGAGCAGGCGATCGATGTCAAAAACGATTAAATGTTTAATAATATTACCTTCAACTCAAGGAACAAACGCAGTATGTTTGACCTCATTATTTTATAGGTGGCGTTAATATTGCCTTGTAATAAATTATTTTGCCTTTATGATATATAAATAGCTTTTTCAGTTACAATATGGCGATTGGATGTATATAGTTTAAGCTTTTCTCGATTTCACAGGTTTTCTGTATTTATCATCCTTCCATGCTGCCAGCTTAATTTTACTGACAGTGTGTCTGGAAATGTGACTGTCTAGAAATAAGTGCAATAACTAAATGGGTGCAATCTTGGTCTTTCTGTTTGGAACAAACTATAATTATTAAAAACATTAGTAAAAGGAATCAAGTAAAAGAAATTCAGTTCCAATTTAGCGATTCGCATTGTCGATTTCGAAGATGTGGCATTGGGTATAAAGTTCTATCAAAGAACCGTCATGTTTCATAGTATCAGAATTGCATGATATTTGTGATGAATATAGAACAGTGTTTCTCACCTATTCAGCCACTATTTCTGTTTATGCAATCAATATAACAACGCATTCTCAATCAAAACAAAATAATAACAAAGTATTACATTACAATGTTACTCTGGATAGTTTTGTAGACTCTTGTGTGTCTACTGCCATCCAAACAAGGTTGTACCCTACCGTGTGCCCTGTGCATCCTCCAGACTGACTCTCGCTGTCTAGGATGAGTCGTCATGGAAACATTGTGCCCCCGTGACCCTATAGGTAAGCGGAAAAGCGGCTAAAATACGGGTCGTACCACTGGTATCCGCACGATGGCAATACTGCAGCTTTAGTTATCGTCTACTCCGATATTATTTTGAATTAATTAAGTGCATACACAAACTTAACGATGAAGTTATTTTCTGTAATGCCAAAAAATTATAGACTTCTTAGATGCTAAACACCGATAACAACAATAATAACACTATCACCAATAATTATTTAAGATTCATTTCAGGTTGTGTGTTAATAGTATCTACAAAATATTTTTTGAAGCAGTAAAATAATATGTTGAAAAATGAACGCAGGCTGCCGATCCTTGAGGGGTCACTGTCACTATAACATTGATGCATATGCTGTTAAAGTATACCAGTTTGTATTCAAGTATATTGCGCTACATGTGCACTGTACTGCTGAGGATGCTGGTGAACAGGTGTCAATTCAATTTCCCTATGTTTCTCCTGTCGCGCGCTGATTTGTACACGGTTTCGCTGTTGTTTTCATGTCTTTTTACGAAGCTCTTGAGGTAAACAAGCCATATATTTTAAAACATCACATGCCTTTTCGATGTTTTTTGTTTTTACAGATAATACACGAAAGTATTGAATTCGCTGGATATAGATATTTCTTGATGAAAACGGTATAGTATTGCTTATAAGACTATATTATGCGTGACGATCTACAGTATTCACAAGTAATAATGTACCTGAGTGATTTTCAGACATGTCACATACATACAGTGTAGCCTATTTGCCTAAATATTAGGAGAAACATTATTTCCTGACATCCAGGATATTTGGTTCCCCCCTGTTAAAACAGGTATACAGCAACTCTGGGCCTCGGTACTAATAACAATACAGTATTCACATGTAATAATGTACATGAGTGATTTTCAGACATTTCACATAGCCTACCTCTTTGCTTTAATATTAGGGGAAACATTATTTCCTGATAGACAGGGAAAACATAGGGAAACCGAATTGCCCGGAACACCGGTGTTTAACCTACATTTTATATAACAGAAAAGTAAGAAACTTCCTCGTCTGGTCTTTTTCCGCTGACACGTACTTGCACTGCTAAAAGGAAATAATACAAGCCAGCTGATCGTGTAGCTCATGACGAATGGGCAGGCAGCGTCGTTATCTCCTTAATATACTCACGTGAATTACAGTCAGCTGCAAAACGAAGCAAACATTTTGGATTAGAAAGTTAAATTTTAATTTTAAGCAGCATTTTGAATTAGTACGCTTTAGGCAAAATGGAAAGGCACCTGAAAAAATTCCTGGATCAGGTGAAACGTCCCGGAGTTAGTGACTGGGGTTCAGTTGAAAAAATTGCTACAGAGTACAATGTAAGTAGCCTAGAAAGTTAGTCTTGTAAGTGATCGCATTTTTAAATTGTCAGCAGCATAAACATTACTTCTCATAATAGAGTCTTTGTCTCTATTTAAAAGAAGTTACTACTTTTTACTGTGTACAGTTGTTTTAGAGATACAAGTCTTAATTTCGTTAGTAAGCTATGTTGCAAAATAATTAAGACAAATATTGAGAAAATAATTGAGTGAATAAAATTCACTATCGCACTTCATTGTCCAGAACTAGTGCATTTCTGGCGTTTCGTTTCATTTTTCAACTTGCTTTTGTTCTTTTTTCGATCTTCGTGGTATTTATTTATGGCTTGTTATGAAACTTTGGACTACTGTAGTTTAACTGCGTTTGCCAGAGAGAAGAAAGTCAACCGCGAACTGGGTGGAGGGTAGATCAATAATCCGTTAAGACAAGTGACTGAGCAAACAACAGCTAAACTCTGCAAGCATAAGCTATATTCCCAGTATGGTTTTTACGTTTTAAATTTCATTTACAGTTGAAATGTATTTCTGAAATAATCTTTTGTTAACCGTTTATTGCACAGTTTATTTAGCGAAGTGCACCAATGTCTTGAGTCTACAGATATGCCAACTTTCGCGCATCTGGCGCGACACTCACGCCTGCAGACGCTCTCGCAAGAAATCTTACGGCAAATCCATAGTATTCCATTATAAACATCAATTTGGCTACATCAAAAGCGTTGTGTCTATTTACAGTGTAATAAAACTGTCACATACATGTAAATATGTGTGCATGTGTGTGCAGACTTATCTCGAATAGAAAATGTCACTCTAGCCAGCTGACCAAAGCTGGCAACCCGGCCGGTTTTTACCCAAACCAGTTATAAGCCTATAAGATGCTGAAGTAGCTATTCTCATTTAAGACGTATTATGTAAGCATTTAATATAAATGCCCCATCGCATACGAAACTACAGTTAGACCTCACCTAACACTTGAACCGACGATCTAAACCTTATTTTCTGCAGTTTTATGGCTAGCCTATATGGCATATAAATCACCTATTCTCTGCCATTTGCAAGCATTTCCTTCCTAATTCGCTTTGCTATACTTATTATTGATATTCATGTATGATCACGATGATGTTGTTAGCCTGTTGTAGCAGTATGAGGATGAATTGGTGTAAATCAGGCATGGAAATTAGTAGCCTGGCACGTATTCTTATATTTTGTAATAATGGGTTAATGATACCGTGGTTATTTTTTTCTCGTTTTTCGGCTCATGGACCGTCATTAACAATGCAGTAATGAACAATCACAAAAAAATTACCTGCAAATTATTTAATCCAAACAGATGAAACTGTATCAATAAAAGCTCGAATTATATCCGTGTTTTAAACAAAATTTTATATTTTTCAAAAGCATAGAGACAAGTGGCCATGACTTTATTCCCCCCACCCCCCATTCCATGGTCCTGTGTGGTGTCAATAGCTTAATTGTGAAAGTGAGATAAGCTTCATATCTGTCCTTCTTCCTCATTCTACAATGTAGGAGAGCTTAGATCAGGGTTCTTCAACTCTGGACCTCAATTCTAAATCCAGGCCATGTTTTCAGTTCTCCCAGGTAGTTGTTTAATAATTACTGATTCTGATTGGTCAGAGGCTAAACACTTGACTGACAGGTAAAGGAAGGTTGGAAAACCAGCAGTGCTCGGACCTCAAGGACCGTGAGTTGAATAACCCTGGCTTAGATGATGCAGCTCTCGTAACATTTACATGGTGTAGTCTTGTTGCAGCCAGGGCCAGACCTACCTTTGCAGGGGTCCTAGACAAAGCTTTAATTGGGAGGCCCCCCCTAACAAGAAAAGGGATGAGCATTTCACTGCAACACAGGTAATCTGGGGGCCCAAGGCAACTGCATATTCTGCCTACAGATAGAGTCGGACATGCTGTATATCTACCTGCACATAAGCACGTTGATCTCATATATGTCATTTTTATAATAATAATAACAATAACATCAACAATAATAATAACAATAATAATAACAATAATTACTATTTGTATTGTTATTTTTATTAATAATGATAATTTTATGTAATCATTCTTATTTATAAATTATATGTATGAATATATGTTATACATGTCTACATACACGTCTAATATATACATATAATTTCTAAATAAGAATTATAAGATAAAATGCCAAAAGTCTTGTGTTTTGTTTGATTACTTAGGTAAGGTTAGGGCTGGGTAGGGGGTTAAGGTCATCATATTGGGATTAGAGTGTTCCCAATAGAAATGAATGGAGAGTCCTCACAAAGATATAATTACAAAAACATGCTGAGGTGAATTGCAGTTACCAAACTCCCCATAGGTGTGCATGTGTGAATGGTGTGTGAGTGTGCCCTGCGATGGCTTGACTCTCCATCCTGGGTTGTTCCCTGCCTTGCGCCTGAGGCCTCCGGGATGGGCTCCGGACCCCCACGACCCTGAAAAAGATAAGCAGTTACAGGAAATGGATGGATGGATATACTCACATTTTTTTTGAATTATTCAAAGTAAATTAAAAAAATGTGAACCGTAAACTATTTTTAATGAAGTGGTTTTTACCCTTTTTAGTCACACATTTCCTCTTTCTTATTTTTTCTGTTTTGTGGTTTTTCTAATATAAACTGTACTACTGTACTAACATGAAATTTAATTTCTGCATACAGGAAGCTTCAGTTTAGCCATATTCAGCGATTACACACTGTGCATTAATTCACAATGCATGCACTTCTGCCTTGCTTGTTGTTAAGGCAAATGCAGGGCAGTGGTTGTCAGCCCATCATCTGCGAGTTACTACTAGCCAGCAGGGAGCCCCTGAGTAATACGTAACACAAATACGACGTCATTTTTCATTATTTTTTGTATGTCGTATCAGTGGAGCCTATAGAAAATGTCAATTTGGGGGTGGCCATCAGGGGGCATTTAAATTTACAGGGGTGGCTTAGAAAATAAAATAATCCATAATAATAATAACAATAATCCATATTTAGTTTTTATTTTTTTGATGTGGGACAGCAACATATTTTCCAGGGCTTGTTGACAGTTTTTACCATCACTTCACTGTGAGGTTATTTGGTTTTTCGTAGAAGTAGCTTTCACTGTAAAAAAGGCCCCATTGTATGGCTGCCATTGTGACCAAATGGCAGAAGGTAAAGGATAACAAATCATCTGAAGTTAGCTAAACCAAAAAAAGTTTCCAGAGGCTTATTTTAACTGCCCGGTTAGTACAGACACATAGGCATGTTAGTGACAAATATAAAACCGCTGCTAGTTGAAGTGTATGGTGCTTTCTGACACGACAGCATGCCGAGAACAATGATGCTATAAATAATTCTGTTCAATTATCTTTTTAAAACAATCATTCCATTTTGCATTAAAAATAAGACAGTTTGTTACTACAACAGCTTTCTTAAATGATCCCTGTTTTGCAGGATGTAAATACATTTAATAAAATGTTTAAAAGTTATTTTACCTACGGCAGTACCTCTAGAATATAGTCCTTTCTGAAATCCAGTGAAGTTATTTGTTTCCTGTTTCCGTCAGTAAATATAACATGTGACAAATAAGCTTGATACCTTCCACTGGAGAAAAATGCAGGTAGCCAACTAAAACAGCTATTTTTATTTTGACCATGCCTGCACCTCTCTGGGGGGTTGGCATTGTACTATTACACCTTCAGACTGGGGGCTCAATTCCAGGGGTGGGCAGTTGAGGTTCAGAGACCAGTTGAGTTTTAAAGACTCATAGATTCAGCTTTCTCTACTGGTTGGTTGAAACAAAATCTTGGTCTGGATTTTTACTCACTGGACCAGAACTATCCACCTCTGCTCAGTCTGTGGCAGTTTGCGTTGTCTCCCAATAATTGCACAGGTTTCCTGCAGGTACACCAGTTTACTTTCTGGACTCGATAGTGTTCCCCAGTCTCATGTCCTGGGCCTCCTAGGTCCACCGTGAGCCTGTACTGAATATGTGGTTATGCAAGATGGACGGGTGCTTCTTACCCCTCTGACTGAAACAACCCAAGTGGCTGTGAAGTGAACTTCCAGTTTGTAGCAGTGTTACAGATCTGATCCGGAGGGTATGTGAGGGCGGCGGCTCAATTTTCATACTCACAAGTCAGCAGTCAACATGCAGAAACAGGCCTAAACCTGAAGGTTTGAAGCATTCATTTGTATGAAATACAATGTCTAAAGCAGGGGTCTCAAACGCCAGTCCTGGGGGGCCCGAGCCCTACACAGTTTTTGGTTCACCCTCATTTAACACACCTGATTCATCTCCTTGTGCTAATTACCACTCAGCTCTTGAGCTGAATCATTTGTGGCGGAACTGGAAAAGAACTAAGCTACACAGGGCTGCGGGACTGCAGGACTGGAGTTTGTGACCCCTGGTCTAAAGGAACAACAATTCAAGCCTATGAAAAATGAATGAGCAGCAGGAACCTGCCTGCCAACCTGGTGTAATTCTCTAAGCCAGGGTTATTCAAATCACGGTCCTCGAGGTCCGAGCCCTGCTGGTTTTCCAGCCTTCCTTTACCTGTGAGCCGGGTGTGAAGCCTCTGACCAATCAGAATCAGTAATCATTAAACTAACTACCTGGGAGAACTGAAAACAAGGCCTGGATTTGGAATCGAAGTCCAGATTTGAAGAGCCCTGCTCTAAGTATTAATAGCCCCAGGCTCTGGTTTGAAAGCAGTTGTCACAGTAATAATGAAATAAATGCATTTGATTAGCGGTATCTGCTTGTTAACTTCTCCATTCCGATGTAGGCTGTAAGGCTGTGCTTTTTCCCTCGGGGCTTTTACGATTCTGGCTTACTTTGTGTCGAATAATGATAGATTTCTCTGACTTCTTTTAGAATAATAAAAGAATAATTCAATTATACTGTAAAACCCGCATAATGACTGCCCTTAAATACTGAAGTTGAGCATGATTGGCTTAATATGTTACGTTTTATATATGAACATGATTTGTTGGGTTGCTGTGTGGCTCTGTGATTTGGAACTCTGTGGACTTGACTGGGGGGGGGGTCACCGGTTCAGATGCTTTGACTGGCAGATTGCTTTAACTGTTGACCCCTTGAGCAAGGTCCTTAACCTCAGTTGCTCTGGGAACAGGCTGATCCTGCTTCCTCAATTCTGTGTTTCTTTCGCTTAATGTCTACTAAACTAGTCAATGCATCTTGCAACTTGGTGTCTCACTGGTCCCTTCTGTTTCACTCCTCCATGGTTATGGGTTTGAATCCCACACTGATTGCTGGGAGTTTGCATCTTCTTCACGTGTTGCACAGGTTTCATCTAGGTAGTCCACTTTCCTTCTGTGGTCAAATGACATGCAGTTATGTTACCTGGTATCTATAAATCGCCTATGATACAACATATTATTATGTGTCAATGTGTACGTGTATGTGCATAGTAGATGCTCACTTCTGAAAAGCTAAAATACCTCTAACTCGTGCCTGTAGCATGAGATTGTCACTTGGGAACTGTATTCAACAAATGACTATTTGCCCCACTATGCCTGTAGCTTATTCGCTCACAGACTGAAGCCACAAAACAGAAGGCTGGTCTTACGATGGAAGCAGGGGCTTTGAAGAACAACACGAAGAAAAACCGCTACCGAGATATTTTGCCCTGTGAGTTCAAAGTCTACACCTTATCAGATCAACAACAATGCATTTAGTTTGCTCATAAATGCCACCCTTTGATAGCTTATTGGTTTATGAATTCACTTTACGTCGAAACACCTAGAGAAAAAAATGCCAGACTTATTCAATATCAAGGACAATTGGACCAGTTGTTGAACTGTCTTCCTTGTTCCTGCATGCAGATGACCAGAGTCGAGTGCTGCTCAACCTGTTGAAGGAAGAGTTTGAGTCAGATTACATCAATGCCAGCTTAATTCAGGTACAGCAAGTCTTTGTCGTCCTTCTGTCTTTCACTACAAACCCACTCCACTGTGGTCAAACAGTGGAACATGTTTAAATGTCATGTGATCTCGTCTCATGTCTAGGGTGCCACAAAAAACAGATTATATATCGCAACCCAAGGTCCCCTGAGCAACACTGTTATAGACTTTTGGAGGATGATTTGGCAATATGAAGTGAAGGTGAGTATATATCGGTAGACTGAGAGGACTGTTATTAAAAGGATCATATTGTTACATTTGTTGATTTCTCTGCAATCATGGTACAGACGAAAAATCAAAGCGGCCTGCAGCTAAACATTTGACATTTTATGTTGGTTTTTTTTGTTTCTTTTAGGTCATAATTATGGCTTGCAAAGAAATAGAGATGGGAAAGGTACTTTCCTTCTAATGTGAATTTTTTACAAAACAATGAAAAATATAAATGTTTTCCTTGCTGTGCTCTTCGAAACAGTGACTGTGGATACCCTGAAAATAAAGGGAACCCGTTTAGAAAGGACGCTATGAGCATGACCAATATTAAACCTTGAGATGCATTCCATGGCCATCCAAGTCACCTAATCTTAACCAAATGGTACATTTATGGACGATTTGGCAGAGCCACCTGAGATGGCGTTTAGCAATCCAGCAAACAAAAGGCCACATGATGGTAATACCAGAGGAAGAAAAGTGTCAGATCCCACCAGCAGAGGGCCAGACCTTTGCAGGACCCACGCTAACGTCATACCCTCGCTTTCTTCATATCAGTGTGTACCTGTCTGTGCACTGGAAGCCTGCGTCTTTAGTCCTTTGATTTTTCTGACTATTACAGCAACTTCTGTACAAAGTTCTGCTTAACATGCCTGACATGTTCATTTCTTTCTGGTTTTTAGAAAAAATGTGAGCAGTACTGGCCACCCTGTACAAAAACAGCCATCATTGGACCATTTGTTATATCAAATGTGAGAAGCTGCCTTCAAAATTTATCTTTAGTTAGATGCATAGATCAAAGGAATTTGAAGCTTTTGCATCGTAATGCAGTCTTCAAATGTGCAATTTTTTGCATAATTTAATGTCAGGTTGTAAAAAGTTTTTAAAGGATAACATTTATAATGTTAACATCTGCATTGAACTGCGTGAGCTTGTTTTTGTTTTATTACAAATGTCTGTTTCACAAAACATTCCATTACCACATCAACAGTAAAGAAGGTAGTACAGGTTATATTTAAACTTGTGATGTTTTAACTTTCACAGCTGAATGAGTCTCTACCAAATGAGGAAGTCGTTGTGCGCACGTTTTCTGTGAAATATCAAGACGTAAGTGCCGATAGAATCGTTATATTGCGGCAGCAAATAATCAATCAGTCTACAAATACAGATGGTTGAAAGACTTTTGTAAAAAAAAAAGAGTGAAATTTATTTCAACATAATGTTTCTTGCTTTAACTGACAGCGTGGTCATGAATATGTTACACCATTTTCATCTGTCTCAGTACAACATTTAAGGGTGTATTTATGTATGCTGTCTTTATTTTTGCAAGCAGGATATACTTATGACTAATGTGAAAATTCCAGCCAAACAGAAACTGGTGTGTGTGTGTGTGTGTTATGTGTATATTACACTCTGATAAAAATGGGATTACACAATGTAATAAAAACCTGTTATATTGGCATTTTTCAGTTCCCAGAAAGGGAAGCTTAATTTTATAAAAAAAATCTGTAAATCTGTATGCCCATAGAAATGAATGGATAGAAATACAAACGTTTGTGTTTGTGTCTGTGTGTGTGATGTGATGTTTTTTTGCGTGTACTTGTGCACATGTGCACCATGTCTGTTCAGGAAACGAGAGGCCTTTCCCAGTTCCAGTACATGGCATGGCCCGACCACGGCATCCCGTTGGTGTCGGACGGCCTCCTGGGCATGATGGACATGGCGCAGAAGGTGCAGGCGAGCAGCGCCGCCCCCCTGGTCATCCACTGCAGGTGCAGCCCGGGCCGCGTCCCCGCCCCACTCGCCGACAGCGTTAGCACGCCGACGTTGGGCTTCACACTGCACACAGATCGCCCATATGCTCATTACTATGTATCACTGCATGTCGCTCCTGTTGCCAGTGCCAGGCCGCGTGCAGTCATTTGAACTCTGTGTCTGAAAATGTTCTCCAAATTAACTGACATGAATGAAATATTCAGCACCGAGGGTGGCGTTTAATTCATCTGTCACCTCCTGACTGTTTTTTTCTAACTGTGATGTTTTTTTTTCCTTCAGTTGAGTGTAGCTAATCAGTCATTAAAAGTATAACGTCCAGTTCTTTCTGATTTCTAGTGCCGGATGCGGAAGAACAGGAGTGATCTGTGCACTAGATTATATAAATGATCTTCTAAAGATAAAGGTACTACACTTGAAGTCAGTTTGTCTGTGAATAGCTTCAGATAGCATGTTTTATTTATTTGCTAACGTGAGCTACCGCTTCACTCTTAAACAGCCATACTATAGATCTTTTCTGATGATAACATTATCGCTTTAATGCGGTCAAATGCACGCAGCAAGCAGCGGGGTGCTTCCCTCCGGTTGCTCCATGCTATGGTCGCCATAGTTGCCGCTCTGAAAATGCATCCACATGTTAGTTATTAAAGCTGTACTCCTGATCTTGTCAGAGGATCGGCGAGGATTTTAACATCATGGACATTGTGCTGGAAATTAGGAGCCAAAGGCCGTCAGCTGTTCAGACAAAGGTACTGCAGCGCTGTCACGTTGTCATTGTTTTTTCAGTGCTAAAATGTCAATATATTCCGTGTCATGTTTTAAAATTCAGTAGCTGAGTCCCATTATGGATTCGAGTCTGCAGTCTGCCGTTAGCTGGTTGGCTTCGGCACAGGGGCTTCACACCGAAAAAGACGTGTAAGATTTTACTCACATCAGGTGCCAGATCAGTGCCCACAAACAGAGGTTTTTATTAACTATTTTTAACGTCTATATTCCATGGTGCAAAATGATGTTTCCTGCAGATGTTTTCCACCTGCTCTGCCGATGATCTTTGCTGGGACAGAAATAAATCGGCCCACATTTGTAACTTTGCTTTCACTTGTTTGCTTTACTGGGGCTCTTGTTGACTGCATGTAGGCACCGTGTTTAGTGACTGTAGCATCAGAACTGCCCCTTAGCATGAGGTCATTAACCCTGATTGTTTCAGAGGGAAAGCTGTTCTGCAAATGGCTACTAGCAAATCGAGCTTACTTATTTGTTACAGAAATAGGTCCAATCTGGGCATGAATTTTGAAAAATCCAAACCCTTAGTGGGGTTTGCTTGTTCCCCCTGTGTCACACGGCTCTCCTGTTGGTATTCTGCTCTTCTCCTGCCACATTTTGGTGAATTGCTGCTCCCCAGTGTGTGATTGTGTGTGTGGCTTTGTGATGAACCAGCATGTCATGCATAGTGTCCTTGTATCCCATACTTCCTGGGATAAACCCCAGGCTCACCGTGACCCTGTACTATCTATCTTTCAGCTGCTTATCTAATAGAGGGTCACAGTGAGCCTGAAGGTGGGCAGCATGAGGCACAAGGCAGGAAACATCAGGGAATGTGTGAGATGTCAAACAAATATATAACCGATGCTAGACTAGTATATAAACAACAGTGATGGAAACTGGACAAGTAAGCTAGCATGGCCAGATGATAAAGATGGGATTGATGCATAAGTTTGGTGTTGATGATGACGATGCAGATGATGATATATCTAATTTCTTCTTGTAATTTCAGGAACAGTATGAATTTCTGTACCATATTGTTTCACAAATGTTTGAGAATGCCCTGAAATCCTCAAGCAACCACTATCAAAACATGATGGAGGTACTTCAATGTTTATACATCTTTCTAATAGTAGACATCTAATGAAGACTCTATATGTATATATATATATATATATATATATATATATATATATAAAATGTGTGTGTGTGTATGGTGGGGGGTGTATATATACACACTCTCACACAGAGGACCAGTCAAAAGTCTGGACACACCAGCTTTTAATGCATTCATCTCTATTTTAGCTACATTATTCACCTTAGAGGCAATGAAGTAATACATGCCAAATATCGCAATGACCATCTGCAAGAGACCATCTCTAAATTTACTTAATTTGTAGACTCTTCATTCTTTCAACCAGCTTGCAGATGTAGCCACCTGGAATGCTTCCCCCACAGTCCCGAAGGACCTTCCACAAGTTCTGGGCACAAGTTGGCCGCTTTGCTCTTAGTCATTGATCTAACTCATCCCAAACTAGATTGATGGGTTCAAATCGGGGGGTGGTGGGGGGGGATTGTGTGGGCCAGGTCATCTGGCACCCGATGTGAGATTCTGCTCAGCGCAACCCTCCTCCACCCCCCAGAAAACACATTTTGTAAATTCATTTATATGAAAAACATTCCAGTATCACAGGGTGTCTGGCTGCTAACTTACTAGCTGACGTCTGTTTCTCAAGAAAAGGAGTGAAATATTAAAACTGGGGTAAATAATTGTAATGTCACGGAATTCAACCAGTGGTATTTTTTTACATTGTTTTTTCACTTGGTCCTTTTTGCCACCTACTCAAACGGTGCTCTAAGCAGCTTGTGTCACCTATAGGGCAGGCAGACCTGCTCACTACATCACATCAAGGTGCACATAGGGTAATTATCCTGATGAAAAACAAATGATTTCAAATAAGTGTTTCCAGACTTTTGACTGGTACTGTAAATATATATTAATGCTTAAGTATATTCTAGCTTGTCACTTGTTTTATTTATAGCTATTGCATGATTCATAATCACTTCTTCTTAATCATTGTTTCTCAGTATAATCAGTAATTTCTAAAAACTGTGACTGGTAGGGCTTGTGTCTTGCTTCCTAAAACCTTTTTATGTGTATTTTAAAAGTTCTTTCTGGTAACTCATGGTGTTTTCTAGTACTTAGCTCTTTAACTTCTCCATGAGAGAACAGAGAAGTGTGCAAAGTGAGAAACAGTCCGGAAGCACGCTAGCTTCCTCTATGCAAAGTGCAAGAGTGTTCTAAGTTCCACCAGCCTGCCACTGAAGTGATTATCTCTTCCTGCTGCGAACGACTTTGCCAGCCTTGCTACGACAATGTGAGATCGCTAAAGAAAGAAGAACGACAAGCAACATCTTTCAAAAGCAGCCGTTTGGAGTCAAACAGGTATGGGGAGCACATTTCCTGATGGGCTGGCGCGCGCTGGTTTGGTGGTCACCCACAAAAATGATCAGTATCCTTTTGCGGGTACCTACCGTCACAATTGTGCCCGAAGCCAACAGAATGCTAGACTTCACATCCAGTGTCATTTGTGATATAGAAACTGTCAGAAATATGTGGAAGTCTCAGGCAGAAGTGGTTACCAAGCAAGAGGTGGATGTTTGAAGCAAACAGAGAAGGGAGTTCAAGATTCAGTTCGGATACACTTGGTAGGCAAGCACCTCCCTCAGAATAAAACATGCTAGATTTTTATGAGGAACGTGCAGGTTAAATAAAAGCAGGGATGATGCATAAGAGAAGTCATGAGAAAGACTGTTTTGTCTATTTTGTTTTGTACATTGTGGATCCCAATAAGCTTGTTGTACAATTCAGTCCATAGATCAACATGTCGGCATCGGGTTTAATGGTTAAGTAACCAATACTAAACTATAAGGTTTTCAAGATAAAAGTTGGATTATATGTATGTAACTGGGTTGTGTTTTTTATCTACTTATTGGCATATTTGTACCTAAAAGGGTTTATTGTTGCAGATTTGTAGTAATTATTGCTGACGTGCTTTTAATGCTGTTTTTACGTGTGAGAGATAATGCTATACCAAGGCAAAACACCATAACTGCATGTTTAATTAACACTGAGTTATGACCCATATTGGGTCTTTTAGGCTCCGTTTTATCTCGTGTTCTAAATAGTTGAAATGTGCCAGCAGCGTAGTTACTGTGCTTTGCCTTTGTGAGGCATTATAGAAACCAAGCTGGCTTTACTGAGCTGTGTTACCTCTGTAGTGGGACAATCTTCTATTCACTGCTCACTAGAAACTTGTGTAAGCTGCTGGTGTGGCCTGCCATAGAAAAAGTGAGAAATGCTGGGTAGCAGATTGTTAGACCTTGCACAATCACTCATCCTGTATTTCCATATCACATGAGGACAAATCCATGACACTGTAAGGCAGTAAATACAATACATTTTAAAAAGGCTTTAAAAATACATCACTAGCATTCAAACAAGCAAACAATATCCAGAAGACAAAAAATAATGAATAGGCACTGTGTGTGTACCCCCATGTCGGTAAAATCAGTTTGTTGTTTGTGTTGTCTGGTCTGTAATAAATCTCAGGATAAAGGACATAATTGTGAGGATTTTTAGGTGACGTGGTGACTTGGTGGGAAGCACTATTGTCCTGCACCTCCAGGGTCAGGCGTTTGAATCCCGCTCTGTGTGTGTGACGCTTGCATGATCTCCCAAGGTTTCCTCTCACTATCCGAAGACGCACAGATAGGCTATCAGGCATCTCTGAAGTGCCCATTGTGAATAGGGTCATTCCAGTTTAATTCAACAATCTTACAAAAAGGTTTGCAATATCATTTTTGATTTTGATTAAATTTGGCATTGAATTACTCTTACGTTCCAGAACTTTTTTTTTTTTGTTTGTTTTTATTTATTTATCTTTTTTGTTTTTCATTTCCTTTTTGAGATATAGGGCCAATTTTTCTTTTTCTTATTTTTCTATTTGAAAGCAGGTAAAGAGCACTTTCCCAGTCTCAGTTAAGTGGAAAAAATACCCCTCCCCCCACATGATGTTTTTAGTCCAAAAATAACATTTAAAAAACAAACCTACATCCTTTTGTGGTGCTTATCTTATAATGGGGAGCAAGCGTAGGGCCACAAGAATGATTGTGCAGCATAGGGCCACAAGAATGATTCCTGGTCATAGAGGAATGTCATACGAGGAAAGGTTAGTTGAGCTAAATCTGTTCAGCCTCAAGCAAAGGAGACTGAGGGGGGACATGATCCAGGTCTATAAGATTCTAACAGGTTTAGATGCTGTTCAACCGAATAGTTTCTTCAGCATTAGTTCAAATACAAGAACTCGTGGCCATAGGTGGAAATTAGCGGGAGAACATTTCAAACTGGATTTAAGGAAGCACTTCTTTACACAGCGTGTAGTCAGAGTATGGAATTGTCTTCCTGATAACATAGTGCAAGCTGAATCCTTGGGTTCCTTTAAATCAGAGCTAGATAAGATTTTAACAACTCTGAGCTATTAGTTAAGTTCTCCCCAAGCGAGCTCGATGGGCCGAATGGCCTCCTCTTGTTTGTATAGTTCTTATGTTCTTAAGTAACAGGATAATGTTTTACACAAGTAGTATGCATACATCTATATTTCATTATAAAAATTTCAATAACCAAAATTGTAAAACATGTAGTTTGTGAGATGATATTTGACCTTGAAAGAAATTTTGACAGTGAGCTACAGCTGAGCCTTGTACTGCACTGGAAGGTATGTGTGATTCATCTGCCAAGTTTAAATAAATGACGAAGACGCAAACCCCATTTGTTCAATTGAAACGGAATGACACGTGTGTGCTGTGATGAACAGGCATCCTGTCCAGAGTGCACCCCAACCTTGTCTTGTGCCCAGCATTGTGGTAGGGGCATGGATACCCTGGCAGACTCGAGGGGCCCAGCACTTTATGTAATGGGCAGGGGGGCCCAATGTGACAATTCGTCAGGGGGCTCAGAATTTCTGCCGAGGCCCCTGCTTGGGCCACATAGGTCAGGCTCCTGGTCCAGCCGTCACCCTGACGAGGATACACAGTTACACAGTTGGAAGGAGGACGGGTGAAGTTGTTGCCCCTTTGTTCGTTGTTACACTGTAAAAAAATTAGACAACATGTTAGAAAATATTTATTTGAATTTCATTTGGATTTGTACAGTATATAACATTATGCTTGCTTTAAAGGTGTATATCCGGCATATATACTGATAGACCAGAAATGTACTGGCTCTTGATTTTATCTTTTGTGAGAATCTGCCATGCTATGTTAATTTCCCTTTTCTTTGAGAGATTCTCAGGACTCAAATATTGAAAGCTCCCACCACCCCAGCCTTAGTTCCTGGTTATCTAAATGATCAGGTAGCTGAGGTAGGAAACCAGGCTGGGGTCCACTCTGGGCAGGATGCCAGTCTATTGCAGGGCATATGCACACACTCTCACACAAAATGGCCAATTTAGAGATGCCAGTATGCCGCTGAGACATGTCTGTTTGTCTTTTCACTATGAGAAGAAATCCATACCTGGAGGGAAGCTGCAAGACGCAAGATAAACACAGAGAGCAGGGGTGGGATTTAAACCCCCAATGCTGGGGATGTGAGCTCATAATGCTGAGGCACTATGGTGAAAGTTCATATTTATGGTTATATTTGTTGTTATAATTAGTATTATACAATTGTTAAATATGTATTCATATATTAACATTTTCCATACCACTGTGGTACTGAACTAATATTTTTGCACCTGTGGCTTTCCTATCAGCTATAATAAGTCTGCCCATTCTTTCGCTCCTAATTTTCTTCTTGTTTTCTTGCGATAACATATTACACACCATGTATCTCTGTCAGACAGCAGATTACCTGCTGCATGCATCATTATGTTGGTTAATTAATTAAACTTCAACTCAAACCACTTTCAAAGTAAGCTAACTTAATGACATAATGTTTGATCCTTCACTTTTTATTCTGCCTTAGTTTGCTGGATTTTTATGTCAATCTGACTCTTTATTCTCATCTGGCGGGTTGAAAAAAAATATCGGTCGGGAACCAGAACTCTCCACCTCTGCTGAGCAGTGGTGGTTCTGGATTTCAGCTTAATCGATTTATTTGCAATAAGTGCATAAGAGCACGACCATGTTCCAAATGTTTCAGCCTCCTTATCAAATAAAAAAATGGCCCTATTACCGATAGACACGACTGTTTCTTTTTGAGTCAGTCCCCGTTCACTGTAATATCAAAACCACTGATCTCTGCTGCAGAAATGTCCCGCCAAGTCTGTAATCTTAATATATCATAAAAACTAGCATAAAACAACTTTTAGAAAAAAAGTAATAGCAATAAACAATTTTTGTTAAAAAAAACATAAATAATAATAATAATGCTTGCTGGACTTATGTAGCTGCAGTGTTCGTAGTGCTGGTCTTCCATGAAGAAAAAAAGCACCAAACCATGACATCTTAACTTTACCTTAGTTATTCGCAGTAAATTTATGCCGGTGTTCCTTCTGCAGCAAGCCTATCATTCAGCCCAGAACATCCTGCCCCAAGACCCAGAACATGAACGACACGTATGCCGTCGTTAACAAGCCCAAACAGCGCCCAGCTGCCGGCTCTGCCCCCCCTCACCCAACTGTCCATCACTATGACAACGCGCAACTAGGATTGCCCAGTTCTTCAGCCGGCCCTCTCTACAGCACGGTGAAACCCAAGAATCGGGCCAGCGGGCCTCCCGCTCAGCCTGCAAAGCCAGACAGGGCAAGACCAGCAAGCTCTTCATCAGAAGACTACGAGTTTGTCTCCGGTGAGGCTTTCCGGAATGTAGCGCTCTCTCCAAGCCCGTTACATTCACCTGTTATTTCCATACTTCATGTGGCTTCTTCAGCGAAGCCTCAACAAATCATGTCATGTTCTTTAATTTAGTTTATTCGTCATGTAATGCAGTGTGCTCATTGTGGCAACAGTTAGTGCTTAAACAGCATATTAGTAATTAATGCATCCATAGAACAAGTGCTAATTTAATTTTCACAGCCTACTGATGGTCCAAAAAGGTCTAAAAAGTCCAGAGAGGTCAGTCTAATTTTTTTAGATGGGAGGACCTGAGTAATTGGTGCTAAAGACCATTTTCCCATAGTGCAATAGTGCAGTGTTTTTGCACTGCAATGAGCAGCAGTGGTCTGTGGCTCATGACTTTTGAGGCTCAGTAGAACAGTCACATCACCATCAGGCTATTGAGGAAGACCCTTAACTGCCCAAAATGCTCCGGGGGCGCTGGAGAAAAGGGTTGACCTTGTGCTCTGATCCCAAACTTTGCTCTCATCTGTGTTTATTTCATTTTCATTTCCCTGAAAAGGGTCACATCTGAATCTACGTCTTATAATGTGTAATGTAGCGAAAAGGGAGCAACGCTGTGGTGTGACTCTAAGTGCAGCTTCATAGACACTGACCTCAGAACCTGTTCCTCTGACTTTCATGCTGACCTGTTCTTTCTTAAAAGCTTTCGGCATTCGCTGAATAAGGGCTGTGTTTTGAAGAGTTTGGTTTAGTATTTGCATGAATATATTCAGGTTTTGTCTTCTGAGGATCTGTGATGCTCACAGTTATTTCTGTTTTTTCCCCAGGTGTTTTTAGGACTCCGAGCCAAAATGCTTTGGTAATGACACTGTCTCAAGCAATGACTCTCACTTCCTGTTCCAGATCTATATCGTCAAACCGAGACACTTCTGTCTGTTGAAGGGCTGCTAGTTTGATGTGTAGTTTGCCTAATGACCTGGCTGCCATTTTGAAACCTTTTCTTCTAGCATAAATCATGATAAGCAAAAACAAAGCGGCTTCATAGTTGTTGGGTAGAATAGTCTGGCCTCGATTAACCATATGGGTATTTTGGCACGAACCCAAGGGCACCGCATCCTTGGGGGCATCAAGCAGGGTGAGCCCCCCCCCCCGTTCCCATCACAAATGTATTTTAAAAAGTGAATTAATATCTAATATATTTAATATGATTGAATATTATTATATTATTCTTTAAATTTGGTACGCACTGAGAAATAATATTTTCCCTGTGTTAGATGCATTTCTGAATTCAATCACCAATCAGCTCTATTTCTTTCTGATGTGACGTCCTCTCTGTGGTGGCCTAGCACCACTTAATACTCTCATTCTGGCACTGAGGGTATAGTCCTCGGGGGCCGCTTGTCAGTCAGCATGTTGAGGTCAGAGAATGTGTGCATGGGATTTCCTTTCATCTTACTTTGACTTCTATCATTAGAATGGAGAACGTGTGTGTTACCATTAAAATGGCAGGAGAATAAAAAGTTACATAAATGTAAAGCAGTTTCTGGTAAGGGATGGTCAGCTGAAAATTGTTCACAAAAATTTAAATCTTACCTTTCTGCAGTGAACTGAAAAAATAAACCAGTTTTTACTGAGTATTTAACTCAGGGTCAGACCCAAACTTAGATTTACACCATATCTGGCAAGTTTCCTGTTTTGAAAATCTAAAATGGTAAATACCACTGCATTAGTAATGTCCCTGGCTGCATTAAATTAAATTCTGCATTAAAGATTTCTTATAGGTGAAGTACTCACAAAATTAAGTAATAAGTCTCCCTGATTCTGCAAGAGTACATTCATTTTAACTTTTCCTTTTCATTCAGTCTGACAATAATATTGGCAATAATATTGCTGAACACATGTACCAAACCTTGGTTTGCATAAAGGATTCATAGTATTTGAGTTTCCTCTTCTTTCAATTTTACAGACCGTTAAGTCCAGTACGGGACCCAATGCAGTGAGAAAACCTTGTGAGTATATCTGTGATTTAAATGTAAGATTTTGATTAAAAAAAAAATTATTCGGGAATGCATGGCATTAGCTATATAAATATAAATTGTATCGAGATGAAATATGATATATGGAGATGCTATATAGTTGGATGTCTGCATTTCCATAAAAGCAAAACATTATGAACAACATGAGTTCAGCACAAGTTCTCCACGGGTTCAAGCTTCTGCTGTGATATTGGGGAAGTTTTCACAATTCATGCCCCGGTTGTAACGTCTCATCCTGTTTTGAATTGAATTTTTGACTTCATAGCTCCCAGCCCGTCCTCCACAGAAGATGATTACGAATACGTGGAGACACCCATGATCAGCAGGACAGCCAGCCAGGATGGCAGTATGGGTAGGCCTTGCATTTCTGGGATGCATTTCTTGCATGAGCCATTCTGATTGGCTGATTCAAAGGGGAAGTGTGTAAGATGTTCGCTTGGCGGGATCCTCCCACCCTAACTGCCTCCCCTTGCTCCTCTAGGGTTCAACTATCGCGTGAAGAAGCCCAGAGGGCCCCGCGACCCCCCTGTCCAGTGGAGTCGTGCCGAGCGCTAGGCCGGCAGTCGCCTCCAGAAGCAATGTTGGCTTCCTATTGGCTTCCAAAACTGACGCAATGATGTGCCTGTTGCACCAGGAAAAGTGCAGACGCATGGCATTATGGGACTGACCTACGAATGCTGAATGAGTTTAATGTAAACCATGTGACATATAAATAGACTGGTTTGTTCTCGTCATACAAACCAGAGAACAGAGCTAAGCACCTTCTATAAGAAGCAACAATTAATGTAGCGCTACTGTGACCGGTAGCAGTTACCATGGAGAGGGGCTCAGCAAAATCCTTCCCACCAGAGCAGTGGTCCTAATTTAAGCCTGAATCTAAAGACAGAGTGGAAAATCACTTCAACTTAAGAGCTAAGGAAGCTGGTCTACAGCTTCTGCAGACTGGTGTTCCCCCCACCTCTGCTGCTCTAAATATTTGTGCACACGTGCATGCACGCGCGTGTGTGTGTATGTGTGTGTGTGTGTGTGTATATATATATTCATGCATGCGTGTATAGCGGAAAATATTGTAAGGGTATTTTCATCTGGCTGTACTACATGAAATAATAAAATGGAAATTATTACAGACAAGAGTGTTGTTTCTTTCAGCCCATGACCCGGTGTTTGGAGAATCCTCAGGGAAGCCGGGGAGCTGAAGGAAAAACAAAAGATTCATGCCTCATCCATGTTGTTCCCTTCAGCCGCTTAGCTGTCATGTTTTGAATAAATACACCTACTTTTTCACCGATCGGACGGCACTGTTCCCTCACACCTCGATACCCCCCCCCCCCAAAAAAATAATCATGTGGTTATGTGTCCTGTACTACTAAGCGGGGTTACTGGCTTATCGGGGTAACTTGTCAGATTTAAGGTACCACAGTTTAAATGGGCTTCATATTTGTTCACTTACATTTTGCCCAGACTACCTTAAATCCGACAAGTTAACCCCGATAAGCCAGTAACCCCGCTTCATAGTACAGGCCACTGGTGTCTGTAACCTGGCCATAGTCTGTGATCGTCTGTACCCTGCATGCACCTGCAGATGAATTGCCGCAAAATCCCTACTTTTTGCCCTGTGCTCCCTAAAATAGGCCACAGACTTACTATGTCCCTGCACTGGATCTGCGGTGGAAAATGGTTGGATATAAATTTTTATGGACCGGTAACCATTTTGTCACCTACAGAGACAGATTGGCAGTTCTTTTGCCAGCTGTGATGGGGTTTCTCTACCAGTCATTAAGATCTTTATGCTCTGGTTGTTCCACACTTTTACGAGTCTCTTTAAGTGTAAAATTCACTTATTTGCAAATCCCTTTTCAAATCATCTTGGCAACCACTGTTTCGATGATTCATAAATGCCTTTGGCTTGGCTTCTAGTGATGTTTTCAGTGCCCTGTCAGATTCACCGAGTACAGATCCCACCACTAGCAGTTTCACAGAACACTGATGAACCAAAGTTATTTTCTCCTCTCAGGCTATGGTTAAATCTTAATGAAACCGATATGGCGCTATAGACACACTCTCCAGCAGAGGGCACTGTCGAAGTATCATACTCTGTAGCCAGACACCAACTGTGATCATACAACTTCTTAATAATTCAAACACAAAAATCAAATGAACAAAATTGTTTATGTATTGAACCATAGCCATTTTTAAACAATATTTTAAAAATAGTTTATGCTTCCTCAATTGCAGGTGCTAGGTTGGTTGTATCTCTTGTTTGTTAACTCTTTTTTTGTGAACAAGCTCTCTTTCCATTGACAGCCGCCAGTACAGGTACTGCACAGTAGTGGATAGTAAGATCAGGACTGGCTTGAACACTGTCCTCTGAAACGTCCACGTTATCAATTCTGGTGGCCTTTTGACTTGTCCTGCATTGCATTTCAGGCACAAGAATCAATGGCAACTCAGCTTTATGTGGTCGGCCACGAACATCTGTTTGTGCACCAGATGGCTGGCTAATGTCTGCTAGCGCTGACTGAGGGCCACTGGTGCCACGCTCTCGCCAGCGCTCACCAACCATGGCTTCTCTTGCAAACGTCATTTACCCCTCTGCTCCAGTTGTCATGGAAAAACCAAAATTACAAGCCTGACTCCATACCCACAAGCCAGTGCTATAACAACATGTTTTTTTCTTTTGATTATGTTTGTATTTTGTTTGCTGTTTTTGCTCTTCTTCTCCATTCTCCTATCAATTCCCTTTTTCTATGCCTGTTGTCATGAATGTGGGATTATGTTACTATAAAAACCTGTGCGTATTTTGAGGCCTCTTTAGTGCGCTAAAATAAATAGCATTGCGAACACTGGCAACCGGAAGCTATGATTATCCCAATCTTTTTTCTTGTCTTCTGCCTTAGTACCTTAATTTCTCACAACTTCTTCCTGTAATTTCATTTCATTTGAAAACGCTCAATGCAGCTCTTGACAGAGCCGGGAATTTGGGCCAGTCTCGGCACGAAGTCCCGATGCCGCGGGCTTACTAGCAAAAGTGTGCTGACGGTAGAGGGAAGACGGAGGGTGTCACTAACGACCTGTCCGTGCTTGAGAGCTGCAGAGGTGTAGCGTGCTGAGTCTCCCCTGGATAGCTAATCCCATTCAACAGATGCTAATGTGAAATGAGAAGCTAATGACCTTCTGCTGTGGCTTTGCGTCCTGCGCCCCAGGCCATCTCACAGCACCTTCTCGGGGCTCCCTGCAGCCCTCTGTCATGCACACATGCATACATCTCTACATACACACAGGGGTACGTGTGTAAGGTGTAACATGCCCGCAAAAATCTGCTCCTCCAAAGCGAAAGTAAGTGGAGTGTCATAGAATTTTTTTTAATCTGGTCATTTTTAAGTCTAGTAGTTTTTGTACCTGTGTGTGTGCGTGTGCGTGTGTGTGTAGTTCTGTGTTATGTCTTTCTTTATGTCTGCCTTGTGTCTTTGTGCTTCTGTAATTTATGTGAATTCCTACTGAAACTGAAAAATTTATAAAAATGTATAAAGGGATAAAAAATGTACCGTGAAGCTGAAGATGGATGGATGGACTACAGTTGTTGTTATTCATAGAGATCTGGCCATTGCTGTGTCCTGTGTCTCAGAGTGAGCATGTCACATGGCCAGGCTGCCCAGTGCACTTCCAAACACCCCAGTCATTATCTGGGCTCAAAGGAGTCTCTCCTGAGGCTGTTCCTGAGGTCGGCGCTCAGATGGACCCGGCCATTGATCCAAACCTGGTCGTTTCATGGCCCATCTGTCTGAGGAAGCATGACGTGACTGCAAGAAAGACAGTGAGCTCCCAGGAAGCCCACCCATCAGGAAGACGGGAGTCTGGGGAGGGGCTTTTAATTAGCTGACAAAAATATCCCCCCGCAAAGCATCTTCTGCAAAGGCTTGTCCTCTTCAGATGTTAAGGGAAGGTCAACTGGGGCGGAAGTGGGAGAGGCACATGGAAGACTGCAGATCTGACGTCCGGACATTCATTCTGTAATCATGTGAACCTGACGGATCTCACATGGGACAAAGGGGGGGAGGGAGCAGGGAATGTCAGCTCTGCCTTGCCAGGGGCCATAGACAAAGCTTTAATCGGGAGGCCCCCCCTACCAAGAAAAGTGATGATCATTTCACTTCCTCTGCAACACAGGTAATTTGGGGCCCCAAGGCGACTGCCTGTTCTGCCTACAGCTAGAGCCGACCCTGTGTGTGAGGTAAAAAAATGGCTGTCTCAACTCGTCAGCCCCCGGAGAAAAAGACAAAACTGAAATATCTGTAATGGAATTAAAGTCGTGTTTCTCGCATAAAGTGGCAGGCAGTTTAATATTTTGTATAATAATTTATTCATTATGTGGAAATCACTGAAACGCTACTGTAATGCACTGCATTTATTACATATGCCACAATCTGCAGTTTTTGCACTAAATGAAATCTGAGCATGCTGAAATGATTAAGGTTCCACATTAAAAAGTATTTTAAAACTTTATTTTGAGTTAAATAACAAACAATAACAGCAAGTCAGTAGGTTTTACTAGTAATTGAGACGCTAATGGGTTATTTCCCACTTTTATAGGATAGGTTTATACATTTGAGTCATTTAGTCTTTCTTACTGAACGGAGCAAACGCAGTATCATGTGGACAGTGGCATCAAAAACCGGTCTGAGAATGGCTCCCTCACTGGGTAGCTTCTCGCTCCTTAGCCACGCTCGCAGACTCGAAGATGACGTGTTTGTTGCTCTAACCGTTCCTTCATACCGCCTGGTCCCGGTGGGTTCATCGTTCCTTGACCTTCTTGGTCAAACTCATAAGGGCTCTTCATAATGCTCTTCCTATCCTATATTGTTTCAGCAGTGCAGTCTCCTCAGGCCCCACCCACCCTCAGCCCATTTACTTTGCCTCCGGAGACTTTGTCATCATAGCCTATTTTATATCCATTATACGTCACCCTAGTTCTGAGCGCCTGCTTGGTGATTCACTAACGAGGCCGATGCTTCACAATCGTTGTTGATGTTTCTGCTTGATGTATGATTATGATGCATGTGTTGAATAATCAACACCCTGTTTGCACTGAAGGTCACTGGCAGTGTCAGATCAGTGGATTGTGCACACAACACACGCTCACTGTCTGCACACGTGCTCCATCCCCCTCTCTGCCTCCTCCGACCACAAAGTGCAGCCCTCCCTGGAACAGCAGGAGTAGAAGCTAACGGGGGGGATAAGGGGGGGCGTTCAGGGGGAACAAGAGGCCTGCGTGGCAGGGACTGCTTCTGCCCCCCAGCTCTAAGCTTGGGTGTTGGCTGCGAGAGCAGGAGGGAGACCGCAGGCACGCAGGCGGCTCAGACGCAAATGGAAAGCCGTCGGCTGGGCAGCCAGCCACGGGCTGCACAGAGCTGCCGCCATCGATCTCATCCAGCTAACAGCAGAAGGCCACCGCCCTCGGGGCACACACATACCGCCCTCGGGGAACACGCACGTCCCTAGGCATTCTCTCCCAGCAAAAAAGCTCTCATTTGGGAACATTGTAAGTCTTTAAAAATGTTGGTTAAGATTTACGTCATTATGATCTCTATTAGATAACATGTTCTGCTTATCGCTGCTTGTTCTGATTGCTGCCTCATTCATTTTTGTTTAGGTTATGAACTGTAGAAAAAGAGAAACTTTTCATAAAAGTTTTTCTGGTGGGGTTGTTGTCTATCGACGGACATGGAGCGTTTTACGCCGCTGACCCCAAGCGGCTGAGGTTTGCGGACAGAGGCGGCACTGGATAGCTGCAGCTCCTAATGAGCGACTTGGTATTTACCAGCACATCGGCCTCGGCGATGCACGCCGGCGTGTAAAGGGCCCCCTCCGTCTGAAAGTGGCTCTTTGAGCAGGCAGCCTCGCGCTCCTTTAATTACACACTCCTTTGTGAGTGTCATCCTTGAAGTCTAATCCTTCGCTGCCGAGCGAGCCACTCGAGGGCTCGTCGCTGGCATGCGTGTCGCGAGGCGAGAGTACCGGTAACGGGAGATAATTACAAGGTTGATAAGGCTCAGGTTCCATTCCGCGTTCCCGACACCGGCGGCAGAGCACGCGCTCACTGCAGAGCCTAAACATGGGCTCCCTTGCCACGCTGCCAGCCAAGACAGTAGGCATCTCGTGGCAGTGCCAGCGTCTGGGTCTCAGCTACCAACCCGTAGGCCAGGCCAGGCACTGCAGGGGAGCTCGGGCTATGGGGGGGCAGGTGTCACCGGCAAAGCTGCTCACTCATGTCCCCCATCATTCTAACTCCCAAACGTCCCCCTCGCTGCCACTTAAGGTACCCATAACACGAAAACCGTTAGTCCACGTCACATCGCTGCGTGCACGCGGCTCGCTGCTGAGAAGTCCAGATTTCCTACCCCCCCCCCCCCCCCCCCGAAAGTGAGCGTGAGGAATTAGCTAAGCGCCCGTGAGCGACGCCAGGGAAACCGGAGCTCCATGTGGATGACATGGCGCTCCAATGGCACCGACGCATCACCGCTAACACAGCTAACGGGACTTCTTGTCTGTTAGCCCAGCCACATGGACACCAGCTCGGTGGGAATTGGCTGCATATCATTGTCACAGACCTATGGCGGGATGCCCAGACTCTATCATTTTCATTTAATCCCTCTCTTTTTTTCTAACAGAAGCTTCTTTTTTATGGCGGGGAGGAAAAATAAAAGCTAGCTTACTAGTTCGGGGTCCGCAATTGTGCACACAGCGTGGATCGGATTCTGCCGCCTGCTCGTTTTACGGTTTCTTAGTCTCGAATGCCCTCCGGGGTGGATGGTGCTGACACCGTGTTTGCGGCGAGCTCTCCGCCACCACTGCTCATTGCTCCTTCGGCACACTTGCAAAGGAGCACTCGGTCAAAACACGTCTCCACCGCTGCTCCCCCTTGAAATCGCCGGATCCGAGGCGCAGCGCTAAAGGCAATTTGTCTTCCGCCCGCCCGTGGGACAGCAGCTACCTGTAATGCTTAACTTCAGAAAGCCATCCACTGTAAAATGGCTGTGTAATGCAAAAATTAGCACCGTTCGCGATAGTTTCCAAAACATCACCAATAACATCAATCGTTTTTGTGTATTTATAAACCTATCTATTTTGATAGCTTTGAGGGAGTGCTGAAAAATAAAAGTAGCTTCTTTAAACGCAAACTTATAGCTATCTTTGAATGATACACCGTTACCCAACCCCGAGTTACAACTAACACTATTTACCTATGTGCATGCGTCTCTCATATACATCAAGAAGTGGAAGATGAGAATCAAATAATTCCTGTGTATCTGTATTTGTGCAAATAGCAAGTAATGTATCTTTCATTTAAGCCTGTGAGCTTCTTGGTTTAACGAGAATAATAAAGAGATTTAATAACCTTGTTAGAAAGATATACTTGGAGTGCGCCATCAATTTTTTTTTGCTTGATTCATACATGTTTTATCAGATTTCAGAAGATGTAGGAGATTTTTAAATTATCTCTCATTTTTATTGAAATTAATACAGAATACAGACTCTAGTTGCTAGGTGACTGATAATGCTGAGCATGCCTTGTAATATGGAAGGGAACTGAAAAACACACAATGTAAATCAAGACATAAAAGGATATTCCATTTTTGCTCTCGTCCCTTGAAAGCTGCTTTTCTAGTCAGGTGGTTACAGATGTAACAGGCCATGTCGTGGTTTCCATGGCAACAGAACGCTGTCGATTGTTCCTCCACATGTGGAGCAAAGTACAGCAGTAGTATTTGTATCTAGGTGTGTGAGGTGAGTGGGGGCTGCATTGTAAGAATTATTTTATGAATGATGTCATTATGATGAATTAGGTGTCATTATTTCACCAAATCAAAACAGTGCCAACAGTTGGATCTAAATCAATGGAATCCTATCTGCTTCAGTTTATTCATGATTCACCTTTATTTATCTAATTAGCTCCAACCAGCGTTATGCAGTTGTGCTCCATCGTGCGAAAATCACCAGAATACATCCCCCATTAAAATAGAGCAAACAATCTGGCAAAAAATGACTGCTGCAGGGCAACAGTTAGGTTGCCAGTTTGAGGATTCATCTTTCTATTCAGGTGTAAGAAGGTAAATAATAATAACAACAGATTATCACTATGATCCTTACGGCATTGCTCAGCTAGATTTAAGTGCATTTCAGGTGACTTATATCCCAGAAGTGCTTTATTTGTTTCACACAACAATTTACATTCAGCATTTCTTTTCATATTTGGGATATCAAAGCCACGCATTTATGAAACCAAGCATGTATCAAGCAATATGAATGCCACTAAACGACCTCTGTTTCAAAACTTAAACATTTATTTTTATTAAATATACAGCACAATATGTCTACTGTACACTCACAGGGCATCTTAAAGGAACAGTATCTAGAAAGACAGAAAGACAAAAATGAAAAAAAGGCCATAGTTGAACGCTGTGGCCTGCATTTCCCTCCATTCCAAGGGCTTTTCTTTACAGGGGCTGAGCGGCAGACAGAGGCCCAGCACCAGGCAGCACAACTACTGGCTTGGCCTCAACCCGAAGGCAAATCACTTACAGATTCGAATCGTCAAATTGCTGCTTCTCCACCTCTCTGTGGTTTTTTGGGAGGGGGGGAGAGAGGGGGCTTTTTTCCATATTCACAACCCTTCCAAGCACACATAAGTCCTTCGACAGCTGCAGCGGCTTACACGGGCTGGCCAGCTGTGCAGATCACAGGACTCTAATGGCAGTCCTCGGATGCAGCGGACCCCAGCGAGGGGCCTCGGCGCTGGGCGTGGTGCGCGGGGGCGTGAGGGGGCGGCATTGTCATGCATGCTGCGGGGCGTTTTATGGTGACTTGAGCACATTACAGCAGAATTAGCATCAATTTTCATATGGATTCCTCTACTGTAGCACTACTGTTTTGAGCAGCGTGCATAGATTTTTAATTATTTTTATATGGCCGTTAGCTTTCATTTGATTATGTTTTATGATGTTAAGCTTTTGAAGTGACTAGTAAACGCAGAAGGGTCTCTCAGCAGGGCCATACATAAACCCAGGTTCAAAAGTCGGGTGGTTGTTTTGTTTCTTTATTAAAGTGGCGTGTGTCAAAACAGGAATGTAGTGCAATGTTTCCACATTTTGTACGTTACAAGGATTCTGTACATTTGCAATGACTTACAAATGATTAAGCTGAAATATGTGAGTTGATCTTACCTAATCAGCATCAGGCTTCAGCACATTCAATTTGCAGTATTTCCAATTAAAAATTACATGTAAACTTTATTTTAAACTGGAGATTGAAACTGATCTAAATATGCCTGTATCTAGTACAAAGTGAAAATATTCTGAACCGGAATTCTACAATCATCCATCCTTCCATGTTATAATCATTTATCTCACTCAGGGTCACAATGGATTAGTTATGAATTTTTTGAAAAATACACAGAAATTCAGATCATCAACACTCCTTGAAGACTAACTTAAGTGATTTTTGGGCTTTCTAGCTTTATGGAGCTGACCTGTATAAAAATATAAGGCATTTTGCTAAAAACGTCCATAGTGGCCAAAATGTGTAATCTGAATAAACACATCTCTCCCCTCACCAGGAAATCTGTAAGGCCGTGACAGGCTAAAATACCTTATTGTGTGTATAAGTGGTAAGATGGATTTTTCTGACACCCTTTGGTTTAAAAAAATAATGGCTTGTATTCCTTTTACAGTCCAGGAAACACCTACCTCACATATTAATATTTATGAAAGTATTACTAGCAGGAAAATCTAAGCTGGTGTGTAAATATTCCTGAACTCCCATCAATTTTTTCTCTTGGTCTAGCAAACACTTACTAAAGCCACAGTAATCAAATGTAATAAATAACCAAATGAGAGTCCATTTATTTAATCAATAGATCAAACATGAGATTAAGCGGTGGCAATCACAGCAAATGTTTAGATTGTGTTATAAGTTGCCACATGGACTTGAAAAGAAAACTTGGAAACATGCAGATTGATAATTTAAAATGTTTGCTCAGTGCCTAACTGGTGGTGTGTGCAGGTTATCAGAAATATGAACTCTGCAGCAAACAGCAGAAGCACATGAAACCAAATTATAGTTGTTCAGGCTTGATAAACTCATCAAATTATTTTATTTATTTACCATATAAACATTTACATATACAAATACATACAGTATGCAGTCACAAATTTGTGTGTGTGTGTGTGTGTGTTATATTACCAATCATAGTATATTTTGTTCAAATAATTTTCATAAGCAAGAATACTACTGTGGTACTATTTTGACTTGAAAAATCTGATACATGTAAAAATGTATTGACTATTTTTTCTGCTTTGGTTGGAGCTTTAGAAGGAATTCTGACGGATTCAGATTCCTATAGAACTATTTGCATTAAATGTATAGCACATCCAGTTTGTTTTCTTAAAAATCAAGCCCTCCAAATCATAAATATGTAAATTTTACTGGGGATGTATATAAGGTAATATTCTTCCTGTGAAATAATTTCAGCTTCAAAGTCACTGAAGGATAACATAAACGTTTGGTTAAAACTGAAATGCTCTCAAGCAGATAATGCTAAAAACAAGTAATGAAGTTCAAGGGAAACAATATAGGTATTATTAAAGTGGTAAACAGACCCCTGCACTAAAAACAATTGTCCTAATAGGAGAAATAACCATTATATAAAGACACGTGACTGTATGGGGTAAAAATCCATCTAAATCTTCTAACGACCTTTCCTGGTCAAGGTCAGTACTGCGGTACCTGGAATAGCGTAGAAAGAAAATCCAGTTTGTTCCAGGAATTGCAGGCATCAGAACAGAACGACGTGAGGTCTTATTCTGGAATTAAGAAAAACGTGATTGCGTTTAGTGCAATAGTGAGTACAATCTGGGAGAGGCCAGTGAACACACCGTTAAATGGAATAACACTGGACAGATAAAATTAAAATAAGAATAAGTATACAAATTGAGATTAGCCGCACACAAAAAGCAGAAAGTAGTCTGTGAGTGTAAGGCGAGTAGCGGCCGGACACTGGGTAATCTCTTACAAACTCAATAACAATAATCCTAACAAAAACAATAAGGTTCCATAGCACTACGTGCTTTGGACCCTTAATTAAAGCTGCAAAAAGTTCATGAGTCAGCAGCAAAGTAGTTAAGAACCAGAACAGGGAAGAGTCGGGCTTTGCTTCGTCACCAATGGCTAAAAAGCGAAATCTTACTGCTTAAATACAAAGCAATTTCTGGCATGTAATTTACTGTACATGTGTTTGGGAAACAAATATTTTAATAATATTAATAATTTAATAATGTCCTTATTTGAATTGCTATATATAAAAGCCATTCTTATGCCAACCAAGATAACACGTAATATTAGTAATAAAATGAATTAATTTGCTTCCTCCTGTGGCCACTGAGAGGCACTGTAGGCTGTGATGGTGCAGAGATCGCCTCTAGCTGATTAATTTGATTGATCATGTGCATCATCTAAACAGTAACTAAGCAGTACAATAATACATAATATGGCATAAGAAACCATCAACAATCAAAGCTGGCGTTTTGAGGTTGGTAAACTATACAAGGATTCGTTAAAATTTTGTAAAAAAAAATATTTCGGCGTATACAAGCACACATATCCCCCACTTTGTAAGACATTACAATTAGAAGTAACTTATATGGTTATACACAGAAACACTATCTATAAACAAATGATAACGTCTGTAATTTGCTGCCTCGGTCCCTGCACAGGAAGTCCCCCATCCAGCACGGTGTGGCTGGCATTGGTCAGGGCTGTTTTCAGAGGAACCCACAAACCCTCTTTCATCTGCTCAGGAGGTTCACTCCCTCTCCCCTCCCATAGGGGCAAGAGTACCACTCTGTGTATCCAAGATGTGGTTGAGGAGCTAAAAGCAAAGCCCATCTTCCTCAAGTGGATCCAATTAGGGAGGCTGACAATTATAGGGGAGCCTCAGACCAAGGCCTGCTGGATTACAGGGCAAGGGGGCGACCCTGCCGGCCCCCACATTTGTGTGCGTCCTCCCCCATGCTGTATTTCCCCACTACCGTTTATTTTCGGAAACCACTCCAATGGGCTGGCCCCCACCCCAGGATCAATCCATCCCATTTTGCTACTGTTACAATCACTAATTACATTAAGCATGTAGGAAATTTACTCTAATCTGCAACTAACAAATAAATCCATTAAAACAATACACACCGCTGGAGTGAAAAAGAGACAAAACTTCCAGTAAAAACATTCTACAGGCCTGAGCGACTCAGTGCTTTTAGTTTCCTTTGAGGCAAGTATGAAGACAATCAAGATCATTCCCTAAACCCAGTGTGGTGACTACTAGTTAATGGTGATGCTTTTCCTACCTCAGCTAGAGGTGCACATGTTCAGTGCACAAAGAGATTGCTGCTGTCATCTTTCCCAAACAGGCAATTACTGGTGACACAATTTGAATAAGTGGATTGCTTTGCCGCTTGCAAGTGGATTGCTTCAGACTTTATTACCAGTGAATGACAGAATGGCTCCATAATACGTCCTGACTCCTTCAAATAAGACAGGGGCCTTTCAGATGAATAATATTTTTATTGCTTTTAATTTGGTTTCCTTTTTCCCCCCAATGATGCCAGGATTGCCTGTTTGTAGGAAGAGATGGACTTTGAGAAGTACCTGGTAACCCTTTGGGTAACACTTTACTCCTGTGAGTAAATACTAAAGCTTCATAAATCGACTTACTTGGACATAAAGATCATTAAATACATTTGCAACAACAAACAACAATAAAATATATTTAAACTAATACGGTTCATTTGCCTTTGCTTAGTACTTATATTTCTGAGTACAGTGATTCCTCTTTTACTCTCCATATACAGATAGCCTGATACGCAAAACATCATTTGTCATTATGACCTTTAAAACGTTCCCATGACAACCTCCTCCGTCCCTCCACGCACCTCTAGTAAACTTTCCATTTCTCAGTGATGTCTTTGACGCTACTCGTTTATTTTAGCTCCACCCTGAAGTTCCCACAACTCCTCACAGCCCATCTGTTACCGCGTTCCTTCTGCACACGTCTTCCCATGCAGAAAGCTGAGGAGGAACATGATGCCCCATGTCCTTAGACCAAAGAAAAGGGCTGCACACCACCTTCCATGTGACCAGCATGAAAGACACGCACTCACGGTGGTCCCCTATCTGATTATCGAGGGTTAGGTCATTCTCTACTTTATTACCTTAAGTCTATCTACCCCTTTTCTTATAATAGAGAGTTCCTCCATTCAATTTCGTCTCTCTCTTACTCACATTTGTCATAGAGCTCCATGATTCAGTTCTTTTCATTGACTCCCTGTTGCGGGACCCATTACCTTCAAACCCAGTTCTGGCTCACTGCTGAGCTAACCATGATATTTCGCTGTATATTCTATTTATCATTCTTCCTGAACCCCCTCTGGCCCCAGATGATCTTTTCCAATCTTTTCTGTCTCTCGTGTCATTTTTCTCAATCCCAAACGTTCTCTTCTTCAGCTCTTCAATAGTAAAAAAAATTATCAAACGAAACATTTAGCCTCTTGCTTTTTGGATTATGTATATTCTGAAGAATGTTTCAGTCAGTCTTTGATTTGTCAGCTACCTTTTAGTCATTTATTACATATATTCTTGTAAAAATGTAGCTTTTCCAAAGCATGACAACTTCCTAGGTTGTCATACCCACAATTCCATCCATCTTCTACCTGCTTACTCGGCCAGGGTCAGGGGGGTCCCTGGTACACCCTGAACATGAAGGCAGTTCATTGCAGGGCACACAGACCCAGGACCTCATGCACACAGTCTACGGGTACTTTAGAAACAACAATTAGACAAACTGTGTCTTTGGACTGCGGAAGGAAACCAAGACATAAATAAATATGATTTGTTAAATGTAATAAATTCATGTAATTCTAGACATTTCATTGCAACACTGTTACACACGATTTAATAACGCCATGATTTCCATCACAGATATTACTAATAATCACAATAAATCATCTTTTAAGCATATGATGTGTATGAACTTCTTAGAGCACTTTCTTGTTTTTCAAGTGATTATTAAACTTTCATCTTATCGATCCCATTTGTAAACCTTCCTCCTGTCCCGACTTCAAAGTAAGCAATTGTCTGTCAGCCTATTCAATAGGATTCATAGAGGTTGACTCATTGATTAGTTGATATATCTGGTTGCAAGATCCTTCATCTCATACTGAAGACAGCCCTTTTAAAATGTTCATTCATGGTCAAGTGATACAACTACTCTATCTGGAAACAGCCAAGTAGTTTTTACATTGGTAGAAAAGGGTAATGTTAGCATAAATGTTCATCTTATCAAGAAAACAAAAAAAAAAACTTGATGGGGTTTGTTTGCATATCTTCTGCCATTGTATGCAGATACTTCTGAAGATAAACTTGGGGCTTCTATATACTGCATATACTCTACATTGTCCTATTTAATGATTTAGCTGAAGCAATTAATTAATTCTCCATTATAGTTTCATTTTGACACTCTCTTCTAATCTTGAAGTCTATTCATAGTTTTCATTATTAATCTTTTATTAACTCACAGTATTAAGTAACACTGGCTTATGAAAATAGGGAATGTCAAAAAAAAAACGATAAGAAAAGTATATATTCTATACTTTTTCCTGGTGTGAAGAATGTGTGTGACAATTGAACCATTCAAGAAGCATTTATTCCTTTCCCCACACCAAGGCCTATCTTGGTGTTTCTGTCTTCACTCTATTAGACAGCCCAATATAAGTGTGGATATAACAATTCCATTCACTGAGGCATGTGTGACAAATACATTACTTTTCCAATGTAAATGGCAAGGGGTTTATTTAACTGTCAGCTTAGATGCACAACATGGTTAAAGCATTAAGTTTTTTTTTCTGCACGAGCCAGTGTTTTCTAATACAATTTTATTGCACAAGGAACAACTCGGATATCGGTTTTAGAATACTCACTCTAAAGTTATTTACCTAGTGTACATTTCTGACTGGATTCAAGCTAATTATTATTTATTCTTCCTTTACTGGTTTCCTTAACTCTGTTTTAATATTAGCATCTACTTTCAACGAATGCTGTTTATAATACTGCCTATGAGAAAAACAAAACCCCTAAATATCCAAGGACAAAAACACGATTAAAGACTGGTGAGGTAACAATTCGATCTGTTACGATTCAGTTACACATTAGTGTACGCGACATAAACTAGAGACTTGACCCGGATTGTTCACGGTTTTGGCTTGGCTGTGTAAAAATGGACACGAGAAAACCGCCGCATTTGTACTACAATCTTTACTGGATCTCACGCCCTTACAGTTAACATTTAAACTGCATGTGACTTTACGATCGAAATTAATCTGAGGAGTGATACATCCTTTTAGACCCAAACTATTGTGAAAAACGTTTCTAGCATTTAACATTCTCCCTAAAACGGTATTTAAGCAAAACGTTTTGAAATACAGAAGGGATCGGCTGGCGTTTTTAGAGTAATCCTACCAGAACACAGCTGTGTATCAGGCATACAGTGTAGCCATTGACACAGCATGCGCGAACACATGCGTTTTCCATGCATTTATTTTGGTTTTTAATGCTGACTTGCAGAGCAGACGCATGGCCAGCATACACAGCCTATCGACATTTTTTTTAGCTATTAATAAACACCATGCGGGATACTTCTACTTGCATTCGCCTTGTTTCGACTACATTAAAATAAAATAGTATTTTTTTCTCAGACACCATCTACCGCTCAGATAAATACAACCATTTCTCCAACATCTGGGGTTGGTCCAAAAATACCTGATTAACGACGGGCGACTACCACGGATAAAATGGGCGTTATGACCACATTTCATAAATTTAGTTGTATATTTAAAATTCTAAAAAGATTTCACATATATCATATGTATGTTTTAAAGTTTTCTAAAAACATTTAGAATAGAAAACTATTATTATGCTTCTACTATCAACATAATTTGATTGAAAATACGTTAACAGCACCCCCATGGTCATTATGGTATCTTCCGTATTTAAAGAGATAGTTACTCCCAGACTCGTTCCTGAAGAAAGCAAGACCGTTTCTTAAGGGTTTGGCGATTACAATGCAAATACAGCAGTGAGCGCCTTGTGGGCTTCTTTCGAGGATTCTCACTGGAGTCACAAACAAAATTTTTGCTTGTAGGAGAAAAACAGAAGCGGACCGTTTGTGGATGTGGAACTGTTGCACCTTACGTACAGGTAGGCGTATGGCAATATTCTCAAAACAATGCTGCTCTGAAAGATTGATCCCATGGCTGACCGATAAAGTAAGATGGCAAATGTTTATAAGCAGTCTTGATTTGCGTATTATCGTTTGTACTTGGGTTGTCGTGTCGCTTTGGGTGGCTGGGGACCGTGGAGCCTTTTCCAGATGAGTATCTTGTTGGATGCCAAGCTTATTGGAATGGGAATTTGCACTGCTCCGTTAGAACAAAGGGGTGCGATCAAAACCTATACTCGCTTGCTGATGGACAAACAGGTATCGGCGGTAAGAGACACTAAGTGCTTTGCGTATGATATTTGTAAAGGATTTGCAAAGAACAGCTGCGGCTGTTTTGTTAGCGCAGTCTGGCAATGCTGTGTTTGCCGTTCATTTCGGACATGCTTTCGTTTGCGAGTATCATTTAATTGACATGATCGTCACCGACTGCCGGCGTCGTAATTCTATAAAAACGTGTTTGCGGAGATATTGCCCGCATACGTGGCTACCGATGGCGATTGAGCACTGCCATGTGACCGCATATGTTGTGTAGAAGGGATACAATAAGCATCCCCGCCTATCCCAAACCACACTGTTATAGCATGTAAGCTATTTTCCTCCAATTCTCTGGGCGACACTGTGATCGGGACTCTTTCTTTACCTCGTTACATGTGCAAAAGTTACAATCAGTGATGAACTTTAAATGCCGCATACGCACCTTTTGGAGTGATTTGATTTATTCCCTGGATTTTCTGTAGCCTATTATGGGATGTTGGAAAGTTATCGTGGATAGAGGGTCACCTGTAACTCGCGTCGCAGCCTGATGCCGACGTGTTTGTTGTGCAGATGCGCGGGCAGCCCGTTAAAGCCGTCGGTTGATGGGGATTTTAATTTGGCTTCACGACGAGACCGGCCCAGGAAAATTACTCGGGTAGACATCAGCATCGTGGGATCTGCCCAAACATAGGCGCCCCTCGGTCCCGATGATGTTTTCTACGGCTGATTCCTGTCACTTCATATATAATGTTTTTTTTCTTCATTACTACCGATGCGTGTCGTATGGCAGTGTGTTTGTCACACACAGATTCCTGAAATGGATCCTGTTTATTACCAGGCATATGTCCTATGGCCGCTACGAGCAATACGAATTGAAGTTAAATCACATCCGCGTCGCGCTTTACGAGCACAACACTGGCTTTAACCTCCCTAATCCCGTGAGACGTAGGTGCAGGTTTCTCACGTTGTTAAATGATGGGCATCCGTTTAAATGCAGGCTGCACTTATTTCCCCGTGTAATAGGCGCATTCCCCCTCCGTGTGGATGTGTCTCAGCGGGCTGCATCAGCGCTGCTCCCCGTATTTTCTGCACACGTCTGCAGCCGGCATGCTGTGGCTGCTCGGGAAGAGCCTTTGCCATAAAACCATCTCCCGCTTTTCCCATCACCAGCCGAACCGATTTAAGGGAGCCTTTATTCTCGGCCTCAACACCACCGTGTATAATCAAGACCCAGGATGGATTATGGTGGTTATGGCAGCCCGATTGAAATCAGCCGCTATTGAGTCCATTCGCGCCTGGTGATGGGGATGCAGGGGCACCAAAGCGGTCTTTCTTCACCGTGTTGATCCGTTAGAGAAGCAGACTTATTCATGTCAGCCCCATTTTTGGGGCACCTGGAAGAACGGGAAAATTGTAGGGGAAAATGGGTTTCACCGGGTGGATTTTCCCATTGCAATACATATCGAAAGATTACATTTTGTCGATGCCTCGTATCGGTGAAGTAGAAGTGGTAAGAAATACGATATAGAGCAGTAGTTTAAACTAATGAGGGCGTTGATTGTTTTAAAATGTGGTTCTCAGTAGGCAGGTTGTGTCCCATGAGCCGCTGGATGTCACACTCATACAGAACTGTCTCCCGTTAACCGATTCATTCAATAACATGTGAATGAATGGAAAGCACATGTCTGCTAAACGGTAGCATATCTGTCATTAGGCTTTACCTTTGGCAGATCCAAGCGTAGACGTCTTCGAAGAAGGTTTAATAAACGTTAATCTTTCCGTATGGTGTAGCATACAAATGCTTGAAATGGCTGCATGCGAATTATTTTTCTATGTAGTATATAAAATAACCGTATTTTGCTATATGTGTTAAGTGTTAACACATTATAAGTGTACATATGTAGTGAGTAATGCAGTTGATTGACTGTCATTAGAAATGGTTTGCAGCAAATTCCCGAAAGCATGAATCCTGAAGTACACAGAGGTTCTCTCATGATCGCTGAAGATTTCCCCAGTGATGAATTTAATCCAGTTAGGTCAAGCCCTGCTAACAACAAAGAAATAAATGGTTGTGATTTAAGGTGCACCAAATTGTTTGTTGCAAAACAGGTGAGGCCAGAGATGTTTTGGAGTGCTGAAAACCACCTCGCACAAGATGTAATGAATGTCTTTGAGTGGTTGAAAAGATGGCTGTATATCAGTTTGAAAAATGTAGAAAATTACTGGCCTTGTGTGAGCACTAGAGTAAAAATAAGTTTGTGTTACTGATCTTGATTTAAATGTGGCACAAACAGAATGTTTGCTTTGGAGCCAGTGCTGGCCAATTGCAGAAATAATTTGCAGCCTGTGGGAAGCGTTCATGTTCTCAGTGTTTTGAGAGAACAGTGCTGAAACTTGACCTCGTACTTTGGTTTCCATAAGTATATTGCTCATGACGTTCTTTGGCAATATTCATTTCAATCTGCATGATTCAATCTCCATGACTACCTTTGCACTTTTGCACACAATATACATATATTTAGTATATATATTTTTTTAGCCTCAAAGCAGAATTCTAATGAGTACAGAAGCTGGATGTTGTTTTAAAAAAGGAATTTCACCTCCGAAAAAAAGTTAATTCTTACATGGCCAATGGTAATTTTATTCCTGGTACAGTACCCAGAGTACTATGGTTTTTGAAACATCTGATGTTATTAGGAGATGTATATGTGTATTTATTTACTTATTTATTGGATGTATTGCTGGAAATCTCCGGGAAGTAGAAAAAAATGTAGCTTTCTCTAGTTGTCTGTGTATTCATGTTTTTTTGCAGTAGTATCACAATCCAAATACTAAATTTCCCAGTAATCCTGTGAATTGTAGCCTAAATGTTTAAAAACAGCTATTGACAATTATATAGTTTGTTTTTGAGTAGAAAGTAGGTCCATGAAAATAGTGAAACATACATTTCCTCTCACACTTACTAAGCTTTATATTTCGTAGATTAGCTAAAATGTCCTTATTTGGAGGATAGTGTACAACAAGTGTAGAAAAACAATAATAAATGTAAAAAGTATGAGCAGAGTTCAAAAGAAAGAACATCCTTTTTAGAACGGGACAATTTTACCTTTTGATCATGTTTATAAGGCTCTTATCAGTGCTAAAGGTCCCTCCACACACACCACATGATATTGGTATCGACAATTAAACTGATTTTTGCAAGCATTGAATCCAGTGTCAAATTCCTTTGGTACTGAACTGCCCATTAAACATTAACATTCTCGGGCCTGAGCTGAACTGAGCGCGCTCTGCTGGTGTGTGGTTAGCTAGTAAATAAGTGGCGATGTAGCAGCACAGTAACTCTTCGCCGGTCTGCTTAGGTCTTTCTGATAGAAGTGTCTAGCTATCCGTAATGAGATCTGTTGTTTTTGTTGGCATAGGCCAGTGATTTTTCTCGTTCTCACCAAAGGTACAACAGGAAAGGTTTTGTGGGCACAGCCCACCGAAAATGTTCCAAATGATAAAGTCTAGCTATAGATACAATCTCTCAACTGCTTAGTACAAAGATCACCATTGAGATGTTTTTCATGGTACAAACCTTATGGCAGAAAGTGATCGTTTACAGAACAAAAATCTTGACCCCCCCCCCCCCATGGGGTTGTGAAATAATAGAGAAAGAAATCAGGTGACGCAAAAACATTTGTCTGTTTGTCACGTGTTCTCATTTTTTCTTCTTTTTTTTAAACCTGTTGTACACAGGGCACTAGATATCTGTAGCCTGAAGAAAATGTTACTGGCATAATTGGATATTTTAATTACCGCCTTTAAGCAAATGTATGTAACCCGTTTTCTGGCAGTACAAGACTAAGGACGGACCTTGCTGACATTTCCGCGGTTCACAGAGTGCTGCTAGTTACTCCCTGCGGAGTTAATTCAATTAGCCACATGGGATTATTTGAAAAATACGGGTATGGAGATTCGATGACAAAGCACGCTCTTAAGTTTACGTCTCCATGTATGAAAAGTAAGCTACGTTTCGAGTTTGATGCGAAAGGACCAAAAGAAATGGACCTTTACGGAGGCCGTGTAGATGTGTGAGCGATGGAGGGCTGGGGGTTTCTTTAAAAGCAGTGGCTGCCGTCTGCGTGCTCGGCTAAGTAGCTGCGGAAAACGTAGCTTGGAAAGTGGCTTTTTCTCCCCCTCCTAATCAAGGGCTATTGACCCTCATTAGTAGCATGGCGGGCAGAGGGCGCCGTGCTCCAGGCTTTGATGAGGCGAGGATTTAATGGCGTGTTTTTTATTTAATGGCAATGGTGTCACGCGGGGGCCAGTGCTGCGAGGCCCGGCACCCCCTACACCATGGCCCTGCTCCTCACGCCCTCGGCCCCTCTGTATGGGAAGCTCATTCCAGCACGGATTCCTTCTTCGAGGCACTTGTGAATCCCCTGATGCAGTTAAAGTGGAGCAGTTTAGCGCGGCTGAATTTCTTGGCCCGTTGCGGAGAGCCTGCAGCCCCGTGCTTGGCCCGCAGCGAGATGGAGCGTCTGTTGACCAATATGCTTAATGGAGGCGGCGTGATGGTGACACGCGGGCGTGACGCTGAGCGGTCACTCGAACCTCACACGTTCCCCCTCGTGTCGGCTCGCTCAGCCGCTCTGTCCGTGTCTAATGCTCCACGAATAGTGCAGTTGTCAAAATAATGATGCCTCACGACGTTAAAAGGCTCTTTCAAAGCAGCCACACGAAAGCCTTCCTTAGGCTCCGCCGCGCTGCGCTAATCTGCCCGAGAATAAGTCTCTCTTCTTTAGTTGCTTAATATTCTGTGTTAATGCCTTTGCTTTGCGTGTGTGTGCGTGCTGGTGTGTGGGCGCGGGTGCGCTCGCTTGTGGGAGGATGTGGAAGTTCAATCAATTCAGCAGTTTAACTGTGGCGTTTAATCCGTCCGCCCCACAGACACCTTGGTCAGGTAGTGGTCAGGCTGGGAAGAGCATGTACTGTATTTCAGTTAACTGAAAAATGATATACTCAACTATCTCAAGTGAACTAAGAAAAAAGCGTGTATAAGATGCAAAAATAATTGAAAATACACCCTAAATGGGATTGGATGGATGGGTCTTATTCACATGTATACACTTTTGTTCTATGTCCAAGAGAAAGTAGTCCTACATACAGATTATCCGGTCATCAGGTCTTAGAGCTAATTCTCCACTTTCAGTTGCCAATGGCGGCGGCTTCTGTCCCTCAGTGGCCAATGGCGGTGGCTTCTGTCCCTCAGTGGCCAATGGCGGTGGCTTCTGTCCCTCAGTGGCCAATGGCGGTGGCTTCTGTCCCTCAGTGGCCTATGGCGGCGGCTTCTGTCCCACATCTTACTAATCAAATCAGCAACTGAGGCTCAGATATCTTGCAGATGTCAGAACCCTCACGGCAGCTGGGTGTTAACATGGCCAGTCCATTCTCTGCAGTCCACAGAGCACACAGCCATGTAGGCTCATCATGTCCTTCTAAGAATCTGCATGTTAATGATTACATAAGTAAATCATATATTTGAACTACAGTAATTGAATTACTGTAGTTTAGAATAGTGGCTGTATTGCTTTCATATTTGTATTCCGTGCAGCATAACTGGATCTTGTAAAATTCAGTGAATGCTATAGCGAATGTAATGACATTAAATGAGACCTCGATTTCCGTGTCATTATTCCTCTCCATTATTACTGTTGAGGCAATGTCACGTTATTGATGACTGTGTCTCTAGTATCACATTGAACCTTAAATGTCTAAAGTAATTAAATTTTGAATATACTTGATGTGCAGCTCAAAATGTGAACAACACAATACTGTTCAGCTAAACAGGCATTGGCAATCAGTCAGTAATTAAACTTCATTACAGCACAGGCTTCTCCGTTCATGTAAAAAGAGCCCTTGCTGTCTGGCCAGAAGCTGTAAAGCGCAGCGGTGGATTAACGTGGAGTGAGATTGGTGACGTAACAGTGGATGGGATCCTATGAGACCGTGGAGGGACAGCAGTGCTAATACTGTAAAGCGGCATTGTGCTTACGAGGTCGTGGCTATAAAAAAAAATTAATAATAATAAAAACCTTGCTGGCCATTTGCTTGTAAAGTTCCTTACGCGCCTCGTTTTTGTTCACCTTTCCTGGTCTAGATGAAGATCTTTACTCGCCGCCATTACAGCAGGGTCAATACGATGTCAGGCTGAAAAATGGCAAGCGCTGAACCCATTCATGACCTCATCATATTTTCTTTTACTGAACTTGTGCCAAAAAAAACTGGAACTAAACCATTGACGGTAATGACTGAAAAGATGTAGCGTGTCTTTCAGACGCCGTGTGTTAAGGTGGGGGGGGGGGTGTCTGCTGTGTGATCATAGGCACCTGAGATCCAGGCCACATTTTCAGTCCCCAGTATCACCTTTTCATTTTAGCCCATCATTCTGCTTTATTATTCACTGCATATTGTAGGTTACATGTACAATTTGAAAGGGTTTTCCTCTGGTCACCGTACAGCAATACCGAGAATAGTTTATAAATATCATGTTTACTGAGGATCATTTTACTGTATATGCTGCTTAAGATGGGTAAAGATCTATAAAAAATGTACTATTCTCTAAAGATCGATGTACAGGACAGTTTCTGGTTTCTAACAATTGTACTATAATTATAACCACGTGGGTGAAATGAGTGCACTCTCAATGGGGAAAGTGTCATTGTCATCCAGTAGTTAGTTAATCTTAAATGTAACTAGTAGTCAAATGTTTGTTTCATGTGAAAAGTACTCTGTCAGAATGTAACCAGCTTATTAGGCTGTGCTTATTGTCTATTAAGCGGGGGGGATTAGCTGGGCATATGCCTGCAGATCAGCGTTTAACAATGGGGAAGGAAATATCCGTGCAGCGCAAACCTGGCTGCAAATCACGGAATTCATTAAGCAGACATGAAAGGTGGCCGTCTCTCTGAATGCAGGGGGAGCCCGTCTCTGCGGAGAGCGGAGTCTCCTCCTGCCTGCCTGTCCCAGCAGTGCCACCCCAAAGGGGTTTGTTTGAGGGCCGTAAGGCATTGAATGTTTCTGAGCACCAGAGCACAGTTTTTGATCCATCCAGTAATCACTCGTGTTAAAATTTACAAATGCATAGTGCTACCGGGATCTCAGCTCCTATAAATTCTGCCGTTCTAACTGCAATCCCCCCCACCCCCCATCTACACTTTCCGCCCCCCCCCCCAAATCCAACCCAATACTGCTGCCTAATTAACAGATGCACTTGGGATTAGTGTTAGCGATGGCTGTAAAGGTTTATTAGCGATCCAGTGAGCGAGCGGCGTGGGAGTGACACAGCCTGAAGCTGTCAGTGGCCATTCGATCAATAGCCCCCCCCACCTCCCCATGCCTCCCCTGCGAGCACACATGCTTTCCAGACCAACCATTTTGGGTCATTAATGCAGCTTTTTTCCCAAATGGACTAGAGGCAGGTGCGTGTGATAGAGCATGTCCCGTGCGAGGCGAGGCGAGGGCCAGAAATGTGCCGTCCATCCGGATCCTGCACAGCTGAGAGTTGCGGGGAATTGGAGACCTTTGCTGCCACCTGCGTGCCTCTGTCCTTAATCACTGTGCCTTTATCTTTTCAGAGATGGCCCACTGATACCTGAAGTGAAGCAGAACATAAAGGACTCCTCTGGAGAGTATCACCCCCCCCCCTTCTGCATCTGACGGAAGATCTCTAATCATGATGTCCACATGGCTGCCGCTCGTGTTCCTCGTGCTGCGCGCCGGCTGCGGAGGATCCTTCCCCACGGCTCCGACCGAGACGCCGCCGGAGACTGGAGCCTTCAGAGTGACCGACACCAGCCTGACGCACCTTACCGTGCACCGCAAGACGGGCGACGTTTACGTGGGCGCCGTCAACCGCGTCTACAAGCTCTCGGCCAACCTGACGGAGCTGCGCTCGCACATGACCGGCCCCGTGGAGGACAACTCCAAGTGCTACCCGCCACCCAGCGTGCGAGCCTGCGCCCACAGGCTGGAGCCCACAGACAACGTCAATAAGCTACTGCTGGTGGATTATGCCGGGCACCGGCTGGTGGCCTGCGGGAGCATCTGGCAGGGCGTGTGCCAGTTCCTTCGCCTGGAAGACCTCTTTAAGCTCGGGGAGCCCCATCACCGCAAGGAGCACTACCTGTCCGGGGCCAAGGAGGCCGACGGCATGGCGGGGGTGGTGGTCGGTGAAGAAGATGCCACAGCCGGGGACGGGAAGAAGAAGAAGAAAAGAGGCAGCCGCCTCTTCATCGGTGCTGCCATCGACGGGAAGTCCGAGTACTTTCCCACCCTGTCCAGCCGCAAGCTGGTGGAGGACGAGGAGAACGTCAGCATGTTCAGCTTGGTCTACCAGGATGAGTTTGTGTCTTCGCAGATCAAAATCCCGTCGGACACCCTCTCTCTGTACCCGGCGTTCGACATTTACTACGTTTACGGCTTCTCCAGCCGCACCTACATCTACTTCCTGACGTTGCAGCTGGACACGCAGCTCACGCAGATGGACGCCACCGGCGAGAAGTTCTTCACGTCCAAGATAGTGCGCATGTGCTCCAACGACACCGAGTTCTACTCCTACGTGGAATTCCCCCTGGGCTGCACCAAGGATGGGGTGGAGTACCGCCTGGTCCAGGCCGCCTACAAGCATCGGCCGGGCCGGATGCTGGCCCGGGCCCTCGGCCTGTCGGAAGACGAGGACGTTTTGTTCGTGGTCTTCTCCCAGGGCCAGAAGAACCGGGCTAATCCACCCCGTGAGACCGTGCTATGCCTCTTCACCCTGCGTCAGGTCAACTCGGCCATGCGAGAGAGGATCAAGTCCTGCTACCGCGGTGAAGGCAGACTGTCCCTGCCTTGGCTGCTCAACAAGGAGCTGCCCTGCATCACCACGGTGAGTCCCAGGGCCGCCTCCATCAGCTGCCTGTACTCACTGTGTTCCATCCCTCCTCTCGCCAAGTCTCTGCAGCTCTGGCCCCGGCCCCAGCCCAGGCCGGGCCCCAATCTCTCTTGCTGTGTCCCCATCCATCATTCATTCAAAATGAGAATGGATTTTATAAAAGAGTGATGAATTTTACATTAAAATACTTGTGATTTATCTCTTAAATTACTGTTTAAGAATCTGACCGTGGAGCATGGAGTGATATGATTGGTGTTTAAGGTTTAATCTAGGAAGATGAGTGATTTGCAGTATCTCTCAATTTCCCAGTAGGTTTATACCGAAAGCCGGCATAATGTCCTTAAGACGGGGAATCTGTTGGGCTCTGACAAGTTTTTCAGCCACAAAGTTTGCCTCTAATGGCTTGTTGTAGTGGTAGCTAGCTGCAAATGTCAGAGGCTAGCATAGAAAATAAGATATTGACTCTGCTGCTGTTTAGGATCAGATTTTAAATTATATTTTTTTCTCAATCATTCAACTCTGAGCTCTATAGGTGATTCTCTCCTATTTATTTTTCGCCCTAAGACCCGTAACCATGGTTTTCAGCTTTATTTTTCAATATATTTTTTTAAGGCTGTAATTCCTGGCAGAGTTCCAGCATTTGTATGCAACGATAAGAGCAAATCAGTGTGGTTCATTAAATGTGTGGTTAGTTTAGCTTGGATAAACAGACTTAACCATTTTTTTCATGTTTAGAGAACGTGATTGATTCAATGAAACTTATAGAAAGGTTTATTAGAGGGCAAAGCCTTCATTGGATAATTTATTTTAAAAGTGATATAGCGTGCTTTACATATCCGAAGGATTAAAAAAAAATAAAATATCCGTTGGAGGAAAAAGCCAGATTATATTGGTGGGGGGTGGGCGGGGGTGCTTATGTGCACTTGACTTGTACCAGTGTCGGCCATCATTAACACCCTCCTTCATGCTCAGCAGCAGCCCTTGACCGCGTAATGAGTGTTTGCGTCCCCCAAACCCGACACACACCCCCTTTACGCAGCGTGCACCCCCCCCCGTGCATTTCTGAATGCGGCTTCTCCTGCTTCACCCTCCTCGTTTATAATGAATGAAGATCGCTTAAAAGAACAGCTGAGAATCGCAGGCGATTTTTTTAAGAGACAACGGTGCATCACCATCGCCGTGCTTTGTGTTCCTTTGTTTAATGAAAGTCATGTTTGATGAAAAGCAGGTTAACTAAGTGATAGCTGCCTGGTGTGTCAAGATCCTGTCTGAGCCAAAAGAGTTTATTAAAATCCCTTTTATTCCTGTCTTAAATAGTGTTTTGAATATTGTTTTCGGCAGGTAGTTGTATCTGTTAGTTCCTGGTTTATCAGGTCTCATATACTCAATGTCAGCCTCTCTTCTGACTGGTGTAGAGCTTTCATTTTAGGAGTCCCCCCCCCCCCCCCCCCCCAACAGTGAATTGTTTTTGCTGAAGAGAATATAAATGAGAATAGCTCGTTAGCCATCTTTATGCATCGACCGTTGTCCTTCGTTTGGGCATCTGTGTTGGGTTTGAGCTTGTTTACAAGTAGCCTGATTAGTACCACTGACGCATCACAGCTAATCGTGTTACGGAATAATAAGCGTTCTGCTAGGAACTGGATATTCACACGTGATCTCTCCCCCCTCCGTTCCTTTTGTTTTTAAGCCCAAGCAGATTGGCGACGATTTCTGTGGCCTTGTGCTGAACCAGCCACTAGGGGGCCTGGATGCGATCGAGGGGACGCCCCTGTTCGACGAGCGTGTCGACGGCATGGCCTCGGTGGCCGCCTACACCTATGGGGAACACACGGTGGTGTTCTTGGGCACTCGCAGTGGTCATCTCAAGAAGGTGAGTCAGCCAAACCGGAGCGTCCTGAACCTCAGTGGTGAGAGTGCTTGGTTGTGTGGTTTCTTCCACAACGCAGGGGACTGGGCTGTGGGGCGTTTTTTAGCTTCTGAACAGCAGAAAAAGCAACTGACTCAACTCACAGTTGGGTCTCTGCTTAAAAGGACTGAGTACAGTTTAGGTCAGTCATGGGAAAGTTAAGAGTACATGGTGTGTTTTTCCGGCCTGAAGCCAGTGATTTCAGTTCTGTTTTTTAATTTGCAAATAAGGGCTCTTGAGTGCGTTCCAGTGCGGCCCCTGACTGGCGTGGGTGAGTGTTGTTTTCCTTTGTTGTTAAGATGCAGTCCGGCCCGGTGGGAGCTGCCAGGATGACACAATCGGCGCTCGTGTACAGGGGTGGAGGGCGAGAGGGGGTTCAGTGATTCACAGAGTGGGGGGGGGGGGGGCTGCTCCTTCAGGGGCGGGCCGTATCGCTTCTCTTGGAGCACTCCCTCTATTCACCTCTGTCTGCTCCCTCTTAATGCCGGCGGAGTTTGGCACCGAGTTCCTCATTTGGCAGATTCCACTCGCTAACCCAAATTCAGGATTTGTCAGCCCCGCCGCACACTCCGGGGTCTTTGTTAGAGCTGATCTTCACACTAACCAGGTATAAGTTAGCAGTGTGGCAGCCTGGTGGCTGTTAGCTGCTCAGCCTCAGCTTGCTAACTAGTGACTGCTTGTGTGAAACTGAAGTCCAGCACGATTAGTGTAATTAATATTAGCTGTGGGGCAGCAGGCCGGCTGAGGGGCGGCAGGCCGGCTGAGGGGCAGCGCTGTCAGCTCACACCTCCCGGCTGGTGGCTTGGATCTCAGCTCCGCTCTCTCTGGGTGGAGTTTACATGTACTTCCTGTGTCATGGGGCTTTCTTCCCGCCGTCCAAAGACATGCAGTTAAGTTAATTGGTGTCTCTAAATTGCCCATATAGTGCATGTGTGTGTGTGTGTGTGTGTGTGTGTGTGTGTGTGTGTGTGTGTGTGTGTGTGTGTATGTGCGTGCGTGTGCGCCCGGAGACGGACCCGCACCCCATCCAGGCGGTGGCCCTGCCTTATGGCTTGCACTGCCTGGGCCTGGCTTCAGGCCCCTCTGGGATCTGGATCAAGATAAGTGCTTGGAAGTTGGATGTTAGATAGATTTCATCTGAAGGGCTGAAGTGCTAAAAGAATGAAAACATTTAATGTGGATCTTTTTGAATCATCATGTGATGTTTGATAATATAAATTGATTTTGTTTTAAAGATAATGCCTAATTCTGTTTTGCATCTCTGATTAGGTCGATGACTTTTACACTCAGTGTATTAGATCATAGAATAGAATGACTTATTTACATTGTAAAACCAAATGCAACAAAATTAAGTCTTGGCATATGCAACCTTGCTCTCCAATTGGACCAGTGTTTCTCAATCCGGTCCTTCTGAGAGTTGGGAGGGAGCAAAAACATGAACTGTCTATGGGTCCCTGAGGACTGGAATTGGGAAACACTTATTAGACACAGACCCATGCATACAGGTGAGAGAAAAGCTTGGGGTCAAAGTGACGGGTCAATCATTTATTCAGCGCCATTTTTGGGGCTAAGGGCCTCGCTGAAGGGCACAACAGGGACATGAGCACTCTGCGAGCTGAGGGACTGGAAGCAATGACCTTTCGTTTGCAGGCTCAGAACCCTAACCCATGCTGCTCTGTGACACATGAATTGGTTTCCTTTTTATTTGAAAAGCTAAATAAGCTAAATTAAGAAGCTCAAACATAAGCCAACTCAAACGCAGTTCATGTCCAAGGTCAGGACAGAGAAAGCTCTACCTGTATCAAGTAAAAATCATCTCATTACATCACTCCATTGATTACATCATTGCAGCACAGGGTTAACTTCACTATTGCCAGCACTGCAACCCAGATTTTGAAAGTGAGCATTGACACGAGCAAAGTGTACTTGTTCACTTTATGTTGGAAACAGTGTGTGAGAACCTTAAATTGACCTGCTGCCTTGCTCTGTGCCGTCTGTTTACCTTCAATATATGAAGTTTACAGTTTGGTCTGTTCTGCCTGTATGTCTCCTCACTGTTTGGATATTCTTTCAGTTTGTTGACATCCACCCTTTATAAGTTTTGGCGATTATGAGTACTGGGAAAATGGAATTATGTTTGGAACTGATACCACCAGACACGGAGAGCACAATGGCCTGTGTCATTCCGCCCCAGGATAGCAATCTAAGGGCACTAATTGTGTGTGTGTGTGTGTGTGTGTGTGTGTGTGTGTGTGTGTGTGTGTGTGTGTGTGTGTGTGTGTGTGTGTGTGTGTGTGTGTGTGTGTGTGTGTGCGCGCGTGCGTGTGTGTGGCTGCTGGCTTATGACGAGTTCTGTCAGCCAAACCAGATGGCCCTAATAAACAGGCTCAAGTGACCCCCCTCAAATATTATATCAGAAGAAAAACACTCTGACTCCATCTAATCCCCTGTGGCCGTCAGTGTTTAGAACAATAACATTGTTCCACCTGGCCAGTCTGCGAAAACATCTGAAGAGACAAAGGATCCTTTTGGATGCGTCCACGCCGAGTCGCGTGTGGACTTCGGGGAACGCGGAACTCCTGCAGGACAGGCGGTTCTGAGTATGGATGATAAACAGGCCTTTAATTACAGCCCTATCTCAATCAGCTTCTCTATGATAATCCCTTTTAAGGCTGCAAGTGCACTAGGACTCTCCGTCCTGATCAGAGCAATCGCACAGAAGCTTCTCAAACAAGTGACAATTTCAGACTTCACAAATAGATCAGGCGCTGGGATCCGTAATAATTATCTCTGTCTGTTCTGCCTGCCGTGGTTCAGCTTATACGCTTAAAGGTAATGGATCCCATTGCCATTCAGACTCCGGAAATGTGCATCTCTTAGTGGCTGTTTTCATTTTTCCAGGACTGAAGGGGAATCAAAGCCGACAGGTTTTGGATCTCTTGGAATTGCGCTCTCTCCTGAGAATGACCGTGGAAGATTACTGTATGCTGTCTGTTTTGTAAAAAAAAAAAATAAAAATACACTTTAAGTAATATGGTAAAGCTATCTAAAAGAGCACTCTTAAGCTATGCCTGAATAAATGTAAATATAGCATCATTGCATGGATATATTGCCACTTCTCAGAAGCGGTGAGAAAATCCGCCATGTCTCCTATATGGAGTGGAGCACGGTCTCATTACCGTCGCCTGGGAGGGGAAGCGGGCCGCTAGCGGAAGCGCGCAGCGCCGGCGCCGCTCTGGTGCCCCCCCCCGCTTGTTTTCAGCAAGCTCTCCTACATGCTTCTATTCCGAGTGGAGGCTGGGGAGAGGCGCGGCGGCGGGGCCGCCAGCGCGGAGCGGAGATGCAGAGCTGGCCGCCGCGGAGATCCTGCCCGAACCGGCGCTGGCTGCTGTCGCCCTGTAGACGGCATAATTAAAATTAAGTGGATGACGAACATGTGCTGCAGACCGGCAGATTCACCCCCCCCCCCCCCCCCCCCAGGCTTTAGTAGAGCAGTGAGGAGAAGTAAGCAGGCTTTCCCAGTGTGGATTAATACAGGATGAAAAGTATTTAGCGTCATATTCCACGCAGGGGGCGCCGTGGTGGGAGTCACTGCGAGTCACTGCGATCGAGTCCTGCCCCGCTATTTGTGTGTGGAGTCTGCGGCTGTGTGTGTTTCCTCAGGGTACTCCGGTCACCTCCCACAGCCCAAAGATGTGCCATCGTGTTAATCGGAGTCTCAAAATTGCTTGTGTGTGTGTGTGTGTGTGTGTGTGTGTGTGAGAGAGAGAGAGAGAGGGAGACAATGGACTGGCTTCCTGTCCAGGCTGTTCCCATGCATTACATGCATTGTGTTCTCTGCTGCCTTTAGATGGGCTCAGTAACCCCCCCACTCCCCAAGACCTTGTACTTGATAAGGGGGTGCAAGTAGATGGATGATGATGAAATTCTGTACAACAGATGTCATCATGTGGGGTGGGGGGGGGGTTACGCGGCTTGCTAGCTTTGCCACATGTAGACGAGTATCGTTACAGACACAGTGTGCTAACCTACACCCTCCTTTAAGGAGACGGCAGCCCCGTCTTGACCCGTGTTTCCCAGTTCTTGGTCAAAACCGCCTTCAGTTTTAATTTGGGGTTTTAAAGGCGGCGCACTTTTGGTTCCTCCTGTATGCTGTCACTTCCCCACTGAGTCGCTTTCTTGCCGCCTACAAGCAAAAAATGTAACTGTGTGTGTGGGGTAGAGGCTTAGGGGATGTCCCTGTAAGCACAAGGTTGCTGGGTCAAGTCCCGGCAAGCAGCCTGCTGGAGTGCTTTAAAATTCTACAGTGAAAATATCCGGCAGTATAAATTGGTAGGCCGTGTTTGCGCGCTTTGTTGATGTCCTCGCGGAAGCCAACGTCGATGCTGTGTGACTGTTTGTCTGAGGGGAGGGGCAGCACCATCGAAACACGCTCTTCGGACTGGCCCTCGCATATCTCGCCCTCATATCGGATTATTTGTTTTGGCAAGCGAAAAGAGCACAAGTGCCGGCTTTGTAGCGCAGTACGGAAATCACCCACGAGCCCCTCGCACTTCCTCTCGCTCTAAGCGGGGTCGCTGCGGCCTGTGTGGGTGGGAGGCACCGTGCCCGTTTATCAGCCCTGGAGTTTACTGATCGCTCTCCCTGATATATCGAAAGTTTTAATATAAAGGCATCAGCAGAGATGCAGTTGGGGGCTTGATATGACTCACACACACACACAGGCGTCTCTGGGTCGGCACACGTCCGTGCGGAAATGGCTACGCCGCTAACCAGACCTGAAAACTACGGTGGCCCGGCGGCTTCTCAGAATAAAGCCTGTCATGGTTACTCGCGCCCACTGTGTGTTGATGAGGCAAAAGTCTCTGGCAAACTGAGAAGGATCCTGGTTGAGTCACTGGACGTGAGATGGTGTGGAGCGCCTCGCGCAACCAAACGGCCTGATTCATTTGTCTTAAGTGCCGCGCTTCTCCAGAGAGGTGTGATGTCGTCACGGGCAGGTCGGGGGGTGGGGTGATGCCACCGTGGCAGACACGCTCTGCACCCCCCACCCCCTGCTCCTTCTGCTCGCTGTGACATCATCGACCGGCCACTCGCATGACATCATCCCGGCTCGGAAGCAACTGGCGCCGGAATACTGTGGAAAAAAACACAGAAAGGGTTTAAATGAGCAGAGCTGGCCATGGAATGTGGAGGCAATGGGGAGGATGATCCTACCTCTCTCCCCCCCAGCCTGTCTTCTCCATAAACACTGTTTGCTGTTGCTGGCACCCCCGTCCTCAGTGCCTTTTATATTCAGTTAAAGGTCTGTATGGTGGCTGAAGAGATGCAGGCCTAGTACTTCAGCTGCTTGAGGGTACACTGAGTAGCAAGATGGCTGTGGAACATCCACGCTTCTCTGCATGGGTCAGCTTCCTTATAGCTGTGATAGCTGTGCCCCCCCCCCCCACTGCGTGTGCCTTAAATGACCTCAGCCCCCCAGCTAAAGATGAGGCCATTGATTACCTGGCACAGACATGCACACAGATGGTGGCCTAGGGCAGGACTGGGTGGGCTAGCTTGGGGGAGGGGGGGGTGGAGATGCTTTAGCTGGTATTATGGGAGATTTTCTCCACAATTCTGCAGTATTGCAGTCTGCCTTCGCCGTGTGTGGAATGTGAGATTACGATGAGAGCTCTGTCACGGCGCAAGGCTGAGCTGTGCGCGCACACACATACACACACACACACACACACACACACAGACACACACGGTGTCTAATCCATGGTGTGCAGCGGAGTCTGAATTACAGGTAAATACCTTTCCGGGCGGCACGCTGAAGCGAGTCTGCAGCAGGCCGCGTTAATCTCACGTTTAGGAAATGAGTCCTTTTCACTTTTTAAGCGCTCCCCCCCCCCCACCCCCCCCCCATCTGAGCAGCAGGAGCCACATTCTCACCATGTGGGGGCATATCCGGCCTACACTGAGCCGCTTTGGAACCCCCCCCCCCCCATATTGCGGTTCACCCGTACAGTGTTTGTCTAGCTGCGGGGCTGTCTCATGTTGCCGCGGCGACCTCGAGCCGAACCAGCAGTTTGTTTCTCTTTGCCGATAGGAAAGCGAGCGCCACCGCGTGTGTGGCCCCCCCCCCCGAGCCCCTTAGCAGCATGCCCGCGTGCCCCCCCGCCCCACCCGAGCCCCTTAGCCTACTTCTGCTGCAGTTGCCCTACTGCTGTTGATCCTGGTACAGCTGCTGCAGACGGCAGCCTAAGTGAAGCTTTTGCCAAAGAATCGCTGAGCAGAATCACAGCCGTTCTGAGGTGTTTCACTGTAAATCTTCCCCGTTATTACGGGGAAGCCCAGCCGGGAGGTTCCCGCTCCGCCGGCCTCGGTGGTGGGGCGCCATGCGTATGGGGGTGTGTAAGGCATGTCGGGGGGGGGGGGGTTGAAGGTCAGGGCATTTCCTCCGCTCAACCTGCCTGCTGATGTCATGCCGCAGGTGACTCTGGGTGGGGCCACACTGTCATGGAAATCGGGGCTAATTCTGAGCCCTAAATCAGCCGGGTGGGGGGGTGGCAGCAGCTGGCAGGCTGCTGATTTACAGCCATCCCAGTCCTCTGTGCCTTTGATCATGGCGAAATGTGTTTGCCGTAAATCCCTTTGTCACAGAACGCTGTTGTGGCTGCCTTTGGGGACCCAGAGTGCCGAGCTCTGCGTCTTGCCCCTGTCGCTAGGGGTTCTGGAAAAGCCTCTGTGTTTTTCGCAGTCGGCTGCATCACCTTTGCATGGACCTCCAGTAGGTCAGGGTCTGATTATGGGTGTAAAGATCCATGTTAGTTTATAGCAGAAATACCTATAAACCTATCCAAACAACAGCTCTGTTTTCGTTTAAGCTGGTGTCAGAAATGTGTCTGTGGGGTCAGGAAACATATGATTGAATGTGTCATAGTTTGTCTTTGCTCAGCATGCCATATTTTTAAAAATGTAGCTGTGGCCGAGACTCGGCGAGCTCTCCACTGACCTAAAACACAGCCCCAGTGTGGCAGGCCTCCCTGTGTGCCCCGCAAGGCCCCGCCCCCCGTGAGGCTCCGCCCATCGCCTGGCATGCAGCCCAATCGCCCATCCACGCTGAGACGGAGCTGTTCCTCCTTGTGACAGCAGTGCGGGGGTGAGCGAAACAAAGTGAGGTTAGCGATGGAGGATGGCGGGGCTTACATGGAACGGTAGGGAGATGGTTGGGTGGGAAATGGCTTCCAGATGTGTACCTCTGCTCGTCTGCCTCCATTAACGCCAGATGTGCAGACAGATTCCGTGATTAAGAGATGCCGTGGCCCGTGTCGTAGCAGAGTGCAGGCGGGGGCTCCCCTATGATCAGTGTCAGGGTGGTACGTCCCGGAGTATGCCAAGCAAGGGGAATCCGACAATTACAGCCTGTGTTTGGGGACCGCCTCCGCCGGCCCCTTGGCCCGCGTGCTTCCGTCTGCGTGGGGCAGCTTCACGGCTCCTGTGTAGCTCCTGTTAAACAGGCTGCTTCGCTTTGCATTTGCTGTGTGTGTGTCACAGGCCGCCTAATGCGAGCGGCTGTGTGCATCTCAGGGCCGTGCTGCAGGATTAGGCTTATTGTGCCGGCAGATCCGCTTTCACGGCCAGTGTTTAGTTTCATGCTGAAATGGCCGGCCGCATGACTTCATTTAAGGTCAAAGTAGCTGCGATTGCAAACGTGCTTAAACACCTGTGCCTAATCTCTGCTCCGGAGGACCGGGCCGTACGGATCTCGGGGTTCGGCCCTTGAGGCAGGATACATTTCATTGTGTGTTTTACTGCCACACAAGCTGCTGGTTTTAGCCCCCCCCCCATAAAATAAAAGGTTTTCTCCTTCTTAAAATCTGACAGTGTTATGCCTCTCGTCTGATGTGGCCGTCAGGAATTCACGAGGCCCGTTTTATTATGCAGCGCCAGTCACGGCCCCTCCTCTGCCGCGGACGTTAACCTCTGCGCGCAGTCTAACCTTGGGAGGCTGCGCAGGAAATGAGCCACCCGCTCTATGCACCGCCCCCCCCTCCTTAAATCAGTCCACATAACTGCTCCTTTTTTGTGCTGCTTCTCATAGGCGAGATGCCGTGGGTGTCATAAGAAGGGTATTTGAACTGGATAGTTAAATAAAGAACTCGGACTGGGCTTGGAATGAAGGCCAAAGCAAACTTAATGTGGATTCTTTCCTAGTGGGCTTCAACTCTCAGATATGGCACTTTGTCATACTGCTTTTTTTTCTGAAATATTTTAAGATTAAAGTTTAGGTTTTGGTTATTTAGCAAGTCGGTACAGCAGATTGGTAGTTTAACATTAGTTTAACTTCATTAGCCGTCGACATCAGTACCACTAACCCCTTTTAGGAGCCGAAAAAGTTCAGCGTAGTTTCCTTTTACTTTGGAGTCTCACAAAACCTGTAAAAGTAATTTGCAATTACAAGTGACCTCCCGCGCCCCGCTGCCCTTGGCACCACTAACCAAATACAATGGATGTTAAAAATAAGAGTTCCATCCAGGGAGCGGAGGACTCCACGCTAAGGGACTCTCGCTAACCTTTCTTTTTTGCGCTGTTGAGGCCGATCATTATAACTGTAATTTTCTGCTTTCGCGCACTCAAGCGCCGCGTTCGCCCTTAGTCACTATTTCCATTCTGTTTCTGCTGAAATTAAGGTGGTGTGAGGGCTCTTAAATCCTGGTTTTTTGCCCACTTTTGCCATTAAGGTTTTTGCCTGGAGATGGGAGACCCCGGTGAGCTGTGAGGTGCGTGATGTTGTAGGAGCGGCCCTTAATGGGATGGCTGCTGTTTCATTAGATTGTACCTCATCCATTTTTTAAAAATCGCACAATGAAATATTCAGCAGGGTTTCTCTGTTAAAGTGCCCATTAAAAAGGACTCCATGATTCTCAACGAGACTCCTGTGATCACACATTACACAGCATAACAAAATGTTAATTTCAGGAGCAAAGTATCCCCCTTAAATTTCACTTATTGGGCACACTAGTATGATTCTTTGAATTGCATATTTTTAATCACTGCCTGTAGCATTACCTGCAAGGCTGTATTTAGCTTCAGGCGTACATTTAAACTGCAGGCCTAATTTGGAGTATAGTGCCTTAATGCCATCGCTTCATGCTACTTGAGTCCATAACAAAAGGCCATGGAATGTACAGTTTTGCCGTACCTCTTATTCACCACTTATCTGGTCTGGTACTTTCGGAAGAAAACAGACTCAGTTGAACAGGTGGATGTACAGGCCATTAGCAATCAGCAGAATGCCTCACAAAAGCATTGAAGCAAGAACCAGTTAGACTGTCGGTACCATTAATTGTGTAAAACGCATTCGCTACCTCAGTATGCCGTGGGTTGCCCCCAGCGACGAGTGGGGGCAGAGGAATGGGTCATGGTCAATGACAGTGGGGTGGGAGTAGCTGTTGATGGTCTGAGGTGAGGATGGGGGGGGGCATGAGTTGCAGGGTTGGGTTAAAGGAACGACCCTGTAGGGATTCTGCAAACACACGGCTAGCGATGGGCTAATTCTCTAGATGTGCTGCACACAGTCTACAGAGCAGCATGTTCCCGTTATGATTTCTGGTAAAAAGTAGCTTGACTGCGTTTATCTTTTGTTGGAAATCGATTTATAAGTGTTAATTCTAAAATGACGAAACGACATTCCTTTAATACAGACTCTCCCCAGCTTACAACCTGTGTGACTTTCAGCGACTGTTTTTTTTTTTTAAGCCAAAGAAGTGAAAGCATGAAAAAACGTTGTATGGGTAATCCATTAAACAGCCGGTGCTAAAACATGTCGACCAGTGAGGCCGTTCTTACTAGCTGTGGTAATCATCGTTGTTTAGTCTCTGTGGAAAAATGTGGGATTGGCAGGCCATTTTAATTATGATTTAATAAAAACATCTCAGGCTGTCTAAAGCAGTGCTTCGCAAAGTTCTTACCACACCTACCATGTCAGGAAGTATTACATTCTCCGCCTACCACCTTTATGACATTGTGCTTCATCGACAGGAGAAGTATACTGGATAAGGGCTTCCGTTATTTTCACAGCATGAGGATTATCATTTGACATTTTCTCTTCAAAGTGCTGCTGGTGGCAATTTCGTTGTACTTTTTTCCGAACTTCTGCACCTCCTCTTGAAATCTTGGCTGTGGTTTGCAGTCCCGCTCTGCTTTGGTTTTTGTTGTTAATTTTGAAGTACCTCCATCCACAGGCCATTTGTGGTCCTGGTTACTTTGCTTGTTGGCGCGGTATCGGTTATAGGAATCGGCGCCGAGTATGAGTACATGAGCACTGCATCAGAAGTGGATACCGATACTAGTATCAGTAACCATGCTCTCATAAATGAAACCAGTATATTTTCAGCCTTTTTCTGTCATTTTCTCGCATTTCAGCCGCACCCTTTTTTACCCAACACATCATTGTCATGCAATTGGAGCAAAATTGCATATAGCTTTTTTTGGAAAAAGCAAAAATGCTGAAATGAAGCCATGGACTTACCGTTTCGCTCTTTGAGCTGGTATGTATTTGATGTCGTGGTGCAAACAGGCAGCCAGTGTTGAGTAAACAGTGATAGCTTGAAATAAAGATGAAGACAATATTTTCAGTTAACATTAGGATTCTGCCACTAACAAGCACTAAAATTGCCTGTAGCTTTGTTAAATCTCGTCACATTGGCTTATGAGATTTGTAAATGAATGGCATCATTTTTGATGGTGTTATCCATGGTCACGGATTGCTATAAACATGGCCAAGGAGCATCTATCAGATCTCAAAATACACCTATGGCTGTTTTTAAGACTGCACATTGTTTTTAAAAATTAGCTTGGCCTCTCCCTGCTGCTGGGAAATTTTACTTTACTGATTTCTCAACAAGTAGCGACATTATTCTCCAGTCGTCAAGTATACTTTCAATGACATCTCTGTCTAAGTCAGTTGGGAAATTGTAGGGTCTCCAAATGAACCAGCCCCCTGCAAATCTTACTCTCGTCACACGGACAGATAAGAGATTAATTATTTAAGGGCTCACAAAGAAGACCTCTGTGACAGTCAACTCTCTCGCTCTCTTTGTATGGCTGAACTGTGCCTGAAAAACTGGAACTCTGCACAAAGGATTTGCAAACTCTAAGGCTGTCTTGCTGTTTTGACTGAACTGACATAAACTAAAACTGCACTTATCTGCTCATTATAAATTTGCATCTAAGCCCCTTTCCTAGGAGAGTCCTATAGTCTGCCATTTTCCACAGACGCTGCAGAATTAAACTGAATTTCCCTCAGATCCGCTGTGCAGTCTTGCCTTTACTTAATGCTGTATTATGCTCTATGTACAGTAGATGCAATTTGTGTAGTACCCTTAATTTCCCATTTAGTATCTCAGGCTAGCTAATAGCCTTATTCATTTTTAAGGATTTTAGTATAACTATGCTGCTTAGTTATATCTACAATGAACTTGTGATGATATTTGCCAGTTTATCACGCGGTTTTTCAAAACAAATGCTCTAACAAGCTGCTATCAGATTCTGATTTTATGCGGTCTGCTTTTGATGTCGCTGCTTTTGCGTTGTGGTCTTACGAGCACGTGGAAGCTTCTCCAACACGCACCGCCTCTGTTACACGGGATTCTTTTAATGAATGTTTTGAATTGTAACTGCTAGAGGATGATGCCTGGGGTAAAAATAGACTGGGAATATACACTCGGGTGGTTTTAGAATCCCCAGTTTTATAGGAAGGCCAAAACTGTAACAGAATTATAAAGTTTTTGCTGGCCACTAATTTAATATTTTTGCAGACCTTTGAGCAGTGGCCTGTATGCTTTTTTTTTTTTTTCTTCTTTTTTACTTTTTGATGGCCAGTCTGGCAGAAATGTGCCTTGAGTATTTATAGCTGGTTATGGCTTGTCAAAGTTAATTTACTCCAGTTAACTCAGGGGACTTAGTCAGAAATGCAGTGAAAAACTGAAAGAGACAGATGGCAAAAAGGCCTGTCACAAGACCGGCCCAGATCACGAGCGGCCATCTTCCACCCCGCTATGCTAAATGACCGTGCAGTCACTTTATTTTCGTAAGCTAATTAGTGTTTTGTTATGTGCTTTAAAAACACTGGAGAGGTCTGGGAAAGTTCGCAATATGAGTGTCAAATACCGAAGGTGCCAATCACCGCAGAACTTTCCCCGTCTCTGCTGTCAGATATCCGCGTTTCCTAGTCTGATAGCAGTAGATGTCGTTTGAGGGCTTTTTTTCTCCCTGTTTCGTTTAATTAGCTTAGACTGTTCTTTCGGAGTTGGCGGGGGCTGAGAACGCCCCGTGAACCCGGGCTACACGGCGCGTGCCCGAGTCTCGCCGAAGCTCTTTGCAGATTCACTGTTGCCAGCAAAATGGGGGCCCGACCATGATTCCTTTCCAGGGCTAAAAACAGAGGCGGCCGCATGGGGCCCCTCCCATCTGGCGTGCGAGCCATCCAGAGCTCACCTCCATTTCGCTGCCGAGTCTGTGATCTCTGCGGCCGGTCAGGGAGCCGGGTGTGCCTGAAGAACTCCCCCTGTCATTACTGTGAAGTCGCCCGAAGAGGGTTTCGGGATGTGTGCGCGTGTGTATTGATAAGCTTTCTGTACAGGGAGAAAGAGGGAAGAGCAGAAGCTGGAGGAGACGTTCCATGGGCTACATTCGACTAGGGGAGCTGAAGTAAAAAGGGTCTCCAAATTTCTTGCTTGCCCAGAACCGACTTGGTAATTTGATTTATTTATGCGCCGCCTGAGCATGGCTCCTCAAACGCGGTGGCTTCATGGAATGGCCGCGTTGTTCCTTCATGCTTTTATTGGCTCAGTGTGTCGGGCCCAGGTGTGTAAGATACGCTATCGGAGGAAGGAGAGAGCACAGGAAATCTCCTCCTTCCCAGGCACAGTTAATTTCAGGTGCCTAGTCAATCTCACTGTTAGTTCTTTATTGCTGTTTAGAAGTCTGGGATTTCATTTTTCCCAATTTCTGATAAGTCAGGCTAATATCTCCCGGCGCAGAGTTTCGGCAGAAGCAGCACGAAGAACTCGAAATCCTTAATCCAGCTCTGCTTGCTGCGTGCCCATGAGCACAGACATGGATAATAACGATTAAGGAATGAAACTCAAGCTGTGAATTTGCGGCAACAGTCTGCACTTTGAGCAAACTGTCAGCAGAGTGAATGGGTGAGGGTGAGAAATCTCTGCACGTCAAGCCGTGCCACTCTGATTGCTCTAAAGATGCTTTGATATGGCCTTTTCCCCGATGCGCAGAATTCAACTCACTAATTCACTTGAGAAGCGGGAAAGCAGGAAGATCTATTCAAAAAGGGAACAAAGCACAAGACAGACAGAAGAAACAAAGGGGAGGGGGGGGGGCGATGGCACTGTAAACTGCTGTAATAATCACACACAATTATAATCTCCTGTCAATTCGGTCTCCTATTCAGAGCGGTTGATGTGCCCCATTTGGGCCCGGGGTGAGATCGAATTACTCCGTGGTGCCATTTTGAGCTGGGAATACAGACTTCATAGCTTGTTTATAATCTCGTATGTCCCATAATGCCCAGTGTGTGACTCGAATATTTGTTGTGATGAAAGCAGCAGTGTGGCATTACGGGGGACGATAATGGCAGCACCTGAAAATCACAGCCAGGTGTGCATACCTTCCCTGAAAGGTTGGGTTATCTTGGCTAAAGTGTCTGGTTGGCCCACACTGTCCCGGTGTATCCATGCTCAGAAGCAGATCCCTTCTGGGAGCAAATAGCTGTGTTGACAGACAATTATTCCCTTTACCAGCAGATAATGAATAACTTCACGGCTCCCCGTCACATGAGGCGCTGCGTTTAGTATTCGGAGCCACTGCCTGAGCCCTGTGCCATCCCCATTGTTTCTCCAGATTGATTTGCAAATGAATCATGAGATTTTGAATAGACTTACTTAATTGAAGTTTGTGTAGCAGATTAGGGGCACCCACGTATCGGCCAGCCTTACTTATGAGGTGGTAGTCTGTATTATAGATGACTATCAGTCCTGCTCGCCAGCTTTAACGTAATTAAATAAGTTTGCAACTCGAGGTTTGATGCTAAGCTGCATCTTCAGTGGGATTTGAAATTCTCCGGTGACACCGGCAGTCATGCACGCGGTGGATAGAAGACCTACATCTCTGCCGTCAGAACCTCCTGGTTCGGTCTTCCTTCTTCTTAATTACTTTTCCAGACACTTTTTTCTTTTTTTTCCCGCCTGTCCAGGATTTATTGTTTTTTTTTTTTCTCTTTTCTAATTAACACACCAGAGCGTGGTGCATATACTCCCTCGCTGCGGCGCAGTACACTGGAGGAACCCTGACCTTTTGTGTAGCGGGCGGCGTTGGTGCGGGATCCAGTGCTCCGTCTGCAGTGATGCCGTGTATCTCGGCTGACCAGACGCCGTGGGGAGAGCGCCGGCTTCTGCCGCGGGCCCCAGACCGCTCGAGGCACTGGCCTCCGCTGTATTTACACGCCTCTAATCGGCTGTTAGCCCACATGTTTATCGCGAACGCGCCGCCTCTTCAGAAGTTACGGCTTCCAGTTTTAGAACTCGCTTTTTTTTTTTGACCTTGGGCTCTTTAGTGTTCTCTTCGTCACGAGGTTATTAAACTCCGACGTCTCTCGTGCTAAAAAGGCCAGACCCTTTGGACGCGAGTGATGTCGTTTGTCTGTGTGCCTTTTAGCCTGTATATCGACGTAGCTTTGGAAGAACCAGTGGTTCGGGAATCATCTCAATCGATGTCGCTCAACACCTACAGCGCTTTGTGGTGGGGGGTGGGGGGGGGGAAGGAACTTGTGGACCCAGGTTCATCCACAGTTTAAACCCACATTTGATCCATCTTGGCAGGTTAGCTGAGGCATGGGCTCATTCTGAATAATGAACGTCTCTAAGCTCAGGCGATTCTGAGATTCATTAAAACCCGCAGCTGTGAGGAAAGCATGCGGAGATATTTTCCCAGAATCCCTTGAGGGACAGTCATTCCCCAAACCACTGCTTTTAAGCTGCAGCACCCCAAACTCCTCCCACCCTTGGTTGTGGTCTTGCCCAGCGGACTCTATGTAGCACTGCTGGCCCCTGAGCAGAGCTGGCGTTGCCCCAGCCCCCCCCCCCCCCCCACCCCGGACCGTTGTGCACGTGTCCTGGCCACCAAGCAAACCCCCGCCGCTGCCTCCTTGTGCAGAGACCCAGCCCAGCATTTGGGGGCCTTGAGTCATTGGGATTCTGCTGTTTGGACCAGCAGTGCTGTCACGTTCCCGCCCTGCCCGGCTCTGTCGCCAACAAGCCCATATCCAGCACGTAGCGTTAATGACATTTTCAGGGGTCAGAGTGACGCGTGCCCGGTTTCCGAAACCGGCCCCGACGGCGTGCGTGCGTGGCATTTACCAGTACCATCCCGAAAGCAGGGAAATAACATGTCGTCATGCACCTTACCTTTTCTGCCAGTAGCGGGCGCCGTGACCCCAGCTTGCTGCCATAAGCCGTTCCCGCCTCATTCGGGCCGACACATGCCGCTCATCCTCTCCCCGCGCTCCCGTGATGCCAGAACTGGCCCAGAGTGGCCACAGAGCCGCACAGATGTACTGGAAACAAATGCTTTTTAGCAAACAGGGAAAATAATATGCTTATTTAAAAATCTCTTTGCTTTTTTTTTTTTTGCGCTACTGCTGCACATTAGCGTTTGGCGCCGCACACAGTCATTCCCACCACTGGACACATCATCAAAGCTGCTCGCTGGTGCCAAGAATCAGCTCTGGGCTGCTGTACTGTAAGCCCTGCGCTCAGGTTACCGGGCCTGCATCCCTCCCTCCCTGCGCCGGCTTTGAATTATGTTCCTGTGCTGCTGCCATTAGCGTCATTTTGGTTTTGTTTTGGACAGGTGTAATGAAGAGGTATTTTCTGTGCCGTGCTCGGCAGACGAAAAGGGACTATCACGGCCTATAATGCAGTATCATAAAGTAATAGTCTGCATTTGTCAGGCTCCATGCCAACACTGGGAAATTTATTTGTAGGTTAAATAAAATGACAAATTAAATGTATTTCTCTGCGGGTAGCGGAAAAGAGGGAGCGGTCCGGTGCGGAATTTGCCCTGCTTTCCATCGCATGCAAGTCTATTTTCTATGCTACGCTGTCAGTTTTGTTAGCTGGAGTTTTGTGGGGGGGGGGGGGCGGGGGTGTTTACGATGTTACCGGCATTTTGAGATGTTTACATTATGTAACCTGCAGTATGTGTTTTGTACTTGGGTCTCCCCGGTGCCTCTGTGGTAATTTATGCACAGTGCACTGGGAGGGGTACATCAGCCCCGAGAGCTTCGCCTGATCAGCCTGAGAACGCAGCGCTTCTGGCTCCACTGTGTTCGATGACAGATATACCACCGCGGCACGGAATGGGCCAGTCCGTGTAGTTGTCCGCGGTGTGTGGCCTAGCTGTGCAGAATGTACCATTTCTGGCGCTAGGGGTGACTAGGGATCTTTCTGTAGCAGTGCTGCGGCTCCTGCCAGTTTCCGCAGCTTCAGTGCAAAGCAGTGCAAACACCATGAGTAAGCCACCTGGCTTGGGGTTTTCGTTATTGAATTAGTTTCACTGGATTTTAAGCATTATCCATTTTAGTTGTTTCACATAACAGAATGAATTTTTGTGCTGTGTGTGAGGAACATTTTGATTTAATTTCATCTTGAGGAGAGAAATAATGTCCTTGTCTGTAAGATTTTATTAGCAGCATAGCTAGCAGCCTTTTGTAAAATGATTGTGACCTTTTAGGTGAACCGTCCAAGGTCTTGTGTAGAAAGAGTGATGCAGAGCAGGACACGTGCCATCATTTAGTGACATTTAACTTCAGTTATTGCGTCATCAATTTCTCTGGCATTGCCAGACACCTGAATAGACTGAAGAATAGACTTTATATTTTCAGTGAGACATTGTTTCTCTGTCTTGAGTTTTTACTGCTCTGTTAAACGTTTTTCAATGGGATAGATTTAAAAGTAGCCAGGTATAGCGAGCACTGAGCTGTTTGGGAGATTTTATGCCGCAAGGAAAGAGGCCCATTAACTGCCAGCCAGATAGCATTCTCTTATGAGAACATAAAGATAAGCTTAATTACCCCCAGTCATATTTAAGGTGCGCAAATAGCCCTGTACACTACTGCTGATAAATATAATGGGTTGTGATGTAGGTATTTGGAGTGCAGTGAGTCTAATAAAGAATTCAACTTAATGGCAGTATTATGAAGGTTTCCAAATTAATATTAGTAGAGTTGCTTTTGTGTGTCCTGTAAAGAGTATTTAAAGACTTTATATGCAAAATAGTTGCTCCAGTACTGCTTAATACACACAAATGGAGATGGGGAGCAATACCAAGGTCTTAATGCGCCGATGGACCCCCTTATGCCTTCAGGTCCCCTCAGGAATACTGTCATAAAGGTTCTGAATGGTGTGTAGTGGGCTTTGGGGGATTCCTCATGAAGAAGGGCTCTAGTCCTTTGGAGGGATCAAGTGCGAATCTACTGCTCTCTGTTTAGGTCTTGGTGTCTGACTTCGTCCTGGTTCATAAAACCGCTGTCGAATCTGTTTTGCATTGTATGTGCTGGCATTGTGTTGGAATGTGGGCGCATCGTGAGGGAGCAGTGTTTGCACCATTGGGCACGCTTAGTCCTTAAGATGGCACCAATAATCCTTGGCAGTTATATGACCATGAGGAGCAATCATCAGGCCTAGTGATTCCTGCAGGAAGGCCGCCCATACCAGCAGGCACTGAGAGCTGAAGGCATTCTCTGGCTTTGGCCAAACATAAACCTAGCCAGATGTGGGGGAAACGGCAAACGATGACTCATCAGACTTTTCCCACTACTCAGAGGTGCAGGTTTTATGCTGCTTACCTCAGAGTGTCTGTCTGTCTGTCTGTCTGTCTGTCTGTCTGTCTCTGTCTGTCTGTCTGTCTGTCTGTCTGTGTGTGTGTGTGTGTGTGTGTGTGTGTGTGTGTGTGTGTGTGTGTGTGTGTGTGTGTGTTGGCCCTGGGTACATGCTGGTTCAGAAGGGCAGCCCTGACACACAACCCAGCTTTTTCAAGCTCTCCATGTACAATGTGGCACAGAGCTTCTGATTCGGGTCTGTGGTCATTTTGGAAATCACTCAACATGCTTAGCAACTGTCCTTGATGTATTAAACAGTTTAGCAGTTTTTATGACCAGTGTATCTGGAATTTGAGCAACAATTACTTGGCTTTTTGCCTTGAGTTAGGGTTGCTTTGACTCCTGTTGCTTTAACTTGTATCAAAGTCCGTCTTCGCTGACAAAGACTCATAATCGGCATTCACCCTAAGATGTCTCACTTTCGTTGCTGCGTTTGTAATTGAGGTTTAGTTTCCCAGCAGTTTAACTCCCTTATTTTTCCACCCTGTGTGTTTGTGTGTGTGTAATTAAGTATTGGATATTCGCATACGTTTTCTGTGCACTTTTAGAATGTACAAGTGTTCTTAATTGAATAAATACAATGAAATTGGTCTCATGAAATTATTTGAATAACTCTTATGAAGACTAATTCTGTTCGCAGTGATGCAAATTGCCAGTAGAGTAGTAGAGGCCCAGCAGAAAAGGGGCAGTGGATCCGGATTGCGGCCTGACACAGCTGCAGTGTGCAGCTTAACCGCCGACCATCATGGGTATCCGATAGTGAAATTGCATTACTGACCCTTCAGAGATTTATTTTGGCTGTAGCGACATAGTAAATTTCCCAATTACCAAATGAGAAAAGTAAGAAGTCTGAAATAAGCTGTCCATTGATACGGTACAGTCTGCCGCCCCTGGTGTTTATGGCCATGACCCCTGTATCCCCTACACCCTCTGCTTCCAGAGCACTTCTCCTCCCAGCATGCCACGGGGTGACTTACTCGTAGCCGGCTCCCTCATGCCGGAGACATTTATGAGCCCCCTAGGCCTCGCTGTCCTCTGCTCTACCCCCTACTCTGCCTTGATGAAGTGATGGAAGAAAGTAAGTCAAAAATCGAGGATCTACGTTGACCCCAACAAAAGTGCGGGGAACCTGCATAAAGATGGAAAAGACTAATGAGAATGGAACAGAAATGTCATAGTGGGAATGGTGAGCATGTCCCAACTGGGAGAAAACCACAACTGGGCCGCAATAAATATGCACCGATCTCAATCTCAAACCAGCACTGTGACCTTCATCGGATCGGATCACTTCCTGTATGCTATCAACATTTGTATGCGAAAGTACATTTTTGGCTGACTGGTGACCTTCAGGAAGGCGAGTAGTTTGGGTCGGGGCAGGTAAGGGCCTCAAACTGCCAATAAAGACTAACAGTCAAATAGAAAAGATAAAAAGTACATTTATTTTCATTTCTAAAGGTAGAAACTGAGACTGTGGATTATCGTATGAAAGGATTGGTTTTATAAGTTAAAATTAAGCTGACATTTAAAGAGAGCTGATGCTTATAGAAGAGATCTGAGTTTGCATATTGCTGAACTCAGGTCAGTCCTGGTCCCTGCAAGGGTGAGCGGTGACAGATAATGGTCCCTGCAGTCTCTGACCTGAAAACAGTTAGGGCTTCCCTGTAGCGTCCCCAAGTCATTTTATACTAACAGTATTGGCTCAGCTGCTGAAATGGCAACATGGCATATTTCAGGGGCAGGAAATGATCCCCAGTATGTAAACCATTATAAGATTATAGTATGAAAGGAAGATTTAGCACCAGTTGTACCTGACATCTGCTCTCCTAAGTTTTTCTGAGATCTGTATTTTTCTTTTAATATTTACTTCTTCTGTCGCTGCATGGGGGTTTCTTCCCAGCCAATTAGAAATGGGCACACCCTAAAAGCTTGTATCGATTGGTCCAATATCTGCGTTCTGAAAAATGTTTTTCCATTTGAGGGGCAGAGGGTGGAAGGCAGGTGATTGGTCGCAGTCTTCTGTTTCGGTGTTTAGTCGGGATCAGCACCTTGTCGTTTTCAACAGGCACAAAGCATTTAATTTGAAGCTGTTAAATCACAGGAAGGAAGAACAACAGGTTTTTTTTTTTTTTGGTTAAATATGACAGTATTTGGTGGGGATGGATCTGTTATGAGGCGACACAGAGAGATGTGAATCAATTATCGTTTGGTTCCCAAGGATACGGAGAATTACGCAAATCTACCATTTCCCTGCTGAGTCTTTCACTTCCCTCTATGTCTCCCTCTCCTAGTGTCCCCCTCTCTCTCTCCTTCTCCTCTCAAGACATGATTAAAACTTTTGTGTTGCTGTCTCGTGGAAACCACTGGGAGCACTTGAGAATGCTCTTTGGCACATTGCTGGGGATTAGGCCACAAAGCCTGGGAGTATCCTGGGGTTTGCTGCCTGGTTGGAGTGAACCTGATTGGGCTTAACCTTGGAACTGTTCTCTGGGGTATTTAAATGAAACTGTGGTTATAAGAAGATTTCTGTGGAGTGATGTTTAATTTGTCTTTAAGCGTATGCATAATTTATTCGTTAACAACATCCGTTTTTGTCGATTGCCATCTACTGAGATATGTTTGGACCATGTGGTTGGAATGTTTGTTACACTGACATGAAGTGCTGGGGTGGTGCGATCAGCGATGTGATGCCGCAATTTGCGTCATTAGGTTCCTGCATTTGTTCTTTTATAATTCTGCCGACATGTTTTAATCCAGAGGTACTGTTTCTTTCCCCTGGAAACTAGATTATTAATATTGTCATTCTGTCACTAGCTTTGTATTTGGTGCTCCTGAGGAATAATGGCTTTATTTAAAAAAAAAAAAAAGGTTAGAGTGATGTCAGATTGTTTTATTAAGGTTATTGCATTTTCCAATTCTCGATCAATTTTTTTTCACCCTCTGGTAGGCACGTCAACAGTATAAAATACAAATTTCCTTAAATGCACGAAAAGAAAGCCAGCAGACGTAAAGGTCATGTCAAAGGCTCCGTCTGCCGCTGCTGTCTAGATGAGCTTATTGCTCTTTGTCAGAAGGACCTGGGTGATTAGCTGCGGTTTCCTGCATTGGAGTAGGAGGGCGGCACTCGCGTCATTCTGTATTAGTGTTTCCTGCAGGCCTTGCCTCTCCCCCACCTGCTTCTCCATCAAACTGGCACAGAGTGCCATTGCTTTGGGGAGCAGGGGGGTGTCCAGGCAGATCGTGTCCCTGGGAGGGGGAGAGAGGCGAGCGCTGTGCTGGGCAAGAGGTTGGGCGGGTCAGTTGGGAGTCTTTGCACCTGTAGGGGGAGGAGTGCAGCCAACGGTAAGCTCACTGAATGCCGCCGGCAGGCAGACGTCTGTGTGGGGGTGTACGTGTGTGCAAGAGATAGTAGGGGGCCGGAAGCTATTAATGAGCTTAAGCCTCTCGCTTCCCTCCTCCTCCAGACCCCGGTGACTGCTGTCTCCTTCCCTCTGCTCCTGTAAAACGGCCCCAGAAATGCATGCGATCTACTTGAAGGCTTCAGTTAGTCACTGGCTATAAATTGACAGAAGGCGGCAGCTGCAAGTGCAAGTCGGCTGTTTGCCGTCGTCTGCTGCAGTCAACAGTTCCTCAGGCTAATTTGTCGAATTCAGCAGAGCTACGTTTGCGTGTTCAGTTAAAGTGAAATTCCACAGATAAGATAAACAGAATTAATTTAAGGAAAGGGCTCACAATGATGGTACGGCACTTTTTAATGCATTGGCTTGGAACCATGCCTGTCATTCCGAAGTCCTTTACAAAAGGTTAACTTTTAAAATGGACCCAATGCTTTATAAATCTAGCTTTCTGTGTTCGGCGAAGATGTCAGCAGCGTTTTGTTTAAAGGGCACGCAGGGCCGTGGCCTAAAAAATAATCATCTTGCCAACTGTTGGTTGATGTACAGGCCACAACTGGCTGAGCCGCACTAACACCTTGGCGTGCTTGAGGTCCGCATGCAAACGTTTGCAGCAATAATGCTGAGTGTATGTTGTCTTTGACATTGGTTACTTCACAGCTCAAATTAGGGTTAAATGTTAAACGACGCTAATAAAGTAAAGTGCAGACATGCTTTTAAAGAGCTGCTTTTAGGGCCATTTGTCTAGGTGACTCTAATCCCCAGATCGCCTCTGAAGAGGTGCTGGGTAATCTTATGTGGCTCCAGCAGGTTGGGGACGTAGGGATGTCCCAGGGAAATCTCCGCCCAGGTTTCCTGGACCTTCTGCAGCTGTTGCATCCTGGCGTACCCAACCCCCTGCCACCTCTCCAATGACGTGGCCCCCAGCTCTCCGTCAATTTAACAGGCATCCAACACGGCGAATCAGATGCTTTCTATGCCAGCATGGCTGCCAGCAATGACACGGTCATTGGATTACAACTGTTTGAAATGTGACAGACAGTAGGCGTCGTGCGTTTTGGCGCGTCCAGGTCAGGAGGGAACGAGGCGGGGAAAGAGCGACTTGGGGAGAGGCAGGATAATTCCGCTCTAATCTCTTTAAGAACTTTGATCTGAGAGGTGCTTGATGCCAGTCTGAATGTTCTGCCATTTGTCACGAACTCTTCAGTTTGCTGTCCCATTTGGGTCGTGTTTATGCTGTTCTATCGAAAAAAGCCTTTGGCCATAAAAGTGCCGTTGCGCTGAAATTCTTCAAACCAAAAAAGTATTGGGACAGGAAGTAGGTGACCATGAGGCTGACTGTTAATCGCTAAAAGCTCTGCTTTAGTGGCACCTTTTTATACTGAGCGAAATTGTCCAGATGAAACATCCCGTATGTTTAGGATGTGCAAAGTCTAGCTAAAGCCCCGTTTTATGTCAGGGGCTGTTACACGTTTGTGTGTATTTTTAGTAGTCTAGTTAACCATTTCAAAATTGTTTATTTGAAAATGTATCCGTCTTCTAACTGCGTATCCTGCTCAGAGTCAAGTTTATTTAAAAGGCAACAGTAAAAACGTCATTTTAAGTGATTTTCACCAGGCTTTTAGACGGATCTTAACTCAGTGTTTTTCCCTCCAACAAATAAATCTGTGAAACGTATAAGATCAAGGATATTAGTGGTACATGGTGCTTTGGCCAGCAGCAGGAAAGTGCCAATAAGACAAGCTTGGGGTTACAGATCACCATGTAGGGAAACACTTGTTCATCCTGTATCTGTGAGCAGGGCAGAGGCGACCCACCCCCGGCTCTCTGCGGGAGGCATGAGCAATCTAATAACCGTGATCCCCTAGTCATGGCAGATGCCTCTAGAATTAGATGACAGTAAATTAAACTATGTGAATAAACAGGCAGGTAGTGCATCAGATATCAAGCCAAACGAGGCCGTTTTTGTGAGCGCGGCTGGGGATCGCAGGTGAGACGTCACCGCTAACGGCGGCGGGGGTTAATCCGTCGCCTAAGCCGATCTCCCGGAAGCCAGAGCCTGATTGCTCATTCCCCACAACCTGCCCACCCTCTGCTGACTCCAGGCTCACGGGAGAAGGGGGGGCAGGCTTACGGGGCGGGGGTCCAGGAAGAAAGCTGGGGTTTCCATATGCTGCAGTTCTTGAGCTGAGCCCTGTAAATGAACCGCACATCATTGTGTTTGCGTGGCCGTGCCTGACTGAGGGGCGTGGTCTCTGACTGAGGGGCGTGGTCTTTGATGACCTCATCGCCACTGACCAGTTCGGCCGCAGCTTGTACTGCAAGTCTCGGGCTCTGAATACAGGACCTGCCAGATCCTGAGAGCAAAGCATGATGGGGTGTCAGGAAGGCACTTAATCCTCCTGGGTTTCTTCAAATATGTTTTGCCTGCGTTTCTGTCATTCTGTTTGCTCAGTTATGAGTCCTGTCTGCTGCTTTGACAAATTAATTTAAAATATGTTTTGGCTCAGTGTTAGGTGGGACGCGTGTAATCTGGGCAGCGGGAGGGAGGCAGTGATTGTGATGGTGGTCCCTCTTTTCCACAGAGCCATGATAAAGTTGTCTGCGGACCTTATCTGCTAGTGGAGGCTAATTGCATGACCCAGAGGGTTCCATGCTCAGCGGAATCAGGCTTTGTAGGACACATCCGAGAGTGAGCACACCCCCAAGCCTCGGTGAAGCATTTTCCCTTCCTCAAAGCACTTCGGCACTGGGCGGGGTGGGGGGGGTCCCTTAAGGTGTGGTACTAATTCTGTTTTAAAAACATTTTAGCGTGCACTATAGGTGGCAGCTATTGACAGACAGCTTAGTTATTTTAACTTAAGGTGATTGGGTCGATGGTGTTTACGCTTCAGAAGTCGGCGCCCTCCAAAAGACATTTGGCATCCGATTGGTGGAGGTGCAGTGCCTTTAAGGTGGCCTTCGCTTAAAGCTGCAGGCAGCTGAAGTGACAGGTTAAACGAAGCCATCTGTCCATGTGGCTCACTCTCCGACTCTCCTCCTCACTCCCACACATTCAGGTAGTGCGTACAGGGATAGGTCATGCCATTTTTAAGGGCATGGCTCTGGGACCAGAAGGGTGTGTGTTCTAATAGGATCCCCATAGAGTGCCGGATGTTGTGCCTTTGCGATGCATAGATCGTCCCAGTGAAATATTTATCTGTATAAATAGGCAAGTCTAGAAATAATTTTGCACAGAGTAGCAAAATAATAATGTGTGTGGGTGTTTGTTCTTAAGTCGACCTTCTGCCTAACTCATCTTGAATCCCCGGGGATAGGCGGCATGCCTCAGTTTTGCCTGTGATATGACAGACACACATCATTGTTATCTTTTGAACTGTGACTTATTTATTTTATTTTTATTTTTTGCTCCCTGTCCCCTCTTTCACCACAAAAGGCGGAGCGTAAACGCTGTAAACTGTGGCCAGCTCTTCAGAGAGGGACAGAATTAGATCACAAGCCCTCCAGATGGCTCAAATTTAATTATTTAGTGCACAGAAACGAATTCGGGTCAGCCGCAAATATATAGGATGGGCTGGAATTGCTTATATAGTGGGTGTGTTTTTATTGCAATGTGAAGGTTATAAATCCCAGGCAGTAGCATGTTGTTAAAGGTCATGCAGCCACCTTGGATGGCCTCTGCCGTATGGAGGGACTGCCTCTTAAACAGAATGGCAGTGCTGGCCCTCCTACTATGTATGGGCAACTATACTGCACAAATACCCACAGACACGGACACACCAGAAAAATGTCACCACAAGGTCAAATGACAGGTTCTTATCACATTGTAGGGACATTTGGTTCCCCCAATGTAATATATACATCCCCTCCACACACACACACGCACAAAGTGATCTGTCACAGTGCATCAGTCGTCTCAAAACTCTCCTAGAGTTATCCCTGGATCTGCAGTAATCATGCAGTACACCCCTAACATTAGTTGACTCGACCACTAGCCCACCTTGTTCGGCTAATTGCTACCTCATCAAGTTATTTAACCAGTATGATTAATTAATTGATCTGGCGGTGAAGTTTAAGGAGTAAATGGAATATCTGGGGTGCCATTTAATCTTTCACCCTCTTGTGTTTGACATGCTTTATGGTTTTCTGTATTTACAGCTGAGGCGCAGGGATTGGTTTTAAAACACGCCATAACTCTGACAGGGATTTTTTTACTGGCGGAGAGCCTGGTGACCGGAAGCGGAGCGGGATCCTGTGCAGGGCTCGTGGGGCGTGCCTGCCGTCTCTCTGAAGGTCCTTGTGGGAGCCGTCGCAACGTGATTAATAAAACCCCCAGAGCTTGTCTGAGACTGCAGGCAGTTGAAGTAAAGATCCGACCCAATGTAAACATCAGAGGCCCAGAGAGGCACAGGGCCGGACCCTGTGCAGTCCCTTCCCCGTAACCGTGTCCCTGCCAGTGGCAGAGGGGCGCACAGGCACCTGCATTTCCTCAGTCTGGGACAGGTGAGCCTGTCAGGTTTCACATTTCTGGCCAGGTGTCAGACACCCCAGCAGAAATAAGCACACACACGCTTTAATCCAGATTTGTTACTATATTTATTGTAAAATTCTGGGGATCATTTTTCTTCTCGTTAAAGGATTTCCCTAATTATCTTGTCACCTACTGTTAGAGAGCACACCATCAGAATACTAACGGCAAAAACTTTGCTTCAGAAGTTTCCGGAAGGAAGCTTACGAAAGAGGGAATAGAAATAACAAATCTGTGAACACAAAAGACAAACACAACAGATTCGTAATTTAAATAAAATTACACACTGGGAAACAGCTGGTGTCACAGTAACATTTTGCTGTATAAATACCTTTAATATGAAATGGCTGTGGGCTTTCTCTGATTGGCTGGCTTATTCATCATAAAACATCTTGGTATGGTTTACTACTTTTTGTCCATCCAGCATGTCATAGCTTTGTCATGTCCACCCCAGATCCAGCAATTCATTTCTGCTCTCTGCAGAGGTCACTGTTTTTGCTCATATGTCCTGTAGTGTACATGCCTCTCTAAGTCCTTTTGTTCCTTCAAAAGGACAGTTCAGGCTTTAAGATAATCACATGTGGATGTGCTTTTTTTTACCGTCAAAATAGAAATCTAATTTTTTTTTTGTCCCCCTGGATATCAGTAAGGTTTTTGGGTCAGTTGTTCTTAAAAGATATGGATAATATAACACTGTAATTATTGCAATATTCTTGTTATAATCTACAATAGCATTGCATCATACGTAATGTGCATTTATACATTTTGAAGTTAATTTTCCTAGATAATCTGCACAAGTGCAGTCACACATACTGTATGTAGTAAGACCCACTTTTATCTTCAGAAGCACTTCAGAGGTAGATGGTTGCTTGCTCACATAAGCTATTATACACACCACTGTTGTACGGAGCTGTTATTTTTGCACCTGTGGCCTTCCTGTTAGCTTTAACGAGCCTGGCCATTCTCCCCTGGCCGCTCTCATTAATTTGTTTTAGGCCACAGAGCCGCCCCCGACTCACTGTTTTTTGTCCATCGCACCATTCTCCATGAACTTCAGACACTGTAGTGTGTGAAAATGCCCAGAGGGCGGCTGTTTCTGAGATGCTGAAATACCGGAGTTACACGGCGGGATTCTGTGGATGGCAGGTAGCTGAAGAAGCCAGGGCCTGTATTCCTGAGACCGTGTACCAAGCGGTTCTCTTCCACTTCTTTGCTGTGCTTTTTATTTTCCATCTAAGGAGAGCACTGACCACTCCTCTCAGCTCACCCTCTGCCATGGTATCACGGTTTTTATACGTTATACATAAAAGTATGTTAACGCCGATGGTGCATTGCGTCCAGAATCCTCTGTGGTCACTTAATGTTCTCTGGAGTCTAAATTCACTCACTTGAATAATATTGTTTTCCTTTCTAAACCAGGCATCCCTTTAAGTTGGATAATGCTCTTAATATACCATCTGTTAATCAAAATGCTTTTTAATGCATTGGTTTGTTAGAGTGACTGGGGAACAAAAATTAGCATGAGGAAACAGAGATCCTATTTCACAGTGCAACACTGTTTGTTATAGCTAGCCAAATACGGCTTTGCATTCTTGCGTTGTATCATAAAGTTTTAATACGCCTGTGTGCCAAGATGGATCTCCCCTTTCACTGGTCTTAAAGCAGAGCGAGTGGACCTGAGGGACGAAGAGACCCTTGTGTCTGTTGATCCCATTATTTCATAGGCTTTTTATGGGGAGGGAAAACATGACAGATGCTTGTCAACCGTTGAGCCAAAACGCTAAACCTGTGTTAGCAGAGTGGAGTCCTTCACCCGATGGCGTCCGATCCCTCGAAGTGCTCGCTGGCGTCTCAGCCGTTCACATGGAAGTGTGGGATCTTAAAGTGAGGATGTTCAAGATCAACATGCCATTTCCTGGCTGCTCTCTTCTAGTGTGGGCTTGTGTCTGACTCGGGGCCCCTCGGTTAATTGGCTGCAGACGGACCTGAAGGGCAGTTGGGAGCTCGCCGATGGTCCCTTGGCTTCTCCCGGTACGGGAGCTGCAGGGGATGTTTGTTCTCCTGTGATCAGCTGGGCTTGGCTGCACCCTGTGCTGCTCTCTGGCGGCTGTGTTCTTTGGAAGGAAGTTCCTTAACTTTCTACATCTGTTATATGACTGGCGAGAGATCAAGGCCATCTCCAGATATACAATACAGGTCCATCTTTTTGGTCATGTGTTTGCCATCCCTCAGCTGATTACTTCAGCAGACCACTGGTGCAGGATCTCCATGACGATACCGACATGTATTTTAGAAGCATCTATATTGTGCATGACAGTATATTTTATGTTGTTTTTAACTGGCTGCCTAATCCTTTTGTCTCCTGATATGAGGCCATGTTTACATCACAGACCTGTGACATCACTGCTGTGAGGCTTTGGCTTGCACCATATGGCTTGTTCATGATGATTATCTTTGTTTTCTGGTGTGAGATCATGGGAAGTGTGGAGGATGATTGAGGACTGGAGAGAGGAGCTGTAGAAGCACACAATGGCCATGCAGTCAGCCGGGCTCTGATGGTCTGTAAGCACTCCTCAGCTGACACCCTAGGCAAGAGGCGCTTTTCCACTGCCGCCAAGAACCAAACCAAGCCGTACTGCGAACTGGCCATTTTCCATTGTAAATTATGCGAGCCGTGCCCAAGCCGTAACTGTGCTGACATGGCCCCGCCTACTATCAGGGCTGGAAGCTTGACTACACCGAGCTGGTTGCATCACCACCAACTAATTGGTCAAAATGCACAGAAATAAGAAAGAACTGGTGATGCATGGGTTATCTGAAGGAAAACTACATATGCTATATATTTATTCATACTTCGTAGTGTCACACCTTGCGATGTATTGACTCATTCCCAGTAACTTCAGACCTCCTCCTTAAAATAAAAAAGTACTATAGAACAGCTGAATGGAATGGATTCGTAATGCAAATTTTAGCAACCTAATGCTAATTCCGCTAGCATTTGATGCTAACGTAACACGACTTTTCTCACAGATGTGCTACTGGAAATTAGGGCTCAGCAAATCATGACATACACCATGTGAACGGTAAACAAGCGTCTCTTCCGTTTTACGTCACTGTCACTCCCCAAATCCAGCCAAGCCTTCTGCAGTGGAAAATCAAAGCGAGCTGGAAACGTGCTGTCACTCGTCTCTCTTCATGGTACGGCTCGGGTACGACCTGGTTCCTATACACCAGCGTAAAAGCCCCAAGGGTATCAGTCACCGGGTATATGCTGTCACACACTAAGGTTAATTTAGAGGAACCAATCCATCTAAACTACATGTCTTTCGCATTCCCCGAGGGGGAACACTGACATTGGGAGAACATGCAAATTTCACACATACTGGGCCAGACAGGAATCACACCCACAGGCCTGCAGATGAGGTCACAGCTCTGCCTGCGGAGCCACCATGTCACTCGTAGTAAATGAACCATGATGTGGGATATAAACTTTAGCCTGTTGCCATGCTAACAAGTACTAATTTACACACCGTCTACAGGTACCTGGTAGACCCTGAAAGACATGGGTCCTGTGATGCATATTTTGAGCTTGGGCCAAACTTTCCTTTTGCTGTTTTTCACGTTGCACTTTCCTCCCAGGGAGAGCCTTTCAGGCAGGGGTGAGACTTTTGCACCCTGCTCTCCCTTGTAGTTGAGTTTGTGCTGGTTTGAAAGCCTTGCCACAGGTTTCGCAATCTGAACTTGCTTGCCTGTTTGCCTTCAGGCTACCCCGGGATGAAAGTTATAGTGTAGAGCAGAATGATGGTAAAATACTGTTTTCCTCTGTATGATTTAAACACTGACACACCGATGTACAATAATATATATTTTTCCACGATCATCTGCAGATTGGTCACGAAGAGAGAAAGTTTTAAAAAGGATGGATAAAACAAGGACCCAAAACATTAGCAGAGGATAGATCTTAATTAGGCAGATTTATGGTGTGATTCTCAGCTGATTTAGGGCATCTTCACTCCCCCCCCATGGAGGGACAAAGCATCATTAGTGTGGTTAGATGGTTTACACAGCACCCCTGGACTTTTTAGATGCATCACTGTGTGCTTGTCACTGCTTATCACTGATGTGAATGCCTGAGGGCCGGATCGAATTCTTCATCATGAAGCGTCGTTCCCTGATATCCTAAGTGACTAATCACACTGAAGAACCTTTGTGTTCAGAACAGGCAGAAGGGGAGTGTCCATTGTATTCCAGAATGCAGTAAGATTTCTGATGATGTCTAGTGTAATTGTCAGAAAGCTTGAAAAATACTCTAAACCAGGTTGGGTTTATGTTGCTTTAGCTCAGGGAGCTGGATCAGTGTGTGTACAGTTTGGTCGTGAAGTCTCTTCAAATTTTATAGCATAGCATCCTAATAAATATCAATAAATAGTTGAAAAGTGAACAGTAAACAGAAAGCCTTGGATTTCTCATTTCCTGAATGTTTTAGCACCATTTTCTTTGCAGACATTGGGTATGTGCATCCTGAGTGTATGAAATGCGCTATATAAATAAAACTTGAAAATTAATAATAAAAATGACTATTATTATGTGGGAAGCGGTCTGGGTGGTGGCTGTCGCTGGTGCTGATGGTTACTGGTTTGGAGTGCTGCCAGAATATTCACAGATGGTCATAGATTGTCATGCGTACGGTGGCAGTGAAAATATAAACCTCATGTTGCCGTTCTCTAAATGATTTCCTTTCCTTTCTATCATGGTTAAGTAAAGATGTGCAGTTTGTTTGTCTTTTGTGTGGAATGAAGTTCTTCAGAGGTTTTAGGGGAAAAAAATAGTTTGGGCATTTAACTTCACTAAAATGCATTTAATTAGCCAATTTGAGCTGTGGGTGAATTTGTTCTTTGTAATACAAAATTAGGAGTCGAAGACTGGGTCATGTCAGTAATCAATTATGGTAATGGTTGGGGAATCTTAGCATGAGGCTGCATTTGGGCCGGGGTCTGGGAGGCGGGTCTGGGGGGCGGGGCTGGGGTCTGGGAGGCGGGGCTGGGGTCTGGGAGGCGGGGCCTGGGTGAGTCGCCATACATGCAACCGCTGGCCAGCCCTCCTTGAGCAGCGCCGCTCTGGAGACAGAACAAAGCGGGGCGTGGGCTCTGAAAATGGCCGTCTCTGTTTGCCGGTCCGTCATGCTTTTAGGCTGATCCCGCAGAAACAGGATAAGAAGCCTAATTGAATTATTGGCTCCTTTTGTTCTGTCCGTGGATATGAGGCCACAGTTTCTCCTCCCCCTAAGAGGATCATCTCGTGGTTCATGGATTTCGACCCCGTTGTCCAGACCCTGGGCTCTCGGGTTCAATGTAAAATAGATTCTCTTCAATTAAGAAAAAAAGTCTAAAGCAGCCTTTTTTGTTCTTAAGTCTGATGATTTTTCAAATATTACTGTAGCATTTTTGAATTTATAGATATACCTCAAAAGTAGAACAGTGGTATTTGATGTATTTTGAAAGTTAATGACAAGGTTTAAAAGTTTAAAAAATAATTGTTGCTGTCCAATGAAATGCGTTTCCAAAAATTTTCTGAGAAACTCATTTACAAAATAAACTAAAAATGTAATAACACATTTATCACCACAGATAGAAAACTACCATTACATAGCTGTCACTGAACGGTTTAATGTTTTAAAAGGACTTGCATGTATTGCTGTCAGTGATGCAAATATGCCAGTGTCAGCAAGATACAAACTAATCTTGTTTTAGATTCACAGTTAACAATGATGTGGATTAGCGAGCTATCTGGCTATCAACTTTGTTGTTAAAATTACCGATATATTGTAATGAATACCATTGTTAACTAATACAAATGAAAGTGCTAGTTAAGAAGATGACTTCATAAAACATTTTTTCATTGGTCAGTCTGATGTCAAGCACTACCAGTAGATAGAGGGGTACGGGTCTATTTTATCTGTAGTATAAAGTCACAATTGTCAAAAAGTGCCCTTATGTGGTTTTCATCGGATGGCGGTGATATCTTGCAGCTACTCCTCTGAGTTCCACTGAGCCTGCTTTATCTCAGGGTATCTATGGCAGAAGTGTTGGCCAATCAAGAACCAACACAGAGAGCAGAGAAGATGATGTAAAACAATTAGGGTGACGGCAGTGAGTATGTCTGCAGCTCGTTTGGTTACCTGCTTTATTTTCTAATCCAAGCACTCACTTATGCATACATGTATCTGTTATGACACAGGATCCACATAGAATTATTTCAGCCCTTTTAGCTGTTTAATAATACTTTTTTCTACATTTGCTTCCTGTAATAAATATTTAGAATTGAGTAAAACAAAAGGAGGATTTATGTTTTTGAGAGTGCTGGCTCTTTTCCAGTTTAGGATGCCATTGAGTGCTTCTCTGTACACTATAAACATTAACTATTCAATAGATTGATTGAAACTATACCTTAACGAGCTCTCAGATTTATTTCGGTGGCATTTAGGCCAAGTAGGGAAAAAAAGCTTTTTTTTTCTGTGTGAATATGCCATCCACTTGAGGTATTTTTCCAGACTGACATTTTTTTTCCTGCCCTTCAAAGATGGGGAATGACAGATTGTTGATTAAATGATCAATCTATTGAGCTGACCTTGTAATGCTGGGGAAGAATTACTGTCATTGAGACTTTACAGCAGATGTCCCTCTGCTTTGTGTGTGGTGCTCATCTGCTGGACAGAATGACGCTCTTACCTCTGGGCTGTTCCCCGTCCCCTAGGAGACGGCTAGTGTTCTCCACTCTCATCCCCAGCAGACGGTCTTCATCTTTTAGTCATTGTTTATTGGTCAAGAGTTCTTCAAATTTCTTGTGTTTATGGCGTAATTCGTTGTCGCTGATTAATTTTAACAGTAAGTCGGCTGTGCTCCTCCTTCCCCTCGCCGCCCGGCCTCTCTGTCTCGCTCTCATTCCGCCTCCATTTTTCCCTTTTTCTTCCACTCGATGATGGATGGGCCGCCTCGCCCTCCAGACAGATAATCCATCCTGCTGCGACTGGCAGTAATGTCAACAGCGCCGGACTCACCCTTAATTTACAGCACCTTCTCCCCCACCCCCCCACCTCTTTATTAATTCATATATTTGTTCGCTTTTCAGAGTTTAATTTGTTTACTTGTTTGTGTTTGTTTGTGTCCGCTGTCACTTTGTCAGAGCTTAGCTGGGCGAGTGAAGCTTGCGCTTGCTCCCAGGTTCCCGCTCCCGCACATATAGCTGTCTGACATCTTGCGGGAGGGACGTCCTCACTGTGCATTCGCGTTTCTGTCATTTGTGTACATAAATAGTTGTTCTGCACGTGCAGAGCTCTGGAAAAAATGTTGCACAAAAAGCACAAAAGCACCTAGTAAAATTGGTTTGGTTGAGTTTTATGCATGTTAAATGCCATTTTTTTCTAATTATACATGACTATGCTAGAATTTGCTAAATTAAACTTCACACTGTTTATTATTACCATCATAAATGTGTGTGGAAATGAATTCATTTGAGAAACATTGTTTTTCCCCTGAGTTACTGGATATCTTTGTTGCTGAAATTTGTATGCAAACTTATTTGAATTAAGCACATTATATCAGCAGTCTTCAATTTAAACATCCATATGTACAGGTAGAGAGTTGTAGAATGTGGTGTGCATTAAATGTGATTACAAAAACACGGTGATTACACCAATGGATAATTACTTAAACAGGACAAATGAATCGCTTTTTTTATGGTATTTTGAAAAAAAAATCTTATGTAGCAGGCGCATGTCAATCTTAAAATAGTTCGTAATGGCAGTCCTCCCGTAAGAAGCGGCGCTGTTTCCAAAGTCTTGCTTGACCAAATAAGCAAGAGCCGATTCGGAGGCTCGTCCAAACATATGTTCATAATGTACAGCCAAGAGTGATCGCTCTGTTTCTCTTTTTTTCTGCTGGTTCTTTTAAGCCTGAAATGTGTGTGAGCCATTACTGTCAAAACGCAGTGCCTCAGGTGCTCTGCCTGAGTATATGTATTCCAAACAAATGCAGAGCTGATTAATGGTTATTTTACAATTTTTAAAAAAATCTCCCAATATATGTTTGACAATCCAGAAAATACATCACAGCATACCTTATAATGTGAGCCTGAAGTGTTAGTCCAATGATTGACCTCAATGCTATACATTTATTTTGATTAGCTACTTGACAGACATGTTTTTTGTTTGTTTGTTTGCTCATGAGATGAATAAAATTGACTGAAGTTCAGATTAGTATTTTCATATTTCATTAATGTGGATCCTAATTTGGTCAAACAAACGTAAACGCGCATATGATATACAAATCGAGCAGATTAGCGCAGCTTCTGATGAGAGAATCCGATGGCTAGGCCAAGACCGGTCAGAGAACAGGACGGGCCTCCGCCCCCGCCCCACCCCGCCCCAGTTCGTGTCCTTTCACAGTGTATAATTCTGTACCTCCCATCAACAGGAAGGATCAAAAATTGGGTTACAATCAAAACATCAACACCGCGGCTTCCCCGGGTCTGTCGCTGCGACCAGCAGGTAATTAATAGACCGGTCGGATCCCTGTGCCGCTTTGGCATCAGCTGAGTCGTGGGGCGGAAGTGGAGGTAATATTTATCTTAATTCCAATTACCTTCATCTCAGCCGTTTGATGCTGTCAGGAGGTCAGTTCTCAGCAGGTCCAAAGCAGCGCTCTGCATTTCAAACGGTTTGATTCACCAGGACACTCCCTGTCAGGAAAGAAAAGATTTTCTCTCCACGCCACGCCCTCCCCCCACCCCCCCATTAATTGAGCGCCGACTTCAGAGAGAGTGATTAGTGCTTCGCAGAATCAAGGCATCTTGAAAGCAAACTAGGCTGAGGTGGTCGTTAGGGTATAGCGGGCGTACGGTGCGGCAAGGGGTTTGTCACCGAGCCTTTTCTAGAACGTGCCGTCTGCTGAAACGCTCCCGTAATGTATTTTGGCAGCGTCGCCTCCCAGTTCATAAAGAAAGCGTCTCCAATGTATATCTTTACATGGCCTTGTTTACATACTTTTCTGAAATGAAGCCGGGACCGTAAACGTGTAACCTCCGCATGCAGCTTGGCTGTTTATGGCCGCCTCAGCAGCTGCTGGGTTCTGTCAAGCTCGTCATGTGAGCCGGTGCGCTCTTCCCCCGAGTGTGCGGCTTGTTAAATCTAAAATGGCTTTGCGCTCTAATTAAATGGATATTTCATCTCATTCCTTGCCAGAATGTTCTGTCTGAAAGTTGCAGAATAGCAAAGCAAGATCTGTTTGTATAAATAGTTTTAGAAAATAGGTTTAGAGTCGGTTTAAACAAGACTGCGTACAACAGTGTGCTAACATTTGCGGTGATTATGATGTGACCCCCCATGAACTATGCAAAAAAAATAATTTTCACCGAATTTCAATATCCATGCTAATCTTTTGTGTTACGGTTTTACCCTGAACAACCCCAAAAACATGTATGGATTTTTACATTTCACGACCACCCTGAAAACGAGGGTTTGTGAGGTTGGAGTGTATCCTGCCGTCGATGCATGATGGCAGCCATTTTGTGTTCTTGTCACAAGGTGAAGAGATCGCAAGCAGGGTGTGATCTGATCTCGTTCCCTCAGCCGGCCTTAGTACTGAATGTGTCCGCAGTGTGTCTTGCGTTCTTCAGGTGTTTTTGGGAATATTTATGGAATCAGACATCAGTTATATTGTATGCTCTGTGCACTAGCCATGGCTGATTATTATTATTATTATTATTATTATTATTATTATTATTATTATTAAATTCATGACTTTGAATGATGCATACACCCCCGAGAAAAGGTGGTGATTCTGATTATTCTAAGAGAGAAAGATCTGTGGTGAGTTTAAACCAGTTTTGCATGAGATACTGATATTGGTCCAAAACTGGTGTCAACAAATCTGGAACTCATTCAGCGGAATGAGAACAAGTGCAGTGACACAGCTGAGGTGGTATTTAAGGTTGAATATATTTTAAGGGCATTACTTAACACTGACCTTAACCTATATCTAAGATGTTGTCCTTTTTGTTGCTAAAGTGCTGCAGCTTAAATAAAAAAATTTGCCACCTCTTTACCTCCAACCCCAGTTTTCTCTGAAGGTCTTCAGTTTTCCAGTCACAGATTAACCAACCCTGAAGGATTTTAAGAACACGTGCACTGAAAGAGTCGAGAAATGATGAAACATGCGGCTGCGTTTAACGGCAGCAGCGGCCTCATTTATCAGGGCGTTGGGGCCCCTCTGCGAGCATCACTCACTGTTTACCGCCTGACAGAAGAAGCTCTCCGATTCTGCTGGACCGTGTGTTCACTCTGTTTTGGGTCTCTTGGGACTGAAAAATTGTGGCCCGTATCCCTGCCCAAAATGAAACTCTGTTGTCGTGCTCCACAATGGGAGCCCAGCGCGTAGCGTTGCGGCCGTCGCCCAGTGCGGCCTCGTGCTGCCCTTCCTCTCGGGGCCAGCAGCCCCTGCCTTGGCCGGCATCTTGTGACACCCAATATGGCAGCCTTCGACTAATTGATGCCACCTTGTCAACACTAATTACTGGGACCGCGGCAACGAGGAGGCAGCTAATTAACAGACTAACGATGTTTGTCACTTCAGACCGACCCAGATATTTAGGGAAAAGCCAGACTTGTCACCCTCACATCTGCTGTTTTTTCCCTTCGTGTTTTAACATTCGTCTTGCCCTTTCTTTTCATTTTTCTCTCTCTGGCTTTGGTTGGATGTATTGCCTCTTCCTTGTCACATTTACATCAGAATTGATTGGGACAGTAGTGCAACCTGCAATGTCTCACTGCAGAGTAAAAACAGAGGAGAGGTGCTCCTCGGCTCTGACTGTAGTTGTCAGTTTCACACATTGTATGGAATCGCATCAAAGGCTGTTTTCATTTGACTTTTTTAGAAATTCTTTTCCCAAGCATGCTCAGTGCTCTAGTTACCACGCGGTGTAAGGAAACGCGTGAGAGACTAAATGATGAATGTGTGTTTGTGTGTGTGTGTGTTATATTTCTGTGCATATCACATTTAATCTTAATTTTTTAATTTCAGATCCGAGTGGATGGCATTCCTCCTCCATCCCAGAATGCTCTGCTGTACGAGACAGTCTCGGTGGTGGAGGGAAGTCCCATACTGCGGGATATGGTCTTCAGTCCAGACTATCAGTACATCTACCTTCTGAGTGAAAAGCAGGTGAGTGATTTACAGCATAAACGGGTGTCGGATTTCTGCTGCAGAGCCCAAGAGTAGAATAGTTTTAAATTTTGCTTTTTCTAAATCACTAGCCTGCCATGAGGTATTGATGATAGGGTCATTTTATTTTGGTGTGTATGTCCGGTTATGGGTTAATCTTTCATTGGGGTTGAACCCGGAACCTGATTGGCTAAGGAGACAATGGGTTGGATGGAGGCGATTGGATGAGTGCTATCCCCCTTTGTCTTTAATGTTGTCTAATAAGTAGTAGAATTTATTGCCGTTTAGAATATTGTAATGAGTCTACCTGAAATTTGCTTATGAATTAAATTAACCTTGAATTACTGAACCTAAGACCTAAAGCGCCGGTTCGATAATCTTTTTCTCTTTTTTGCATTGCAGTATTCATTTGCTATGCTGCTGTAAGTTTCATTTTTAATTAAGCCTTGCAGTGCATCCTCATGTGGGCACATTGGCGTATTGAAGTATTGGTAGTAGTTCTTTTAAGCAGTGAATGAATCCTGGAAATCAATGATCCTGGCAGCTAATATACAAATGAGCGAATTGTTTATAAAGCCTCTGAGTGGAAATTGTAAAGGCCGACAGTGAGGCGGCCTGTGCCTGTTAGCAGACCGTCTATGAGCATGAAAGCGTTTGTTCTGCGCCGCGCGTTTTGTCAGCGGGGACTGAATGAGCTTCGGTGCCGTCAAGTGTTCTTGTTTTAAAGCCCGAGCGGAACTTCAGTCGCTTGCTTTTAACGCGCGTAGGACGGGGAACGCCGAAACCTACGGCGACGTCTTTGAATCTTTGAATCCTCCCCAGCTGGTTCCCCCGTCGGAAAGCTGGCGGAAACGTCTCCATCGAGACTGCTGGGGAATAAAGCCGTGGGGGGGGGCAGAGAAGCCATGCAGCTGCAGCAGAGGAGCTGGTGTTCAGGTGCACTGAAGAATGACTACTGAGAGACTCATAATGCACCTTTAGTGAGCCCCCCCCCCCCCAGCATAGGCGGGTGATTAATGGAGAGAATGAACTACTCACATGCGCTTTTTCTGATATGCTGACATGTATGATATGTTTTTCAAAATATGTTATTGATTGATTTTACACAAATCACAATGTATAATGCCACTGTGAATTTTAAGCAGATTACTCTTTTATATCCATATATATGTGTGTGTGTATATATATATATGTGTGTGTGTGTGTGTGTGTGTGTGTGTGTGTGTGTATGTATATATATATATATGTGTGTGTGTGTGTGTGTGTGTGTGTGTGTGTGTGTGTGTGTGTGTGTGTACTAGTCGACAAAACGGCGAGATAGACTTAAGTCGGCAAAGTGTCGACTTAGGTGTATCTCGTCAATTCTCTGTTGTCACTTTTAAGCTGGTCCCGCGAGTGTCGACTTAGACCAGTTTTACTGTATATGTATATATGTATGTGTGTGTGTGTGTGTGTGTGTGTGTGGTGTGTGTGTATGAAATAGTGACATACTGTGCATTAAAAGTAGGGTAAATGAAAATGCACAAACATACTCTCTCCTCATAACATATCGAGAGAGAAACTGCATAGGAAAACTAATAACAAATAAATAATGGGGAGATACCCCCCGCCCATATATATATATAAAATATAGATGTACTTTAAATCTCGTTCCTCAGAATTACGAGCGTCGTTGGATTAGAAGAGAACTCTTTGGGCACCTGCATGTATATCGTGCATATATATATATATTCTGAGGAACGAGATTTAAAGTACATCTATATATATATATATATATATATATATATATATATATATGTACATCTATATATATATGCACATCTATATATATATGTACATCTATATATATATGTACATCTATATACATATATATACACACACACACACACACACACACATACACACATGCAGGTGCCCAAAGAGTTCTCTTCTAATCCAACGACGCTTGTAATTCTGAGGAATGAGATTTAAAGGGTAGCCATTTATGATGTATGGTTTTTATTTAAGATACTTTGCATTCAGACCAGACATCTGTCGTTAGTGTGGAAAGTTCTGTCCTAGCATGTTACACTGGTATGGAGTTCACATTTATTTATTTGGCGCTTTTATACAAAGTGACGTATATATGGTGATCTGAGCTCATCGTCAGCCAGAATCCCTGCAGCATTTTGGGTTAAGGACCTTGCTGAAGGACCCGCCCCTGGCACGGGTACTATGCTAGTCCCAGGATTTGAACCCACGACCTTGCAGACATGGGCAGCTACGCGCTGCAGCACACGGCTGAGAAAATGCAAGACTGGCAAGTGCCAGGATGGGCATGTTGCAATATGGATGAATTTCAATTCCTACACTTAAATATGCATACTCATTTTTTCACACTGTCAGTAATCCAAGGGGATCTCTCTTGAGAAGAATTGCAAATATGATGAAAAGTGCGCTGTTTTGAGCAAAACAATGAACCGCCACACCGGAGGAACTCCTCAGTAGGAGTGTGGAGATAAAGGACAGAGCACCCACTTCTGATTTAACTCTGGAACGTGTCGGTATGCCTGTTCAGAAGGCAAAGACCTGCATCAGCTATCCTCAGACTCCACAGCGTGTTTCAAAGCTTATGAAAAACGAGGTGTGTTCCGAAATGAGTGAAGTTGGATCAAAGGTATAAAAGACAATGAAGGAAAATGTGGAGCTGGAGAGTGAGGTGCACCTCAGCGTTTTACTGCGGGGAGATGAATCCCCAGGGAGGAGATACCAGCAGTCATAGCAGCAGAAGAAGCAACTCCTGTCCAGCTCCTGCGTTTTTCTTTAATGATCGACGCACTTGGGCATTCAGGACTGGAAGCCACGCCCACATTCCAGATATCGACGTTCCCTTTAAATGATTAAAAGGGGAGTGCTGTGTGTTTAAGGGAGCATCTCACCCTTGTGAATTGATTGTTCTGACAGGGAACATTAAAAGGCCTGTTGTCTAGAGATCATCAGTGAAATCTGAGTGCTCGCCAGATAGACGCTACCCAAATAGGCAAAGGCGTGAGTTTCTGCAGTGACCACGTGGTTTTTTTTTTTTCCTGAAACCGGCAACATTCCTGCCTGTGTCGTCCCTCAGAGCTCAGCCATAGTTTCTTGGGTTCTGGGTGTATGAAGACACAAAATTACTAGGCATAACTGATTTATGTCCTGCTAGGTTGAGAGGCTAAGGTACTGCATTAGGGGCAGGTGTAGATAGGTAAGACATTTACACATAACTTCTTTGTTTTTGGGATCAAAGAACTGCAAGTAAGGGCTCAATGCATCAAATACTCATTGATCTCTTGCTTAGTATAATTTTGTTTACTGCTTGAGGTTGTCATATGTGTTACACATGACTGTTAGCCTGTCACAGATTTAAAAATTCCCCCATAGCTGTAACCACATAGTGTGTACTTTTTCTCCTTCGTACAGTATTGTGTGATTTTTGCTTGGGATATTGGGTTGATTTCCACGTTTATAACTGCGTCTGTGGTCCTTGTGCCATGACTAGCCTGTGCCTGCCGTGTTGTGCCTTTTCCTCTGACTTATTTGTGTGGGTATTGGACACGAGGCTCATTGACAGCAAGTAGCATCTGGGGAGATGGTGGTTTGAGGGAGTGGATCTCGAACATGCAGAGCCTCGCAGAATAAATTAACACGGCAGTCGGGGCACAGCACCTCACCCGCCCACCAGCCATCTCTGTGGCTCAGGGTTAGAGATGTGCCGGGGGTGTCCGCCGAGCCCCCCATCATACTTCTAGGAGCGAGGCAGAACCTGCAAGGTGGGGCCCCGTCCCCTGGCCCGGACTGGCAGAAATGGCATGGTTCCATGGTGTCTACATTCAAAGTTTGAATCCTGATGTATGATAAAAATATTCTCCTGCTTGTTGAGAGTCGCTGTGTGGCCACATATGTGTTCTTTTGTAAGTACAGAATGACGCAGCATGATTTTTTGCATTGGGCCTCTTAGAGACTTGGCTTAAAGGGTCTAGGTTCGGGATCTGGCTAATTATGTCAGGGTGTAACAAGTACACTTGAAGGCTGATCGTGTCAGTAGAACATTTGTAGAGTAATACGGATGGTGCCCTGAGGACGAAAGGTTCAGTGCAGAGCTTGCTTTGTGGCCTCATGCCACCTGGGCTGCGTGTCTGATCCCTGCCCTCTGTTCCCTGCAGCTCCGCACCTGTTGTCCCTGCGTCGCACGTGTGGTTAGCTGTATTGGAGTCTGTAAATTGTCCTTCTTTTGACTGTATAAATGCCCCACAATGGACTGACATACTGTCCAAGGTTTCCTGTAAATCTCTGCCCAGTGCATCCTGGGATAGGCTCACCACAGCGCTGCCTGGGATAAGCAGCTGGATGGATTCATCTCAAGTATGTAAGGTCGTTTCTGACACTTCCTGCAATTAAAGGAAAACCCCCTTTAATTGAGATAATCCGCTCCAAAGCACATTGCTCCGAAACCAGGATTTGTGGGTACATATTTGGTGCTATGTAGCAGAAGTTCAGGCTCTGTTTGAATATGGCTATATAGAAATATCTAGAATTGCGAGGTGACTCATGATCTATGCTTCCAGGAACAGATGCCATGAATTCAGTGCTTTGGCTCCATTACACCAGCATAAGATGCCTTTGTATGGCTGTCATTCGTGCCTGTAGTGTCCATGTCGAGGCCTGTTTGGGTTTTGCGCTGCTTTGTTTGCGTTGACCCTTGACCCTTTGTGTGTTTCAGGTGAGCCGGGTGCCAGTGGAAAGCTGTGGGCAGTACCATAGCTGCCGGGCCTGCCTTGGCTCTGGGGATCCCCACTGCGGCTGGTGTGTCCTCCACAACAAGTAAGTACAAACACTGCCGGCATTGTGGCTTGTGTCCGACAAGCCGTGTCCATCTTAGATGAGCATCCAGCCTGGCGGGTTGCTGTCTAAGTCACCCTCGACTTGCCTTCGTAGCATGTGGACATTTCGCCTTCAGTTCCTGTGTGATTTCTCTGGGATAATCGCATTTCCTCCAGTCCAGGGGCGTGCTGTTCCTGTGAATTGGTAACTGTAAATTGCTCTTGGTGTATTAATTTGTGTTTTTGTGCCTGCTTTGTGCTGGGCTGGCCCTCCTTACATGGTCCATCCCAGAAGCACTTTCATAACACCGCATCCTTTGTGGAATTATCCCGCCGGCGCTGTAACCCTGCCTGTGTGGGTAGCTAATGAAAATGAAAAGACAGATATAATGTATGCTGAATTCATATTCAGTGTGGGGAGGGCGAAAGAGCAGAGGGACTAGCAATGCAATATGTGATGCAGTGCGAGCCTAGACACATCTGGATTTATGCCAGCCAATCAGGAAGCTGCCCTGAGGTTACTTTCACCTGGCCTACATAGAGTGTAGCAGGTGGCAGACCTCCCAGATGTGCTGTTCCTGAGAGTCCTTGGGCAACAGCTGTTAAATCAGAGAATGCCTGAACAGCTGGAGTTCTCTGGCTCGCTGCCATTCCACCCTCCCAAAGCCCTCGCTAGACCTGCTCTGTGCGTCCCAGGTTTGGTAAACTCCCTTGGATCAATATATACAAGCACCCCATTTGTCTTCAGTGGGAACAACAGGGAAACGCGTATGTAATTGCTGATGGGAGTGGTCTGTGCTGGTAAATCCCACCAATGATGCACACCATGAGGAAGAAGCAACTTTAAATCGTTTCCAAACAAAATTTAAAACGACAGGATTAAAAGTAATTTCCTTAACTGTGAAACTGAGAGCATTTTGCTAAATGCAGTATTGATGTCCCCCCCCCGCAGCTAAAGGATATGGACTGACTTCATGCTTGTGCCACCCCTCATGTTGTACAAAAGTAGCGGGTGGGTCACTGTTGTTCGGGGAGGGGACAAACTGCAGTGTTTGTCTGAGCTTCGGCTCTTCAGAAAAACTAGTGAAGAATTTCAGAAGCCCAGACTTCCATATTTTCAATTCTTCCTTACCTTAATCAAGATAAAGATCTTTAATTAAGATGCAAATCTCGGATTGATGGAATAATTAGAATAGACTTTGCAGCTCCAGTTTGCAAATGACATTTCTTTGCATATTAATGCTGTATTCCCAGAATTTACATGACCTTGTGACAACCACTGCACACTGCAATTAGTGTGAGATCAAGCAAAGTGATGAGAATAGATTCAATGGCAGAATTGTCCCCATTCACATATTTCGCTTCCCCTCTCTCCGCACAACATCCCCAATTGCGAGGCTAAATCCTGCCTTTTAAGGAGCACGCTCAGTAAGCCTACCGTCTGCCCCTCTAAGTTTCCTGGCTCTCAAGTTGTCAGACTGCTATTTGACTATGAATGCCCACATGTTCAACTGGGAACAATGGGAGTAGTGGGGTAAAATTAAGAAATGTGGCAGCCACATCCATCTCGGGGGCAATAACCCCCTCCCCACAGCACTGTGCGTTCTTTCACTGTTGGAGGTCTAAAGAGGCCAAGAAAGAAGGCCATTGTTCCCCCTCTTTGGGCGGCTGTGAGGGTCAGTCTGAATATCCTTGTACAGCAGAATCACCTCGGTTCCAAACAACATGCTTTAGAGAGGATCTCTGTTTATGTCCAACCTTAAGGCTATTATCTAATGGGTCACCCATTTAATTAAGAGACTTTTCCAGTGGCCAAATAGTAGCTTAGCTTGTTTACCCTTTTAGATATCACTTGCTTTTTTCAATATGGAAAATACTATAATGGTATATTGTTTAATCATATATTAGAATTAATTTCTACTCAAGCAATTAATGAAAACTCTAATCCTCTTTAATGCTAAACCGAGTCCCACCCCCTTCCCCCTATAGATCATTAGCACTAGTATTAGGTTTAATTGTAGTATTTTCACCTAGTGAGTCACTGGAGAGCAGAATTCATGTCCTCTGGAAATTCCCAGTGACAGTCCTCACTATGGGAATTGCCAGAATTGCTTCTGTTTAATTGACACTCAGCTTTTGAAGGTAGAATGCCTATATTCGGGTGGCATTTCCAATTTCAAATCCTGTTTTCCACAGCTCCTAGCAGGTGGGATTATTACAAAAACAGAAAATGGCCCTTCACGTGCATCGATTGTGCAAATTCATGGCACCATTAATGTGAACGGCTTATGTGATTAAACATCAACCAACTTCCTGTTTACCAAGTATAGCGCGACAGGAAAGATAGTGATCCATTTGTGTAGATAATAGTCTAAACAGTATATTCATGTAACCATTTTCGTTATTGAACGTTCTTTGCCAGGAATATTGTGGAGAAGAATGTTGTACTTTAAAGGTTTGCATTGATCTTTAAAAGGAGCGGTTAGTACAGTAGTTAATTACTTCAATTTCATTGCACTGAACCTTGGACACAGTCTTATATGCCACTTTGTTTCAAAGCCCCTTTTCCCCTCCCTGAGGGGAGCTACGCTGAAGGGTTGCTAAAGAGACCCTTTTTAAAAGCAGCCTCCCCATGTGCCACCTCAGCCTCTTACTCTTTTCAGCTGCTCCCTGGAGGCTCTTTAGCTTTGAGCCACCATGTTAGCCTAGCCAGATAAGGGGAGAAAAACTAAATGCACCCTGGGAAATTGTCTGTGTCCATGGCAACAATAGGAAACTGGAAGATGGATTTGCAGTGTGATTCAAACCAGTGGTGTTTAGTGATTTCTTCTGACCTGTATATTGTGTCTCTTGAAAAGCAGAGAAACTGGCCACTTTAGACTTAATTTCTAGGTATCACTGTTGTGTGCAAATGTAATTTGTAATTTCCTGAGGCTTTATCAGTGCTTAGTAATAATGTGTTCATACTTTATATCAGGCAGAGACTGTGCTTAGGTCATCGACAAGTGATTCTGCAGTGCTTATCTTATTTTTTGTGTAACTGGGAAAACAGCCTTGTTTTCTTTAAAAGGAAGAGCTGATTTTACTTTTTACTCATGCTATTATTATTATTATCATTATTATCATTAATAATAATAACAATAACAATAATAATAATAAATTGGTAGTTCATTGCTCCCCATGGGGAAATTCTCTTCATGCTTAAACATAACCTCATATTTAAGGCTTTTTTCTCAGTCTTCATAATGTTGACAAAATCTTGATCTATATTAAAATGAAATACAATTCAGAGTATAATGAAATGTGCCCTGCGTTGGGTTGGTGCTCAATCCTGGATTGTTCTCTGCCTTGTGCCCATAACTTCCAGAACAGGCTCCAAACCACCGCAACCTTGCATAGGACAAGCAAGTATAGAAGATGGATGGAAGGAGGGAAGGAAGTGAAGTGCGATGTTTAAGTAACTGAACTGAAGTAATGATAGACCATTTCATAAATTGATCAGCTTTAAGCTGGTCTTTGGCAGTGGTGTTTGATGATTGGCTTGTGGAAATGAGATTGCCATTACCGGAAGGAACATCCAGATTAAAATCAATCTTAAACTGACTTGCCTTGTATATCCATACAAATTCAATGAATACGCCACATTCTGTAAACATACGTAAAGGAGAGTCCGCCGGCTGCTTTCTGGTCACCTACACAGGTACTTGGGCTTATGTTAGCAGAAATCAGTAGGTCAGCTAAATTCCGGAAGCTGAAGGTTATTGAATCCTGTAAAGGGTTCTGTAGATGACAGAATGACCCAAAACTCGCTCCCCATCTATATTTTATATTTGCAATGAAGCCGTAGTCTTCGTCCCCGTTTATCACTGAAGTCGTATTGATGATTAAAGCAGGACTTCATGACTATCTCCTACGTCTAATGTGCTCGATTGCTCATTCCGCTCTGTCCCCATCACACACCAGTTAACACACACCTCCCTCCCCCCTAGAAGAAAAATCTCAGTCCTTCATCTTGCTCGATGTATAATTTCATACATTTAATATTTTGAGGCAGTTCGGGGGGGGGGAGGGGGGATAAATTGGCGGTTTTGTCTAATTAACCTGGTAAAATCTTTTAGGATGGAGCTGCTGGATACTGTAGTTAGATTCAGTCTGTGGGGTCATTAAAAGCACAGCAGAAATTAACAAATTCAATAACCTATGGAAAAAAATAAAATAACGAACACATAGAGAACTGATTTGTTCGAGAAATATCTTATTTAGTAGTGAAGTAGTTAGCTGCTTGACCTCATTTTGTGTGGTAAAAGGATGAGCTTGTGCTAAAATGAAGTACCGCATTCAGCGAGCGCCTTCCGGAAAAGGTTAATGTGGCACCCCAACCTCCCCCTCACTGAATCCCCCCACACACACACACACACACGTGTCTTTTAACGCTTCAGTACATTCTCCTCACTTGACAATTTATGGCCCCATTTGACCTTATCATTTCTCCAACACAGAGCTCCTTGTGCTAATTGACGCTGTGTTCCGCGCGCCTCGTCCTCACCGAGGTGAGGCAGGAGAAAAGGCAGCAGCGAGGGTCCACGAGGCCCCCCAGGCGAGGCCCCCGGCCCGGCTTTGCCTGCCGTTTCTGGCCAGACGAAGCCACTTACCACAAAACCCATTTCTTCCAGTTCTATCAAGGATTGGAAGTGTAATTTGGGGGAATTCATTTTTCAGAAATGGCAAAAGGAAGCTCATTCGGACGTGTAGAGAGGCTCTACAGGTTCATGTTTTGGAATATCTGACTGATGTAACAATGACCGATCATAATTAAATTTCTTATCATGAGTTTAAAGCATCGTCATAGTATGTTTACTTAATATACAATATCTATATATTGCACAAGAGGGGAAAAAAATCAATAAATTCCCTTTGGGGGAAGTTCTGGAATTAATGAGATGACACGTTCTGTTGGTGTTTCTGTAGTTACCTGTTCAGCCTCAATATGCTGACTATTGACTAGTTGTGTGAACATGGAAACAGGCATGATTAGTATAATTAATATTACTTTAGGCAGGCGGTGTGGCATTGCTCAATGGGCAGCCCTGCCACCTCTTACCTCAAGATTTGCGAATCTCACTGTGTGTGTGTGCGTGGGTGTGTGTGTCTGTGTGCGTGCGCGTGACACCTCAGTGTTGTGCCCGATGCTGCCTTGGATATGCGTAAAAGGATAAGCAGCTAGAAGATTTGTAGACAGAATATTTATTTAACTGTATTTCTATTATGTTAATTGTAAATTATTTTTGTCATGATTTGATGTCTAAAGCCCTGTGATTTATTTATCTGTAATAGTACTGCATTTCTGTCAATTACGTTGTTTTCAGTTCAGCGCTCAGTGGATAAATTGTTTAATTGTGTGGGTGGTTGATTGTCTGAGCCTGTTGTAATATTTTTGTTAAATACAGATGTTAGTCTCGTTGTTTTGTTGGTTCCCCCCCCCCCCCCCCCATTGCATTTTTATAAAAGTGAGTTCTTTTTTTGTTTGTTTTAAGTACACTATGCTACCTTTCTCCATGGAGACCTGGCCAGCTCCTTTCACAGCTGTATGCAGACATGGAACTTTTAATGGCACTTAACACATCGGACAGTTGCACTTATGTTATAAATGTTTTAATATCCGACTGCGATGTAGCATTAATGTGCCAAGAAAAAGATTTTAACTCTGTGCTAACAAAAAAAACATGTAGCTAAAAGAAGTAAACACGCACATTGTTGCTTTTCTTTATGGCATGTCAAAGTGTTTGATTGTCAAAACTGTAGTATTGGAATAACAGTGTGTTCTGCTAACAGTGATTTTAAATGCGAGACAATTCTGGATAATATGTTGACTGTTTAATGCTAATATAATGTGTTAAAACTGCTAGCAGTTTTATTTTTAGCATAAATGAGTGTGCTATGAGAAATCTCGCCTTGTAAACAGTGCAGAGACCTAATGGAAATGCATGCTAGTGTGTGTCCTTCATACATGTCCTTTGTTCCTAGTCCCACATCGGTTTTGAATATGGAAAATATTGTTTATCGTCCCTGTGGAGATTTAACAATCGCAACAGTCCTATATAACTGTAGCTGGTTACATTTGCAAACTTATTTCTTTTTAATTTGATCACAGAATGTGTCATTTCACAGGTTGGGTTTAGGCACCTGACTTGTTTTTCGTTGCCAAATGTGATACCTAGATACAGTTGCTTAGCAACCCAAAGTTTCAATGAAACCCTCAAAAAAAAAAAAAAAACCAGGAGCAGGCTGCTAATAATGAATTGACTCGTCATGATCATTTGCCTTAAATAGCGTAGACTGAAGTAGACTGAGTTCTGATGGTATAGGCTTCAGTGCGGTGTTTTGAATGATCTGTTTATACCTTGCCTGTCTTTCAGGTGCTCCAGACAGGAAGCATGCGAGAAGTGGTCTGAGCCAAAGCGCTTTAATGTTGAGCTGGACCAGTGTGTTGACATTGAGGTCGTACCCAGCAATATGTCTGTGACCTCTGCCTCAGTCCAGGTAACACGCATGAGAATCTTACAAAGGGTTTCATTATGGTCAAGACATAGATACAAAAATGCGAAAATTACAAACACACGTCAGAAAAGTGTGTAATACAGAAACCGTTCTTGTAGAATACAAGCTGATACGACTGTTTAATTTTGTCCCCCCCTCACCCTGTGTTTCCGTCATTCTGGGACGTCAGCTCACCGTGAAGGTGCGCAATGTGCCCAGTCTCTCTCAGGGGGTCACCTGCGTTTTCGAGGGGCTGGCAGAGAGCCCGGGAGAGGTACTGGACAAAGGTCACGTCCTCTGCGTGTCTCCCTCGCTGCGGGACGTCCCATCCGTCACTCTGGGTCACGGTACGTGTGCCGCTGGGTTTATTTCTGGAAGCTGTCTCCTTCTGTTGGCACGTTTTAAACGTTATAAATATTAGTAGATGGTGATCCAACCAGCTCATGAGTAAAGTGAAGCGCTGAAGTTGTTTACAAATTGATATAGATACAGAAACGAGCACATCAAAGGACAGACATAATTCTGGAACGCTGTTATTTTTATCGTATACGATTTCAGCATTAGAGCACAGCTAATCCAAAAAAACAGTGCATTACAGCATAAAAAAAATCAGCCCTCACCTGCTGCCAAATGTTCACACAGCCAGAGTTGAATCCAGTGTGTCAGTTTTGCAAAGCCCTCAGTTTCAATTCTGACAGTGAATGAAATGTGTAGTATGCGCATTCGCAGCTAAATCAGCTCACTTTTAAAAATAGACTATTTCACATTTGCATTCTGAACTTAAATGTCTGTCCTGTCAGTGATTCTCTGTTCTGCTGTGACAGTGGCCCCAAGCAGCATTTGCAAATGTCCACCTGGGAAGGTTTTGCCAAAATAATTGAAGTTTTAGTGTGTGCTGTAAGGGGACGGTGATATGTTTAACCAGAACGCCCAGTGGATATTATACTGCGTACTGGAAGGGCACATTCAGTCAGACTTTCAGCATGTTTGTGGATTTCCTCAGGGCCTAATAGAGTGTAAAATTGTGGTTCTTAATACCCCGTAAGAGCAACCACTTCGCTAAGTAAAAGTGCTTCTCTTTGCAGGGGACAAACGCGTGGTCAAATTGTCCCTCAGGTCCACGGAAACTGGACACAAATTCATCACCACGGATTTCATCTTTTACAACTGCAGCGTTCTCCAGTCGTGAGTATCTTTTTATTAAAAAAAAAAAAAAACTGCATGCAAAGGGGGGAATAAAGCACACTTATTTCTGAGGAATGAATACACCAACCTCAAAAAGGAAGTCCACGCAGGGTGTTTCTCCATGCGTGCTGTCTATAGCATACAGACTAGTTACTGTTGTGTGGCAGGTAATGAAGAATTTAACACGGAGACGAGAACATCTGGTCATGAGCCCATAAGTCGCACTAACGGGTCAAACAGGAACGTTTCCTCACTGCCGCTCCAAGTGGCCGTGCAAAAGGCACTATTCACCAGCCAGTGTCAGGGAGCGATGTTTCCCAAAGATTATTTGAAACCCGACAAGCCAACAATACCAGCTAGCCAGCTTCCAGTAGATTAGCAATTTGCCATTAATAGAAGTCATGAAGGCGTGTAGAAGTAATTAACTTTACGGCTGCCTTTTTATTAGTCAATATGCGCTTTATGAATCCTCTGTAATGGCAGACATGCACAGGCAATGCACTGTCTTTTTGCTTATTTTAATAGAATAGGACAATAATCAGTTTAGCCTTTTCTGTTTCTCTTTATAGTCTATTCTGTTTTTGTCTGCACTGAGTCTGTGTTTGGGAACAGTAAAGGCAAGCTTCTGCAGATACAGCTCTCTCGTGAAGTGAGGTCATCATTATTAAACACTTTGCTTTTTGAAAAAAATATCTGGGCATTCAGATGTTCTGAAATGTCTTGAAGGGACGTCCATGAATGAAGAATGTATGTTTTCTTGAACTGTGTGCTTAATCTAAATTGAAATTTGTAAGTTACTCTGCAACTACTCTTGATGTGGGACAGTAACAAGTACAGCGTCACTACTAGAGGTGCAGGCCACTGCTTCCGTGTTTTGCCTTTGTCCATTTTTTAACTTGCCTTTTTATATTTGTGTTGGACGTCGGGCCCTTTGTGGCTCCCCGCCGCCTGCATGAAATCCAGGGGCTTCTTCGCCCTCGTAATATTCTGCACTGCGGATGTGGTCATGTTGTAGGGAACCACGTGGCAGCACTCAAACGATAAAATATGAAGGAAAAGTAAGGTCATGTTAGTAAAAGTGAATGGTTGATGGGTTTTTCAAAAAGAAAAACGATGCAGTAATACAGTGAGTCAGCTTTGACGATGGTGCCTGTTGATCACGGTAAATTTCTGCTTTGGAATAAGCCACTAAACAACCTTTTAGGCTTGTATATCCTTCACAGCACCCATGGAATGCTGGTTCTTGGCCATGCTTGAGGTGTGCCGAGTAGGCCGTCTTCCTGAAGTGCACATGCCCATCCCTACAGCCCTGTAACATGCCACTTCAGCAACGCGGCACGTCGTCATGGCCCCCTTCGGTAGATCTTGGCTTGTGTCACCTTAGCAGCTGAGTGCGTGCGACGCCATGCTGGGTAGGAGCCCATCCTGCAGAATGGAGACAGAATGGTCCCAGTGGCTGACACTACTGCAGCCTTGTGCTTGTAGCTCTCTTTTCTTCCGCTCTCTCTGATTGTTGAGGCCAGCTTGGTGATGCCTGAAACACTAGGTTGGATCAGTGATGTCGGTGTTGATCTGGACTGGGATCTACTCAGGTAGTCATGGCAGGGCAGCGTGATACCCTGCAGGTCTCTGAGACCAGTGCTTCCTCAGCTAGTTTCCCTCTATACCTGGAGGTAGGAAGGAGATGTTCGAGTTATGGTCAGTTGTGGTTAGGCGAGCTGGTTATTTTGTTCTGTATTGAGCAAAGTGGAACCACGGTGGGGAATCGTGGTCTCTTGGAGGAGTGACGAGGATGTTCACTAAGTGTGGTCAGTGTGGAACCCAAGCCTGACAGCGTCGTGACCACTGGGTTTCTGCCTTTGTTCTCTGGTTCTCAATTACTTCAGAGAAGTTCCAAGGTCACCTGGTGCTTTATGTGTAAATATGTGGCTGACAGTGACCTTTAACCCCAAGGGCAGTGTGCTATGCTGTATAGGAGGGCTTCCCTCATCGTGGGAGCTCCTGCTTTGGATCTTTTAACCTGGGAACTGTGAGCTTGTCCCATTTGGCTCTGACGGACAGTGTGCAGTGATGTCGAAGCTCTCAACACCGCAAGTCATCTGCGGAGCATCATGTCAGCGGCTGAGAGGTGGAAGAAGTCCATGCAGTGAAAGGCAGAGCCTCAAAGCAGCCACTGCAAATACAGTCCAGAGTAATGGAAGCTAATGAAGCATTTTGAGCAGGTTGTAGAGCTTCAAAGCATCATGGTGCTGATTTTTCATTTTTTTTCTTTTTTTTGAGCCAGTGCAGTGACAGAAAGTAAAATTGATGGTCCGCATGCATGAATAGCAGCAGTTGTCATTAATTATACCAAAGAATTCCCACCTGACATGTTGTTTACCAGCACAGTTGACTGTTGAGGTAATGAAATATTAACCAGGGCTGCATGTCCCAAATACCCTGCAGTAGAATCGATGATAAGATGGGATGCTTTAGCAGCATTGGCTTCCCATGCAGTTACCAGGCTGTATTTTTATGGCATTAGGGGAGGGGGGGGGGGTCCTCGTCCCCATGCGATACATGGTGTTTTCTGGATTCACACGTCTAAAGGATGTTGTGAATTGTCAGGTGTTGCAGTGAGACGGTCACGGGCTCCCCAGATGTTCTGTTCAGGCCCGAACGATCTGCAGTCATGCACACTGCTGAAAAGCCAGAACTTGGGTTCCCTGTGACCCCTAGTAACCTCACTGCAGCGTGGTGCCATACCTAGACAGTAGGTTTGATACCATAATGCAGCTTTTGTGTGTCTCCAGTTAACCATTCAATTGTTTAAATGTCCTCCGTCAGCCAAGGGATCCACCCACTGGCTCAATTGTAAAATTTCTGTTTTGTTAAACTGATTAAATTGGTAGTTGTTAGTATGTTGTGGAGAAAAAATGTGTCAAAGCTCACGCCCATGCACTCTGCTTTCATATTTAATTTGCAACTATTTATGATTTGGTTTTTGCAGTTTGCACATATAATCAAGAATAAACTGTTTAATTAATCTGTGAAGGATTGTGCATGCGTAATGAGGCTGCTCAGGTAAATATCACGGTCTGATCGGGGGTAGCGGTGAACGTGTGCATCAGGAATCAGGACTGATGTTTTCTGCATTTAGTTTGCATGTGCAAACATATTTGTCACCTTTGATAGTAGCTAAATAATGCTATTTTTAGGGCATAAAATTGTCCTGTCCGTTAGCAGAATGCATACGCAACAATCAATTCTCCAATGTGGGAAAGCGAGAGAGCGAGATCCATGCTGGGGCCCTGCAGTTGCCATGGCGACGCCGACTGAGGCCTACCTTGCCAGAGCGGTGCGCTTGAAGCCTGCGCCAGATTTCCTGATCTCACAAAAGCCCTGTGGGAACATTTAGCCCTTGAATTGTTTCCCCCTCTGGCATGACTGGCGGACAACACTAGCACCACATCTACCCTCACCCCCCTTCCCCCACGTTGCCATTAAACCCCGCCCCCCACAATTCTTCAGCCACCCAAGAGAACCCCCTTCCCCCTTTCATCCTCTGGGATAATGGCCACCTGTGAAAGTCAAGAGGGCAGCACCGAAGCTAGAACTGTGCAATCATATCTTTCCAGAAAATATGCGTCGTTTCAGGCTATTGCAGTGAACTGCTTTTCCCTAATGTAAGCTAAGAAGAAAATTCAATATGACTAAATATTGGAGCCCGTCTCCCTCTGCTTCACTATACATACACAGTTAGCGTGCCCATCTGCAGCCTGTCGCTTTTGGTTTTCCTTTGCGCGTAACCGCTGACTATGATTTCTGAACGCCGTGGCCCTCCGGTTAAGATGTAACTCGGCTATTTACAGAATCGCCTCCGAGCACCGAAACGGGAACTAAACATGCTGCAGCTGGTCAGTGCCGAACCAGTCTGGAAGCAGGATTTCAAAAGCGCTAACCTTGTTGCATGTGGTTTTTTTTTTTCTTGCTTTTTTTTGGGGGGGGGGGGGGTACTTTTGTCAGACTGCTGAAATTATCAGTGATCTTACTGAGTTTAGAAGGAGTACCCTGGGCGCAGCTGACAGTGTACATTTCAGCAGAAGTTTGCAGTGTTTACAGTGTTTTCCTGTGCTGGTTAGCAGAGTGCTACACCAGGGTGCTTCCAGTGGTCAGATTTTTATTGTTTGCCTAGATTCATTGATGCTACCAGAAAACACCTGAATCAGATGATAGCAAGACCAAAGAACCCCCCCCCCCCCACCAATGTAAATGCAATGGAATCCGCATTAAGATTTGTGAAGAATATATCTGTGACAGACTCGCAAAATGCAAATGTGGATTCCCGTCATTGCAGACGCAGCAGGAACATTGTTTTTTGCATTGTTTTGACAGGCAGCGTGTACGTGTGACGTGGGTTCGCTCACGCTTCTCAATGCCTTCTGGGGGGGATTTTTCACAGTAGCCACAGAGCTGGGGATATGATGAGATGTGAATCCGCCCAGCCTCCATCGTTCAACATTGCTTTGTGCCTTTCAGCATGTCTTAGGGAGAAGAGAAGCAGTGCTTCTCCAAGATTAAAGACAAATGTACGAATCTTAAAAGTACGAGTCATTCTGGGCTTGAGACATGAGCTCTTTCCTTGTTATTGAGGTGGATGTTTGGTCTTGCTTCTCCAGAACCTCCTGTGTCTCGGGACTCAGTAATGCCCTCGGTTGTAATCATGTAATTGGAATCATCACGCACATCAGAAGTTCTAATGCTTTCTTTCCATTTAAGGCGTAATTAGATGTTAATTGAAAGGCACCTAGAAAATGTGCATGGATTCTTTGGGCCAGATGGATTTGAGTTGCCATTGTGTTAAGCTAGGAGAGGTTAATTACATGGGAAGAGACATAAAAGCTCTGAAATCTGACTGCAGCCCACCGTCGGCCTGCAGAAGCATTATGGGCTGGCAGTGGCTCTTGCTGTCCGCTTTCCTGACCCTTGTTCTCCCTCCCCAGGTGCCTGTCCTGTGTGAAGAGCCCTTTCCCTTGTAACTGGTGTAAATACCGGCACATCTGCACCAACAACCTGGCCGACTGCTCCTTCCACGAGGGACGCGTGAGCAACATTGAGGTAGGGTGTATGGCGGCTCCGGTCGGGCTCTGGGGGGGGGGGCACAGTATCGCTGTAGCCCGGCCCCTGTGACCCGGGTTAGCCTGTGAATGAGGCCTAACCTGGTCGTGACCCGGTGAGACCTGGGTCGTGGCCCCTGCCCGCCTCCCACACTGTCCCCATTGTCCCTCCCCCACAATCGCACCTTTGATGGTAGCTCTACCGCATGTCACCATTCTCGCTTGGAGGGCCTCCCCCGCCTTTCCTCTCCCTTTCCCTTTTAGTTGCAGCTTGGTTCCTTTGTCCTTTTCTGCGATAGGCATCTATTCAAAAGCAAAAATCATTTAATTTAGCCCCCTCTCTGAAGGAGTGGCGGAAAGGTTCTCTGAGTTTTTCCCAGCCCCGGAGAGCCCCAAAGAGAGGCAGTCGATAAAAGTAGGTCATAGAGTTGCGCATGTTATTTCTTTATTCCGGCAACATCTCATTTAGGTTCGGCACGGAGGTGAGGGTGCTGTGCTCCAGTCTCAGATTACTAGCTTCAGCTGGCTGTGTGTTTTTTTGTTTGTTTCCCCAATCAGACTAGGCTCAACTCCCAACAAGAAACTGTTGACCAAGAGCACAGAAGTTTATGGCTCTCAATGGGCAAAAGCCAAGAGTCTCTGAGCTGGAAAAGTAATGAAACTTCATACTTTAACCCTAGGGGGTTGTGATCATAGTTCATAGCTGACCTGCTATTTTAGATTCATACCTGTGGTGTTTGCTACGGATAGGGTCTGTGTCGACCTGAGAGGTGTACCTCTAATCCCGCTGTGAATCGCAACAGCGTGCCGTTCCACTCTCCCATGTCTAACGACGGCGACCAGAGGCCTAAGCAAAGACAAAATGCTGTTATACATCTAATAACTACATTTATAGGATTGTGGAGCAACACAAATCGTGGTCATAACATGACCTGGGTATCCCAAAGGGTTTAACGTAATTACACTAAAAAGTACGTCTGTTAATAAATGCCAATTGTACATTATATTAGTGCCATATCAGTTTTTTTTCTTTTTGAATCATTACGGTTTGCCAGCTACAAAACAGGGTATTAGCTGGACAATTAAGATGCTGACAGTATAATGTCAATAGCTGTCATTCTGAGATAAACAATTTATGAAGGTACATTATTTGTTAATATAGCAGGTAGCAGCCAGCTCTGTTTGTTTACGGTGTCGATATCCAGATGAAGCAGAGGCTTCCCTGGCGCTCTATTGTTAATGGTGATAAACGTGTTAATATGTGAGTCGTTTTTAATGGCATGTTAAGTGTTGCTCTTTTTAGCATAACGGAAAAATGTTATTTATGTGTTTCTTCATTGACCAGAGAATCGCAGCTCTTCGGCTAGACTCTGACTGTTAGGTGTTCTTTAACTGCCGTAAGTGAAAGTCAGACTGGCCCAAAGTACAGTGATGCAGGTTTTTCTTCCGTTGTGTGACTCCAAGGTAAGACAGTGCTGGTGTCACTGCATGTGATCTTTCTGTCCCTTGGGCCTGTCTTCGTTTAAGTGTGGAAGGTCTGTCTTGGCCGCATATCCTCTGCACTGAGTGACAGTGACATAATTGTCCTACTAACTGCTGAGATTTATAAGGCATCTCCCCCCCCCCCCACCACCCTGCCCCTCCCCCTCCATCTCCCCTCTCGGTGCCTCAGAACACATTGATTTCACACTCGAGTAGATTTCAGACCCAGTTCAGTAGCCCAGGGCTCATGCGAAAGCTGCAGCTGGGACTGCTACAGCTGCGTTAGGCAAGCGTGTGTGTGTGTGTGTGTGTGTGTGTGTGTGTGTGTGTGTGTGTGTGTGTGTATGTGGGCAGGCACAGCTCATGTTGGGTAGGGAATTCCTTAATGTCAACACAAAGGGCATCGCTGGGGCTTAGGAGCAGCACGGCTGGTTTTTAGTGTGCAGCTCCCATCACGTGCCCCCCCCCCCCCCCCCCATAAAGAACACATGAAAACAACCCAAATTGCATTTGCAAGGCCCCTGCCTATGGCTGTCTGATCACCAGGACCTTCATATGCTAGTAAATGCTGATGGTTTGACTGATACCCAGAACTGCGCTTTGATGCAATTGCACTTATTTTCCTGGATTAAAACATACCCTTCAGCCGCTCATAAACTCCATGTTTAGAAAGTTTAGTCGAATTGGCCCAGTTATTACTGCCTCCAGCCTCTGTTTGGTTACATTATTAAAAAAAATGGCAGTCGCTTATTCTTTTATTGGTCTCTATCAAGCCTTGAAGTAATCTCAATGACTTTTATGGTTACTGTGATCATACTTTTCCAACGACGACTGAGAGGCCATATAGGTTTAGCCACAAGCGACTGACTTGAGTAATGCTATTAAGTACCTATTTTGAGCATATCTTGCATTGACGTGCAAGCAGTAACTATAAATAACCAATAAACTTCTCAGTTTTATTTTTTGGTGCCGGCATATTTACTGTAAACTGACGGTAACCTTTTCTCAGTGAGTTTGTTTGCATTTTAAATTCAGTGTATAAAGCTTGCTGGTTAGAACCGGATGGTAAGACATTTTGTTAATCCCATCTAAGTGAATTTGGCGTCCATTGTCATAGGTTTACAGAGGAGCTAGAGGTTAATTGAAACTGATATGCTGACTGAATGGATGCATATCAGCGGATAATGAGCGAAGGAGGTAAAGACGGGATAATTTGCCAGGTAATGAGCAACTAATATTGGCGTTAAATAAGAATAACCCACACAGTTAGCATCCACCTTAAAACATAAAAAAATCCCTCCCTGAATGGTGTAGGGGTGAGCATGAAGATAGGAGGAATTACAGAAAGGAAGAAAAGCCCCTTCTCTTCCTGCGGAACCCGGGAGAGACGCATCGCCGTCGGCTTTTGGCACATTTTAATTTTACACTTAACTGAACATCAAAGAGATGCCCTATCTGTGCTTATCAGACAGCGCCAGCAGCGACGCGGAGACGTGCCAGTCACTCGCCCGGCCTGCCCACCCGTCCGCCCGCCCGCTCCCCCGTCCGCCCGCCCGCTCCCCCACCCCCAGTACGGGCATTGACAATCTCCTTATCTCCTCTGGAAAAAGAGTTACTCAGCGAAAATGAGTGACTCACACACTGTTGATACTGGAGGGATAATGTTGGAGAAACAGGCCAGTGTACACTCCCCCATACACACACACACACAGTCGTGTAATCATATCTTTTTGGGGACCAGGAAACTGGTCCCCATAAGGTAAAAAAAAAAAACGGGTATTCATCACGTTGTGGGGATATTTGGTCCCCACAAGATAAGGTATACCTAGACCACACACACACACACACACACACACACACACACACATTTATAAAATCAAGCATTATATAAGTCTAATTAAAACATCTATTCTAAGCTCTGCATTTTCTCATGGTAGTTTGAAAGAAAAAATAAATCTGTAATCACATTTGTTTTGCAGTAGTGACCTCCTTTCATCAGACGTCAGAATGGCTGCCTGAAATCATCGTCTCTGTTTGCGTCCTCCTTGGCCCGCTGACTGCTGGCCCGAAGTGCAGCTCTCCCCAGCTACAGCGGGGCTCTCGGCTCTCAGACACTGGGGCCGACTTGGCTCTGGGTTCAAGTGCAGCTTTAGCGTAGCCGCCAATGCTCCAGGGGTTGGCTCAAGCACAGGCCGGGGATGCAGCCTCCTGACTGAGAGCAGGTCCGCCGGCCCCCCAGCGGTACCCAGACTGCACGGGCTTCGGTAATCCACAACACAGCGGCTTGCTTTATGGTGGGAGTCTGCCATAGAAGATGCCAGAGCAAGAGGGTAGCTAACTTTAACTTCAGGCGTCTTCCGCTAAAATCCTGCCAAGAATGAAAACAAGACTCATTATGGTGTCTTAACAGTGGAGGGAACGACGATTAGGTGGTAAGACCAGGGCTCTGGTTAGTTTCTACCCCCTCATCTGAGCCACCTTCCCCCCGAACTTTGTTTGAAAGTTTCAGTTTCCATGGAGTAATGTGTAGCATGTTGTCTTGTCCCGCTGTTAATCTCACACGTTACGCAGCTCCTCTGTGTACAGAAAGGGAGCCGGAGTACTGGCCGCAATTCTCCGCGTAAGAAAACCTCAGTCTTACTCAACACTTGGTAATCCGAATGTTCGGCATGGATGAAAGTTGGAATTGTTAAAGACGGGCCAAAAATAACTGAATTCATGAATATTAAACATGGGAAAGTTATGGCTTCCTGCGGGTTACAGAGCAGTTTGAACTGCGAGGAGTGAGCACTAACATAAAGCCAGAAGGGGGCCTGAATTGCCACCTAGCTCTACTTTGGAGTGTCTTTTATAGTCGTGGATTTAATTGTTGTGGTTGTGTTTTATTGGCAGAGAAACTGTCCTCATTTATCCCACATAAATTGGTTTGGTGGTTTAACCGTTAGTGACGTGCAGTCACTGCCACTCGTGGCTCTCACTGCAGTTGCTTTCCGTATTAGTTGTCAGTCTGTCTGTTTTTCTGTGCTTCTCTATGGCTTCTTCAGAGTAAACAGTTCTGATATGAACAAATCCACCCCCCCTCAAATCTCCCGGCTATCTCTGACATCTCTATACGCCGCTGATGCCATGGGTACAGAAAGCACCCAGTATCATCACGCATTCGCCTTACTGTTAATTACAACAACAAAATGTAATCACTCTGCGCTATTTGTTAACTTTAAAAGGAGCCCCTTGTTGCTCCTATGAGATCCAGCCCGGGAAGACTCGCTTTCGTGTCGGCCATTCCCAAAGCGCCGGGGGATCGGGAAGAGCCTCGCTCCCCCTCCAACACTGCTAACCGGTCCCCTTGGCGCCGGGTCTCTGTGGGAAGACCCTTTATTAATGAGTGGCGGGCCGGTAATTAATTGAGGGATGAGTGACAGAGGAGCCATTAGTCCCACAGGAAGTGTGGCAGGGGGCCCAGGCCTCGGGTGGGGAGTGATCCTGCAGATCAGAGCTGCGACAGCTCCAGCAGGCAGGAAGCGGCTCTGCGTGTGTCTGTCACCAAGAAGCCATTTGGGGGCCCATTCCTCGCCACGAGACTCGGCCTTTACGGCCCGCATCTGGAGCCCCTGACAATGGCTGCCTTCCCAGGGTAAAATAGCAAAGCGTCAGGACATTTACACCATCTTGTCTCGTTGCTGCTTGCTGGTGCAGATTGTAGAAGGTTAAGGTCCTCGCAGACGCAGACTCCTCTCCTGCTGCTTATAGCACAGGCCGGAAATGTCCTACAGCAGCATCAAACAAGCCTGGGGAGCACCGGCGTTTTGGTGGTGAATAGGAGCTAAACTGACACTTTCCAGAATAACAGAAGACAAGTGATGTGGTAGAGCAAATAAAGAACAAACACTGCACCAATTGAATGAAAATATCCCATATGAAGTAATACTCATATGGCAATAAAGTAATCAAAATAGTTTGATAAGAGTACTGAGACTCAAAGCTGCAATACTTCAAAGATGCACAAAATTTGGTTCATATAATGCATGTAAAATTTCATTTCTGCAGAATGTTTTCAGCAACAAAGACAAATATATTTTGCCTGTCAAATGTATTAATTCATGAGCTCGCTTAGACCTCATTCTGACGCCTACAGTCTGATATGGGGCTGTATTCCATTACAATATCCTAATTAAGGCTGCGTTAAAGAAGTTCCAAAACTGTGTATCTGCGTATCACATTTTTGCTATCATTCATAAAAGTGATGTATAGCGTAGATAGTGTTCATAATTGAATATGATGGTGAATTTCAGAAGCCCTGAAAGCTTGATGGAAGATACCTGGACAGAAACACAGGTGGGGATTAATAAGGAAATGACGTCCTTGTACGGGCCGTGTCGCTGTTATTCAGTAAGTGTTTGAGCAGTTATCCGTCTTGAATTGCAGCACTTTCGGGTCTTGGCGTGTGGAACACCGAAAGCGGGCTCACACAGGCAATGTTTCAGCTTTAATGTGTGGCGCCGCGCGACCTGCGGAAATGCCATGTGCTGTGTCACTTCCACAGCTGCCCTCTAGGAGGCGCTACTGAAATGGGGAGATAAGCAGGGAGCATTGCTGGCACGAGTGTTTTGTCTGTAGCATTTTTATCAAAAGATTTGGAGTCACGTTTCCCAGCCAGATGAAAGCAGGAAATTTTATAGCGTATAAAGTTAATGAGATTAATGGCCAAACTGAGAGGGATGAAGAGAGAGACGGAACAAGTAAACAAAGGAAGGAAAAGTGTGTGCGAGTGAATAGTGATGTTTCCAGACTCCACACCAAGGGTGTGCAGTAAGAATGTTGTGTTTGGGGTCAGTTCATGAGTGCGTCAAGTGTTTGTTTGTGTCTGTGGTCAGTTGGCAAACGTGACCGAATCTGTGTATGTGTGTGTGTCTGTGTGTGCGTGCGATTCCAAAACCTGTTATTTTGACCTTGTGGGCACATTTTTTGTTCACTGTCATTATATATATATAGAAAGATAGATCCTTAATGTGAGTGTGTGTCTGTATGCACGCGTGTGTGCACGTTTGTGTATGCATGTGTGCGTGTGTGTGGTCAGTCTGTAAGAATGAACGCCCATGAGCCTGTGTGCGCATATGTACTGCACCTAGGGCAGTGATTTTTAATGTTTCAACAGAGGAAAGTGCTTAGCTTTGTAATAACTAGGATCTGCACAATAAGGTTAATGGAAACACTGTCAACAGGCTGTAAACTGCCAAGTCTGTCTTAATGGGGTGCTAATCAGCACCAGGGAAACAGCCTTCTGGGGGGGAAGAGGGGGAAAAGCAGCTGGTGGAGGAATGGCTCCGTCAGAGGCGTGGCTCCCTTTATGACAGCACTTTCACAGCGACGTGCGTCGCCACACTGGCTCCAGCGAGATGCGCCGCATGGCTTTTCACAGCCTTATTGCCGTCCGCAGTCTGAAGGAGGCATTCTTCAAAGGAGCGTGTTGTGGTCACTTGGTTTACTGTAGTTCATAAAATGCCAAGAAAATGAATTAAATTGAATTAACGAAGGAAGCAGATTTTATATTCATTGTTTATGTGTGTCTGTGTAAATTAATGATACAAATGGTTCACTTGCAAAATTGAGTCGGCTATGAGTTTCACAGCAACAAGTTTCTTCTTTGGACGTTTTTGTTTTTCTTTTCACAGTGTGTAAACATTCCCTTTCGTTCTGAAGCATTCGTTATGATGTTTACAGTGTTAGATTGGGTTTGATCTTTGTTTGCGGCTGAGCTGTTGGGGCAAACTGCTGCCCCCGTGTTGCGCCGGCACTCTGTCCGCAGTCGGGCGCAGGTCTGGGTGTGGCACACGCATTGCATGCGAGCGCCGGCGTTGCCTCCCGCCGCTGGCTGGCTGGCAGGCTGGACACGGCCCGCGAACGCCCAGCTGCCAGCTTATCTGTCGCCTTCACAGCCAAGTCGAACGAACCATTTATCTCGCGCTTGTTCCACTGGTACCCCGCGACTAATTAGAGCTTGTTAATGAGGACGAGCGGTGGGGAACTGGGGAGACACCGGTACCTGGGGGCTGAGGGTGCCGCAGCATTCCTTTGACAGAAATTCCAGCAGTCAGAGCTGGAAGTCCAAACAATGGAGCCGAAGTGTGTCTTTCTTGCAAACAGTCGGTGTGTTACATGAAGTGATCGGGGGGAGTGAGGCAGAATGAGCGGGACGCCAGTGGTTCACGGCCCCAGCTTAGCCTCCCTCGCTCAGCTGCTCTGTTTTCCCGGGGGAGTACCGAAGGGGCTCACGCATTCCTCGCCAGGGCCTCTGGGGTTGGAATGGGGTCTTCGCCCATAGGTCAAGGCTGCCCCCGCCCTATTTTACAGCATGACGCTACGAGAGAGACCCAACGCCATTAGGGTCTGGTGTCTGCACCGTGTAGCCAGGAAGGCAGGTGACGCCCTGGCTCAGCCCTCCCCATGAAATGTTGGCAGAAGTAAATGGGCCCAGTAATTATATGCATGCATTCTCATTCTGCATGGGGGGCGGCTGGCACAGGGGGGGCCTTCCCAGGTAGAGTGTCATTAGTAATAAAAATCTGCACCCGGTGGGATCGTACATTAAGGAGATCGAAGCGTCGCCCTGTCTCGCTCGTGCGACTAATGAAGGTAGCGGCTCGCGGGCGTGATGGCAGAGCTGCCCTTCCTCGGGGCCCAGACAGCGCCATTTGTAAATTAAAAATGGTGAGAACTATTATGTTCCATTACACGTCACTACCAGCGATGGATTACCGGCGCAGTAATTCGGCGAATGAAAAATGTCCTTTGGATGTTTTCAGCCTCTTTTGCTAATGGGCGCTGCACCTTTGGCGCGCCTCCCCCGCCGCTGAGCCCCACAGCCGCGGCTCGGGTGGCCCTCCGCCATGCGCGTCAAGGAGACGCTGCTTAAGCATATTGACGGTAACCGGAGATGTCGGCCATTAAATTAGGCCTCCCTCGAGCTACGAGGACGCGACCTGTCTTAAAGCAGGACAGCGGGAGACAAAATGGCGTCCGGCTGGCGGCCCTGTCACGAGCTTCTCTGGTTACCGCTGAAATGCTTCTAATGAATCTGTGGAAAAGCCATGAGTCACGGACAGTGGACAGCGGATCTGCCGCCACAGAGACGTGCATGAAGCAGGGGCGTATTCAGCTGCTGCAAACTGGTGCTCTCCGTTACGCTCAGGAGAGAGAGGGGGGGGGTCCTTGTTCTTTTTAGTCCATTGGATGTGATATCCCTCTCGGGGACTTGGCACAGCCCCGATTTGACCCGAGATGTGACGACCGGGGCAACTGGATTAAGTCACCCAAGCTGTCAAATCTATCAACGGCATCTTGCGGATGCTGCATTTTAAGGCTTTGGTTAAATATGGTTTTTTATACTTGAATACCTTTTATTTTTTTAATGTGTTTTGCAGCCACTGGAGAGAAGGTCTCTTGGGAATGAGTGGCAGTGATATATTGGTCCTATTTGCAAAGCAAAGGATCATGCAAGCAGTGCATGCAAGTAATTAATGTTGACTGTAATGATTCACATCAATTACTACATGTATTTATTACATATTAGAAATAGGTACGGAAGGAAGTCAATTCCTATTAACAGAGAGAGATATTTGAATATCACATTAATGTTAATGCAAATTAATATTAATGCAAAATAAACAATGACGTTGTTTTGGGAATTGATCCCTAAGATTTATTTACATATGTTTTCTTTTGGCATGTTTGGCAGCGGCTTTCTGGGGAAGCTCTCCTTGGTGTTGTCTTGGTGTTGCTGACTAATATGACATGACAGGTTACTAGGGTATGGACCATGTCAACCATTAAAACCAGTACAAGATCATCAGCATCTCCAGCTGCCCCCGCCATTGAAAGTATACTCTTGACCCAGGCGGGACATGACTCTGTGATTTGATGTCATGTCAGTATACAAACCCATGCAATCAAGGTGCCTGCACAGAGATTTACAGCCGGCGTTGCGTCATCGTTAGTGCGGAGCTGCGTCTGCGGACTGCGGATCCTGCTGCCGTCTGGACCTCTGCCTTGATTTATTACTTCTTGACTGGCAAATTGCTTTTTACGGCCGCCCTGATTGTGCTTTCGGAGTTAAACAGATAACACATCATAGTAAATATCCCTTTAATGTATGGCCTCTTTGATGTGGAGATCCAGGTGAGGCTTCTCCCAACGTCGCTAGGGATGTGGTCTTTGTTGGAAGCCCACATCACATGACCAGCTAGGGGCAGACATGCAGGACTGTAGAAGACATTCATTTCCCGCTCCATCAGTACAATTTTGGAGGATCCTGTGGCTCGTGAAGCCTTTGATGGCTCCAGCAGCTATGTAATGGGAATTTTAAATGGTCAGATAATGCAGCGTGCGTTTGTATGTCACGTCCGGCTCTGAGATGCATACATCTCTTTCAGCTTCTAGAATGAAATGTGTATCGGCCGTGTTGGAGATCTTCGTTTGGTCTCGTCGTCAACACCCGAGATCCCTGTCATGCTAAGCACATGGGGCTTTTACCCCAGTGTGCATTAGAGTAATGGCCAAAAAGCCAAATCACTCCCAGCTGGTGTTTAAGATCTTTTTGTCCGTAAAATAATTACAGTGCTTGTTAGCAATAATCATGCCTGATTGTTAATACTGATGAATAAAGTTTAATCAGCTGAAGCTAACAGAGCTATTGAGCTATTGAAATATACTACTTCCTTGATTTTGTCCATAATAACAACGGTCCATTTCAGTGACATTATCTGGAGACTTTATCGGCCCTGAGATCTTTTTTTTCTTCTCCCACCTTCTCTCGATCTAGGGCTGCCCACAGATCTTGCCCATCAATGACATCCTGGTACCCGCTGGCGTGATTCGCCCGATCACGCTGCGCGCCCGCAACCTGCCTCAGCCTCAGTCGGGCCAGAAGAATTACGAGTGCGTCTTCAACATCCAAGGCAAGGCGCAGCGCATCCCGGCCGTGCGCTTCAACAGCTCCTGCATCCAGTGCCAGAACACCTCGGTAAGGCCCTCCGGGAACGCTGACCAGTCACGTGTAACCCTTCCCTCCTCGCTACTCTGAGCACAGAGGGAACGGCTCAGCTTGATTTATAAGCCGGCCGGGCAAGCATCTACTTAGAGAACAAGGTATTTGTGAACCATGTTTATTTGAGCAGCAGAAACCAGATCGCTGTGCTCAGACCAGGAATATCAAATACAAGTCAAGGGGACTGTCCAGTGACTTGCAGGTCATGGAAAACTTCATTCTGAAAATCAGTAGCGAAATCAATACATAGCATTAAAGCCTCTTTGTTTTCTTAAACCCAATGAAAAATGTGGTATGTCAAAGAGCTGACATTGAGAGTCTCCCCTCTCCCCCCCCCCTCTCTCCCTCTCCCTCTATCTCACATTGATGTTACAGACGGCTGCCTTCTGTGACCCATCTGGTTGTCACAGTAACCCCAGGGAATCTTGTAAAATAATTAGCCAGGCACAGGATGCGGGTCTTAATTTGGTCTGACAATGTGACCCACTGAAAGGGAATGGGGTGGGCAGGGGTGTGGGTGGGACCTGGGGGGGAGTGGGGGGGGGGGCACAGGATTGGGAACCTCTCTGGAGTGAGGGTTCAGCTGGCCTCTGTAGCTGCGTCTGTCCCCTTCCGGCTGCTGACCCCTGGAGTTCAAAGGTCACCCTGCTGACCTCTGCCCTTTGACAAGGCGATTAATGTCTCCTGGTAATTTAATAATGGGGATCACGTCTTGTGTGCGCGCGCACACACACACACACACACACACACACACACACACACACACGCACGCACGCACACACACATGGCCCTTCCTTGGCATGCTGGCCAGGATTGATCGTTGTCCTTTTTACCGGTGACACATGCTGCCTTGTGCGCTACTTCTCCGCAGCCCGAGGAAGGCCCCTGCCGTGAGGAGCAACTGTTGTCCTTTCCTGCACATTCTCGTCTCCTCACACTCATTGCTCTTCCGGCTTGGGCCACTCCCACGTGCCTCTCAAATCTGTGCCTGTTCTTACATCAGCCTCACCTATTAGAACCACATAAATAATGTGGCACTGTACCTTTGTGTGTTAACAGTGTGGAATACTCACAGGTGTGATGAGAACTGTTTACCTACACGGATTGGTATGCATATCAATTACAGTCTGCATAATTAAAATAAGCAGATGGAAAATGCAAATAGTTATGTAATGCGGACATAAGGATGGCATTAGGTACAGCAATTAGCAGGTAGGAATTATTTTATTGGTTGCACAGTGAGCAGCTTGTCACAGATCTCTCTCATCTTTGTCTCATCGCACATCAACAGCCATTCCTCCAGGCTAGAGTTCAATTATATGCTGCCTTTTTCTTCCTGGGTTTATCAGCCTTTTCACCGAGATTCATCGAGACGCACACACCCTTCCTCTCTCTCTCCCTCTCTGTCCCCCCTCCCCCCCCCCCCCGGGTTTGGATGGGATCCTCAGATTAATTGTTGGGCTGATTACCTGTGACAGGGCACAGTAGAGCCCATCATTGCTTTTCTTTTTCCGTCTCCCTCCCATATTCAGAGAATCTCTCCTGAATAGTGATTCTGAGTTAGGTGCAGATTGCACTTGGTCCCAGGGAACAATACCCCCCCTCCAATGCGCTCGTCCATACCAGGCAGTGGCTATCAATCAATACAGCCCCGCCTCATTCCCACAAAGCTGTAGACGGGTGACTTTGAGGGCATGGGGTCCATGCTAATGTAATTGTGAATGTCCTTGGACAGGCACGCTAGAATGAATTTATTGTGCTTCCTGTCTCTCTTTACATGCACCAATAGCTGTTTATGGCTCCTTTTTTGTCTTTAAGGTGAGACAGTTGATTTGGAGGAAAACTGGTAGCCTGGGCATTGAGGTCCGTCCGTTACGCGAGCTCTGGATTGGCACATACTAGTTTGTGAGTTAGAGCTCACCTCGCGGTCGGATCCCAATTTTCGGCAGAAATCCTGCTTTGCGCTTAACGTCATCTCAAGCTGCTGATCACAGGACAGGCATGCATGCACCGGGACGGCTCCGGGTGAGCAAATCGCCCGGCTTTGCGGGGATCATCCAGCATTACGGCATCTGTTTTGACAAGAAGTCAGACTGCTCCTCTCTGTCCTTCCTCAGCTAAAGTCATCTGCCCCTTCCTGCACAACCCCTGCTGACACAGGGCCTTGCTTCAATCTCGCTCTCCCCCATAAGACTAGCTACCCAGTAGCCCAGTGATTTTTTTTCCCGAATACCCAGAATATCAGTGGACGTTTAATAGGCTTTTTCCAGCTTTTGGCTTTAGTTGCCCCCTGTTACTTTGTTTCATGTCTCGTGTGTTTCAGACCCTGTAGATGCCTTATGATCCATTGATTCTGCTAAGACATTTTAACATTGAATTCCAAAGTAGTTTCGGGCCTCATTTTGTCTAGGTGTTATTCGGATTTTTTTTGCAGTATCTTTAGTGATTAACGTGATTGCCAATCCTACAGATAGATTTAACAAGCCATAGTCACGGATGTTTCGCGACCCAAAGCGTCCTCAGGTTATCCGGATAAATGCTACTGCGGTTGCTACTAGCAAATAGGACGTAATGGCCAAATGCATTTCGGATCACTTTAGCTACCTTTCCCCGGCGTTTTTCACAATGTGATCTCACCCGTCCTGACACTGGGTTTTCTCTTCAAGCTGTTGACTGTACAATGACTAGTCCTGTACACATTCTGATCGCACCAGCGAGTGAGGCGTTGCTGGCTGACAGCCAGCCTTTGCCCTGGCGGAGTGGTCCTCAAAGTGGCTGACAGATCAGAGCCAGCTGACATGTGGCTTCCTTTCCTCTCCAGAGACAGATTCTGACAGAAACAGAATAATAAGCAGTTTGTCCATGGATTTTATCAGTGTCTTTAGCCTGTAGTAGCCCATCAACCACATGCCACCAGTCCTCATGTCTCAGCCTTGGTCTGCTGACCTGTTTCAAATCTCCGTATGACTGTAAAATAGGCTTTAAAATGACTCTTGGAATGCATAAAACTCTCATCCCTGGTCCTGGAATTGTTCCAAGCCATTTGGCTTCAGAATGCAAGTTCTTATATAGCAGATCGCAGGGTGGGGTGTTGCAAATGTCAGCTGTAAGTCAACGGAGAAATGATGACCGTGTAGCTGTGGCAATGATATTCTTTTTTCCTTTTCGAAATAGTTCTGTAGTAGAAGAAGCATGTATTTCTCTCTTAAAGTGAAGAGAATATATATGTATGACGTATTCTACATGTAAAGTCTATCCACAGATTATATTGTACGGAGAAAGGAACAGTATGCTTTAAAAATGTCGTTTTATGCATTTTTTGTTAAATGCAAGCCATGTCACAATATTGGGATGTATCAACCCAGCAGGGATTAATTCAGTTGCAAATGTAAAAAATCTGCGTTTTCTTATGGATTTTTCTCTCTAGTTTTAGAGGACATTAGATGTATTACTGTGTTTCCCGCTTGTTATCTGAGCAGCGCTTGCCCTTCTTTGCTGGAAAGCAGGGCGTTTGTACAGTTCTGACGTAAACGCAGCTGTCCGTGTTGACGCAGTCCAAACTGCTGGAGCTGCTGAGGATCCTGCCAGGGATCCGGACAGGTACAGTACATTGTTTTTAAAGGGCCAGCGATACCTAAGGGAGATGAGCTGATTCAGCACATATGTGCATTTCTCTTTGTTATTGGCGATCCATCGATGCGTGCAATTACTGTGCGTGTGTCAAGGTATGTAGGCACATATGACTAAAGACAGTTATTCGCTAAATTTATTTTACACCAGTACATCTGAGTTTACGAAGATTTCCTCCAGTTTTTTAGAAACATACCTATCATGTTTTTCCTCCAGTGATGAACTGAATGTGCTAGCATTGTCGAGTGTACTTTATTCTGTTTGCCAACATTATCGATGTTGTTAAAGCGATTACGATTTCAGTGAAGTCTGAGAGAAATTGGGCCCCGAGCTGACGATTTGATTTGTATTTGTGATCTCAGAGGTGCAGGAGATCATTGCCAGACTCTGCATCTTGTATTTGACGCGCTAGAATTGGGCATGAGGCTATACGCATCGGGTCACAAATGTAAATTATTTTCCATGTATTGATTTGTTAGCACACTGCCGAAAGCATGGATTTTATGCCCCATAATCCTGCCTAATACCTCATGCATACAGTTTTCGTTCCTCGTTCTCTTCTTTTTGATCTATACTGCAGACATCAGCAATACACAGCCATTGCCAGAATAAATCTACGTTAAATGGATCCCTTCACCCACGACTAACTGTTGGCTTTCTATACGGAGGTGCTCTCCTTATATATACATTTATGTGATTGTCCTGTTATACGCTGTTAAAATGCACATGATTTTATGTATTATCAAGGCATATTTAAAAAAAAAAAGAAAGAAATCCAAAATGATCCTGTAAACGCAGTGTTGCTAAGCACTGATGACCCCTTAGCGACAGGCCCCGTTAGCGTTACCCAGGAAACGTGTAGAAGAGGCCTTTTAAACAATGACCAAGTTCTGAACTTCCTCTTGATGGAAAGTGTTCTCACAAAGACTGCTATTATTGTGGATCCCTAGTAGTGCAGCTTTTTGAATGTAAGAAAAGGAAAGGCACTTAACTGTTATTTTTTCTTTCCCATAGTCCCTGTATACCCGCCTGTACTCATTATTGTATTATCGGCACGAAGTGCTCAATCAGTGATTCAGTTCAAATTTAGTTCCATTTTGTCTCGTGCTTTTTACTATAAGAATGGCTTTAAATTAGAATGCTAACCTCCATGTTGGCCGCTAATTGCGAATCTGCTGGTAGTTCCTGTTCTCCAGCTTAGAATGTCTCCTTCAGGTGTAGGCATGAGATCTTGCCTTGGGGATGAAGCAGTTGTACCCTTAGACCAGAACAGAGAACATATGTACCATCTCCAGTGCAAATGGTATGAGTCGCACTGCTGATGGTTAGCATCTGAAATAACCCGTTCTGTGTTCTGTGCTCTTCACCCTTTACACCCAAGTGGTCAGACAGTTGGACGCGAGCCAGAATTAGCATGTTTATCAAATTGTGTGCTCTGCATTCATGACCAGGTCTGAAGCACAATGGTTTCTTTCAGATTCGGGGTTCGAAAGTAGAGTCATGCATCATCAGCTTGTGGTGTTTTTAATGCATCCTTTACACTTCTGATTTGTTTTTAGCAGTTGATTTTTTCAGCGGGGCGTGCCGACTTTTTGCACTCTTTCAGATTTCAGTGTGATGCTTTCTCTTAATTGTGAGATTGCAGTGAAACTGATAGTTGTGGATGTTTTTTCCTGAGGTCATTGCAGCGGCTCTCATGGAAAAGGAATGTTTTGGTTTTCCTTGGAACACAGCGCTCACCTCAGCTATGATGGCACAAACTCAGCTGTTTTATGGCAAATGCATTAAAATCATTCATTCCTCATAAGTTTATAACAACAGCGTGTCTTGTCCTGGGCTAAAAGACTAAAAACACAGATCTGTTACAGATATATCCATAAGACCAGAATTGTTCTAAGTTCCACCTAATATTTTAACAGCTTTAATTTCTTAATTTCCAAACTTCTGAATTAAGCTTTATGCATGTAGTGATAGCCAAGAATTTATGGGACAGTAATCAATCTCTCATGATTTCTGCTTATTTTCTCTTCAGAAACGGTAGTTATGGGTGCTTGTATGAGGAAGCTTTTATTGATGGAAGTGTTTTGGTAAAACTGACACAATGCAGCCCTTTTTTCTACTGTGGGATGTCTGCCAGACCTCAAGGCACTGCACAGCAAGAGGTCAGAGTTTGGAAGTTACACAATTGCTCATAATTACAACCGTGCAGCTAACTTAAACACAGATGTGAGCACGCTGTCCGCGAGCAGATTCTCATTTAAGCTTTCCTCGCGTTGCATTTATCGTGCGTCCGGTACTGTGACGTCCACCACACGTGCCACCGAATGACCATGTGTCACCTCCACGAGAGTGGTGAAGGTGTCCTTGGACAGAGAAGCAGAGTTAGGCCGTAATTCTGCTGGTCTGGTACCCGGCACAGTCAGAGCTGAGCGAAATCAGCCCACATCTGGCAAACATAAGTGTCGTCATGCGGCCAGTGCCAAAGGCTTCCATTTGCACGGAGCCGCTGACTGATCTCCGCTTAGCGTCCCGAGTTTCTCTGAAAGGAAACCGTGTGTCCGTTCTCATGTGCCTCTACAATGGGTTTCGTCATCGGAAATTTGCTTCAACGAGGCTTTGCTTTTTTAACCTGTGGCGCAACTGAGGATGCTTCTGGCCGTATTGTTATGCGCGGCTTTTAAAGTCGGCGGGCTCAGATGGTGTTTCAGGCTCATTGATGGAGTCCTGCATACCCACTGCACTTTGTGTCAAGGGGAGATGGGCACAGGGTAAGGTGTGGAATTAAGAAATGGTTTAGTGTTGTATGGTTGCAGGGCTGATCTGAACACAGAAATGCAAATCGGATATTTATCAGCTATATTTTTCCCTGTTATTAACTTGTGTCTAAAAGACTTTTGTTGCTGTGCTGTCGTTGTGCAGCTGACTGATTGATCCCGGATGTGTCAAACTCCCAGCCAATCCCCCACCCCAGAGACTGGGAGGCTCCTGATTCCCGATGAGCTCATTCCTCAGGCCGTAACACCGGCTTTCAGCACCCACAGGAGTGCATTCCTAACTTGAATTCCTGCTAGATGTTTCCCCAACAGCTGCGCAAAGACTTAAAACCTCAATGCTGCACACACAGTTCTCCATGCGATGGGCCGCTGCTGGTCGCAGTGTGCCCTCCCTTCCCCCCCACCCTCCCTAATTTAGAGGCTGCATCTGACATTTCAATCAAGCTGATCTTTGGAAGTGTGCGTTTCGTCTGCTTTGTGCGTACTTGGCAGTCGGCGCAATCCGTCGCATATAAATCTGAATAATGCTGGTTCATTGTGGTGCAATAGAGCTATAGGTATCACATCATATTATCTCTGGTTTTGTCTGAACAGGTATTTTAGCATGATGTGAGGTGTGTGTTTCTAATGCCCTCTCTTTCTTGGCACTCCCCAACAGCCACCCCCTCAAAGTGCCCTAAGTGTTCTGCCCGCCCGTCGATCGATGTGTCTGATCAGCGAAATTCTCCCAGGAATGCGTTTGCTAAGTGCTCTGAGTGTTGCTGCTAATTAAAACGTGGCCCAAGAAACCACCATTACCCCCCCCCCCCCCCCCACCCCATCTTTTTTTATTCACCTGACAAGCAGGCACACAGCACCAGTGAGCTGCATACCCACTGCGCTGCCACTGGAGAGGAGCCCAGAGTCTGTGTGGCTGCAAAGCCATCTCTGCTCCCTGTAAACTGTGTTGCAGGCATGTCAGAAATGCCGCGTAGTCTTCTGAGAAAGAATGAGGCAGCGTTCGGGAACCATGCTGACTGCAGCCCATTGTGTGTGTGTGTGTGTGTGTGTGTAATATGTATGTAAAAATGAATGCTGTCATTTCCACACTGAATGACTTTTTCCTTTCCTTTTCTCACAGTACTGGTACGATGGCGATGACGTTGGTGACCTGGCTGTGGATTTCTCCATTGTTTGGGATGGGGACTTCTTTATCGACAAGCCGGCTACGATGAAAGGTACATCCGTGGGCAACACTGCTGCTTTGTGCTTCTGCGCAATGGCTGGTTTATTATTACACAGCTGTCAGCTTGAGAGAGTGTACTGGTAAGAGGTCTCTGTTTTCAGAAGCTTCACTCATCTCCAGAAGAGAACATTTGCCCCCTAGTGGAATGTTGCGCGCAATACTTTACTTTCCACAACAAGCATTATTTAAACAGATAGAAATATATACATATATAATATTATTGCACTCCTCTCCTCTGTGTAAAGATATTTAGATACATGTTTCAAAATATAGGAAATACCAATGTAATTAACACTGCCAGTATTGATTACCGCTTAAGCGAAATGCATATGTAAATGAGTCACTGAAATATATAAACGCACAGAGTCAAAGGGACTCGCAGTTTATACATCTTTTGAGCAGCATCTCTGCTTATGTAACGAGACCTTTTCAATCCCATTATCTTGATGAGCAAAATATTGCACAATATTGAAAACTGAAAAAGTAGCTCTCAGGCACCAGCGATCTGAATGCCGATTGTTACGGACGGCACCATTCTGGATGACAAGTCCCCTTTGTTACTTTTCCGGCGATTGGCGGGAAGATTTTGCCGCCTGCCGGTTTTTGCGAGCCTCTCCCTTTCATTACGCTAAACTCGTGACACTGAGGCAAGACGGACCGCCCGTGCCGTCGGAGAGAGAGTGTTTAATCTCTGCGGCTGGCGGGCTCGTCTGACCGGCAGCAGCTCTACCCGCGCTCGGCCAGCCAGGCAGATTTCATCGCTCTGTCAAGTCAGCGATTGGCTTTTGTGTGAAGATTAGCGGTGAGGCGCCCGCGTGGGCAGCGGCCTATCTGATGGGACGTTCTGCCTGCGCCGGTCAATAACAGCCCGTGCTGCCCTTACTCCTGCGATGGCGTTATCGGAGCTGAGCGCGCCATCGCTCTCGGTCAGGGGGCAGGACGAGTGGCGGAGGGCGGGCAGCCCCGGCCCTGAAAAATCACGCTCCTGGGAAACCAATCTTCCTGCATGTGTGACTGACTCCTCTGCCCCCCTCCCCCTGCCCCCCAGCCCTGCTGTACAAATGCGAGGCTCAGCGGGAGAGCTGCGGCCTGTGTCTGAGGGCAGACAGCGCCTTTGACTGCGGCTGGTGCCTTGCTGACAAGAAGTGCCTCTTGCGGCAGCACTGCCACACCCCCGAGCTAAACTGGATGCACCAGAACCGTCGCAGCGTGCGCTGCAGCCACCCCCGCATAACCAAGGTACATCTGGTTCCTGCGCCTCCCTGCTGCTAGTGTGTATCAGACTTTCAGTGTGTTTGTGGTTCCCCATCTCTGCACACCCGCGTGCCGTGTGCCCGGGGGTGGGGGGGGGGGGGCAGGCATTCTTTACACGCCTGTCTTGACACGTCCACGGCCGCATGCAGATATGGCCACTCGCTGGACCCAAAGAGGGCGGCACGCGGGTAACCATAGAGGGAGTGAACCTCGGCCTGCAGGTACGGGAGATCACCCACGTGCGTGTCGCTGGCGTCCACTGCATCCCCGTCCCGTCCGAGTACATCAGCGCCGAGAGGTAGGAGCTCGCTCTTTCCCCATGTTTACCACCACCGACCCTCTACCTCTGACCCTGTCTTAGCCGCTTTGGCCTTATCTGTGCTGGTAACATTAAGCTGTTAGTGCTGGAATGTAAAAAATGCTGCTCTCAGCGTCTGGCTTGGCTGTTTGGGGAGGGGTGCGGCGTGACCTGTTGTGTGACCCTTTCTGACCCACAGGATTGTATGTGACATGGATGAGTCACTGCTCTCCAACCCCCCCGGAGGCCCGGTGGAGCTCTGCATTGGTGACTGCTCTGTAGAGTACCGCACACAGTCCACGCAGACTTACTCCTTTGTGGTATGTCTGCCAGGAGATGATGCTTTTTACATATATAACGTGGCTGGTGAGCTGGCCTAGCCTTTTCATTCGTTGTGGGCTAGCATAGTGTTTCTGTGTGCTTTGGGCTCACCTTTCTGTCCTATATGAGCTAGCCTTGCTTCTCTATATGCTTTTGACTCTCTGGGCTAGCCTAGCCTGTCTGTCCTCTGTGAATTAGCCTAGCCATTCAGTCCATTATGGGCTTGCCTAGCCTTTCTGTCCTCTGTGAATTAGTCTAGCCTTTCAGTCCTTTATGGGCTAGCCTAGCCTTTCTGTCCTCTGTGAATTAGTCTAGCCTTTCTGTCCTCTGTGAATTAGTCTAGCCTTTCTGTCCTCTGTGAATTAGTCTAGCCTTTCTGTCCTCTGTGAATTAGTCTAGCCTTTCTGTCCTCTGTGAATTAGTCTAGCCTTTCTGTCCTCTGTGAATTAGCCTAGATTTCTGTCCTCTGTGAATTAGCCTAGCCTTTCTGTCCTCTGTGAATTAGCCTAGCCTTTCTGTCCTCTGTGAATTAGCCTAGCCTTTCTGTCCTCTGTGAATTAGCCTAGCCTTTCTGTCTTCTGTGAATTAGCCTAGCCTTTCTGTCCTCTGTGAATTAGCCTAGCCTTTCTGTCCTCTGTGAATTAGTCTAGCCTTTCTGTCCTCTGAATTAGTCTAGCCTTTATGTCCTCTGTGAATTAGTCTAGCCTTTCAATCCTTTATGGGCTAGCCTAGCCTTTCTGTCCTCTGTGAATTAGCCTAGCCTTTCTGTCCTCTGTGAATTAGCCTAGCCTTTCTGTCCTCTGTGAATTAGCCTAGCCTTTCTGTCCTCTGTGAATTAGTCTAGCCTTTCAAACCTTTATGGGCTAGCCTAGCCTTTCTGTCCTCTGTGAATTAGTCTAGCCTTTCTGTCCTCTGTGAATTAGCCTAGCCTTTCTGTCCTCTGTGAATTAGCCTAGCCTTTCTGTCCTCTGTGAATTAGTCTAGCCTTTCAAACCTTTATGGGCTAGCCTAGCCTTTCTGTCCTCTGTGAATTAGTCTAGCCTTTCTGTCCTCTGTGAATTAGCCTAGCCTTTCTGTCCTCTGTGAATTAGCCTAGCCTTTCTGTCCTCTGTGAATTAGCCTAGCCTTTCTGTCCTCTGTGAATTAGCCTAGCCTTTCTGTCCTCTGTGAATTAGCCTAGCCTTTCTGTCCTCTGTGAATTAGCCTAGCCTTTCTGTCTTCTGTGAATTAGCCTAGCCTTTCTGTCCTCTGTGAATTAGCCTAGCCTTTCTGTCCTCTGTGAATTAGTCTAGCCTTTCTGTCCTCTGAATTAGTCTAGCCTTTATGTCCTCTGTGAATTAGTCTAGCCTTTCAATCCTTTATGGGCTAGCCTAGCCTTTCTGTCCTCTGTGAATTAGCCTAGCCTTTCTGTCCTCTGTGAATTAGCCTAGCCTTTCTGTCCTCTGTGAATTAGCCTAGCCTTTCTGTCCTCTGTGAATTAGTCTAGCCTTTCAAACCTTTATGGGCTAGCCTAGCCTTTCTGTCCTCTGTGAATTAGTCTAGCCTTTCTGTCCTCTGTGAATTAGCCTAGCCTTTCTGTCCTCTGTGAATTAGCCTAGCCTTTCTGTCCTCTGTGAATTAGTCTAGCCTTTCAAACCTTTATGGGCTAGCCTAGCCTTTCTGTCCTCTGTGAATTAGTCTAGCCTTTCTGTCCTCTGTGAATTAGCCTAGCCTTTCTGTCCTCTGTGAATTAGCCTAGCCTTTCTGTCCTCTGTGAATTAGCCTAGCCTTTCTGTCCTCTGTGAATTAGCCTAGCCTTTCTGTATGCTTTGGCCTCTCCTTTCAGTGCTCTCCTGACTAGCCCAGCCTTTCTGTCCTCTATGAGCTAACCAAGCCTTACTATGTTCTGTGACCCAGCCCAGTTTTTTCCTGCACTCTAGGCTGGGCTAACCTTGCTATCCTTGGGAACTAGTCTTCTGGCCTCAGTTCTACCCACCGGCAGCCTGCAGGCTATCTTTTGCTGACCTGTAGGTTAACCTTTCTTTGTGCTGCAAGGTAGTGCTACACTGCCACGCACAAAGACTGCTTGTAAAAGTGTGCCCAGTGTGATCTAATTATCCAGATCTCCCCATGGAGCAGTAAGGACCGCCGACCAGGAATGTGGCAACGGTCGATTATCCAGAGGCCTCTGAGCTGCATGCAGGGATGAATGGGCCAGACCGGGCCTCTTAAACGCACAATCAATACTGGTCTTGCAGTTTAATTCTGGGAGAAGCAAATGAATATGTGTGCAGTGGGTGATTACGCAGTTACACGGCTAATTTGGGCAGAAGGGTAGCTCTATTTGGACAAGCACTTTCTGGTGTAGCGTTTATGCTGGGTCAGTTTAAGGTACCAAAAATAAAAACGTTTTCACTGCCGGAACAAATTTCAAAAAAACAAAAGTTTTGTGAATGTGTGCTGTGTTTCAGTGTGTGTGATATATAATCTCAATCACATCACTTGGGTATCGACTGCAGGATTTATTATTATACGAGACTGTTATATAAAATGTGTCCCACATAATATGACAGCCTTACAATTGGGATTTTGCTTCTAAATCCTCGATGAGCATGTTTTTCGGTGACTGGAGGGGGGTGTTTGGTAGGCAGTCAGCTCTGCGGCCTGACTGCTAATGCACGTTTCCTTCCCCAGCTTCCCAGCTTCGATCGCATCCACCCAAAGAAGGGGCCTATGTCTGGAGGCACCAGGCTCACCATCTTCGGAAAGCACCTGGACGGCGGCAGTGCGGTGACGGTGTTCCTCGGCCAGGGGGAGTGCCTCTTTGTCAGGTGGGAGCGAGCTGCCTAGGTTGGGCTGCTGCAGCCTCTGAGCTGTCTCGTTAGCTTGTAGAAGTAGGTATTTTCAAGACGTTTGGTATGTACAACAGAAACTAGCGTAGTACCAGTCAATAGCTTGGATGTCCCAAGGCGCCGACAAAGGAGAGTGATAGTGTCACATCAAATGACCTGGCCACCTAAACGGAGTTGAGATGATGTTTGGAGCTTGACCAGAGAGCGAAGGAAAAGCGGGCATTAAGTACTCAGCATATACGGAACCTCCTTCAAGACAGCCGGAAAAATCTCCCAGCATGCTTCCTCATGAAAGTGGCCTAGAGGAGACAGTAGGGTCAGCCAGTCCCTGGAGCAACTGGGATTAAGGGCCTTGCTCAAGGGCCCAATGGTGGCATCACTCTGCCGACCCAGGGATTTGGCAACCTTCTGAATTCCAAACCACAGAGCTGCCTCTCCCCACCCCCCGACCAATTATTATTTTTTTATTTAATACTTTTTTTGGTCCGTGGATAATTCCATATATGTTGTTTATATATTTCATGTCAATAATCACTCTGAATTGTAGAGATTGGTACTAATAAGCCTTTCAGTGTACTGGTGTGTCCAAACTGGTATAGTATATACACAAAGCTTGAAAGAAAAAAAAAAGACACATGATTTTATGTGGTGTTATTGTCCATATAGCATATTTATACCATGCAGCTGTTTACAAAGCTGTTTGTTGAATGGCACTGATTAGAAAATTGTGATTTCCAGTAAATACCATGAAGCTGAACTCTGGGACATCAGTTCGAGGTTATGTGCTAACCTTTACTAGTCACTGTGCTATCTGATTCATGACACAGAAATTCTACCTCTTTTGTACTGATGTAAACCAAGGGGAACAGGCTAGTTGGGCTACTTTAGATCCAGTACTGGCAAATCGAGCCAGTGTTTATCGGCTTCTATCTCATGGTTTGATCACTATGAATGTTAGCCTGTAAGATTAGCAGTCAGTCAGCATAACACATTGTAGTCTACTGCTTGGGTTTAAGGAACTGATTGTGACAGCAGAACAAAAGCATCCATCCTGGTTTGGCCTAAATCTTGCATGATGTTATTTTGGAGACATAGCAGAAACACCATTTGAAATCTTTTTGTTTCTGTAGGAGAAACATGAAGGACATTGTGTGTGTGACCCCTCCGTCCACAAGTGGATCCACTTCCTCGCCCATCAGGCTGTTCATCGACAAGGCGGAGATAACCAGCACTAACACAATCTACTTCTACACCGAGGACCCCACTGTGGGTGGCATCGAACCCACCTGGAGCATTGTCAAGTGAGTGTGCTTTCCTGGGGTCCTGCTTGGTCGGCACTACGCTCTGAGCATGTCCACAGCCCCGGAAGACTGAGGGCTTGTTATACTGAGCACGGAGAATCCATTAGCATGCAAAATACCTAAGGCGAAATTCCCTTGGAGATTAAAACGGGCGTCTTGAAAGCCACCCTCGGACACAGATAAGGTCCCATCATAACAGTTTCATCATGAGACTCTATAATGCAATATACAAGAGCTGATGAAGTCTCAAGTATATATAAATTCCTAATAGATTGCACCCAGAGGGCCTGAGAAAACTGCCCACTTATTCAAAAGCCCAACAGTTCTCTCTCTCAGGCAAATAAGCCTCATCAGCTGCGCACTGCAGAAAAATCTCACTTCAGTCCAGTGCGAAGAGTCGGGCAGCCGTCATCGGTGCCCAGGCCTTTGTTTAACTCTTCGGAGATTGTTTAATGCATTGCATTAACAAGAAAATGCGTGTATAAAATGGAAAAACCTAACATCTATAGTGATGTAGCTGTTCTCATGTCTTTCTGGTTCCTCGGTCGTTTTTCCAGTGGGAGCACGACCATCACCGTAATGGGCAACAACCTCCTTACCATTCAGGAACCCAAAGTCCGGGCTAAATATGGAGGTGTGGAGACCACCAACGTAAGTTACGCTCATGCCCGTTAAGGCGTATTCTGTTCCGGCCTACATTGGCATGTCATCACCTCCTCCTGTCCTCTGCAGGTGTGCACCGTCATGAACGATTCCACAATGACCTGTCTGGCTCCCGGCATCGTCTACACCAAGCGGCAGGTCCCAGAGTCTGGCCTGCACCCAGATGAGTTCGGCTTCATCCTGGACCATGTAACCGCCTTACTCATCCTGAATGGAACTCCCTTCACCTACTATCCCAATCCCACCTTTGATCCTCTGGGCAGCTCTGGGATCCTGGAGGTGAAGCCAGGGTCACCTATCATTCTTAAAGTAAGTTACCCCACCAGAAGGAGAGGGCACTTCCTGTGCAGTTATTTCATCTTATCTCTCTCTTTGGTCCAAAACCTCTTCATGCCAAGATAAACGAGTAGTATGTTAACGGTTAGTGCCAGCTACAGATATCATTGTTATGCTGATGAAACTGAAACTGATGTCTTTCCTCAAAATAGGGGAAAAACCTGATACCCCCTGCTCCGGGGAACGCCCGACTGAATTACAGCGTGCTGATTGGAGAAACCCCGTGCCTGTTAACGGTCTCAGAATCCCAGCTGCTCTGTGATTCGCCAGAACTCACAGGGGAGCAGCGAGTGCTGGTACGTCTGACGGTGTAAACAATGGATTTTCATTAGTACGGGAGCTACCGACTAACAGTAATGGGGAGAAAGGACTATGTCTAACTGAACTCTATTGATTCTCTTCTGTCTCTTGTTTGCACACAGCTTGGCATTTTGCACATTGTTTTTAGACAAATTCAAGCTGAGTGGGTTTGACAGCAGTAGCACAACAACCCACCTCCCCCCCCCCCCCTCATGTGACGGATGGAAGCTTCATCTTTCTGATGACTAATTAGCCGCCATAAAACTTTTGCTCCGGCGGCCTCTGAGTGAAAGGGCATTCACTAAATCTTTACATATCGATACGCCGGCATGCCTGGGCTTCTCTTTGGCCCAGTGACGCAGCCCGCAAATCTTTGAAATATTCAAACCCAATTTAGCCCAATCAATAGACACCGCTGAGGAAAAAGGAAGAGGTGTCTACAAATCAAAGGGGAGATTAGAGGCAAACAGGAGGTTAGCAGGAAGGTGTCAGTGATTTGTGAGGTGGTTTTATCTCCTGGGACGCTAATGGAGACAGACAGGCAGCCAGTTTGACTGGAGAGTTTGTCACCTGACTGTATGTATGCTGCTGGTTTTTTGGTTTCACAAATGCATGTGATTAATTAAAGTGGGTCAGGGTGTAATGATACTCCAGAGGTAAAACCTTTAGGAAGCCTTAGTTAATTGGTAACTGGCCAACAGCAAGTCTCGGTCTCCCAGGGGCCAAGTTCAGCTCCTCTGCAGCCACCTGTGCCCCAATGTTCAGCTCCTCTGCAGCCACCTGTGCCCCAATGTTCAGCTCCTCTGCAGCCACCTGTGCCCCAATGTTCAGCTCCTCTGCAGCCACCTGTGCCCCAATGTTCAGCTCCTCTGCAGCCACCTGTGCCCCAGTGTGCAGCTCCTCTGCAGCCACCTGTGCCCCATTGTGCAGCTCCTCTGCAGCCACCTGCGCCCCAATGTGCAGCTCCTCTGCAGCCACCTGTGCCCCAATGTTCAGCTCCTCTGCAGCCAGCTGTGCCCCAATGTTCAGCTCCTCTGCAGCCACCTGTGCCCCAATGTTCAGCTCCTCTGCAGCCACCTGTGCCCCAATGTTCAGCTCCTCTGCAGCCAGCTGTGCCCCAATGTTCAGCTCCTCTGCAGCCACCTGTGCCCCAATGTTCAGCTCCTCTGCAGCCACCTGTGCCCCAATGTTCAGCTCCTCTGCAGCCACCTGTGCCCCAGTGTGCAGCTCCTCTGCAGCCACCTGTGCCCCATTGTGCAGCTCCTCTGCAGCCACCTGCGCCCCAATGTGCAGCTCCTCTGCACCCAGCTGTGTACTCGGCGTGCACCCTTTGATGTCCCCCCACACGTGTTTGCTCCCCCAGATTCTGGTGGGTGGTCTGGAGTACCCCCTGGGGACCCTGCACATCTACTCGGACAGCGCGCTGACCCTGCCGGCCATCATTGGCATCGGTGCCGGCGGCGGCGTGCTGCTCATCGCCATCATCGCCGTGCTCATCGCCTACAAGCGCAAGACGCGTGACGCCGACCGCACCCTCAAGCTGCTGCAGCTGCAGATGGACAACCTGGAGTCCCGGGTGGCGCTGGAGTGCAAGGAAGGTACGAGGATGTCTGTGGCCGCTAGGTGGCCGTCACTTCCCAATTCCCACTCGATGAGTCCATGTTCACTGCTCAACATCCACATGTATGGTACCAATCAAAAGTCTGGACACACCTTATGAGAATCATATGGTAGCTACCCAAAGCTTATCTCCGTGTAAATATTTTCTTGTGAAAAAGGAAGTGCCGTGCCCCCACAATCCCCCTGAACCCTATAGATCTGGTTTGGGATGAGTTGGATCAATGACTAAGAGCAAAGCGGCCAACTTGTGCCCAGAACTTGTGGAAGGTCCTTCGGGACTGTGGGGGAAGCATTCCAGGTGGCTACATCTGCAAGCTGGTTGAAAGAATGCCAAGGGTCTGCAATGCTGTCATCGAAGCAAAAAACGGCTGTTTTTGAAGAGTCCACAATTTAAGTGAATTTAGAGATGCTCTCTTGCAGATGGTCATTGCGATATTTGGCATGTATTACTTCATTGCCTCTAAGGTGAATAATGTAGCTAAAATAGAGACGAATGCATTAAAAGCTGGTGTGTCCAGACTTTTGACTGCTCCTGTGTGCGAGAGCCCGGCGGGGGCCTCCCTCAGTGGCTCAGTAGCAGCTGGGCCACACGCACCAAAGCTGCTGGTTTTCCTCAGTGCTCATACATAGTTCACTGCGGTGCCTCTGCGGCTTCTATCAGCTGCGCTGTGGGCTGCTGTATTCAGCCACGTCAGCGTTTGCTGTGTGGGAAGCCTGAGCTGAGTAAGTGTCCCATCCCTGTGTGATTACGGGGCCATTCTTTACGGCCCCTTTTACTTAATGAAATGGCTCAGTAACGGGCCCGTGATGGAGAATGAGTGTGCGCGCAGTGAGGCCGTCCCTCTCGCTCGCACAGCCTTCGCCGAGCTGCAGACCGACATCCAGGAACTCACCAACGACATGGATGGGGTGAAGATTCCCTTCCTGGAGTATCGCGCCTACGCGATGAGGGTCATGTTCCCCGGCATCGAGGATCATCCCGTCCTGAAGGAGCTGGACGTAAGACCACCGCACCGGGCTGGTTACGTGGCGCCGCGTTGGTGGTCCGTCGCCAACGGCGACGTACACCTGCAAACGCACCTACCTCCCGAGCCCCTGCAGCTGCTGCGCTTAAAGCCATCCAGTAAAGGGAGTAAATTATACCCTTTTCTGTTTAAAGTTCCCTAAGCTCTCCTGCAGTATACGCCTCTAAGCATGTGAACAAGCTTCTCTCTCTTCTGCCCTCCTCCTTCTTCTTTCTGTCTTTTAATTAAAACCTGAGGTGGAATGAAATCGCAAACCCCATGTGGGCTCAGTGAGCCGCGCGCCTAGAAACTGCCTCACTAGAAATGTTTAGAAAACAGCAGCAGCAGGAAGCTACTCTTAGTTATTCAGCAGGCCTGCTTCTGAGCAGCCTGGAAGCTGCTCTTAGTTATTCAGCAGGCCTGCTTCTGAGCAGCCTGGAAGCTGCTCTTAGTTATTCAGCAGGCCTGCTTCTGGGCAGCCTGGAAGCTGAGCCTCCTCTCACACTGCATGTTTCACTTCTCCCCGTCCCTCACCACTCTTCTTCCCCCCCCCCAGTCTCATTTGTAAATGCCAACCTGATAATCCCCCCACGTTGACCCCAAAGACCTCTCCCTCTCTGACCTCCTCCTCCTCGTCCACCCTGCCACCCCCCCCACACCCGCCTCTGCCCCTAGTCCCCCGCTAATGTGGAGAAGGCCCTGCGTCTCTTCAGCCAGCTGCTGCACAACAAGATGTTTCTCCTGACCTTCATCCACACACTCGAGGTGCAGCGCTCCTTCTCCATGCGCGACCGAGGCAACGTGGCCTCCCTCCTGATGGCGGCGCTACAGGAGCGCATGGAGTACGCCACCGTGGTGCTGAAGCAGCTGCTAGCCGACCTCATCGAGAAGAACCTAGAGAACCGCAACCACCCCAAACTGCTGCTCAGGAGGTGAGGGTCCCATTCGGCGTACCCCGACCAGCCCTCCCCCGGTAACGGCTGACGGGCATCTCCCTCTCTGCTCTCCCTCAGGACCGAGTCTGTGGCTGAGAAGATGCTCACTAACTGGTTTACCTTTCTGCTCCACCGCTTCCTGAAGGTGGGTGCCACTCCTGACAGCTCGCCGTGGTACCCGTTACGCAGCGGTGGCATCGCGCTGGCGCGTCAAGGCGCCGGCTGGGAGCTCTGTGAAGTCCCCTCCAGCCGTGGCCCTCCGCTCTCCGTCCGCGTGCATTAAGTTGATGAATGCCGGCCCCTTTGTGTGCTCCTCCGGGCCTAAATGGCTATTGCCATGTATTTTGGATTCCATCCAGATATATTTATACTACATCAGTACACACGTGAAGGAGCTTTGGCTGCCAGTCAGACCAATTACTGTAAAATCTCTTCGTCGGCTTATTTAAACTCCGTCATACTTTCAGATTCGTTTCCATGAGATATGGAAACAGATGTCATTAGCTATCTTATGACTCAATACCAGTTAGGGTCCTTTATTTAATTATTTTTGTTCTAGTGCACCTGCTATATCATATTCTCTTTTTTGCCGTGCTGCTACATTTCTTATTCTAAAGTGTCAGTTTGGAGAAAAGAGGCAACAGGGTGTTTTGCTTCCAGGTTTAAAAGAATAGTCCTTTCAAGGAAATCCGCACTTCTGAATGTTGACCCCAGTGGTGAAAGAGGAAGGAAATCTCCACCTGGCCCCTGCACCATAAAGTATAAAAGAGTATAAAAGCAGAGGCGTGACTCAGTAGCAGGCGGCAGGCTACCAGCTCGTCACCCTGTGCTTTGTGTTCGGCGCCTGATGGCTAAGGGCCTCTCTGCTTATGGGGACTGTGAGTCAGGATGTCACGCTGTAATTAATAACGTCAAGTTAATCGTGCCTAAGAACTAAATCATAGTGTTTTATCAGTATCACTGTTTAGTCATCAGAAGCTTTTAAGTGGGTAATTGGTGACTTCTGAGCTCCTCAGAAATGCCGAAATGAAGAGTGATTGCCCGTGCGACCGCCCCCAGCTCGCGTGTGCACGCGCGCGCACACGCACACGCATACACATGCTGCCCTCTCCCTGCCAGGAGTGTGCTGGAGAGCCCCTCTTCATGCTGTACTGTGCCATCAAGCAGCAGATGGAGAAAGGCCCCATCGATGCCATCACAGGCGAGGCCCGTTACTCCCTGAGCGAGGACAAGCTCATCCGCCAGCAGATCGACTACAAGCAGCTGGTGAGTGTCCGTGGGCCCCTGGAGCCACTTCGCCCCCCTGGGCCGCCGCTCCCGCCACCCCACCGCTCTCCGTCTGCGGCCCCTCCTCTGTCTCGGCCGCCCGAGGTGTTCCAGATCCGCCATGGGAAAATCGGGCTGAGGAATTTAATTTATTATGGGCAGGCAAGGTCGCACAATATATTTTGCAGAAGTTAGGAGGGTTCTGGGCACAGCCCTGGGCTGAGTGAGGGAGGGGGGGCGTGGTGCCTTCCCAGCATGCTGTGTGAGCAGTGCGAAGGCGGGGTAGCCGGTGAGGTGGACTTTCAGGGAGGGGGAGGCTGGCTGGCCGGCCAGCATTCAAGTCACACGCGCGGACCTGCTGAGGGCTCCTGGTGATTCATTACAGAATAAAGCGATCTATTGTGTGGCCGTAAAGGCAAAGGCGCTTCTGCCGTCTAACGAGGCCGGCGCTGTCTCTGTGCCTGGAGACGCCAGTCACCCGATTAAGAGTTCATTCTGAGTCAGGCTCCATTGTCCAATCTGCACGTAGCAGTTTTGCAGATGGCAGGTTTGCGGGGCTTATGTGCTGGTACGCTTGGCGCCATTTGCGCTGCGGTGAACAAGACGCACGGCACGTTCGAAGCTGTCATCCCGCCAGCCAGCTGTCTGTACGGCACCGCTATGGTGGGGGGGGGGGGGGTTCGGGTTTATTCCCTTCAAGAAATCAATTGCGCCGTGGTAAATGTCCTGGGATTTTCCTTTAAAGCGATGGGCGCCCCCAGAGGACCCATCAGTCTCATTAGCCCCCCAGGGACCACCAGGTCGGGGCCCTGCGGAGCACGCTGCTCTGATGCCTCTGCTTACTAATGTATTTCCTTTTTCACGCTCACTCACTCGTGTGTTTGAAGTGCCCTGAAACAAATTTCCCTGTATCCAGCTCTAATATGAACGCTGTGGCATCAAAGGTTGCGTCCTCTAGGTTTGCGGCAAATTGTAAATAAACCACACCGGCAATTAAAGCGGCAGGATGTGATTCAGACAGCGAGCTCATGGTGCACCTCCCGGCTTTCCGCAGAATCGGAGGTTGAAGAGCGGTCAGTCGACACTTTAAAGCCCCAATCGGAGCTTGACGCAAATTCTTTGAATTTCTGCTGCCCAGAACCGGTCTCTGTCATCCTAAATATAGCCTGTCCGCAGTTCCCTGAGAATTCCTTAATTTGCTGTGTAATTGGTTTTTAATCAGAAATGCTTCACTTGTTAAATATTTTTCTTTGCATGGCAGAGGGGAGGTAATTGACTTTACTAATGATCAGTGAGTGGCAGGGGTGCATGCGGCATGGCTTACTGTGCCAGCCACACGCCGGTTTAATCACCCGATTAGCGGCAGGCGCACGCGCAGCCCCTCTGCGCAGTAAATATGGGCTGTCAGCATTGTGGGGACATGCGTGATGCCTAAATATATTAAGGAAAACGGGAACATTGAGGGTTAGAATGAAGCCCTGCTGCACGTTGTGTTATTACTCAGGGTGTCATTAAAGTATAATTAGTCTTCCTACCTTTGGGGGGGGGGGGGGGGTTGCTCGGAATATGGCGAGTCGCTTGTCTGTTTTCCTTCATTTCTGCCTGCGATTCCCGCCCCAGCCTGCGACCACAGCACTAGCCTTCTTTGCTTTTGACGTTCCTGGTTTCATCCCGCCAGCGGAGGCGTGCGTGCGGTGCACGGCGTGCCAGGCGGCACCCTGCCATCCCCCCAGCGCCCCCCTCTCCGCCTTACCCCTCTGCTCTGCAGCGTAAATCTCGATAATCGATTAAATCAATGATCTCTCCTCTGGTGATTCATTTTATCGACCCAGCGCGACGGCCGTAATTCTTCCCCGACCGTCCGGCGCTGACGTCCGCTAACGGATTTGTTTTCGGGCCCATTAGCCATTCAGAGTGCCCCCAAACAGTATCTCAGGCGAAACCTCCGTGGGTGAATGGATCTCATCCCATATCCTCAGTGCCACAGGACAATCCCAGCCAGAGAGAGCGGTGAACCAAAAGCCAATAGAGCGATTTACAGGGATTTACAGTGACGCTTGCGTTCTGCTACTCGGTCCTCACCTTCCTGCCCAGTGCACCTTTGGACCCCCGACCACCCACCCCCCCCACCCACCAGCCATTGCCTTGACGTAACCTGTCACTGTGCGCCCTTCCTCCTACTCCTCTTCCTCAGACCCTGATGTGTATACCCCCTGAGGGTGAGGCGGGCACTGAGATCCCAGTGAAGGTGCTGAACTGCGACACAGTGACCCAGGTGAAGGACAAGCTGCTGGACGCCGTGTATAAAGGCATCCCATACTCACAGCGGCCCCAGGCCGAGGACATGGACCTGGGTAAGCCCGTCTCTGCAGTGCTGGCCCTCTGTCTTTATTAACTGCGCAAGGCAAGCTCAGAATAGCAGCTGCCTGTAGGTTATGAATAAAAGAACACGTTTGGGTAAGCACTTTTCTTTTCCTCTTCTGAAATATTTAGAAATGTTGCAATATTAATTCCATAAAGTGGAGCAAACTCTGCATTTTTGGGTTTCAAAGCTCAGAAAACTATTCGTCATTCTTCCTTCATAGGCTGCTGCGTGGCCAGCCAAGTTTTTCCAAGCAACTGCTAATTAATATTAATATTACAACTAGGTTTATGGTAAATATTTTCCCCAGTTTAATGCAAATATAAACTATACATTTTATACATCATCCTTTAATTTGAATCCATTACTGTTACTTTTCATCATAACCAGAAAGGTGTGGTTATACCCGCAAGCAACGTAGAAATGAATTATGGGAATGATCATTTTTGCATAAATAAGCCTTTTGTCCCTTCAGAGTGGAGACAGGGGCGACTTACCCGAATCATTCTCCAAGATGAGGATATCACTACCAAAATCGAAAGTGACTGGAAACGACTCAACACTCTGGCCCATTACCAGGTTAGTTACACCACGACAGTGACACTGGACGCTGAATCTACATCCTAAAACCGCCATGAGATCTGTCTGGTGTATAAAAATTATTTATTAATCAATTAATGTAATTATTCACTTAAGTCTGCTTAAGTGAGATAAGATAAATGAACATGCATACATGGAACTAAGATAATTAGTTCTAAATAAGTTATAAGGTTTATTTAGAAGCCAATTCATTGCTACTTAATCTTAGTAGACAGAGGGAATGATGTCTATCCATCTTCCAGGGCCTGACCTTATTAACGTGACTCTTCTCGTAGGTGACTGAGGGCTCCCTGGTGGCCCTGGTTCAGAAGCAGGTCTCAGCCTACAACATTGCCAACTCCTTCACCTTCACACGCTCCCTCAGCAGATACGGTAAACAGCCCCCGCCATTCAGCATGGACTTCACCCACTGGCATTCATGCCGCATCGTGGACACCGGGGAGGATCTCGCATTCTCCTTCTCCATTGTGTGTGAATCCTCAATGGGTCATGCAAGTGTTTTTCAAGCAGCACAATCTGTGTGCACTTTGACCCGATGGTCTAATGGCGGTGGCACAGCCAGCTGAGATTAGGCACACTTTTGGCCATGATAGTAAGCAGGACCATGTCAGCGTGGGTGTAGGTTGGATACGACTCACATCTCCAGCTTAGTAGTAAGTGCAGTAGCAGGTAGATGTTCCTTCAAACACCCCACTGTGCCATTGTAAAAGATGTCCACAGAAAGTAATTAGTATCACCAAGTTGCCAGCAGAAACGCAAACCGTTCCCAGCGTCCTTGTGGGAACCTGACGGTGGTCAATGTGTGTTTATAAGAGAGTCTCCTGAGGACATCCAGTAGCCCGGACAGCCTACGTTCCAGAGCCCCCATGATCACCCCCGACCAGGAGACGGGCACCAAACTGTGGCACCTTGTCAAGAACCACGAGCATGCAGACCAGCGTGAAGGCGACCGTGGCAGCAAGATGGTGTCCGAGATCTACCTGACCCGCCTCCTGGCCACCAAGGTGAGCGCCGTTCCCCCCAACCCCCCCCTCCCCACAGCCATCGGTGTGATGAGTCCTCCACTCTTACGGCGGCGGGCCGTGACCCCATCTCCGACTGCCGCCACAGGGCACGCTGCAGAAGTTCGTGGATGACCTGTTTGAGACTGTGTTCAGCACCGCCCATCGTGGCAGTGCCCTCCCCCTCGCCATCAAGTACATGTTCGACTTCCTGGACGAGCAGGCTGACCGGCGACAGATCAGTGACCCCGATGTGCGACACACCTGGAAGAGCAATTGGTGAGAAGCCCTCCCCCCCCACCCAGTCTTCCATCACCTCATCATCTCATGCTTGCATACACAGAAGCCAGTAGCTGGTAGAAACCTACCATTGCATCACTCATTTTGCAATGCTAGTTTGGTCTTGCATGGTGCAAGGAAAGGTTTTTGCTGTTGAGATTCTAAGTGACAATAACCAAGTATCACCTACACTCTAAAAAGGGCAGCTGCTTCTTTAAGTTGTTTGCTGAACATGTATTCAGTCGCCACCTTCTGAATGTCTCTGGTCGCCACACTTCTTAACGGTTTCTTCCTGTCCATCCCGCATTCTCTCAACTCCCTTCGACAGCCTGCCTCTGCGTTTCTGGGTAAACGTCATCAAGAACCCCCAGTTCGTGTTCGACATCCACAAGAACAGCATCACGGACGCCTGCCTGTCGGTGGTGGCTCAGACCTTCATGGATTCGTGCTCCACCTCCGAGCACCGGCTGGGCAAAGACTCGCCCTCCAACAAGCTGCTCTACGCCAAGGACATCCCCAACTACAAGAGCTGGGTAGAGCGGTAGGAACATAATGCTCTTCTGTAGCTTTTGTTCCCTTTTCAGAACGAGCTCCATTGCCCAAGTATTTTTTTTAGGAATATTTAGGAAGTAATTATTAATGATATATCACTTGTTACATTACAGACCTAAAATCCTTTTTTAAAATTTAGACCTCAACTTGAGGGTAAATTTGATCGGTCCTGGTGAAAGATTACTAATTCATAGTGAAGGATTTCATTACTGCCTAACAATACTGAACACTCCACAATTCACAAGATCTGTGTTGTTAGCCACTTAAGTCGCATATACACACCCAGGACAAAATATCGTCTCCCTGAGTCCCATGGTGCTATATTTACTCAACAACATTTTCCATACTATCATGTACATAGACAGTATACTTCAGGTACAACACATACACAGTGACTAGACAATATGGTGCATACTGGTCAACCGAAAGTGCAAACGTGGCACAAAGATGAGGCATAGCAGTGCAAGAAATGTAAATTGAATTTTAAAAGTATAGACTGTGTTCTATACTGTTTTTTTGTGCATTTCTTGTGGGCCATTCTGAGGTTTCTTTGAAAGGTCAAAGTGGGTGAGATGTTTCCCTTTAGATTTCATGTTCCATGTTGCCTGCTCGTTTGACTCAGGTACTACCGAGACATCGGTAAGATGCCCAGCATCAGTGACCAGGATATGGACGCCTATCTGGTGGAGCAGTCCCGCTTACACGCCAACGAGTTCAACACACTCAGCGCCCTCAGCGAGCTCTACTTCTACATCAACAAGTACAAAGAGGAGGTGGGTCTCCCCCACGCCGGCCCCGTTTTCTGGGTGGGGGTGCCAATCAGATGCCGGTCAGATATAGATTACACATGCCAACCGGATTCTTTGAGTAAAGCCGTTATTTTTTCTTATTCTTAATTAGACATGAAATGGTATGAAAATTTAATATCACAATTATAGTGATCAAAAATCCCGGTTATCAGTATTAGTAGTATTCTTAAAATGTGCCGAAAATGTTCAAAAAGTACTGATACACAAACTGAAATGATTTCACCAAGTTTTATATTAAAAACCACAAATAAATTAGCGGCACTATGTGCTTTTTGTTTGTATAAACACTAAAATAATAACATAGGCAATATCTTATATAAACACATGAAACTGCCTTCCACTATGTTTTCACTAATACAAAACAAGCCCACGTTGCACCTGCACAGCTACATCTGGGAGACTTTGTTTGATGCTGGACAGTATTTCACAGGAGTTTTTCAAAACACGGTAATGAGCCACGGTTTTGATGATAAATAATATTGGAAATGGTAATATTAGCCGAAATCAATTTTACCATGGTTTACTGTGAAACCAGTAAACCTTAATTGTACCCAGCTTCCTGAGGCTTTAGTGGCAGAGTGTAGCTAGAGGTCACAATGAATGAATGAATTTTACATCTATAAAGCGCTTTACAGAACCTGTGGCGGGCCACTTCCCCCACCACCACCATGTAACACCCACCTGGATGATGCGACAGCAGCCATTCTTCACCAGTACGCTCACCACACAGTAGCTAAGGTGGTGAAGGGGCAGGATAGAATTCACCCGTTAGATATAGGGGATGATTGGGAGGCCTGATTTGAAAGGGCCACAGTGGGCATTTTAGCCAGGGCATTGGGGTGTCACCCCTACTCTTTCAAAAGATTCTGAGGGTTTGTTTAGAACAGATTATGAGGGTCAGGACTTCAGTTTTCTGTCTCATCTGAAGGATGACACCATTTGTACAGCACAGTGTCCCCATCACTGCACTGCAGCACTGGGATCCACGCAGACCACAGGATGGGCTTCCCTGCTGGCCACACTAACACCTCTTCCAGCAGATACCCAGCTTTCATAATTGGTCTCCCATCCAAGTACTGGCCAGGCCCAAACCTGCGTAGCTTCAGATGGATTGCTTAGACTGAACTGCAGGTGCTATGGCTGCTAACACTGGACTCCTCTTGTGTCCCCTCTCCAGATTCTGACAGCACTAGACCGTGACGGATACTGCCGCAAACACAAACTGAGGCACAAACTGGAACAAGCCATCAACCTGATGTCGGGCAGCAGCTGAGTCAGTGGCACGGAACAGGGTGTGAGGGAGAGGGGTGCGGGGGGGGTGGGGGGGGATGGCGGGGACTGGTGTCTTCTGTTTGGACATCCACAGTGTGTGCTGATAGGGGGGACACTGGACAATCAACACCAAGGACCACAGCACAGCTTGTCGAGCCCACTGCTTCTGGACCAGACCGTGTGGCCAAACCCTCAGCCCCCTAGACTTTTATCTGCTATGCCAGTGAGACCTGCAGATTTTTGTTCCCCCCTCTATACTGGTTTTTTGTTGTGAGAGACTGCCTAATTGTATGGATGTGGACTGCTATGTATTTTATGAGATACATTCCATGAAAGGCATATATGCAGTTGCCTTGGAAACTGTGCTGAATTGCCAAGCTAGTGCCATGGAAAAAGGATAGTTTTGGTCTGGGATGATAATGAGAATGATAATGGTCTTGGTAAAGTAATAAAATAATACATGCATTCTCTGCCGACATCCCGGAACAGAACATGGACTGGGCATTCTGTCTTGAAAATGATGGCTATTGCTCATACGATGGTTCTCCTGGTTCCAGTCAGACTAGAGGTGAAACCTTGGACCTTCTTCCTTTGTGCAATAAAAGGGAAGGTCTGGTTCCTCTCAAGAAAAAAAAAAAAAAACACCGAATCGACAGACAAGGCCAAACTTTGGGATCAGCAGTGGCCTGAAATGACAGCATTAAAGGGAGCGTTTGGGGCTCGGTGTAGGCGGTCGCCTGTCTGCTCCTCCGATACCATAGACCTAAAGAGACGCCTTTTTTATTTTATTTTTTTACTTGAATTTGGGGCCAAAAAGGACTCTGTATAGGAAGGTGGCTGCTGGCCTGTTCCGATAAGGTAACGCACACGGGGTGCTGAATGGCTCGTCTTTGTAGTGTCCCTGTTGGAATTCGGTGCTCCCCAAAAGGCCCGGTCTCCCCCGACTGGCCGCCCGACTGCGCCTCACTCCTGTGCCCTGCACCGCCGTGTATCCAGAGCAAAAGGGAAGGAAAGAAGACAACAAAAAGGTTAGACAGTATCACATTCCACAGACAGCGCACATTTGCTGGCGTGGAGAGCACAGCCGTCACAGATACCGCGCGTCCCAAATCGAGCCGATGCACCAAGAGCAATAAGCGTTTGTTCTGCAGTGAGCCGTGACTAGGGGATCCCCTGGGGGGCGCTGTCAAGCCCGTCATCCTCTGCCGGGCAGCATCCCGGGGAAGATGGTGCTCTGCTGCAGCCACATGCGCGGGCGGCTTTTGTTGGGCCCGGCGTTGCTGCAGTCTCGCCATATCGAGAGTGACGGTACAGCACCAAGCACAAAATAAGGCGGGCGGGGTGCAGCGTTACTTGTGCGTTTGGCTCTGGTTAGTTTCGTTTTCAACTACAGCCACAAACACTGTGTGACGATTGGTTAGGGGGCTTTTTAGTTATGTGTGTTGCCACCTTTTAAAAAAATAAATAAAATTGACCCATTTGTAATGTGAGATACGTACTGGTGTCAACCATTTTAATCATCATGTCAGTCCAATCAGAGTCAATTTTACATTTTTTACAAGGCTATAGAGGTTAATATAAAATGATTATTGGAAAAAGTAAGCCAGTTTACCATGCGTTTTAAAAATATTACATACTCAGGGCGTACATACGTGTGGCCCTGAGTTTTGGTGTAGTTTGTGATGCTGTTTCTCTGTGAGGACTGTTTCCACGGCAGCAGTGGTCCCCATGTCGTCATGGTCTGTGCGGACGCTGGTCCACAGGCTCTATAACCCTGCATCAGATCTGCTGGGAGATCAAACACACAGAAGGAGTTAAAGGTGAAATGTTCCTGGCGATATTAGTCTGCTTTTAACATTTTTTCTTTAGTTGTGGTTCTGAGTTCTGGCCTTACAGACAATGGAGTATTTATTGTGTTGTATTTATTATGTATTTATTTGTATAACCATAGGATGCACATTGTTTTCTTTAAAACAATGTGCAGTATCGATGGCTGAGTCTCATACTTGATCTTGTCTTTTATAAGCTGTGAAAGCTGAGCAGTGGGTTAACCAAAAGATTTGGTTTGCAGGACTACAAGTCAGTGGGATCTGATACAGTATATACCTAGTGTTCAAACGTGCATTACACAATGTCCATACGAAATTAAAGTGACAGCGAATTTGAAGAGTTACAGCTTGAGAACAGATACACTCCTGTCACTGGGGACAAAAAAACACTGTAGCAAAATTGTAGTGGAAAAAGCATATTGGTCGATTGGCTACATTCCTGTGCACGTTCCACCACAGCTAGGTATTAAGCAGGACATGAGAAAGACTTTAAAGAATTGAGTGCCGAATTCTTTTTTCTGTTTCACTTTGTGGTTTAACTGAGAACACTGTGAAATTGCAGCACCATACTATGCTTGATCCAGGTCTCGTGTGTGAGTCGTTAATACCCGACAAAGTCGTCTGATTGCAATCAGACTTAATTGTCTGCATCACGATCTGTTCCAGGTCGACGCAGATGGATTGCGGGTCGTGTTCCTCGTGTCGGTTCTACGGGAAACGCCGCAGGCTTTTTTGGGCTGGGTGTTTGCAGGCGAACCACGCGGTTTTCCGGCGGGCGCAGCTTCTCTCATGATTAGCGATGCATCTGGTTCATGTGTGATTGTTAGCCGGGGCCTCGTGAAGAGGAACAAATGCCTGTGGAGGCTGAGATTTGTTGGGAAGTCGGTCACAAAATTCGTAAGACTGCCTTAGTTGGGAGCTCATCAACGGCCAATGTTTTTGCCTGGGTTTGAGGAGCGGTTCCCAGGCGTAGCAGTGGTGTATCCATTATCACTGTACTCACGATCTGATTAAATCACAAAAACTGAAGACTGTCCTGCAGCACTAGATTTTATACACAGGTTAACTGTCCACATTTAACGCAGAGCTGAATCACCTCAATCAATGGAGGTTAATTAGACTTGCATATCAGATCTCGCCCAGAAAGATTGCAGACCTCTTTTCCCACATTACACATTAGATCTAATTAAATCAGCAGAGCGGAAAAGCAGTCTTTCCACATTGCCAATGGAAGGAAACTGCAAGTAAGACCCTAGTCAGACCTTTGAGCGTCTGGTAACTTTACCGTGGTTTTTGGAGACCAGACATTTGCATACAGATTTTCAAGCTCATACAATATTTAAAAAGCAGTAGGGATAATCATGTAGGAATGATCTTTAATGAGCATTTTTGTGTTTATCCTGTTTTTCAAGGATGGAAATTGGGTCACTGTATTGGCCTCTTGTTCTGTGGTGGTTTAGCCTGAGAGGAAGTAACGCTTTGGGTCTAAGTGGCTGCAGTGCTGCTGTGTCAGCATTGTCGGAACATTTCGAATTAATCGGTGCTTTGATGGAGCCACTTTCTGAAATGAAAAATAATAATAAATCTGAGGAGCGTGGAGGGGGGGGTGATGAATCGTATTTAACGCTTTTCAGGTGGTAACTTTCCATGAGTTGTATCCGTGGGTGCTGCCAGTCTGAGCCTCGTATGCAGAAACGGACTGTCAGCTTTTGGGGTGGCAGTGAAATGGGAAGTATAGTGAGGGCTTCAGCCGTGTGTGTGTGTGTGTGTGTGGGGGGGGGGGGGGGGTCATTCGGAGAAGGGCCAGCTACGGGGTGGGGGGCGGCCTACGGAACTCCGAGCCACCGCAGATGCTTTGATCTGTTATCGTGACGTGGTATACACATCGAAATAAAATAGGCACCTGTAACCATTATGGGGGGGGGGAGAGACTCAGTGCAAACTTGTGGTGTTTCTCAGTAGATTCTGTAGAAGGTATTTGTCGGTTTTAGGTCCAGACTACATTTCAGTCAGTGTTCTAGTTAAACATTCGTCTCAGAGTTTCTTATAATTTATTCGTCGGCTTTGTTTGTTTATCCCAAATGTTTGAATCCATTTTGACAACAGACTTGTTTACAATTTGGAAGATATATGGAATATATTAATGGTGTGTCCAGAGGGGAAGAGGCTTTGTGAGTGACTACTTGAGAGATGGGTGATTGCTCTGCCTAGTCCTTAATTATATATAAATATATAAATATATTTTGTATAATTATTTGTTTAAATGTTTCTTTTTAAATTATTGTTCTTTTTCGTTTATTTGTTTGAAAGCGTTGTAGTAATGAATCCTTTGAAACGCTGGCTGCAATGAAGTGTTTTGTATATATTTGCACTTTTTTGAGTCTGAGAGGTTTTCAAAGATTGGAATATAACTTAATGTTAAAATGACAAGCATGGTGTTTTTGTTTTGCTAATTAAAAGTGGATGATGCTATATATGTGCTTAAAAGTGTTGTTTCACATTGTCTAATGGGACGTGTTTCCCAGCTTATTTGAGTACAGCCTTTTGTTCAAATAAAGACAAGTGTCTGTCAGAAAACCACCAACATTTCCCTCAATGCACACAAGTGTTGTTGATGCATGACAGTGATGCTGCTTTTGACAGATGATTTCTTAAAGATTATAGAGTAATGGTGGTGTATACGTTAAAGAAATGTGAAAGAAAGCAAATGCACATGCATGTAGTTTATATTGCTCAGCAAGTTAGCGATCTGTGCTTGTGTCCTGATGGTTGTGTGTTTAGATCCCATGGTTGGCAATGTAGCCATATCACTGTTGGATCCATGAAGAAATCCTTTCACCATAAGAGCTTCTCTCTCTGACCTCAAAAACTTTCCTCACATTGGACAAAAGCATCTGCTAAATATGCGAACGTATCAAAAATGCAAGGTTGAGAAGAGGAACCTTTTAATTTTGTTTGGACCAAGCAACCTGTGACAGTCATGATGAAGTTGAAGCAGCCTTTTTATCCCGTCTTACCAAATTAAAAACAGGCCAGTGGATTTCATTACAACCTCCAGCATTTTTTTTTCTATCTTAGATCAAAAGGACTGGCAGTAGACAACAATTTTCTGAAGTTTCACAGCTTTTCCTTTTATTAATTAGAGAGGCAGATCAAAGATGCAGAACATCAGGCATGATTGGGTGCAACAGTCAAACAAATCTCAGAAATGGGCTGAGACTAAGGTAGGTAATTCCCCCAGTGTCCCTGAATCAAACGGAATGAATAAAAATGACAAGCCACCCACAGTATCAATATTCAAGCCTTCCGTGATAAACACCGGACTTACACAAATACGACTGTCTCTCTGTGAGGAAATGCTGCAGCCAGAGTAGATGAGGGGGCCAGCCACCAACTGCAAGACCCCCAAGGCCTGTTCAAGCATCCTGTCTGTCTGCTTGCATGCAGAGTGCCCTGCTGCCCAAGCCTTTTGCCTCCGCTTCTTTTGCTGCACTAAAGATGTCTCTGGGTTAATCTTTGATGAATTTCCTCCATTTGTGATGCAAAAAGCTTCTCCGTTGCTGACAGCCCCATCGTAGCCCCAAGCTCCGTTTCTCTTCACGTTGCCCGTCAAGTGTGGACATGCCTTGTTGCCTTAATCAGATATTACTTTCATTTTCACCTGGTCCCTTTTATAGCGCGTGTGTTTACTTCTCAGTGTCGGCAGTGACCATAATGTTCCAGATGCCGGAAAGGAAAGTGAAACAGACAAGGTTGTTTCTTGTAGGTTGTGTTCCCATTCTCTGGCGTGACTTTTTTTCCATTACACAGATAATATGCTCAGAAATTGAACAAGGAATCTAGTGGGCAAATGTGCCCTGAAATGTTAGCGACACTATTTACATGCCCTCTAATGTTAGCCACAGGCTTGTGCCGGACCTGAAATGTTAGCCGCGCGCCGTACCGGCCTTCTAATGTTAGCCACGCTCCGTACCTGCACTGAAATGTTATCCGTGCGCCGTACCTGACCTGAAATGTTAGCCGCGCGCCGTACCTGCCCTGAAATGTTAGCCGCGCGCCGTACCTGCCCTGAAATGTTAGCCGCGCGCCGTACCTGCACTGAAATGTTAGCCGCGCGCCGTACCTGCACTGAAATGTTAGCCGCGCGCCGTACCTGCCCTGAAATGTTACCCACGCGCTGTGCTGGCCTTCTAATGTTAGCCGCATGCTATTCCTGCACTGAAATGTTACCCGCACGCCGTACCTGCCCTGAAATGTTACCCGCGCGATGTGCTGGCCTTCTAATGTTAGCCGCGCGCCGCGCCGTACCTGCCCTGAAATGTTAGCCGCGCACCGCGCCGTGCCATACCTGCTCTGAAATGTTAGCCGCGTGCCGTGCTGGCCTTCTAATGTTAGCCGCGCGCCGCGCCTGCCCTGAAATGTTAGCCGCGCGCCGCGCCGTACCTGCCCTGAAATGTTACCCGCGTGCCGTGCTGGCCTTCTAATGTTAGCCATGCACTGTAGCTGGATCTCCTGCAATAAGGAGTTCTTTGTTTCCCAGTAATTGTATTTCCATCACATCAGGTTCTGGAGGTCCTTAGCGTGCTGTTTGAAAGCTTCCTCCCCACCCTGTGATGCATGAACATGTGAACCAAAACCCCTGACCCCCGCCCTGCATGACTATTAGCTTTTATCCATCAGGCCTTTGATGTGTCCTGACACCCGGCCCCTTCTTGAAGTTTCCTTACTAACCCCCTGCTGAGGACTAGGGCATGAGGAAATTGTTCACATCTACACAGAGCAAATGGATTTCTCTGTATTCTTATGAGCTGACCAGTTTTTGCGTGCTCCTACTGAACCCTGAATACGGTTCGGTTCTGTTACCAATACCAGTGAATTAATACTTTGTATGGGTTTGTGGTAGAATCATATCTGTCTGACATTAAGGTCTTTAATGAGATTCCACAGGCTGTTAAAAGTGTGGTTCAGCTTGCCTTTAATATGTATTACTGTAGAGTGGGTACAACATTGCTCCTGGGATTTGAACCAGCCTGCCTTTTGGTTTCCAGCCTCTGTCCTTAGCCTGCCACCCTTTTTCTCTAGTTTGTAGTAAATCTGTACAGATGCCAACCAATGGCCATCGTTTGAGTTTCTGAGCCCATAAAGACGTCCTAAATGCAGGATTCGATTTTGGTCTCCTTTGAATCGTTGGTTATTTTCACAGTAGTGGAATGTAATTGGTGTCGTTTGTGATATTTAGCGTGCTGTTGATACTGTATCACACCCTCCAGAAAAGAGGAGACCGTGAGTCTGCCCAAAAGCCCCATGAAGACTTGCCTCCTAGGAACATGTCTGGCACCTGCAGATTGCCAGGTGTTATATGTAAGAGACAGTGGCACTGACTGAAGAAACCGAGTTTAAGGCAGAGATTTTGTTAGTCTCTGACTCCCATGTGTAATCCAAGTCCATGTTTAGTCTACACTGAGCACCCCTTCCTGTGAAGCAGAGCTTGTAACACCCAACCTTGAACTTCATCTTTTCATCTACAGGAAGCAGACTTCAGAGCCACACACTTCAAATTGCTCTCGGTGTAATTTTCAACGGCGCCGTATATTTATAGTTCAGAAAGATCTTTTTCCGCGTCTCATCAGTACTTTGGAGTTCATCGCAGCAGTTTATGTTGACAGTGAAATCACTACCTAAGATTACTGAGCTGAAGTCTGGGAATTTCCTGCTCAAAAGAGATCTTCGGCAAGTCTTTGGCCATATAAAAACAGAAAGATGGAAGATGGAGAATATGGGTGCCATACGCTGGTGGTTTTCAGTGAGATATTCCCCTGGAACAATAAGGATGCAGAGCATGAGAGGTGCTCCTTCACATGCAATTTGCAACAAGTACAATCAATTAAGAGTAATAACTGCAATCATATTTCACGTTTGGGTGTCTCAGTGAGTATACAGTTTCTCTCCAAGCCCCGAACTGGTGTTTCTAAATTTCTCAGCTGCTTGTCAACTCTGACATAATATAAAACTGTTTCTGGACCCTGACGGTCCGAACAAACCACAATGGCGGAAATGGTAACATTATTCACCGTAACATCTTCAGCAAGGCATTAAGGGTGAAAAGGGGGCAAGATTCCATTAATTCAAACAACAGTGATGAGTGTAGCAGGAGGAATTATCGGTTCATATATGTTCAGTACATCATTCTTCAGTTCGGTATGCAAAATGAAACAAATGAACACATTTCTTGACATGGGCAGAACCTAGATTCACAAGTAGACATTCAGCATGGGAAACACTATGCTGATTGTGGCTGTGAGCTTGTGAAAACGTTCTGATTTCACAATAAATTACACCAACACTGGAGAGAGAATAGTTGAAACCAAGACTGTCCGTCAGTGTTATACTGAATTCGGATAAGTTGCCAAGAAAACATCCAACCTGCTAATTCATTTGAGACATCATCTGAGTATGTGTACAACTGAAGTAAGACAGAAACAGCCTTTGCAAGTTAGTCTTTCCATGGCATTGAATCAAATTCAGCTCCAGACAGGTGACAATACTTGGTAGTAGAGAACATGGGATTTAATTAATTAAATTTGCAGTTTTTTTAATTCATCTATTTTTCACAATGTGCAAATAAGCATGTCTTATTTCGACACATTGACGGACGCATTGCCTTTTCCTAATTCTTTTTGCAATTTTAATAATAAATAACGAATTCTGTTTTCCCTGCTGTACCGGATTTGCACCGAACTGTAAACCCACAGCTGAGCTTTGTACCGAACCATGAAATTTGTGTACCGTTACACCCTACTAAACATACTAAATATGAAAAACTTTTAAAGAAAGGCTGTTTACATAGCCACTTTCTCCTTTTTCCTCATCACACGGAAAGCGGTAGAAGGACTAATCTTTTATTTTTTGTTTCAGATCGATTAAAAACACTTACACAACTCTGGCATATTGGCACGTACCTGAGTTTACTCCAAAAACAGTATTGTAACGCAATTGAAGCATCGTAACTTAACAAAAGGATAATGTGTGTGAGAAATTGAGCAGGGACTGCTGCTGTTGTTGATGTTTCCCTCCTGGGATAGGCTCTGCACTCCAGCTTCCACTAACACACACCTCTGTTGGATAAATGTTTGTAAGATGGATGTATATTTCATGTGTAAGAATTAATTCCTCCCTAGGTCTGATGCACACGGATTAAAAACTGTTAAAAAGTTCTACGATATAGTGTCACCACCTGAAACTGTTTTATTTATTTATTGCCATTTTTCTGTTTGCACCAGAGATAACAAAGCCTCAACACACCAACCCATATCATTGCCATTCAACGCAATAATCCGGTAACATAAGCATGGGCAGAGAGCAGAGCTCTGATCCGAGCTGTGTTTCTGAAGAGAAAAAAAAAATCACTGCGCTAAAGAAATAGGTCAGCTTGTATACAGAAAACAGGTGCATGTTTCAGATGAAGAGAATTACAGCCTAAACAAACATTTTGTTGGAATCAGTGGCATGATATCACCGGTGACATTTTGATCTGTTTCAAAGGGAATGACCCAGTTCTGTCTCCTGTCAAAGGACAGAAAGCTGGAATTAGAAAATACTGGTACGGTTTCAACCTGCCAGTACTGTCACCGTGAGAAACAATGACGCGGCTCTGTGGGGAATTATTGTGCAAATGCGTCTCATTGTTCGTGTCACCCACACGTGACCGCTCCCCCTCCCCAGCGTGGTTCGTGCGGTCGCGCGTGTGTGTAGGTGTGCGCTTCCTGCGGCGGGCTGCTGTTAGCTGCCGCTTCCCAGTTAAAAATCCGCTTCCAAAACGGCATGAAAGACAAAGAGTGTAATCGGTGTTGTGGGATCAAACAGGGCGTGGCTCTTAGCGCCCCGGCCGGAGGAGCCCCTCCCCCCCTATAGCGACCACCGCGTACCACGCTCACGCGCCGCAGCCCGTGCCTCGCTTCCGCGCTGTTTCCAACAGGACGGGATTTATGAGGAAAAATAACACTTCCATGAATATTAATGTGCAGCGGAGGTGCGCCGTCTGACGAACACGGGCGAGAGAGGGAGGAAAAAGAGAAAAACGAAGAGCGGTTCCTCCAGACAAAAGGGAAGGATTACAGAAGAAAAAAAGAGAGAAAAACAGGCTGCGAGAGGCAGGCAGCCTCCGGGGCTGGTGGGGGTCTATAAATAAGTAATGCGTGCTGGGGGGCTCTCATTAGTAGAGCACTCTCGATTCCAAGGGGAGCGGAATCTGCTGCTGCGAAATAACTGTACACACCCGCGCGCGCACATAGCGGCGACCCCAGTGCGGGGGGGGAATCAAACTCAGCCATACGACATGCACCTTCATTAATCAGATCTGCAAAAATGACACGTGTCCCATTCGCGCTTTCATGGATATGAATGCATTTATGTACTATTCCCTTTTCTCAATAAAATAACAGCAAAAGGGCAGATATAGAAACTGTCTGCTACAGGGGTCTTGTCGGGGATGGATACCTGGTAGCTTCGAAGTAAAAAATCCTGGTAGGCATGCAGGGCAGATTTCTATTTTCGTATTACGGTATAACCCTGAAAAATGCTAATTTCTCTCTCCACAGCAAAAGCAGTAGTTACTCGGCTCCCAGTTGTCAGCGAAAGGATGGAACGGGGGGAAAAATCACATTTTAGTCGGAAAAGCGTTTTATTTATTTGAAGGTTATTGATGACACCCATACCGGGGTCTGGTTGGTTGGACGTTTTTATTATACCTGATTCTGTGGCATATTCTGATGAAATTCTGTCAGGTAATACTAAAGGAATCAGCAGTTTTAGCCTCCCAGTCTGAGTGCAGTACGGCTTGATTAATTTCGATTAAGACATTAAAGTGATGAAATAAAGAAGCACTATACTCTTAGGATTCCGATTCATTTGTCTTTGCACAAATTTTACGTTCTAAAGTGAAAGTTTTTAACTATAGGAAGTGAACTTCCAACTGCGTGTAAGTCGTATAAGTTACAGAACTCTTTAATCACTTTCGATTTGGGTACCAATTATAAATATTTACCAATTCTTTAAGTACAATATTCAATATATTGTTAAAAAAAAAAAAAATGTTTATTTTTGATATTTAACTTTTTCCAGTGGTAATTACAGAATTGGTAAAACATGTGCCCTTATTCACAATGTAACCCTCACGTGGAGAAGTAGGTTGGAAAAAAATAGATTAAGCCATTGTTCTTTTTTATTTTTATACATAATTTATTCACTTACCAACCAAAGCGGCCATAAATATTACATTTGTATCTTTTATAGACTTGTGCATAAACAGAGGAGAAGCAAGATCATCTTTCTCAAAGGTAAAACAGAAGCTCCCCTTGAGGATTTAAGGAGTCCTGTTTATTTTTCTGCTGCAGGAGGTCGGCCCTGAGCCCCTAAAACCATACTCTTCCCTAAAACCGTGTCCTCTGAGCACCATGCCTAGTGGCTGGGCTGCTGTCAGCGTGTAGCCACACGCAACATAGCTTGGAAAACGGTCAGCTGTCCTTTGTAACTGCTCTACTCATCCCCAGCCACATTTGCGAGCCTCCTGATCTGTCAGGGATGTGCAGGCGGGACAGGGCATGGGAAGTCGCTATGCATCTTCCTGTCATTGCCAGCCTAATTTAATTGCAATTTCCCAGGCGTGAGACCCTGCTTTAAAGCCACTCTGGCAAATGAAATGCTACCTGGTCCTGACTTCAGCTCCGATCACTCCTCCTGACAACCTCACCCCCTTAATCAGTTGTGCACTAACCGTTTCAAATATTTTTCTTTTCATTGATTTTGCTGCATTACATTTCTCTCATCTCCCTAAAGCTTTCTCTCCTCTTTTCCCCAGTCCATTGATTTTCTGATTAAGAAAGCCCAACCTTACACATGACATGCAAAGCATGCAATGGGTCTTCAAATGGCAATGAGACTAAATGCCTCATTCCCTTAAAGTAGATAGATTACATGTTAACATCATTTTACATTCATTTCCTAATTATGAGCAAGGGTGCATCCACTAAGGTGATTGGGTTCTTTTTTTTTTTTTTTTAATAAAGCCATGCATTGGCATCATTCAGCCCAGTTCCATTAAACAATTAGTTTTCATCTAATGTGGCAACATTACAGAGTGTGCCTGCTAAAACTGAGGTTTCTGGTTAGAGTAAGAATTGGGATGGTGAACAGATCTGCATGACATTAGGAGGGGAGGGGGGAGGATGGAAAATTACTTTATTAGGAGTTCCTGGGGGGGGGGCATAAAATATCAGCTTTAATGGGAAATTTAAAGGGATAAAAATTGCATCCAGCCTGCAGAAATGAAATGCAACAACATTGTCAGGGGCCTGTGAGACAAACCAAACACTGTTTTGTATTGTTTGTGACTAATTTCATGTTATTGGAGGGGCTTTGTCAGCTGACTTCGTCCCACCCCATAACATCCACAACTTCTCAGTCGTACACTCAGCTACAGTTCGTGGTCACATGAGCTGAACTTTTATAAGTTGGCCCTGCCCTATAAAATAAACAGAATCGAGCTGAAGATAATGTTACTCAATGGTCAACCTTATGGATTACTGAGCAGCCAGAAATGTAACGCTAAGTCTCTTGCTGCCAGAAAATGCTATCTGGTCAGCTTGCTGAGAAGCAATTTCAGGATAGAACTACTGCTTCACAAACCTTTGTCCCAGTAATATATAAATATTGATCATATGATTTTACACACATATAGGTTCCTACCAGAATTTAGTGCAGTGATATACCCTTAACAATGTAAGTACCCTGAAATTGTATAGAACTTCTCTTCCTGGTTCATCACCAACGTAATGCCGGCACCCTGGTTTTCTATCTGGTGTCTCCAAAGAAACCATCTTACCCTGTCACCAAACCTCTCAATAGCCCCACGTCTCTCATTCAGTATAATCCTACTCGACCTGTCAACTGTCTTTGACGCAGTCAGCTTTCAGACCCTTCAGTGGACTCTGAACAATAAGGGTATCAACAGCACAGTCCTGTCATGGTTTAAATTTTATCCTTTCAGCAATTCCTATCAGCTGCCTCTGCCTCTTGACAGAAGTGCCCTAGAGAGTGGTACATAGACCTTCTCTCTGAACACTGGATCCCTCTCCGCATCACTGTCTCATGTCACGTCATGTGTTCCATGTCTGCCACTATACCGACGACGCTCTTCCCATTTTAAATCTCAGCACATCTGCTCTGATGTCATGCCATCATCTGATGTCCATCTCCTCCGAGGCAGATGTTATCTACATTCGTAATACATACAGCCCTTCTTAACTTCTGCACTGCTTTGCTCAGACTGCAGTCGTTGAGAGTGCAAACAACCCTAAATTAAATTCCAAGTCTTCCTGCACATAGAAAGGTGACTATTTTTCTGATGAACCTCCATAGACACCCTATTGCAACCATAGAAAAGTTTAGGTTTGGAAACATATTATTTTCCGGACATCATCGGTCCCTGCGCTAATACTAGACAGCTCTGCAGCAACAGCCAAGTGTTTCCTATTTCCTGCAGTCAGAAAATTGCCCAACCAGTGTTTCGTTATTTCTATCGCTGTCCTCCTTTGGAGGACATAGCATCCAACATATCTGGGGTGGGGGTGCCCCTTTTGCCCGAACGATTGAAAGTGACCCTATCCCTGGTCAAAAAATTTACCCTAAGCCCGCTTCCTCACAAATGTTCATGCACCTGGATACCTGGTTATGTAAATGGTTGATTTAGAGCATCTGCTTAGCAATAAAAGTGTGACTGTACTAATAATAATTGTGCTGCCAACCTTTTTATCTACAGAGGATTATATTTGATAGCGCCAATTAAAATATAATCAGGCACGTACAATGCTCAGCTTGACTCACACATCCTTACTGCTCATTCCCATTGGTTCTCAGCTCTTCACACAATTTAGCTGCAGGTACTGAAGTGGTGACACGTTGCAGACATATACATACAGGATATTACAGTGCATCAAATGAGAACCTAAGCTGCTATAGGAAACTGTAATCGTGTCAGTGCTGGAATGTACCTGAAACAGTAGATAATAAAAGTGATATTATGGGGGGAGAATGTAATGTAAAGTGAGAAGCAGGGGAGCTCCAAGGCTGGAGGTAACTCATTAAAATTGTATAATCCAGGCTTTAGCTATTATATAAATCAGCGTTTTGCCACTATGTCACACTGTTGTTTTATGCGTTAATTAACAACCTGCACCCGATGCGATATCTGAAGCATTATCTAAATGAGCGCTCACAGTGAAGCAATGTTTCAATTACCATTGGTTAAATCAATTATTATATTAATCTTCCCTTTTATCAGCTGAATAATTACCAAATGTAATTTACCTAGGTCTATGTATCAAGAGAACTTGGGTAAAACTAATTATGAGCAATGTCAAGCATTCAGTCAACAGGCCCCCTTGTCACTGTAAAGAGGGACAGTTTTTAGGTGTATCACCTTTTGGCAGCATTCACTTTGCCATTAATGTCTGAATATTAATTTTTGACTTAATCATGAACCACAAAGCTACTGTGGTTATTTTTATTTTTCTCTACATAACTCTAGTCATGTGCCCACTGTCGTGATGGGCAGTGGTGGCTTAATGGTTAGGGAAGCGCATTTGTAATTGAAAGATTGCTGGTTCATATCCCTCGACCAGCAAGGTACAGCCCTCAAGCACTGCTCCCCGGGCACTGAATTAGCTGCCCCCTGCTATGTCACATATGAGTTAAATGCAGAGGTTGCATTTTATTGTTGTGCACTGTGTGCTGTGGTGTGTCAACAATGACCACTGATCATCAAATTCTAATTCTAAACCAAGTGACCAAGATAAGAGGTTAGGGGATCAGGGGTGGCCTTATCCACAAAGGGCCAGTGTGTATGCAGGCTTTTGGGATAATCTTTAGGTTGGCTGTTCAAACCCAGGTGTGAAGACTCTTCAGCCAATCAGTCCTCTTATTAGTAATCTAATTAGGGTTTTTCAGCAAATATCTCAGTTTCTGGATAAGATTAGCCACCCCTAGGTAAGATGATGAATGGATGATAACCCTATTGAAGTTTATTCAGTGATTACAAATATTAAGATAACCTATGTCTTTGGTCTAAATAAAAGTCCTGATAAATAATCTTTTAAGTGGACATACAGATGCCCTGTGTACTGGATAAATGGTAATGTAAGAATTGATGATGAATAGTACTTTAGGTACTGGATTCATTAGAGATATTTCCTGGCTTCAGTTTTAAGATGTGATGTTTTTTAATCCCCTGATATCAGACACATAGAAAGATAAATACATTTTGATGTTTCACGGAATGCAGAGAATCCCTGATGTCATCATCCTGCATAAGATCACCAGTTTCTTTGGGAAGTTGCTCGTTTTTTATTATGGGATGTCCTCCATATAAACAACATTTTTAACCGCACGTCCACCCATGATCAGTATCCAAATCCAGTTCAAATCCACTGAATTAAAACAAGAAAAGGGAAACTTAATGTAACAGAATTTTACTTCTGCCAATGTGTTTGTTACGAAAAATACCTTTGAAAATGTGCAGTTCTTTCTTGATATATGTTTTAATCATTCATTGTGTATCAAATTCTACAAGTAAAAGTATTTTAGTGAAAATAAATAAGTAAATATTGCACATCATACTGAAAGCCAGTTACGAATATTCTCCAAGTGTTCTTCAACCTACTTAGACTCTGTGTCTGCTCTGAGTGCTGCATCACCATAAGAGGTTCACTGTACAGCTATTCCTGGATATATATTTTATCCAATGACACTGTAGCTGCAGGTGATGTACAGCCATTTTTCTTAGACACAAAAGTAAATGTGTAACTTAAGTACCACAATGCGTAGTTCCTGAGGTGATACACAGTAATGTAGTCGTTAAAGTTTCCTGATAATCGTTCCGACAGTAAACCTGGTCAAAAGGAAACATGAAGGATTTATTTCCGAAGAACAGCCCTGTCCTTGAGCTAAGATCAAGGAAGCCATTTCACAGGGAGTGTGCTTAAAGAAATTTTACGGCTAATTGGAGTTCTTATCAGATACACGGTTGAGGCACTTGGGAGAGAGTGAACGAACCATATCTCGAAAGAATTAATTACCAAATCCTTCTCCCGCAGGCACTGAGGCTGAGGTGAAATACCATCATGGGCTCTACTCAGAGTTCAAGTCCCTCTTTCAGACCAGTTTGCTTTACACAACATAAATCACTGGTTACCTGAGCTAGTGAGTGTATCTAAACGGGACCAAGGAAGCCTGGAAACAGATTTCTATCAAACGTTATATATGTGCCGCTGCCACTGGAAATGAAGAAGTGGATATGGCACCGTTACCCCATTCTCAGTGTTTGCATGAAAAAATGCATCCACATGTAAGCACTGACAAAACAGCAGCACTAAAAATAACTTGGGGAAATAAGGTGGATTCTAGTAAGACAGATTCTGCAGGGAAATGTTTGTGAGACACTGACTCCCCCAGTTTTCTCTCACCGAAAGCTGGAACATAGGAATTGAATTGTAAGACAGCAACCTTAAAATGGGCAGATCGAAGGGCCAGCAAGCATATGGTTAAATTAGCTTTCAGCAGTTGCTTCTCAAAGGGCCTCTGTTAAATGTAACCCCACATTCTCTGAGCTCGGGGTCAAACAAAAGCAAACAGGGGCCAGTGTCAAATGAAAAGAAGAAGTGAATGTGCTTTCCGAAGCAACGTCCACCCTGAGTGTACTGAACAAGAGGAAAATGGGTTTCATAAGGGTTTACACGAACTTCCGGAATGATCTGCGTAGAGCAACTTGCTAACACGCTTAGAAGTTTTGCAAGTTTTTCGACTGACCAGTGAGCATCTACTTTATTCTCAGCTCAATCAGTGAGAGAACAGCCTGTTCCGAGTGTCACTGACTTTGGCTCAAGAAGCACTGTCTCTAAGCTTGTTAATAAGGTCAATGACTCTGAATTTTAGAACTGACATTACTTCTCCCTAACATCATACTATTCAGAATAATTCATAGGGGCAGAAACCATCATGTGGGAAGGAGTGAAAGTCAATGTAAGCGGTAAACAGAAAACAGTGCCACTTTATTTGGCTGAGGTATAAACATTTCATTCCACTGTCAGAGTCTGCAAAGATAAACTGACATTATAAAAAATAATTTACATGCAGGACGCCACATGAAGACAGTGAGAGTCTTATTTAAGATTCCATGTTTATTGGATGGACAGATAGATGGATGAATGTAGAAGAGAAACGCTATACTTATTGCTATCAATACAACTTTTTAGATAGTGTACCCTTTTATCTTTCTTTTTTCTGGTATAAAATGCTCATTTTAAATAATACTATGTTGCTCAACTCAATGAACTGGCTTATGATTGCTGATCAATGGCAGTTTTTTCTCAATGGCATTTTTTTTTGGAATATCATCCCAATTACAGTGCTCAGCAAACATCCAGAAACTGGTGCAGATTGAGTATGATTATACGTTAGACTGTCCCCTTTCACTAACTGCTTATTCAGTCCACACTTTCGGGGACCATGAAGCACATAGCAGGAAGACTAAGCCATATGTGCAGAATAACATGCACTAAATGCATTTTAGACACACCTAAGAACACTTGTTTACACACACGTACATTCAGTACAACTACAGTTTAGAGACTCATTTCCTTACTGTGTGCATAGAAGTGGGATTGCAATCAACAGACTGACTGGGAAATGGGTCAACATCTCTACCCTTGTGCAAATACCATAGTGTCTTTAATGTTAATATTGAATTAAGACCTTGGCTTAGACCCTCTTTTCCCATAGTGTTCCCTTTACTGTTTTGAAGCACTGATCATTTATTATGTCTGCAGAGAGGAGTGCCCCCTACTGGCACACCAAGCCACCAGATAATTATCTCTATGAACTGGACAGATAATGCCAACAGCACCAGCCACATGAGGCCACAATGTTACCTCCTGAGACACCATGCCACCTTCTCTAATATATGTTATTAGGAACGTCAACGGGATCCGGATAATTACTAGTTTCACATTTTGGATATTATTGCAAAAAAATGTAGCAAAAATACATAATGCATGATGAGCAAACCTGAGGTCATTCACAAGAGGATAAAATCTCCCTCCTAAAAAGGGTCAACACCTTGGAACATGAGAATGAATTGCACTCAAAGAGTTACTCATTTATATTTCATATCTTTCATGTTAAAGGTCCAAGAATTCAGCCATTTATAATTACGACATCACCTCTGTTCTATACGTTCCACGTTAATAAAGATGCGGCTGGACCGCTGGCAGTTAAGCGCCCTGAACCATTAGGCTCCATCCATTTACCAGCAGCTCTGCTCATGAGAGGCGCTAATACGCCGGCAGAGATTGATAATGGTACATTAAAATCCTTTAGTTTGGGGCTCTTCATGAACACTACAGTAAAGGGCGTGATTTAAGTATGAGGTGTGTCATCTGCCAGCTGAACTGGGGAGTTCATGGTGGGCAGGTTCTCTAAGGCTTTCCTCACACCCACGCAGGCATGTCTAGTGCCAGAAGGCTGCCTGTGGTACCATGACCACAGCCTGCTCCTCTACGACCCAGCATGTGTAAAGACTGCGGCCGGCATTGCAGGACGGGGTACCTGAGGCATCACTTTGAGATTTCCCCTTGTTCTGATTTGTTTCGCATTTTATTTCTCCAGCAATGTAAACAGAAATTAAACTGTGCCATTTTTAAGCAATGTTTATATTTAACGATTTTATTAGGACTTATTCTGAGAGACTGGACGACAAGTGTCAGACACCTAAGAAAAAAAACAATGAGTTTAAATATATTCTAGTGAAAGAAAGGAGGATTACATGATCAATCCATCCATCCATCCATTCATTTTCTGTAACCGCTTGTCCTATTCAGGGTTGCTGGGTGTCTGGAGCCAATCCCGGTGGCTACAGGCGTAAAGGAATGACCCTGGATGGGGCGCCAAGCCATCGCAGGACACACTCACACGCCATTCATTCTTACATGCATACCTATGGGCAATTTGGTGGTACCAACTCAAATTAGCCTCCGCATGTTTTTGGCCTATGGGGGGAACCCGGAATACCCAGAGGAAACCCCACAACGGCATGGGAAGAACATGCTAGTGACTGGTTCAGGGAGATAACCTGAACATGTGATTGGGTGGTCCCACCTCCTCTACAATCTGAATGGTTATCTCTCTAAACCAATCATTTTTCCTTCTGCCCTCAGAACATTTTTGTGTAAGTAAAACACAAACTCCACATACATGGAACCCAGGTGCCAGAGGTGTGAGGCGACAGAGCTAACCACTGCACCACCATGTCTCCCCCTATAATGATCCTAATACTAATAATAATAGTAATAATGATTATTATTAATAGTAATACTAGTATTGTTGTTGTTGCTGTTGTTGTTAATAATAACAAAAATAGTAATAATGTATAAACAAGGTTTTGTTTTGAGATATATTGGGTGTTAGATATTGTTACTATGCATCTGTTGAATTATTTGTTGTGTTTTGAAATGGCACCATGGATAACACTGCTGCCTCAGGCCCAGCTCTCTCTCTATCTCCAGCACGCGCTTAGCTAAACCGGCCATAGCATGTCTGAGTGAGTACCCTGCCATAGACTGGCTTTCTGGGTAGGTTCCTTACTCATAACTAAGCTGTACTAACTTTCAGTATGTTGTGCAGATTTCCTAGCAGTCTTCATTGCACGGCTTCTGAATCTGAACATACCAGCCACAGCTAAGTGTCATTTGCACGATTTATTGTGACATTCACTCTAGGGGGGGTCTGCGGGACCTGTGCGGAGGTCCTGGTGCAGGGCACAGCCTTTGCACTGGCTCCCCTCTACTAGCAGCGGAGCAAATCAACGCTAAACCTCTGCATCATCACTAAATGGAGCGCATATGCTTCACCCCAAGAATACACCTACCACAGTGCATCTGCCACTTCCCCCCCGACACAGAGACGTGATCTGTAAGACAGCTGTTGCCTTTCAAACCCTGAGTTACAAACATGTTTAGATAGGCCCCGCAGGTCCAGTGTGCAAATGCTGCACGTCGTAGCATGTGGTGGGGCTGCAGGAAAACACTGCTGCACTGCTCCCATGACGTGGGCCGCCGACGTGCTGGGGCTGAGGGAGGGGCGGCGGCAATGTCCAGCACAGAGTCCTCTGGCTTCTGGAAATTTGGAAGGAAACGATATTTTGCAAGATAAGAATTGCTGTTTCCTGGTGCTCATCAATCCCATCATCCAAAAGGCACATATCAATCACGTGGACGTCCTAAAGTAACACCCCCACCCCCAAGAAAACATACCCTAAACCACGCTTTTTGTTATACCGAAACTCTAGCTGTGCAAGCATGTGAAATGAATATAAATCCATTCTGTTCTAACACTATATCACATAGACCATATGCACCACTTAATGATGCTGCATGCATTTTTCTGTATTTAAGTTCTTTAGTTTAAACGTCCTGATTACGATTACTGACTATGTACTGTGGTGAAAAATAGCCTCCCATTCTGCCTGTTTCATTTAATTATTGCTCTCTCTCATTATTTAGAGCCGTGTTGGATTACTTGATGTCCTAAATCGCAATACATGCTGGGGTTAGCATCGTCTGGAATAGCAGTTGATACCTTCAAGTTACTCCCATTTGTCAGTGTCGGACCTTTGAGCTTGTGTGTGCCAATAACACAACACTCTCATCCTTCACCCAGATGAGGTCACACTTTTAAAGGGGTCCTCCGTTCTTTTACAGGTTGGACATTCTTGGTTTCTTTGGGTAATCTGAGGATTTTGTAAACCTCTTTCTAATTTTCCATGCATTATTCACTTACATATGCAAAATCCCTGCCTTATCCTTTGCCTTCAAGCTCATTGATATTGTCAACTGAATAACAATGCAAAGCATTCTGAAAAAAGATTTATGGTCATGGAGGTTGCCTATTCAGAGCTGCCAAACTAAACAGGAAGTGTGTGGTTTTGCAATTTGATTCTTACAAATTGTTATCCAGAGTCTATTGTGTTCGTTGGTTGGTGGACAGGTAGGTGGCGCTCATCCTCCCAGACAAACTAAACGATTAACACTTCAGTATGGGAAAAGAGACACTACAGGAATGATATGCTGTGTCAAGGTCCAGACGCACAGACGGTACAGGCTGCTGTGGTGGGATTAATTCCTGTCCTGGCAAAATTAGTATCTCAAAAGTGTTGATGTTTCTGTGTGTGTGATTAAATGTTCTAAGGCATGTCTGAAATGACTTCAGCATGTGTAATTGCTTAAGTGTATTTTTTCATTTGGCAACTTTCAGAAATCCAAGACCAACTAATCATCTATACATCTATTAATTAACAACTTAATGTTACAGCAGTGGAGCATGTTGTAGGCAGAAATGAGGGTGACTATGCACTGGTGGCTCCGAGACACAATGGGGTTTATTAAAAAACTAAACACACACGAACTACAAACTACACACAAGCTGCAAAACAAAGGATTATGTGGGGTCAGAACTAAACATGAGAAAGGAAAGAACTAAAAGAACCGTAAACTAAGATACAAAGGAACTGGGCAACACCAGGAACAGAACTTGGAGAAATAGCAGCGTAACACACAGTAACAAAGCAAAATGACACAGTGAACAGGCACACAAAGAGGCACACAAAGCTAACAGGATATAATGGAGGTGAGAATAACAAACAAATGAAGAAATGTCAACAAAAGCACAGGACAACAAGCGTCAGGTGGAACCAGAAATACTTCATTAACACTGTAACTAGCAAACATAACAACTAAAACTAGGACATGAACCACAAACTAAGAATTCAACACAGGGATAATTAAAGCAGAACCAGAACAGGACAGAACACAAGCAGGGCAAACCTAGGACAAGAAAACTAAGACAAAAAATAACAAACACTGGGGAACAAAATCCAATAAATATAAATGAAGAGATGAGGGTGGTCTCTAGCCAGCCTTGACCCCCATACCAGGAAGTACAGTCTTTAAGCTGCATGCTAAAACCAGTGAGCTATGCAGCAGTCTGAGGAACAGGGGGCACACCCTAGTGACTAAGGGGCTGCAAGACAAAGGAGGGAACAAGATGGCCAACAACACCTGCTGGCCAAACGGGGACAAAACACATGGGACAGGACCAGACGGGCACCGATCCTAACATTTAACTGCTTACATCACACATACAAATGTCAGTTATGACTACCCAGCAGAGGTGGAAAGTTCAGGTTCAGAAAGTATAAATCCAGACCAAGATTTTGTTTCAACCAACCAGTTGAGCATAAAGAGTCTCAGCCACAGAGTACTCAACTGCTTGGTTTGAAACAAAATTTTGGTCTGGATTTGTACTTTCTGAACCTGAACTTCCCACCTCTACTGGGTAGTCATAACTGACTTTTGTGGACCTGAACTTTCCACCTCTGCTACCCAGGAGGTTTGTTATTCGATAGAAATATGTAAAGGTCTATGACAAAAGCAATATCTAACCACGATAACCATCTTGGAGTCACAGGCAGCCTGGAACCTACGTTGGGGGGCACAGGCCAGAAGGCAGGGTGCCACTCATCCGCAGGGCACACAGACACACACGCACCATGGGCAATCCAGAGACACCAATTAGCCTAACTGCGTGTCATTGAACTGTGGAAGGAAAGGCACAGAACAAGGCCAGAACATGCAGACTCCACACGGCCCGGAGGAGGTGGGGTTTGTGCCCCCGGGCCAGGAGGTGAGAGAAAGCAGTGCTACCCAATGAAGCATCTATAAAAGGTATGTAAATGGGTTGGCATCCTGAGCAGGGTGTCCCATGCAGGGGTGCTCTGTGCTGCCTGGGATGGGCTCCAGCCCCCCCCCACACACACACACACAACCCAACCAGGATAAGCTACTTGAAAAATGGGGATATGAAGTATATAAATGTTGAGTGTGTCATATGTAAGTGTAAAATTCAAGCAAATGCTAAGGGTTGGTTTGGTGGTGTGTTTTTCTCTAATTTATTTTGTATTGGCTACCACACATTTTTGTATATTTATTGTGCTCTATTTGGTACGGTGGCCTACAGGAAGCACACACATAAGAATTTCAGCTCATTATGTACAGATAGTAATAGCAGAATCATAACCTACGATGGCCAGGTTTATACTAAATCTAATGCGACTGATAACCCTTTTGTACAGTTTACTTCTTCTGTAGTTCTGTGGTTTTTCTTTTGTAGAATAAGGCGAAAAATGTATAGACTAAATATAGTGCATTGCTCTGTGCCTCGTGGGGCCTGCGACCGGCTCGCCGTGCTGAGAATTGCACGGAGGGCTCCTCCTTCATGTGTACAAGGCAGACTGATCCCTGAACAGCAAGTTATTATCGTGACCGTGAGTTGAAGCCACAGTTCAGCAAACTCCCTCCTAGAATACTTAAAAGCTCTGCTGTGAATTCTGGGAGCAGCACCGAGTTTGGATCCCGATCAGTGTAAATAACAAACAGCAGCAAGACGCAATTCCTATTGCTTTCGTAAAGTCAGGTCAGCTTTAGACACAGAGTGCGCTGGACCTCCAATATCACCAGGATCACAGTCACCGGCCTTCAAGATGTCTGGATAATTGCGTATCACCTGACACACGATTTTTTTTTTTTTCCATATCGTTTGTTTATTTGTTGACAGACTTGTTTAAATGAAGTTTGTTAAGTGGCAGCCTTTAGTAAAGTATGATAAATGTTACAGAGCACGGTTTGTTTTTTGGGTGCAGGATGAACATAAGGTGATAACTTACTTTTTTTCCGTGAGAAATGCGGCCAAATCATCCATCTAGTTACATTACCAGCTACTGTAGGTCATTATAAATCTGAATTTAAACGTAAAGAAAAGAATAAAAAGCCACCAATGGGGAGCAGACAAGCTCTCCTGCAGCCTCTTTGCACGCCAGAAGCCCTGTAAATTACCCACATGCCCCACATTGCATAGCTACATTCTCACTGCGGTCTGTTTAGCATCAAGACGCTAGCGCCCGTTCTCGCTGTGCAGAGACGGTAAACGTCGGACTTGTGTCTTTGCCTCCATCATTTCCAGCTCCTGGATTGAAGGTATCCTGGCTAATTAGCCTGCTAGCTCAGCCCTGATGAGTCTGGGTCTGGACTCTTGTGCTGACAAGATGTTGGGTGTCACCTCGAAGATTAGCCTCCGTCCGCCTTGAATTTGGGGGGGATGTTAATCGCTTGTGCTCTTTGATGTCCCCCTTTTTAGTTCATAAACTCTCAGTAATAATTGAAACCATCAAAGGATTCCCCATGTCTAATCCCTGGCTGTGGCAAATCCCTTGTTCATTTCCCTGCTTTTTTTTTTCTTCACTACACAGAAAAAATGGGGGGTTGTAGGGGCGTTAAATTAATATGCTTAGTGTTTCCATCAAGACAGGGCAAATCTGTGCAAATGATCCCACTGAAGAGGCCATGATTCTAGGCTGCCTTTTTGTATCCGATTCACCTGTGTTTTTCATTAGTTTAAACCCAGCCCTCAGAATACAATTCGCATAGTAAATTTAAATGTAAAACAAAGGCAGAAACATCTAACCCTTGGAGTTTAAATACAAGGCAGACATTCAGTGCCTTAATGCACCTTTATTAGCAGATTATTCAATTACTAGTTAAATTAGGCTTTTGTTTTTATTATAATAACTGTATTATTCTGTTTTGTCATAAACAGAATTTGTACATTATGCCCTACAGGCATTCATAAGAACTGCTTATCCTGGTCAGGATCCTGGGAAGGCTGGACCCCATCCCAGGCAGCGTGGGACACAGGGCTGGGGGGCAGCCTGGAAGGGAAGCCAGACCGTTGAAGACACTCACAGTCACACTCTGTGCAGAATGAGCCGGGCTGCACATCTTTGGACTCCAGGAGGAAACCGGAGTACCTGGAGAGAACCAGCACAGCACAGGGAGAATATGCAAGTTCACACACGCACTGAGCAGAGGTGGGATTCAGACCCCAGTGCTGGAGGCGACAGCGCTACCCACTGAGCCACTGTTCATTCGTGCTCGTCACTGTGCAGACCTTAATTTAAGAGACACTTTTGTCCGCAGTGACGTACAGGTGAGGATCAGAGAGCAGAATCAGACAGCATCCCAAGCAACCAAGCTTCAGGACGTTGCTCAAGGGTACAATGGCGAACTCACTCAACCAGCCACAGGGTTTCAACCTAAACATCTTACATAATTATTACTAATAGTACATCTTTCATTAGAATCTAAAGCAGAGTGTTGCTGTCTTTGAGGAACCATCGAATGGCAGGTGGGTTATATGGAACAGGAAGAGATTTCCTCCTAAGCCAGGCTACTTCCACAGAGATCTCAGGAGACTTAAACGATGTACATAGACTCCATATAAACAAAGGAATCCATGTTTTCCTTGGATATTGGATTCCTGGTGTTTCCTGCAATGGGCGGCAGGTTCTCCAGAAAGCGGCAAACAGGACTCACATTAGGAGGCAAGGATCAGATTGCTTTCTAGTAATCTCCCGGGGGTATCTAGGCGGTCTGGGTGTTTCTGGGGCAAAACGGTGTGCGGCTACAAAGCATGTTATCTTTACTTCACAAACAAGTTATTGACAAAACAATGGTGAGACGTCTCCTCCCATCCTCATCTCATGAGTCAATGTCAACCCCCCCCCCCCAACACCAAGCACCTAAAAGCTGATTTTTACACAGTCCCAGGATTTCCATAATCGTTTTATCCATGCGATTTGATCTGCCTCTCATACAGAAAGGAAGACATTACCCCCAATTTGAACCATCACAGATTTGCCAAACTGAGGGTCCTGCTTTGGGCTGATAAGGAGCAGGGGGAGGTTTAGCAGAGCGGGCGCGACCGGGCACAGAGGGGTGGTGAGCTGCCAAGTAATACAACCCTGATGACATTTTGCCAATTGGTTATTTTTCACAAAGGTCAATTTCTTTGGGACATGTTTTAGCAAATCCAGAAATTTCTACCAGGAAAAACAGTGAATTTATATTCACCAGGCCTGTTTGCATGAAACATTGTGTCTGTCTGACATCTGTGTACGTGTTCTTGTGTATGTATGCGTATGTCTACTGAGACAAAATCTCCTTATCCAAGGCATGCATTTAAATTTGTGGTTCAGAATGATTTGTTGTTTTAATTTTTCCCTCCAGCTATTTTCTGCCTCCTTCCATACCCCATTTCCAGTAGAGGGTGGTAGTGAGCTTGGGAACAGTCCCAGGAGACACAGGAGACACCATGGCCATTGCAGGTCACACACTCACACACAGAAACATGCACTTAGGGCAATTGAGTGAAATGTTTTGTTTTGAATTTGATTCATCTGAATGGCTGTTTGCTCTGTTTATCATGTCCATCCATCACACCTTAGTCTTCCCTTAGTAACAGTGTCATGTTCATTTACAATTAAATGGGTTCTTCTGTAAACACTGAGCTTCCGTAGCCTGACTTAAATCAAACACTGTATATACACTGTATGAAAGATCCAAACACTCGTAAAAGTAAACTTCTGTAAATGTAGCAAATGGATACTGCGAGATTTCAAGCATAAAGAATAGCTTGTGGAGTGTCGTTTTAGCTGTGGATTTTGAGTTTTTGAGCCCTCCATTTTAAAACATTTTGGGAGTTTTTATGCGGCTCTGTATGCTTTCAGAGAACAGAATCAGCTGGCTGCAAATAGATTTGGTCACTGAGTGGTTCGAGGTGTTCTGGGTTTCAGAACAATGTCGAGACCTTAGATTTGTTGATATTTTTGTCATAAAACCAGTAAGGGACTTTGCACTGGTTATTCGTTTTGTTAAGGTCCCCAGATTATATCTTAAGGTCCTGGAGAATGAAACATCAGAAACCAGTTAGGACTGACATCATTTCCATCTCAGCATTATAGTTTTGTCTGATTAAAGCCTCTTTGGTTAGAATTTCATGGCGCTAACCATGTACATGCATGACCCCAGTGCAAAGTTACCAGAACTTGACAAAGGCATCTGCCCCCAGGAAGCCCCCTGAATACCCCATACTTAAGCATCTGCGCTTCACCTCCGGAGGCACAGCAATCAGCGGAGGGCATCCTCTTGCATGCAGCTGACTGCCAATGTCTTTTTATTATTATTTTTTAAGCGGGGCCAGGCCACTCTCTGCTCACCAAGAACGCCTAGTGGCGTGGATGCCCGCCGCCATTAATCACCAAAACGAGCTGTGAAATTGCAGCTGGCGGACATCTTCACTACCAAGCGCTAAGTCATTCCGTTACTGGAAAAAAGACACAATAATGGCCTGTTCTTTGTCTTTTTTTTCTGTTCCAAAAACATCTGCCTACATTGATGTGCAGTCAGGCGCTGGAGATGGGCACTGTGCCTGTCCGCCGGCACGCCTGGGACCTGGGCAAACGCACGCTGGCACCGGCCGGGTTCAGTTACGCAGCCACCGGCAGGTGTCAGAGTGGCAGTGTGGTGAGGCGGCAGTGGGCACTGTCACTGCACATCAAGCGAGAACCAAAATGAGGACATTTAAATAATTAAGCTTCTAACATTTTTGGGGGGATAATCACTGACTTAATTAAAACGAGTTATGCCAGATGGGAAGCAGATTGTGATATGGAAAAGAGCCAATTTAGCCATAAACACGGTTTAGCCACAAACACTTCTAATAGAGCATACAGTGAATAACGTGTGCACACATGCACACGCACACACACACGTTAACACGCTGACACGTGCACAGCGGGAGTTATCAGCCTGCACATGACAACTATTGTTATCTGAAGTCAACTGTGTCCTCTGTCATCGCAAATTCACTTCAGCTACTACTTGGGTGATTAAACACTTTCTTCCATTAGTTACATATTCACTGCATTAGCCACGGCCCAAGCAAGAGAGCGTGTGCATATTTTAAATAATCTTTTTAAATGCTTGTTCATTGTCATTGGTCATTATGATCTCAGCTCTATCCAGTCGGGGCTTTGCTTCTACCTCCTCTTCCCGACGTACTTAAGCACAGTGTGCAGTTCACTTTTTTAAAAGAAATGTTTAATATGCATTTGCTTGTTGAGCTTGCTAAATAGCTTCCACATTATTGACAGAGCAATGGGCGTTAAAAAGGAGGGAGGCTTGTTTCTTAATGTCCTGTAATGGCATTGTTACAAAAAATCACTTACTAAAACAATACTTCTTGTTTTTTTGGTTTTTTTCCAGTGAATGTGTTACGTTTTTCAGGACTTGGCCTGTGAAATAGGAGGCTTCCCCTCAGACAGGAAGCTTTCTGTGTTTGGCTCAAAGTAAAAGTGTTAAATGCTGTTGATGTCACTGAGCTGCATATGGCTCCTTTGTTATTATACATATACTGTAAGGTGTACTATACTATTACAGTGTGCTATACTAATACACTGTACTATCCTAATACTGTATGGTGGGATGTGGAGACTCCTAGGGTGGGGCCAAGTCAGGATACCAAAGCTGATACCCAACCAGTGTCTACTGTATCTGAAAGAAATCCTTTCCCCACTTTACCTAAAAAATGACTGGTGGTTTGGAACCCCCTCGTCTGGGATAGTCGCCCCAGATGGAACTTGGTTTTCAGCGACACCCTTGAGCGCCCTTCTGTTGACCGCATCCTTTTTAGCCACCAGGGGTGACGTAAAGGGGGACGTTAGGATGATTCCAAGGACCCTTGAGTGACGAGAGCCCTAAATACTCTGGAATTGAATTGCAAAATTGAATTGCTCTCAGTTGGGGGCCAATGGCAGCTTTTGATGTTTCTCTGTTAGATCCCAGAAGAACGATAATGTTGCTTTTCACCCTTGTCAGGTACACCGGGCATCACCCGCATTTGTTTGCTGGCCCAACAAAAGCAGCTCTTCTGGGATCCTTTAGGTCCCGTGTTTCCTGTGCTTTGCAGAAAACAGCAACATCTCTGTTACCTTTCTGGCTCTCGCTCACCAGCACTGCAGTTCACGGACATAAAATCGGATGTGAAGTAAAATTTTGCACATAATCTCTGAGGTATTATGGTAACGGTTTCGTAGGATTGAAATTACCGTCATCTGTGTTTATAACAGGTATAAACTGAAGCATATTATTTATTCAGATCAATTTTTACCTGCCATCAGCAATTAAGAAATCAATACCAGATCACACATTTCACTGATTACACGCTTCAAGCACTCAAAAACAAAACAGCCAGTCGAAACACAGGGGCGTAGCAGTTGCATAAGGTGCAATGAACTGCTGATAAATTAATGAACAGGAGGGGAAAAGGCTTAGACACTGAGGCGTTTATACCACTGTCAGCTAACTGGGAGAAAAAAATTGATGGAGCATTCTGCCCCCTGCTGGCAGCTGAAAACCACCAATACAAAAGTAAACATACAGGCACCATTTCAGAGGCAAATGAATTAAAAACAGTACTCCTTTGTTCTGTGGTGTAAATCATTTCTTTGTAGATTTTTTAGCCTGTAATATGCTACTGATATGTGTGTTGTTTTTGATGCTGAGTTCCAAGCTAAGAGGATTACTTTATAAATTTGCAGGGTACCTGTGTACTAATGAGCATATCTTATGTTAGTGAATATTACCTGTAACTGTTTTTTCCATATTGGTGTTTCTTTTATGAGAGTGGATCTTTAAATGTGTTAATGACAGACATCAAAGTGAAAGTGTATTTTCTCTAAGTGATTGGCTTTGTTTGCTTATTCTTCAACAAATAATATGTTCATAAAAACAATGAAAAAGTAGCATTTATTAAAATTTGACATTGAGAGTTCGATGTTTTGCTTATGTTTCCATGGTAATAACCTTAATATGTGGGCTGGTCATAAGCCATGCCTGTAAATGAATAAACATTAAACTTATGTAACATCCCACATGCTGAGATCAAACATCCCTCTCTCGCCCTATAAAGGCTTTTATGACATCATGCAAACTGCGGCATAACGAATTTATTTGAATATACAGACATTTCTGTCTTTAAAAAGCCATTTGATGACAAATTAAGTGCTAGTCCAACATGGCTGCCTGTGTTTGCAAACTGCAGGGCATTTTAATATTCAGTGATCTTTTTTATATATAAATGCAGAAAAAGTACCTGTCAAAATACGTTTAATCTATTATTGTGGGCGATTTTTCTCACAAGTAAAGCCAGATTTTATAGTTGCTTTAATATGAACATCAATAGTACCATCTTATATGGAATATGATAGATTTCACATAATGTCCATTTTAAAGAAAATTCAGAATGAAAGATTCCAAAATAAAAATATATGAAAGTAACTAATGAAAAAAAATCCAGTGACTTGTTCAACAGTGACGAACAATGAGTGTTTATCTCTCGACTAATTATATCTCCGTAAACAAGAATCAAAACAGTCTTCCAAAGTTACATATCATAATTTGTGCCGAAACTTTATGGCAGCACACTCCTTATCAATCAGGAGACCACACGGTCAAATTTGATTCAAAAATCATTAACGCACGTGATGCTTAGATTATTTGTTGGAATAACATAACTAATCATGCAAACAGCCTCCCACACAATTACAAACACTTTAATCTGTTATAGTTTTGCATGCACAGTAATATTTATGACTCAAAAACAGCAAGAGTAGCTGAATATCAGTCCAGGATCCTGTATGTCGGAAATGGATTTGTAATCTTTGTTAAAAATACATTAACTACACCGCATCCATTTAGGCAATATAATTTACTTGCATTCGCCAAATCGCAGGACCACGTGGGCCGAAATGCACCTCGTGTGGAAAGACGTGCAGACATTTACTCCAGTGCAGCCTCTGCGTCACACGTGTCCTTTTGCTATTGTCAGAGCTGAGAGCAAACCTCTGCTCATGAGTGCTTCTGCAGACTTCCACCGGCTGCAGCCAGGCCTGCATCCTCCTCCTCCTCTGTATGGGTGGCCTTCTTACTGAGGTGCTTCACCACCAAGGTAGCATTGAATGCCCTCTGGAACAGAGAAACCCCCCCCCCCCGAATAGAGACACTGAGCCTGGCAATAATCCTGCTGCTGTGTTCATAGCAAACACAAAGATACACACACCGCAGTGTATACCAATGAACTCAAAGATACGCATGTCGCAGTGTACCCCCGTGAACACAAAGATACTGACGCCACAGTGTACACCAGTGAACACAAAGATACTGACGCCGCAGTGTACCCCCGTGAACACAAAGATAGGCACGCCACAGTGTACACCAGTAAACACAAAGATACGCACGCCACAGTGTACACCAGTAAACACAAAGATACGCACGCCACAGTGTACGCCCATGAACACACTGTTTTTTTCTTCCCAACGCCATTCTCGGGAAAATGACCTCACCTTCCACTGGTTCTTGGCGAAGGTCTTCTGGATCTGTGCACTGACTGTGCTGTGGATGTTTCTTTCCAGGGCGGTGCCACCAGATATCCTGCCAGAAGAGCACATCCCCGTCACCGCAATAGGAGCAGAAAGGTCCGTGCCCAAGCCAGCCTCCTTAATGTCCTGAGCTCAGCATTGCTTTGCTAGGCCTAACATAAGCACTCTGCTGAGGCCACTGCAAAAACACGAGTAATATATGCCAGCCTCAGCCTGTGGGTATATAACTCACTGTAAGCACTGTAAGGCTCCCTCGTTTGGCGAGCGCACAACAGGCCCACACAGCTGGTAATGCAATCCTCTGAAAGGTTGATCCCATGTCACCAGATGTGATTATTTAAGAACAAATTGTAGGGCATCCTTCACTTTGCAGTACTAAAAACAAAGACGTCCTGCTGTAACTTGTGTTATTTTCTGGAGTGGGGATGGGGTCTTGGACTGATGTAACAGAACAGTTATGATGAAATAGAGACTGATGATGACTCATTTAATTGAGAGGGAATTGTACTCCTATTCAGCGACAGTTAATTAATGCTTATAGCACCTTTGTGCTTTGTGTTTCTGAAATATGACAATTCTGCCAAAGCACAAAGGTAATTTTCTTAATCCGGATTCATTTGAGCATTTCTATTTGCTCATATAATAAGAAATATAATTTTCGAGAAGTAATTCTTTTGACAATGAAAATCAATATTAGACCAATTCAGCATTCAGTGGATAGCAGGAGAGAAATACCTAGAGGTGCAGACTGTGGGACTGCAAACATTGAAAACCGAGTGTATAGCTGAGCCTGTGCATTATTTTACGGTCTCAGCTCAGATGTTAGGATTTACTGTCTCTGTCTTTACTTCCCCCATCCAGCCACCAACTGCTTATGCAGAGTGAGGTCGTAAAGGCGCCCCGAAGCTGGGTGAGGTCGTAAAGGCGCCCCGAAGCTGGGTGAGGTCGTAAAGGTGCCCCGAAGCTGGGTGAGGTCGTAAAGGGGCCCCGAAGCTGGGGCTCACCCTGAATAGGGCACCAGTTCACTGCAGGCTACATGCAATGAAGCACTACAGGCAATTCAGAGATGCCAGTTCGCCCAGCTTTGATCTGAGGGAGAAACACAATGAGAGGATGCAAAACCCCACACACAGAGTAGAGATGGGATTTAAACCCCCAACCAAGCGCTGCTGTGCAGAACATTACTGCCATAACCATGCAAAACACTACTGATAAATAACAGTGCCCTTGCATGCATTATTTACCTTATAATAAATAATATATTTGCCACAATATATCAATGAACTTGATAATGTGTAAACGGGACTAAAAATGGTAATGAAAGGAAATGCATGCATCCATCTTGCGGGTTTTGCGGGTAGCACTGTCGTCCCGCACCTGCAGGGCTGGGTGTTTGAATCCCCCCCCCCCCCGAGTGTGTGAGCTTTGCATGCCCCCCCATGCCCCACCCCATTGTATATGGGTTCTCTGATTGGTTGGTGTCCCTTCCCAAGTTCCACCTCAGCTTCATGCTGCCCGTTTGCTGCCAGGGGGTCGAAGCTGCCCATACAACCCTCAGCATTGTGGTGGACAGAAGAACAATGATTATACCACATTTTGTATTTTTAGTGTTTATAAGCACGGTGTACTCTCAAAATCTCTAATTTTAGACTTGAAAATAGCCCCCCCTTTTTCTTCACCAACAGCAATGCAGACTCTTGGCAGCTGTTTAGGATTTAGTTTGGGGGATTGTGGGGGCAGCTCATCTGTTGCAACTCTCTATCTCCTTGCTTGTTCACAATACATACATCACCTCAGAGTGTGCTTACGGTCCTTATCTCGTTGAAAAACCAATGATTTGCAGTAGGTGCGTCCAAACTTTTGACTGGTCCTGTACAGTAGGTTGTCTAAAAGAATACCTAAAATTTCTAAAATGCTCATGTCATTGTGTCGTGTCCTCCGACCGCTGGTGCAGGTCAGGTTAACAGAGGAGCACGTCCCAAACAGCACAGCAAACAGGGCAGGGTGTACACAGGACGAGATGGCTATAGCAAAGCACACACACACACACACACACACACACACACACAGCTTTGTAATTATATTTTTGTGGGGACTCTTCATTCAGTTCTATGGGGAAAACACTAATCCAAGCATAACGACCTTAACCCCTACCCAGCCCTAACCTTAACTATAAGTAACCAAACACAATATGAGACTTTTGGCATTTTTACTTTTTTGATTGAATCTACAGATCTTTGTGGGGTCTTGAAAAATGGTCTCCACAACGTCAAAAAAATAGATTTTTATTACATTGTGGGGGATATTTGGTCCCCACAATATAATCTAAACATAATCCACACACGCACACATACAGGCACAGACACACACAAACACAGCATGATGTCGTGATTCAGCCCTGGATGTGTGAGGAAATAGCACCATACGCTGCAACACCATGCTGCCATTTATAAAAAAAAAACATACATTTATGGTGATTAAAAGTATTTCAATAATATGGATGAATGATTAAGATAAGGTTACCCCTGACACCTTCCCAGCATTAAGGTACGAGTCAGAGAGAGAGTGAAACGTAGTGACCTGAAGGGGTGACTTACCAAGGGTGCTGCAATGCCTGGTCACAGTCAAGCCTTTTCTCTGGTTCTACCTGCAGTAGGTGTGATATGAAGTCTTTGGCTGGACAACAGAGAGAGCAAAGCAGGGGGAAAGGGGAAATCGAGAGGAGAAATAAAACACTTTAATGATGCAGAATGTCAACACCATTTCCAGACTAAAAATCTGTTCCAGAAAACAATTATACACGACAATACAATACATTATGAGGCATGAAACGGTTTCCTGGATTCCATCTGAAGCAAATGAACAACCACACAAGGCAGGTTTCCTCTGAGAAGAATGAAGATGGAGCCACCTGACTGCGAGATATCATCCCAGAAAGGGGAGTCAAACTCATATTCGCCCTTCATTATCTGCCTGTAGAGCTCCGTGTCATTCTCATCGTAAAAGGGTGGGTACCCACACAGTCTGGAAAGAGAAAAAGCCATTATGCAAGGTGCCCACACACAGACTTTCATGGATTCTGCATTCCAGTGGAAGCCGGAAAACGATGACTAGGCGGCTGTTTAACACTCACAGTATGTAGGATATCACGCCCACAGCCCAAAGATCCACGGCTTTCCCATATTTCTTCTGCTGCAGGATCTCTGGTGCTACACAGATGTGAAATGCGCAGCAGAGTCTATTAGCACACTGAGCAGCCATGAGGAAACCTTGAGGAGCATGAGGCATCAGGACCCCTCACCAACGTAGCCGGGAGACCCACAGACCGTGGATAGTACTCCTTGGTCTTCCATCTTAGACAAGCCAAAGTCACTGATGACAATCTTGGAGTCCTTAAATGGAGTCTCGTATAACAGGTTCTCGGGCTGAAAGGAGGTCATACGGTTTGTATGAAAATCTTAAAGGAACAAACTTTTCCAACAGCAATGTGCCGACACCAAAATGGAATTACTGCACACTAGGGGAACCAGAGCAGTAGCCCAAAAACAGCAGTAATTTACTATTCTGTGCCATCGTCATTGGGCATTGATGTACCTGCACCAACCTGCTCTATGCTATAACATCTTTGCTTCCACATGCTTCCTCATTACAAAGTTGATCTAGACTGATCTGTTTATTCTGTTTGGTGAGATGGTCGCTACGGCAACGGAGCAGAGAGGCAGGCTGACGGCGTAACACTGTGATGAACTGCCATCCCCGTTTGCCATCAAACATGGCAGCCTCATCAAATCTCGGCACTTTCCATAAGCCACTTCCCCAGCAGAGTGCTGTGTCGCTTCCCAAGGCTGCGGCTTCTCCGCTAATTGGACGTGGTGATCCTGAGAGGAGGTGGCACCTTGCCTTCAGATCCCTGTGCACGATGCCCAGCTTGTGCAGGTATTTGACTGCTTCCAGCACCTGACGGATAACACAGCTGGCATCCTTCTCCGTGTAGATGCCTCTGTCCAGGATCCTGTCCAACAGCTCACCTCCAGTAACCCTGCCATAGTGACACGGTCATCAGCTACTGGTGCCCTTGTGGGCGAGGGGGCGCTATGCTCCCATGTTAGAAACACGACAGGACACTTGAATGTACGTTAATGACCTGTGCTCATCTCCGCGTTTTAAATTACACTTCATTTGAGTAAACCCTATTGAACATGTCCATATACATTTTATATTACACTGCAGAATCAGCATCTTCTTTATCACCACATACATTACCGTACACATGTAAAATGGCCGCTTGCTTCATCTTGAAATAAAACCTCAAAGCAAACAGACAACACGGCACCCAATCCCCAATTATAACTATAGTTAAGGTTTAAAACATCTTGATGATAAGGTGAAAGCATTAATGAGAATGCAGTAAAATATAGATGGTTTCAGATTTTCCGTATTCCAATCTCATAAAACGTGAAACGACTGCACACAAACAGGGATGGTGTTTGATTAGGACTCACAGAGTCATCACCAGGTAGAGCTTTGCTGGTGTGTCAAAGGTGTCCTCCAGAGAGACGATATTCTCATGGTCAATCCTGTGATTGAAGACGACCAAGAATATTTTTTAAACAGGTATTTAGATATTTGCATATGAATGTCTGCCATAGCCCTTATTTCAAATGTCTGAGCCATGTTCTATTTCATTTGGAGTAAAGATATAGAAAACAATTGTAGTTGATATTGAATAGATTAAATGAGGTTCGTATTGTATATTCCATTGATCATGAAATCTGGTCATAATTGTGCAGGACTAGACGTCCAATTTATTTTGTTAGATATTAAGCCAAAAATAGACATAACAGTATGAGTGTAGACAATTAGGCTCTAGGCTGCTTGTGAGGTTTGGCGGATGTGTTATGTACAGTGAATGAATGGGAATTGTACCAAACTACTAAAATGGGTACCGACTTGCGCAGCACATCGATCTCATTCTGCAACATGGCCTCCTTGCCCGCCACCGCCCTCTTGCGGATGCATTTGACAGCTACGAGCTTTTGAGAGCGCCGATGCTGAGCCAGCCATACTTCGGAGAAGGATCCCCTGAAGCAGAAACAACACACGAGCTTTCAGTTTTTACTGTGATCCAGGGGAAAGTACTTTGTGGGAGCCTAATAGATGGGTGGCTTTGGCATTCGGTTAAATGAATGTTTGGAGTAAGAAGATAAAGGTTGCGCTCTCTTTTACGGGAATTAAATATAGTCGTAATCAAACTGTCCCGCGGGATCACTGTATGCTGGTTTGATGATTTTTCTTAACGATACCATTTATCTGAGGTACAATGATGTGCTAATCGCAACAATTGTTTTATTTTTTATGATGTACTTGGTAGTGCCTTAAACAACTAATTGCCTGAATAAATTATTCACTATAATTATCTTGACTGTATAGTTTTACTGTTGTTTCAGATCCAACATGACCCAGTTTGAATGAACGCACTTGACATTTTACTCGCAAAGCCCTGCTTATATTCTCCGTAAATTAGCTGCAGCTCCTAACTTACTACTGCAACACCAAGATAATAATTTCAAGCGAGACCAACTTCATTAATGAAGACGTTGGTTGTAACAAAAGGCAGTGTGCAGCATCCAGGATCATGGATTTAGTGGAAACATTGGCAGTCCTAAAATATTTAAAGCAATATTTCCACAATGGCCACGTGTGACACGAACATCAAGTACACATGCACATCCCATCCCATACTTTATGACGTTATCAGTATCGTCCCCTTGAACAAGCGATTCTTTTTTATAATCCACTATTGTGCAGAGGCAAGAACCTGGCTACAATGAATATATTTAAAATAATGCACATCTAAATATTGCTTCACCCTTGAATTCGTTATTCTGACAAACAACCTCAAAAACGGATTAATGTGACTCATCATGAAGAGACTTACTCTCCAAGCTTCTCCTTGAGCTCATAGACTGATGTAATACCGCCATCCGTATTCCCAGCGCCTTTCATGGGAACCATCTCCTGCCAAGAATAGAGACACATGCAACAGCGTCCATTACTGGTAGCTGGGGGGCAGTGAAGTCAAAAATCTTCATCTAGTTTTCTCATACTCTCAAGCAACATGGATTCGAGATAAAAAAGATGAATGTTTTTTTGTCCTCACTCTCACATTTTTACTCTTGTGTGACATTAACTGTCCTTATTTAAACCTATACTGCTGTATCTGTCAAAGCTGTGCTCAAAAAAGTTATTATATAAAAAGAGTTTAATTCCGTGTCAGCTTTTCCTTCTAAGGTATCGGTGTGCTTGCAGTTTATGATTAACCATTTACAGCCGAATAAGACTGTGACGCTTGGCTCATTGCTCTCGTTCACTCTTCTTTATTCACCAGTGACAGTCAGTGGGGAGCAGCAGTATGAGCAGAAGTGTAAAGAAGGATTTTGTCTGCCTAAGTACAAGCAAATACCTTCGGTCTTATATTAAGATAATGATCCAACTAATTTCTAACTTATTTCATCCATCCATCACCGTAACCGCTTAAGCCAAACTGGGGTAATTTAGACTCGCCGATCAACCTGGACCGTGGCAGGAATTCGGAGCCCCCGGCGAAAACGGGCAGAGCATGCAAACACCACACAGGGACCGGAACCGGGTAGAACGTACCACAACTAATTTCATTTCTAATTTAAATACAATACCCAAGCTGCTTAATAGCTTAAACAACAATTCAAATGTATTTCTCCTAATACATGTGAAGGGCACTTTATATAATCAATTCTTGTTAAACAGTAATATTCCTGCCACACGAGACACACCATACTGTATGTATCGTAGCAGTACCTGCTGCTCTCCAACAATGACGTAATAATACTCTGGCTATAATATTAATATTTAATGTCCGTATGATACTCACAGAATGTAATTTCTGGTTGTCAAGTGTCATTTTCACTGCAGTGAAAAGTCAGATATCATGTGATTGCTGCAGGTGGTTTGATTGCATTGATGATTGTTATGTACAAATCAAAGGGCACACTTTCATTCGTGCAATTTCCTTCTGATTTGATTAGCGATGCCCAGCATGCAGTCTGATTATTAAGCGCAGCTGCTGCACTTGCTTTCTTTGACCCTCGGCTTTCCTCTCTTCTTCTTGTTTTCCTCGCTGCTTCTCGCTCGGTTTCTCTGATCCTGCTGCCACAGCCTCTTTATCTGACAGTTGCTACACGGCATTAAACACAGTGGCTAACTCGAGTTAATGGTTCTATATGTTATAAAGACCAGAGGTGGATAGTTCAGGTCCAGAAAGAAAAATCCTGATAAAGATTTTCTTAGAACCAACCAGTTGAGTACTCTGTGACTGCGACTCTTCAAGCACAGCTGGTTGGTTGAAACAAAACCTTGGTCTGGATTTTTACTTTCTGGACCTGAACTATCCATCTCTGGTCCTGGTTATATATTACTCATCTGCTTCCCAAAATTACTATCTGCTTTCCAAGCTTGCAGTTGTCACATAGCTTTGATGGGTTTATCACAATCAAACAGTTAAACTTTGATTTCTAATAGTTAAAATAATAAATTGCCCCTTAAGACTTGACCTGAGTTGAACATTGCTCATCTCCAACGGCTAATCATCACACCCATGAAATGATCATGTCTACATTTTCCTTTATCAAACATTTGCTGTAAATGGCTAGCATACTGTTCAGCAAGAGGATTTACTGGAGTGAAGTTCTAGAAAAGTGGCTTACCTGTCCAGTTTTTGGAGAAATTTGTCTTCCTGTTGAAATCCTTGCAGAAGACCGTAGTTATTATTTAGTCTATTTAGTCAGTACCAATCCTTGTACTTAACACCCAATTAGTTATTGTGATATATTCACTGGCGTAGGGGACATGCACTCCCAAATATTTAATTTGACTTAATTTGTCCCCCCACCCAAAAAATAAGCCTTTACATTTCAGTTATAAGGTTTTGCCCCCCCCAATATCAAACTCTCTCCTTTGTCCTTGGCTGTATTCTGTACAGATTATAAATTATTCTCCTGTGGAGAATGGATGTGCACAAAGAATTCTGTCCAGCAACTTCAATCAACCCAACCACCCAGCAATCACAGTGCTTCTCTATGTGTTTTTTCTATCTTAGAGTTTGTCAGGAAGCCGAATTTTTACCTGCTCTCCTCCTTCCACCTTCCTCACTGTCACCTTACAAATATCTCCTCTTTAATTGAATATCACGCTTTTTATTCACGGCTAACCTTTCCCTCCCACATACACAGTCGAATGATCGAGCTGCATTTTTAAAGTGAGAGAGGAAGAAAGAGAGACGTGGACAGGAAAGGAGGCTGGTTATGCTCACGTTGGCCCCTAGAAGTCAGGCTGTTTGTTCATTCCGTACAGCATTAGCTGGGATGCTTAGTGTCAGTGACACAGACATATTCATGGCATGGGGCTGCAGCACATCAGGGGTCGTTTCTTAGAATCTCCCCTGTCTAGAATAATCACACCAGGAAGCAGAGCTACAGAGCACACGTTACAGTAGGTGCCATGCAGAACTGTACCAAGCAGACACGTGGAGTATTATGTATTAGTGCCTTATGGACTATACTAGTAATAAGTACATACATTTTAAAAAGTGTCTTACTAGTTTTCAGTTATCTAAAGATTTTACTAGAGTGAATGGTATGGTGCTTGCAGCATATCCATACATACAATATATGGGCAAAAGTATTAGGACACCCGTAGTGATTACAGCAATTGGCCACATAAGCCACACCCACTGCTGACAAACAGGTGTATAATTAAGCACACAAATATGCAACCTGCAGCATCAATGGCAGCAGAAATGGGGGGGGGGCATATAGAAAAGGTTAGTCAGCCGAGGACCATCATTGGACACCACTGGACACCACTGCACACCACTGCACACCTTTCCAGCAAGTCAGTTCTCCACATGTCTGTCCTGCTAGAGCTGCCCTGGTCAACTGCAGGTGAAGTGGAAACAACAGGGGAGCAAGTTCAGCTGCCAGCTGGGGGCCACACAAGCTCACAGAGAAAGACCTGATCACCCAACATCAATACCCAACCTGCATGGCAGCTAATCCCACCAGCACCTTCCAGCACCTACTGAAAAGTCTTCCCGGGGGAGTACAGGCTATTATGGTGACTAAGGGTTAGCCAGCTTCATATCAATGCCCTTTGATTCGGAGCAAGATGGTGGACAAGCTGGTGTCCCAGTACTTTTGTCTATATAGTGTATGGCGGCGTTATCACTTCAGGTCGCCAAAGTAACCCCTCCTAGGAGCACTAGAAATCCTCTATGGTGTTTACACAGTAATGTTGGTCTTCTGTACTCTGTCTAAACTCTAACCTATACTCTCCTTGTAAGGGCACAGGGTAAACCTTCATAGTCGCACATTCATCTGACCTTCTTTGGCACAGAGAATCCAAACAGCTGACTCCCTACACTGTCACCTGCCCATAGACATGACCGTGCATCTTTCCTTTCACTCAGCAATGAGCGATTTGTTCCATGGATTCCTTTCACAGTCACTGGAAAGAAAAACTTAACGGCCTTAGAACTGTGGTAGCAAGCTACTGGTATCCTGCTGGGAGCCAAAGTGCAGCCAACATAACACTTATTTTAATATTTATATTTATTTATTGTTATTTATTTATTGCATTTTCCATATGCAAATGTATCTCAGTTTATGAAAGGAGAATTATTTTTATCATCACTCACCCCCACCTGGTTGACAGCTGTTACTGTTCCCGCCCCTCCCCCCCCCCCACACACACACATATATACAGTGGACACCCTGTGCTCTTCCCTCATAGCTCCCCAGATTATTTTCTTTTACGTAAAAGTAGCTTTCAGTGTGAATAAGGCCAATGCATTAGCCACAGACAGTGAAGCCAGCCATTCCCTGTACTTCCCTGTCAGATTGTGAAGCCAGCCAGTCCCTATGCTTCCCTGTCGGACAGTGAAGCCAGCCAGTCCCTGTGCTTCCCTGTCGGACAGTGAAGCCAGCCATTCCCTGTGCTTCCGTGTTGGACAGTGAAGCCAGCCATTCCCTATACTTCCCTGTCAGATTGTGAAGCCAGCCATTCCCTGTGCTTCCCTGTCGGACATTGAAGCCAGCCATTCCCTGTACTTCCCTGTCGGACCGTGAAGCCAGCCAGTCCCTGTGCTTCCCTGTCGGACAGTGAAGCCACCAATTCTCTGTATTTCCCTGTCGGACAGTGAAGCCAGCCATTCCCTGTACTTCCATGTCAGAATGTGAAACCAGCCATTCCCTGTGCTTCCCTGTCAGACATTGAAGCCAGCCGTTCCCTGTACTTCCCTGTCGGACCGTGAAGCCAGCCAGTCCCTGTGCTTCCCTGTCGGACAGTGAAGCCAGCGATTCTCTGTACTTCCCTGTCGGACAGTGAAGCCAGCCATTCCCTGTACTTCCCTGTCAGATTGTGAAGCCAGCCAGTCCCTGTGCTTCCCTGTCGGACAGTGAAGCCAGCCATTCCCTGTGCTTCCCCATCAGACAGTGAAGCAAGCCAGTCCCTGTGCTTCCCCGTCGGACAGTGAAGCAAGCCAGTCCCTGTGCTTCCCTGTCGGACAGTGAAGCCAGCCATTCCATGTGCTTCCCTGTCGGATAGTGAAGCCAGCAATTCCCTGTGCTTCCCTGTCAGATTGTGAAGCCAACTATTCCATGTGCTTCCCTGTCGGATAGTGAAGCCAGCAATTCCCTGTGCTTCCCTGTCAGATTGTGAAGCCAGCTATTCCCTGTGCTTCCCTGTCGGACATTGAAGTCAGCCATTACCTGTACGTCCCTGTCGGACAGTGAAGCCAGCCAGTCCCTGTGCTTCCCTGTCGGACATTGAAGACAGCCAGTCCCTGTACTTCCCTAAGTTCAACTACAAGGTCTCATTCATTATGATACCACGTATCTACTGATATTAACTCAAAAGAATCAAGCAATTAGGTATGAAGGTAATTAGGTACGAATTGTACAAATTGAAATTACTCAGTAATTGTACAGGTAATTGCTTGTATTAATAGTAAAAAACAGTGAGCAAATGAGCAAGACATATAATATACATATGTGTTCCTTAATTGACGATCGAAACACACTTTTTCTATATATTTACGAAAAGCTACGTTATAACACTGCGCCATTTGTACCACACGAGGGCGCCAGTAGTACACATTTAACATATATCAGCTAGAACATTACACTCCAAAAGAACATCAAGCGATTAAAAAAATATTTATAAATACGCAAAACCAGTAACACATGTTGACAAAGTTATGTATACATAGATACTGTAATTATATAATCATTACATAATAGTTATCAACAGCCAATAGCAGAATATGCTTATATTGTTACCCATCTTACCCTTTTAGAGGAAACACAAGTGCTCTACTCAATTATACACATTATACATTTATTTTACTGATAAAAATGTTGTTTGTTTAAATTATTTACTTTCTTTTTCCCTGTTTATTGACAGTGTTAGAGACTTAATGGCATTATATAATATTCCCAGGTCGGATTCCTGAAGGAAGATAAGTAATATTAACCCCTAAGTTAATACACTCATATGGTATCCTTCATCTAATTTCTGTTTTATGTTTTTTATACTTAAATCTACTGCCAGTTCACCACTGGATCTAACATCATTTTTCTTACTCTGCCATAGCTGACATTTAATGTATCTAACAAAAGTATTTATAACACCGGAAATCATGAACTGCATACATCTCTTGAAAGGACATTAAGTGACATTACTCCTGAGGTCAAACAAAAATGTTACTCTGTGTTAATTAGACCATATATCGCATCTTTGTTGCTCTTCTATGTCCAGGTGACAGTGAGAGGTCATCTGCTCAGTCACTGGAGGTGCACTACCAGTTAAAAGGTTTTGCACACACTGAGATATCCTACATTTGCATGTTACTCACTTTACATTGACCGACAATGCACTCAATATTCTTTGTTAACAAATAAATTTACAGTATGTTCACCATCTGAGTACCTGTCTTAGCAAGAAAATGTCATATCTTTGATTCCGAAAAAGTAACCTCTTCTAGCAGTTATAACAGCAGAGAAAATTTGAGGCGTTCTTTCTAGAAGGGAAATTAAATATTGCTGTTTCATGGGGTGACATGGTTAACTATTGCATTTAAAGTTAAATGACAGCCTAGAATTTGACTATGCCATCACCACACAACCAGTTAACAGGATGTCAGACATGCACTGTTACATACTCTTTCCATGTTACAGTGGTGCCTGCGGTATACGAACGATGTGGTCTACGAACAATTTGGTTTGCAACCAAAATTTTTGTGAAAAAAATGCACGTACAAAATTTGGTCGACGAACAGATTCCTCTACCAGATTCCTTTTTTTATGCTAGTGTAGCACCAGCAGGGCGCATGTCCCAGCATGCCCCGCATGCAATTGTAAATAGAAGGACCACAACAGGCACCCAACGGGCACCGAATCCAAATACACAGACGGGAAACACAAGGTTGTAAGACACCAACTGCAAGATGCACACACAGTGGAAGATTTACACACGCTAAATACACGCGAGGATCTGACTGGGTACACACAAGACACGGGCAAACACATGTGTGCCAATAGGAAAATGCAACCATTAACATGAACATTAACAACAACAACAATACAAAACAATAAGGACTCTTAATAAAGAGCATGACTTCCCTGGCAAGCAAGTCTCCATGTCTCTCTCTGCTCCTGCGATGCCTCGGTCTGTCCGTCGCCACACTATATTGTGTTTCTCTTTGTATTTAGGTTTTTACTATAAAAACTAGAAAATTAGTTAACAAAAATGATTATTTGGTGGGCTTGTGAACGAATTATTCAAATTTAAGTGCTTTCTTATGGGAAAAATTGCCTTGGTTCATGTACAAATTGGTTCGCTTTCCTGGAACGGATTGTGTTCGTGAACCGCAGGCACCACTGTATAAAGGAAACTTGTTTTATTTGACTTATATTTTTATTTATAGTTGTTCACTCGTTGTCCTGGGTATGACATTAAACTGCATCCGGCCCGGCGGCCCTGCAAGTGGTCCTCCAACTTACAGGGAAACAATTTTTTGGGGGGGTTGGTGGCGGGATTGGGACTCCAGCCGCTGTAAAACAACTCACAATTGCTCAATACAAACAAGCACAATACTCTTCTGCTCTCTGCGGGAGTAGCTCTGCTGCAGGCACCCACAGAAAGGCTGCACGCACCATGAAGGGGATGAGGGAAAAACCTTTGGGAGCCCCATCCCTGGATGAGTCGAAACCATCGGAGAGCTAATAGGGTCAGACCTGTTGGGGATTGGGGCTGGTGGGATGCTGAGCCATCACCTGCTGCATGGTTGCACTTGGGTCCCAGTTTGAAGTGGCATATCTGGATAGGCACATGGAATGTCTTGTCCCTCCGACAAGATGACCATCTTCCTCTGTTGTCAGGGGAGCTTCGTAAACTTCACGTGGCAGCACTCTCTGAGGTATGCAGACTGGGGAGAGGTCAGATCTCTGTAGGTGGGTACACCTACTTTTGGTCTGGCTGGTCTGATGGCTGCCATACTCAGGGAGTAGCTGTTGCCGTAGCAAATCAGCTTCTTCCGATAGTGTCTGATGTTACTCCTTTCAACGAGCGTATTATGAGACTCAGGCTAAGGCACTCCTTGGGTGTCTTGTCTGTTGTCTCAGTATATGCTCCAACTGCAGTGAGTAATGTCTTGTTGAGGGAGACATTTTACTCGCAACTTCCCTCAGTGGTTGAAAGGTGCGACCGAGGTGACACTCCTCTCTGGTTATGGGTGACTTCAGTGCGACCACAGGCACTGACAGGGCTGGCTATGAGGATTATGCCAGTCCCCATGGGTCTGGAGAAGGGGGTAAGAGTGGCTCCATGTTCCTTGACTTTGCGCTAGGTCAGGGGCTATGGGTTCCTGGATCCTGGTTCCAACACCCTGAGCCGCATTGTTGGACTTGGTACTTCAATACTGGAGATTGATCACATCCTCGTGGGCAGACGCTGGAGGCTCCTGCAGAACTGCCCAGAAGTGTGAATTCTGACCACAGACTGTTGCTACTCTGAAGATTCAGCTTAGATCCAGTAGGCTGCCACCTACTAGGAGAATGAGGCTGGACTTGGCCAGGCTCCAAGATCAAGCTGTTTCTAATGAGTTTCATGCAAAGAACTTGCAGATTTGGGTGCGACTGCTGACTCTAATGTGATGTGGGAGACCTTCTGTGATAAGACCCTGAAGGTTGCCAAGGGCTGTGTTGATGTTGCCAGTGTTCCCAGAAGAAGGTGTTCCATCTCGCAGGGCACCCTGGATATTATCGAGAGGAGTTGCAGCACACAACTTGGTGGCAACTCCAGTCTGTCCCGGGAACTGAGAAGGACAGCTGTGAGGGCTCTGAGGGCAGATAAGGAGGCGTTTGTTAGACAAAACTGTGAGCAGTTGACACATCATCTGTGGTCTAGTGACCCAAGTCCTGCTTACAGAGGAATCATAGCATTATACACATCTGAATCTGTTCCTCGGAGACTTGCAGTTAGTGCGGGTTATGGAACGGTCATTACAGATGACACTGCAGTTGTGACCCTTTGGGCCGGCTACTTTGAGCAGTTGTTTAAAGCTGACCCTCCAGCTAGGATGTTGGACATGTCTAGGTCCACAGTTGTTGAAGCTGACCCTGTGATCTGCTGTGAACCACCCAATCTCACTGAGATTGCACGGGTGGTGAAGCAGCTGGGGGTAGGGAAGGCCACAGGGATCTGTGGTATCCAGGTGAAGTTCTCCAGGCTGGTGGTAAGGTTGTCCTCCTGGCATTACAGGCAATCTTTGCTTCCATTTGGGAGTCAGGTGTCATCCCAACTGACTGGAAAACGGGACTTGTGGTCCCTATCTGGAAAGGGAAGGATGATCGCCTGGATTGCGGGAACTACAGGGGGATAACACTGCTTCCAGTGCCGAGTAAGGTCCTTGCTAGGGTCATCCTTAACAGGATCCATGATCACTTGCTTGTCTGTCAGCGACCGGAGCAGTCTGGTTTTACGCCTAAGAAGTCTACCATCGACTATATCCTTGCACTGAAGGTTCTCATTGAGCTGAAGCGCGAATTTTGGCAGAGGTTCTTTGCAGCCTGTGTCGATTTTCGTAAAGCATTTAACTCCGTTGATCGAGTTGCCCTGTGGGACATCCTGAGACTTCACGGGATCCCCCAGAAGTTGCTGGACATCATGGCCGGTCTGTACACTGGTACTGTGAGTGCTGTGCAGAGTGGAGGAAGAACCTTTGCTTTCTTCTCAGATGATTCTGGGGTTCACTAGGGGTGTGTTCTTGCTCCTACTCTGTTCAATGCTTGTATGGGCTGGGTGTTGGGCAGGATCGTGGGGTCCAGCAGCTGTGGGGTGTCCGTTGGTGAAGAAAGATTTACTGATCTAGACTTTGCCAATGATGCTGTGATCTTAGCGGAGTCAATGGAGGCTCTGATCAGGGCTCTCGAGAGACTGAGCGAGGAGTCTGAGTGTCTCGGATTGAAGGTGTCCTGGTTAAAGACCAAGATCCAGGCATTTAATGACTTCTTGGTCAGCCATCAGTAGTGTGTCTGTCTGTGGGGAGAATGTCGACCTTATCAAGAGATTTACCTACCACGGAAGCTGTCTCTGGTGACTCTTCCTATGATGTAAGCAGACAGATTGGCAGAGCATGGGGGGTCATGAGGTCGCTGAAAAGGGGTGTGTGGCGCTCCCGATATCTTTGCAAGAGGACAAAGGTCCAAGTCTTTAGAGTCCTGGTGCTCCCTGTCTCGCTGTATGGCTGTGAGACATGGAAGCTATCCAGTGACCTGAGATGAAGACTGGACTCCTTCAGTACTGTGTCTCTTCGGTGAATCCTTGGGTACCGCTGGTTTGACTTTGTGTCGAACAAGCGGTTGCTAGAGGAGTCCCCAATGAGGCACATGACCTGCATTGTAAGGGAGCATCAGTTACGGCACTACGGCCATGTGGCGTGTTTCCCTGAAGGTGATCTGACTCACAGGATCCTCATTGCTGAGGAACCAAGCAGCTGGACCAGGCCAAGGGGACGCCCACGTAACACCTGGCTGCGGCAGATGGATGACCATTTCTGGAGGATGCAACTGGACCATGTGTCTGCCTGGGGGATCGCTGGCCAGGATCCCGAGGAGTTTCACTGTGTGGTGGGTGTGGCAACCCGCCTTGTGCTCGTATAGTGTTTCCACTTTCACCTGTTTCTCATTGTTCCTGTTCCTCTCATGATTGGTTAATTGATTATTAATTGAAGCTGTTCCTTGTTTGCCCAGGCATTCCTGTGTATTTATGTGTCTGTCTGTGTTCAGTTCCATAGTTAGTCATTGTGTGCTAGATAGTTGCATGTTGTTGTGTTGTTTAGTTTCTTGGTCTGCCGACTGTGTTACCTGGTTCTTAGTATTTGCTTGATCCTTACTTGTGTTTTATGTATGTGTGTATTTATTTAATTATTTTACTTAATTTCTTATCTTTTCCTGTTTGTTTTCTGACCCCTCATGGTCTGTTTGTTTTGATATATTTTCCCTCGTGTGTTTTAGTTGTATTAAATAAACCCCTGTTGTCCCATGAGCCGCCAGTGGATCGTCATCCTCATTTCTTCATGCCCCATGCCACGCCGTGTCTGTGACAGTGTAAGGATGGACACAGGCATGCCACGCCGTGTCTGTGACAGTGTAAGGATGGACACAGGCATGCCACGCCGTGTCTGTGACAGTGTAAGGATGGACACAGGTATGTGGATCTTGGTTTAGCAGGAACTGACTGATCCTGACATGTTTGGTAAATAGATGGATGAATGTTGTAGTTTTGGGACAACTACATATTTAACATTCACAGACTTAAATATGTAAAACTTCATGAATTCCAGCATCAGGCATCAAATGTAGCAGTTAATAAAAGGTCAGTCTTCTCAAAGTAAAATTGTAACACAGATGATGGAAACATAAGCTTGACTGTATTAATATATCAGTTCAAAGTTATTTTTAAAATTTTAACAGTATTATGTTACAAAAGTATTGCCATCCCATCCAGGATCTACCCCTGTCTTTTGCCAGTCAGGAATGGGCTCCAGGTCCCTGTTTAAGTGTTGGATGGATCGATCAATCGATCAATGAATGGAGTTTATGAAAGTTTCAGCCCCCTGTACTAAATGAGCATTTGGAGGATGGCTGGATGAATGTTTGAAAGTGTACCGTATGGACAGGCTTGGGCCGTCGTCTCCTGGAGGTGTTGTCATAGCACAGCACTTGAAGTTCAACCATAGGTTCATAGCGAGCCTATGCATTGTTGACACTTGTACAAAATAAAACCCCATGGAGGTCACAGTGTTCTGTTTGAATACTGTTCTGGAACACTCACTTTGAACATTAAAACACACTGAGAAAATGCCGCGGACACCTTGTGCTGCTCACAGCTCTGAGCCGCAGCTGCTGCCGACAGGGTTCAGAGGACAAGTGCTTCCTTGGGTATGATGGAGCTGCCACTCATCCTTTTTATGCAGCTTTCCGGTTTCAAATGCAGTGGTGCAGCACAGTGTAACATTATACCTGTGAGACTCGTTTTTTAGCCCATGTTGCCGTTTCTGACCATGGCATGTAAATCTCATGGAACGTAAATGACAACATGCCATAAAATGAACGTGTTAAGATAAATAATTCAGTCAGCAAACTTCACCCTTCCCCCCCCCCCACCTCCAAACCATTCCGGTAAAACAAGTTAGCTACTTGTCGGTATTGCTTATCAGTATCAGTAATATCACATAAAAATATACTGATGATTGGTATTGGTGAAAATTCGGTGCACCACAGTCTATTGGGAGACTTTTTTTTGACGGCTCACTGTGCTGGTTTTTATCATAACTTTTTTATCACCTCTATCACTGGTTTCACTGCACCTAAGTTAACATATATGGTACAAGGTCCACAATGTCAAGATACAGTCTGTTTTGTATTTTATTCCTAATACTCGGCCGGTTCCATTTGTCATCATTCGCTGTAATGCCAATTCCCTTGACTGCTTAAGTGTTGTACAGCCTCACCCCTGGATGCCCACATCCTAATCAGCGACTATGGCTAAACAGTAATAGCTAGGTTATTTTCAACTGCTTTAGAGAAGCCTAGAAGTGTCTTATAAAACAGCCTTTAGTTTGAATACCATCATTTAGATTAAAAAAAAAAATACCTCTTTCCTACTTGAAGCAGCATAGGATGAATTGTTTTGTGTCTAAATACCGTTTCATTAAAAGATCCAATTTTATTGTGATTTTCTGCATATATCTTCAATCAGTAAACCCACTAGTGCATATTATAGATGCCTCTGTTTTGATGTGAAAAACACCATACAAAGAAAGTGCTGCATAATGCCGCTGATAATAGGCATTACAGATAAACTGCAGACCCGTTGTCTACAGTCCCAGAGTTCAAAGGTCAGAGAGTTTGAATGGTGATCAGAACTGCAGTGCTGACGCATAACAATCACAGCTACTCATAGTCAAATACTTGAGACTAAGCCAATCGCCACACATTCATGTGACTGTAGATCACATTGAAACAATATATGTGTTGTTATCGCCAACGGCCTTTTCATTTATATGATAAGTATGATCATTTAAAAGATGTGCTTAAAAACTGATACTATTACTACAAAAGTATAGTACATACATGTAAGTATACGATTTAAAACATAATATAGTGCTAAAGTGTTTGGGATAGAAAATGTTTAAAGCCAAATGTATATCTCCTTAGACAAAAATAACACAGTTGATTCTTTAGCACAGTTTATAACATAGTTTATACACAGTTAATACCATATATTATATATTGTATACTATATACCAGTGAACAGTAACACAATAAAAAACAAGAATTTCCAGGGGAAATCCTGGCTTCTTGTAGGATGACTAGAAGAACTTTACTTCAGCTCTCAAACTGCTCCTCAGTGGTACCTCAGTCATTCCATGTATTTAAATTTCACCACCAGCTGACATAATTAATTGACGTAATTAGTTAAATAAGTCGATGAGATATTGATTAGTCAGACATGGTATGATAGCAGTTGAGTCAACAGATACATTAGGTATATTGATATGTTGGATAGTCACTGTGAATCCTGGGATGACTTTCTGAGATGTTTGGAAGTGGCTGGATGGGATCACAATTTTACATCAACATGAAGAAGATTTACATATTATTGTCTTTGACCTACTAAGACTTTTACACAGTACAAAATATTTTTAATAATTTAGGTTATCTCTCAACAATAACCTCCTCAGTTAAGATCATAGGGCTCTCAAAAAATCAGGACACAACACAAGTCGACTGTATGACATGCAGGCAGGGGAACGCACACACATGTACACAAACACATTACTGTCACCAAAAGATTAGTGCATGTGGACTGTGGGGAAAATGTAACAAGTTGCCAAAGTTGTGGATTAACTAAAGGAAACCAAATTAACACAAATATAGATGCAAATTATCCAGTAAATCCTTGTGAAATTCCATTTGCCCGCCTAACGTCAGCGTGTCCTGGTTAGGGTTGCGGAATGTTAAATAAATATCCTTCCGGATTTGGCTCCCAGATCACAAATAGAGTGGAGTCACATAGTTATGAGTAAATATTTTTGATTTGTGACAGTAATGAGATTCAACTCTGAATGGGACTCATTGTCCTCTAAGTGAATCAAAGTGCCTGCTACCTTCATCTGATTTGGCTTAATTGTTAGTTATGTGCATGCTGCAGCATAAACATTATCCAGTACAGCCTTGCAATACAGAGACATGTGGTTAGACTAATAAGTGTCTATACAATTTCCATGGAGTATGATTACGTGTACAGTGCTCACAGAAAGTCTTGGGATGCTAGCTTAATTCAATCGATTTATTGCTCATTTATTGATTTTCTAACAAGAATCATTACTTTATTATTTTGTTTACAATATTAGAAACAACCGGTAGTTTTAAATAAAACTTTCATTTCAAATAATAATAAATTGAAACCCTAATTATAGTTATTAAAGAGGTGTTCTGAGTTAAGACGTTCATTGACAAGCAGTCTCATTGGGTGCTTTTTAATTAGTATCACCTTTGCAATAACACAAACCACCAAATATTTGTGTTTGGTATCAAAATTGGGAGCCAGCAACTGCAATCACAATTAATAGCAAAACGGCAAGAAAAGAGCTGCATGAGTCAGTCAAAAAAATTATGACTCTTAATATATATAAAATATAATAATATATATATTACTTGTCAACGGTCTTTTGTTAGGAAACCAATAAGTTACAAGATTGTTATAGAATTAAGCAAGCATGCCTAGACTCTCAGAGAGCTCTGTATGTATGTGCCCTGCAATGCGCCGGCATTCCACCGGGGGTGCATCCCAGGATTGTGCTCTGTGCTGCTGGGATCAGCTCCAGGGCTCCCACAATCCTGACCGGGATAAATAGATAAAAAATGAATGTGTGTGTCAGCCAAAATACTCGATTAGGCCTAGTATAGCAGCAAAAATGAAGAGGATTGGTAAATTACCCTATTATATGTTTCAGGAAACAAGAATCAGAAACTGACATATTAAACTGTATATAAATCACATCCGATTTGCACATCTCAAATTCAGTAGCACATACACAAGATCTATATATGCTATGTCTTATGAATAAATTGTTTAGGACTGTCGGATAGAGCAGAGTTTCCCAACCCGGTCCTTGAGGACCCACAGAGTTCACATTTAGGCTCTATTGGGAGCTGGGAGGGAGCAAAAACGTGGGCTGTCTGGGGGTCCCCAAGGCCCGGGTTGGGAAACACGGAGATACAGTATATGCTATCTGTCATGCTGTCAAGGCATGGTTTTGTAAAGGGTCGTCATGTGACCCCACACTGTTGCTATTTCAAATGTGCTATAAAAAAGAGGTATAACCTTTCTAATGCAGCTGCTCCTAAGTCATGAGGTCCACTCTGCACTAAACTTAGAGCAAACAAACTTGCAGGAAGAGTTAGGGGAGCCCCCCCGCCTCCTCTATGGGAGACTGCCAAGCTGCCTCCATATGTCACTTTGTCAATTTTACATAAATACGTTCAGCACTGTTAAATAGTCTTTGTCACCCATGTCATTATTGAATGCTTTCTTTTTGTGGATCGAAAGAGCATGTACAGGGAATCTGTATTTTAAAAGATGAATAAAAAAATAATTTAAAATAAACTATTAAACCTTGGGTGATTCTTTCATTTCATGGTAGTGGGCAAGTTAATCAAACATCAAATCTTCGAGTGTATGGAGGGTGTTTTGTTACAATATCCAAAAAATAAATGTGTCATTTAAATGATTATTTAAATTACAATTTAAATTGTCATTTAAATGATTATTTATAAATATGTCATTAAAAGGGGCAATGACTGTTATTCTGGAAAGGATTCAAAGCCATATCTAAAGCTTCCATCAGAATCAATCAATGCCACGTTGTCCAACTGGAAAATGCTTATAACTGCAGTAAATCCCAGAATAGAACTGCATGCAGCCATATACTTGCCTCTCTGTCTTCTATTTGGGTCAGTCTTCCTGACACCATCATCATTACCACTAAAAAAACAGGATGTATGAAAAGTAAGCAGGACAAAATGGAAACATTGTTCACTAAAAAGAAGGTGATACGCATATTTAAAAAATCTTCTAGAACACTGAAGAAATCTGTTTTATTGGGTTTTTGGGATTCTTTGTTGCATCAAGATGTGGAGGAATTTCCATCATTGAAGGAATGAAATGTACTAAATAGTCTGTAGGAGATTGTCAGGTCATCTGTCCAAAAGGTGAAACTGCAGCTGGGTCACGCAGCGAGGCCTGTATCCCAAAGGATAATAATAGAACAGCATCAGAATTGCTGAAGGGGAAATGTGTCGAACTGGCCAAGTCAAACTATAGACTGAAAATACATCAAGACAATGTAACAAAACAAGACGTTCACCGAAGAAGCAGCTCTGTACAGAGTTGTGCTGAAGCTGACTCATGGTGAAGTAAAAGATCTGTGACTCTGGGGATCATTGAGGCACAATGTTGTAGTGGTACTGGTTTTGCAGACCAATAAACAAATTTCATAACTTTCAAATGTTGTGGCAGTTGTTCATTTAGTTGTGGCAGTGCTAAATGTTGTCCGCGAACTGTGAGAAATTTTGTGATGACCCCAGCCCCCCATTTACTGTGACTGGTATTCTGAAGTAGAGCAGCCTGACCATCAGTAGCTGTAATTAATTCATGCTTCTGATAAACTCATGCCAGTTGGGTCAAAAGAGCAGAGACCCGATGATATCCGATCTGCCAGACATCAAGCATTAAGCCCGAAACCTGCAACTGAGATAATCAAAGCATTTGATGGATTTAATTATCCTAAGATAGGCCTGGGTGATTATTTTCTATGGAGGGCCTATCCTGAGCTTCTCATTGTCAGCAGGGGCCATTTTTAATGATTATTTTCATGTCCCAAGAAAGCTACAACATGTGCAGAAATCAATAGAAACAGCACATTATATAACTTACATAATTATTATTAATTCAAAGAAAAAATCATGGATGTCGAAAGTCTGTTCATCTTCATAAATTTGAACATAAACCTTTTTTGTAATCAGGAAAGGATATTCTAAAGACCATGCAGCCCAGCAAATATAGCTCTGTAGGCTGGATATGTCCTGTGGGCCGGCTTTTGCCCAGGTCTGACCTACACCAACCAAAGATAGCCAGAACTTGTTGAATGCAGTAACAGATATCAGTAATTTAATCATTAAGCATTATATGCTTAGTAATGTAACAATTAAATTAATAATCTGATTACATTTTCTCAGCAACATGTTTATTGTATCTAAGAATTATACTCGTTGCAATGACTGTTAAGTATGGTATTTGTTTTATTTGTTATAAAGTTTTCTAATGTTAGTAACCTTAAAAATATAAATGGCGTATATCGCACTGTACATGTAGTATGATTTAATTCGAGACCTCGTAGGGGCGCCAAAAATCATAGCACAGTACCAACGGAAAAAATGATGAATGGCATTCATCTTGAGATTAATATGATTAAAAAATATCATCGCTACTCATGAATAATGAAAAAAGTTTGCCTTTGACGTTGGGGATTGTATGTGTTCTCCTCGATTGTTCCCTCCTGCAATCCACATACACGTCGTCTCTAAATATATAATAGTCGTGTATGACTGTGTCGTGCATGTGCCCTGGAATTCCGTCCGCGGTGTACCTTACCCCTGACGAGGATAAGCGGCTGGAAGATGGGGGGATGACGATAATAATAATAATAATAATAATAATAATATCGTCAAACAATGATGTGACTTGATGGTAGAATGCAATTTTTATAAAGTGGACTGATACAAGATCCCCTGTATAATAATAGCGGAATATATTAACTTGAAGGGTTTTCTGATGCGAGTCAAAAACTCACATGGTATACTACAGCAAAACCACGAAAGGCGTTTTCTAGTTATAAGTTAAATCTAGTCAGGAGCTCAGTGTAGATCTCTTCATGACGCTTTACGAGTAGAGATGTTATTTTGACGGCACAGTGATTCGGCAAATTTCAAAACACTGTGATTCTGTGTATTATAAAGGAGACATCTAGATTATTTATAGCTGTCAATCACTAAAATAACATCGCAATTGCATCTATCCATTTGCCTCTTTTGATATATTCATAATTTAAAATATATTTAATGTCATCAATTAATAAAATGAATTGCTATTTAATTTTACAAGAGGAAAACATTAAAATGCAGAGGTGTATTGTGTAGTAAAATTTGCAACGTTAAGTACTTCTATGAAAGGTAGATGTGACCATTTAAGTATTTGTTACATTGTTACAATGAACGTACTGGTGGAATAATTACTGTTTCGAGTCATCGTAATCGAAATAGTTGGTATGGGGGATTAAGGCGTTCGCCAATAACCAGGCAAGGCTCAGATGTATAAATGGGGTAGGGGCTGTGCACGACGTAACGTTTCGCGGCGTATCAGAGGAAATACGAAGCGGAGGGACAACAGACGGACGTAGAGAGAGAGAGAGAGAGAGAGAGAGAGAGAGAGAGTGAATGGGACCTGCTTGGGTTACGTGCAGGAACGAACGGGGATATGTATCCTTAAGGATGGTGGGAGGGGAGGGTGAGTGCCGAGTGACGTCCCATTGCACTGCTACCCTTTTAAAGCCGCCGTCAGCTCTGATGCGGTCAGTGTTCAGCCAGCCGGTGGGAAGCGAGGTGCGCGGCTTCATTGGCAACTTAACAGAAGACGATTTCCTAACGCGCTCAACTGAAAGATAGATTGGCGTCTAAGATGGTCTAGGGGGAGATCACTGTTGGACAGGCGAATGTGATCGTACGTTTAGCGGCTAGGGAGCACTACGGCTCGCTGATTTTTTCGTCTCCTCTACAGTCTCCTCTTTGAGAGATACGTTCCCATGCGATTCTTCAGACTCACATTTAAGTGTTTCGTGGATTGTTTTTGAAGGTGCTGTCTACCTCGGTGATACCTTTTTGTGAACGCGTCTAATTTTATTTTAAATTGCATATTTCGATTTATTCTCGGACAAATTCACGTACATCTAATCTTATACCTTCCCAGTTTCACTGCGATCCTTTCTTTGGTTTAATAATCGAAAGGCACTTGCAATTTCAAAATTATAATCTAAAATAAAAATACTAGTGTCAACCATTCAGTTGACCTATCACTTAAACCCCTATACTGAAACACGAATTAGGGATCCGATTGTGTTTACATTTAGGGGTGGCAGACAGCAGGACAAAAGGACTTTTGGTGTGATTTCTTGGAAGAGAATTGAACTCTGAAAAACGATAAAGAGGACTCTACTATCTGGGACTGTATTGAATTGTATCATTATCGGCGGATCATCTTAATTGGTTTCCCAATCAAGCAGAGCTGTTGGAGCAGTGACAGTGCTTTGTTTGCGAGTGAATACCTGGGATGGAGAAATCAACCCTGAACAGAGAGTGCTGCAGCGTGAATGTCCACCTTGTTGAGGAGAAGAAGGGTCAACTGATACCAAATGGAAGTGGACACCAAGGTGTGAATGGAGGCCTGGTTGCAAGTACCGGGACAGCCGGACCAGCAACTGCCCCTGGAACAACGCCCCAAATACAGCCAGTGTACCCCCAGCGAGAGACCTGGACCAGACAAATGGATTTCATCATGTCCTGTGTGGGGTTTGCCGTGGGGCTGGGCAACGTGTGGCGTTTCCCCTATCTATGCTACAAGAACGGTGGTGGTGAGTATGCTCTTGAACACCGAGTTATAAAAAAACATCTTCAAAAATATTGTTTGTTTGTTCTGTTCAGTGCATACAGTTGTCTCATCAAAGTTGAAGAGTAGGCTATTTCCCACACTCACAAAGGGTGTATTACAAACATCTGTCAATGATCAAAATTTAGACTGTTTCTGTCAGGAGATGTAACTGTGTAGAACTGATAACTTGTTGCAATCTAGTAATAGAGAATCATATAGTCATGATCTTGCAGATAATTATCTTAAGTAATACAAAAATCCTCAAGTGCCCAATAAAGTGAAACGCCATAACACTGAATCCAAATATCTGCACATCCTTGCACGTAAAGTGAAACATGAGGCATCCCAAAAACTTACTGCGTCTCGTAACACATTACTAACCATGAAAATACATTACAGCGTCTAGCAAGGACAGGAGCTTTTTGCGTTATGTTTAATTGTCCGATGGGGCAAAATATCCATTGACCCGCATTATATTTTAAATTAGTTTGAAGAAGTGAAATGAAATTTCTTCATGTCCATAGAAAGTAAAGACCAAATAGGAGATGTCAAGTTGTCTGTGAGCTTTTTTTATGTCACTGCATTATCACAGTGACACTACTGTTAAGCAACGTCTGTTTGCGTGTGTTAGTGCTTTCTTTAAGGCATATTTAGAAGTATTTCTGCTTTAAGTGTTTGTTCTATTTCCACATTATGAGCATTTAAAATTTTCATTTGTTCACCAGCGTACCTCGGTACCCGGCTACCGCAGGTCATAGTGACACAGCTGTGCATCCATTTTTATCGCCTGCTGATATCTTGGTAACGCATTACGGTAGATACCCTGGCATCCCTGACTCGTGATCATGTCTGACGTAGTAAGGATCACGTATAAATGAATACATGAGGGGGCATTGCTTTCTCTGCAATGATGCGAACATGAACGATTACGTTACCGTGACGTCGGTGGATGTGACCATGAATGCGGCTTGTTGAAGCCCTTGTGCCGAATCAATGAGATGCCTGCCTGGTCAGTCTTGTGTGTTGAGTTATGCGCTTGCCCACGCGTAAAGTGCGAGCTGCGTGTTTCCTAAGTTACGCAACATCATCAGCTGAATACTAGACACATGGCGTATCAAATACAATATTATCCACTGATTCCTATAGTGTAAACATTATATTTCATTTTTAATAATGTGGTGATTGTTTTCTTAAATGGGCTTTTGTAACTCACCATTAGAACAAAATACACAATATATTTTATTTCGCAGGGAATAACCAAGCAAGCTTAATATCGAATTGCCGGATTGATGGAGAAGGTCGTTTGTCGCCTTTCAGCTACCCACAATCCCCGTAGTCAAATTAATTTGCATTAGCGGTCCTTGCCCTTTGCGTGAGGTCACGTGACAACGCTGGCGGGGAGGGGGGGCGTTTTGTCTCGAACGCTCCGTCGCGCTCGTCTTCAGCGTGAAATAGCCGAATTGTAATTAAAATAGCAAAAATTTTGCAAATGGTGCTTTTCGTGAATCCAAGATGGCTGACATGGAGAGACCGCGAAAACAGTTACTTTTAGTCACAATTCACGGGTGGGTTGGGATATTTTTGGCGCACCATTCAGGAGCTTGGTAAAAATAACTGGATAGAAATGTTAAATGCGCCTATATTTATGTGTATAGTTAACTTGTTAAACCTTTTACATTATTTACTGCAAAGGTTTCAGTGATCTATATGTCAATTAGCTACTGTATGCCAATGATAAAGGGATTATGAACCGAAATACTGTATGTTATTGACTCACTTACGTATCTAATCACCATGACTTCCGTATTTTATTTACTGTGTGTTGGCATTTAACGTGTTTAAATTAAGACATATTGAAACGTTTGGTTAGGCGAGACGCTTATTATATGCAAATACAGCTGACTAGTTGTTTGTTTATTATTTCCTTAATTTACCTAAGAGTTGTTTAGTTTAATCATGTTATCCTGTATTAATGCAATAATTTTCATGTTTATATTTAGATGCTAGAGAGTCTGGGTGTAACGGCTGAATTTACCGTGTACGTGTAAACTCAGTGAATCACTCTGGATCTCCTACTGCATGGAAAAGTCCCATAACTGAATGACACATCAGACACTGAAAATAAACTAAACAGGAATAAGTAATCTAAATTAATGTACCAGACAGACAAATATAAATGTTAAATTTAAGGGGGGAGCATCAAGCGTCTAATATTGGAATAACTAGACACATAGTGCAGTTTCAGAAAGAGGCAACAGGATCAGAAGGGAAGAGGGTGAGAAAGCGATGTGATGGGATAGGTTCAGATATACCATGAAGCTAAAACAGTCAAGGCAAGGTTTCCTCAGTCATTCAGATTGCTGTAGATCATGAAAAATGTCTGGCAGTACCTGGAGTAAACCAAGGTTAATAATTACGGCAATTTAGCTTTTCTTGGTAAACTTTTTCCTAGTAAAAATGACAGCTTGACAGATGTATGTTATAAAAACTTTACTTAATGGTCCTATACAAGTGTTCCCTGAGTTTAACTGATTTATGAACTGTGAAATTACTCTGCCTTTGTATTTTGACTTGGATTGCTAATAGAACATAGACAGGAATGTTAACTTACCCCGTTGACATTTGAAAGTGCTGGTCTCCAGCAGGCTCAAAAGATCAAGCTTCTGGTGGGCTGAGCTAGAAATGAATTTCAGGTATAATTACTTTTCTCATAATTTATTCAAATTTATGCACTGAATGAATTTCTGATGTCTAGAATGGTGTGTAATTTTTAAAAATAGATATGTAGCTGAGAAAGATATGTATTTCTGACATGAACAAAATGTCAGTCTGGCAGATACTGTGTCAGAGGCAACTCAGGTGGTGAGTGTTGATCATTTTATCTATTGTCAAAGAAAAACATCACTTTATGTCTCAATTTAATATCAAGCTGATGCCTCATTCCTAAGATGTAATATGCAGTTTGGCTGTAGTGAAAGGGTGAAATATTTTAAGCTATAACTGAATTATTATGGGAATATTGTTATGCTGTCATGTAGCAGCCTGCACGCTGAGGAGCATTTTACTGGGTACCTGATATCTTCAGGCAATGCTTGACACCTCTCAGTGTCAGTTTTCATGTGCTAGGAACAGACATGGCTAAGCGTAGGATTCTTAAGAGAATTTCTCCCACAATCCTCTCAGTAGCCACTTTAGTAGTTACACCTGCTCAAAAATGCAAACAGCCTGAAGTGGTATGTATGGGGTATCGCATGCAGACGGGGTCAAGGGGTTCGCTTACTGTGCGGCTAAGCATCACAATGGACAAGATGTGTGATGTAAGTGTGAACGTGGTGTGATTGTCTGGGCCAGGCGTGGTGGACCCAGATTCTCAGAAAAAGCCGCCGTCCTGGGATTTTCACGCACTACAGTATCTGGAGTTTACACAGACTGGTTCGACAAACAAAAACACTCTGTTACAGACCGTTTTGTTACTGAAAACACCTTGTTAATGAGAAACAGGAAAAGAGCATGGCCAGACTTGTTAAAGGTGACAAAGTACAGAAAAAACAGTTAATTGCAACAGCGCTGTGCACCGAGGCTTCTTAGAATGTACAACTCACCGAGCTTTGAAGCGGTTCTGCAAAAAAATGGGTCCTACCTGGTATTAAGCAGGAGTACCTAATAAAGTTTCAATAAATTTTTGGTCCCAGGAAAAAGAAATACAGCTTGTCATGACAAATTATTTTGTGAATTTATGATTTTATTTAAGTACTAAGCCCAATAGTTCACATGATTAGATTCCTTAAATTTGCCCTAAATTGATGTGGATCTCCTCTACAGATTTTGAAAACCTATGAAGAATCTACAGTACATAAAATATTATTTTGAGCTGATCTAGTTAAAGTCCACACCTAAATCCCGTTGAGATATTTTGGAAACTATAAGTCTATAACCATAAACTGACGAATGTGACTGAGTTAAAGTAGCTCTTCAGTAAGTACAGGAAGTGTTAGATTATAGTCGTCACTGCCAAAGGTGTTATAACCAGTAATTCAGTGTAAGTGTTAAGTAATTATTCATATGGGGTTAGTATGTGTTACATAACATTAATAATATTCAGTGTAAAAATCAGTCTTGGGAAATAAATTATGGCCGTCAAATGTTATAAATTTAACAAGTTTGGATAGATGGTTGTAGTATACCTCTATTTTGATTTATATTTTAAGATGGGTATGTATTTCAAAATATGAGTGATGGTATGTATAGTGTAGTATTGTATCTAATCACCAGGGTATTTATCCTTAACTTCCTCAAAACTGTTTAATATAGAAAGAAAACTGATCAGATACTTTTTGTGGTTCAAAATAAGACATCTGTTTCAATTCTGGGTTAGCCAGGCAGTGGGTATTTGTTAAAGGAAAAACATATTGAAACAACAACTGATAGAGAGTAAAATAAATCATGCAGGCAACCCTGATCATCTAGAATAGATGTATTGCAGAAAGGTGATATTTCATGAAAACACCTTTGTGTTCTCTTGAATTTCCTTTTAATCTGGTTTGAGCTAAAGTATTATCTTTGCAAACTATACCTCTCCTTGCAGGATGCCTGATCGAATTATGTTATCGTTCCATGTTTCGATATGTTTATCTTTTCTTTGTCAGCCAAACCAAGTTGGATGTGCATGTTTACTTTCCCGAAGGGAACCAGCATGTGTTGCTTTCATGGTCGCCTTTCTTTTCCTCGTACTATGGGGAGGATCTATTAAGACGTTTTGCGTTTCACTTGTAACTGTGTTCACATCACAGGTAATATAAACACTTTCTGTTTTATTATGTCTCATTTTTCCAGCTAAGAATGTGCGCATCACTTTTTTACTACAATATCTTGCACTGATATTTTATTAAAACGCGATTTATCCTTAGATCTTGCCAGTACATTCTTTCCACACTGAGCATTCTCCTAAAAGTCATTCTGTCAGTGGGTGATGGTTGCTTTTGTTTCCACTTGGGCTCTGGTGGCATACCGACACTTATTTTGTGGGCAACATGATTTCCCAAATGGGCTCTTTGTGTCATGCCAGTCAGGGAGCCTATTGTGTATACTGCAAACAGCAGTAATTCCTATCCTCTAGACAAGAGAACTCCTCTTCCATCCCTGTGTCCACAGAGGAAAGGATTAAAGTAAATTCCTCCAGTGGAGGAATCGGGCTGAGACTGACCTGCCCTACAGTGGGCAAAAAGGGCACGGCTGCCAGCTGGTGGGAAGAACACAGGAGAAAAACATAAGTCCTGGGAAGACAATGGGGCATTCACTCTTGCTTGGCAGCCTGAGAAAGAAGTTGATGAGGGGCTGGAGGACCATTGACTGATTCCATGAAATTTCCTCTCAGAAATGCTTGCTTTACCCCCAGTGAGGGGCTCTAAGGTAACACTCAGAGTTTTTCTCAGCCCGGGGTGCCAGGCTGTGTGTCAGATTGTGTGGGTGTTCACATTCCTTGGAGGTTCCTCAGAGGTCTTAATTCAGATTCACCGTGCTGAGAAGGACACATTCTCACAGACACAAAGTACCTGTCCAGTGGAGGCTGCACCTCCACTCTCTCCACTCAAGCCATTGCTATGTGTCGGTCACCTTGATGATCTGTTGGCATTAGATTTCCGCAGCCTTAGCTTATGACTGAATTACAATGACACTCAAGCATTTATTCCCCCGTTTGTTATCGTTGGTGTTTTTGCACCAGAACAACTAGGACATATATGGCATAGCAATGGTATGAACAGCTGTGTTTTTAGTCCTGGTTTGGAGTCTCATTACAGTCATGTATAGCGTAAGGCTCATTCTCAAGGTGTGTGCATGTGTGAAGGAGAATTCAGGTTCAGAAAGACCATGGACTTGCATTCATCAAGGAAATGTTGTGGGTGTAAGAATGCTAGACTTTTATTTTTGTTTTACCTGAGAAAACTGCTATGATGATCTCCTTGATTAGTTATACTTCATGACTCCTACATAATTGTTGTTATTGTCATGACACTTGTTAATGTTGACAGACATTTCCCCCGACAGAATGAATCAGTAACAGTAAGCTTAGCATCACAAGAAACTTCCAGTTATGTGTGTTTGGAAGCGCCTCATCTTCACTTTAATTATCTTAAATGGCTTTACATAAGGGACCATATTTCAGAGGTCAGTTCTTTGAAATCCATCAGCTGTGCAACGGATAACAAGAATAAGTAGTTCAGTCATAAATGTTATTTAAGACATGGACAAATATGCCCAAATGAATGTGAGTAATCTTAGTAGGGAGTGTGTTCCCATTTCTCAGTATTTACAGGAACTGGGTGTTTGCTGCAATGCTGACCTGATTTTTACTGCCAATTGAAAGCCTAGTGCAACATTAACGTCTGGTGTTACTGAACAGCTTGAACAATGACATCGTCACCATGGTTGTTGTGAAGAGACGCCTTCGTTTTCCACGGGAACTGTGTCAGCACAGAGGTTACAGTCTGAGACCTTTGCTGTAAACTGCCGTCACCAAGTTCACCACAGTCTGAAAGTTACTGCTACTTTCACCCTGCACTACGATGATTTCCACTGTCCCTGAGAAAGCAGGATCACACACACAGCAGATACTCCACAACTCTTACTTAACAAAGGTTTTATATGTACCATTTTTACTCATTTATTCATTAATTTTCCATAACCACTTGTCTGGGTCATGGGGGTTCATATTTGCTATAAAAATATTATGATGGTTCATTTACTCTCTATTCTCTACTGTAACAGCATAATATACCATTAAGACACTCAATCTAGGCTATATTTTTCTGACATTTTATTATGATAAAATACCTAGCAATAATTTTGATCCCTGTTCTATATAATCTGTTTACGTGAATTGTTATTGAAATAATTATAAATTACCTTGTCATATATATGCTATAAAGATTGGACATTTCTTACGCCTGGTGCCCTTGTTAAAACTCGCTGGCCTGATTTTGGTCTTATGCTGCTGTACTCATCCTGTGGGTTTAATGTGTTGCCGGCAGACAGAGTTTTTTCTTTTTTTTCTTTTTTTTTTATGCACCCGCCCGTGACTGACGGGCCGCCTCACGCCCCTCCCCCTTCATCAGCAGCAGGCGGCGCACAGTGGATGCCAGCACTCAGATTTATGAGTGCTGCAGTGAGCCCTCCGCTTGTCCTTGGCAGTATGGATGCAGGGTGTACCAGCATCATGTGATTCTGCCTGTCCTCCTCTCAGATAGGGGACAAACTAGCATGTCCCCTGCTAATAATTCTATCAGCAATTATAATGGCTTGCTAGCATAGCATGGTCCCACCCCAATAACCCTGTCCTCTCTTGAAGCAGAGACTATATTCAGATGCTAAGTAACATTGTATGAGGCTGTCGATCAATAGTGCCCCCATCAAATCCGTTTATTTTATTTTGTCAGCAGGAAATAGCCATTGATTTCCTGGGCCTCCTTTATAAATAAAAGGTGTCTTTGGGTGGGGGGGGGTTCGGGGAGGGCTCCCCGCTGTGCCTTGACCCACGTGGATGCCCCCAGATTACAGCTGGCTCCTCGCCCCGCATGGAGGCCTGGTTAAGAAGACTGTCCATTAATCTTTTAATCTCCTCCCTGAGACCCGTTTAAGGATTCAGCATGGGAGACGACGCGACCCGGGGGGGGGGGTTGGGGTTCAGTGCGAGGGACAGAGTGACCCGGGGGAGTTCGGGGTAGGAGACAGAGTGACCCGGGGGAGTTCGGGGCAGGGGTCAATGCAGCATCAGCTGGGGGAGGTTTGGGTCGTGATACGACAGAACGTGGGGGGCTTCATGACGGGAGACAACACGACCTAGGGGGGGGACTCGGGCCAGGGAGCGACACAACCCGGGGGGGGGGGGTTTACTCAGGCCAGGAAACAAAACAACCTGGGGGGGAGGTTGGAGGTGGGAGATGACACGACCCGGGGGGGAGGTTCGAGCTGGAAGATGACACGACCCGGGGGGGAGGTTCGAGGTGGGGGTCGGAGCGACCCTGGCACAGCAGCAGCAGTTTTTAAGCAATACCACCTCGAATGCTTTTTTTTCCACATCCTGTTCCCTGTGTGACGTGGAAGGGACGGGATGTAATCTGCTCCAGTATTCCATCTCATTAAATATAATTTTTTTTAACCTGTCTCTTGCAGGCATTTATTTAGGATATTTCCAGGAATATCATAGTTATTTGGTACCTTGACAACTTTACTAATATTTAATTTTACTAATTTACTAATATACTAATATTGCATGACTGAATGTAGAAAAATAAACAACTTATAGATTATAGTCTTTATCTAATCTAAGATCCAGCTAATCTTGTACTGTCCGTACTTTAGCCGATGTGAGTGTTCTCAGCAGTTAATGCATCACACTCCAGATAAACACATCTTCCATCTGTCGGCGCTGCCTGTGATTCCTGGGTTTCTGTGTGGACAGACTGGGACATGGTCAGTAGTTCTAGCAGCACCATCAGCAGCAGATAGACAAATTTGATGCCCCTGCCCCAACTTTAGATACTGGTAACAGCCCTCCTGATTGGCTGACAGCATGATGCACCCGCCTCATTCAAGCAAGTGCCCTTTGTCCTCCAGCCAAAATGGAATCACATCTTAATAAACTCACAAACTAAAAGTGTTTCTTACCAAATTTTTACCTAATATTTTGTCTAAACTATGGTTTCAAAGACACTTTGATTATTAATAATTTCCTAGTATTCCATTCCAATAATTAAAGAAATTTTTTATAGTTTCCCCACCGAAATAATTTAAAACATTTAACTGTTTAATTATGTTCGATATTTTGCATATGAATTTGTAATTAAAACCCATTTAATATTATTATAGGTTTATTATCTGGAAGTACCGTATGTTCTTTCTTAATGACAGTGCAGATAAAGTGTTGACTGTATAGGCAATGGAGGTGAGAGCAGCTTTTTACTCATGCTTTATAGGCGAGGTGTTTATGACATAGTAAGATAAACGCTAAGTGTATCCTTCAAAAATGCATCCTCTTACTGTGACCTATTTTACCGGGAGATGCCCTGTCTGCTGTTACGTCATTCCTTAGTTCAGCTCCGCTTACCGAATTACCACAGAAGAAAGCATTAAATGCCTTTAAGATACGCCATAGCCAGTGGACGGTCTGTGCTCCTTGTCTCCTTTTGTAGGGGATGCAGTTCTCCTGACAACTCCCTGTTAAATATCCAGCTACCCAGAAGGTGCTGGACATGAGTGCTGATTGGTCCCCACCCCCCTGCCTGCCCCCCCCCAGCTTTTTCCGCTGCCACCGCAGTGTGTATGACTCACTGGCACGTTGTCATTGCTCCATGCCAACAGTCACGCTCTCGCGCGTCATTCACTGCCACTGCAGTCATGTCCTTCGCTTATAAACGAGCCTGATTTCCCGCCTCATTCAGCACCTCGCCCAGCTTATCTCCCCATGCTCCTTGTTCACTGTATTAACCTGCCCGTTGCCATGATTGCTCACTGTCAGTTTTCACGTAACCCCGTTCTTAGAATTTGCTTATTAGCTCTGTAGTTATTGCACAAAACAGCAGCTTCATATGGGGCCCCATTTCCATGGCAGGCTGTTGATACTGCATCTTGCTATGACTCGCTTTAACATCCCCTATAACTTTCTGACTCATTGATGAGGCTTTAACCCTCAAACCACCTGCTGTCAATGTCGGCAGTGGGAGCAGGGGGCTGTAGACGGCACAGATGCTGTCCCTGGCCTGCAGGGCCCCAGTTATGCAATGCAGGCCACTGTGAATAGCTTGGCCTCTTCTGTATCATCGGCCGGCCCTATCGGAATCTCCACGGAGACTAACGAGCCCTGAGTGATGTCACTTCCACTCCATTCAGGCCAGCGCACCGCTCACCGAGTAATCCACTGTGAAACCCCGCCCCCATCTTCCTAACATGCAACCCCCCCACCCCAGCCAGCGTAAGCCTCTGCCACTGGTGTCACTTCATAATCGCTCAGTTATTATGGACGAAGGCCTGGCTTGCGTTTCAGGGCCTGGCTAGCTAATGCGGCAGCTGCCACGGCGTTAGCAGCGAGCGCTAATCTCTGAAGGGCTCTGCAGCTCAGTCCACTCATTCATTCACTCACTCAGTCTGCGTTTCAGCAGGTCAAGAGAATAGACAAAGCTTGCATCTGTTCTGCTCCATCTTAAAGGGTAGTTCACTAAGAGTCCTAATACACTTCTCATTTTATCAGTTGGGATCATCTTCTACATAAATACTACTATAAATGGTTATTTGCTTAAGTGAGTGGTAAATGGACTTTCCTGCTTTGCTGATATCGGTTCCTCCGTAACACGTAACACTACACCAAAGTTCTTACACGTAAGTATTACCTGGATCGCAGTTACTCACCCCAGTTTTTTTATCTCTTTCTTTCCCTTCCAGGAGTGTTCCTCATTCCCTACCTGTTGATTGTAGTAGTGGGCGGTATTCCAATCTTCTTCCTGGAAATTTCTCTTGGCCAGTTCATGAAGGCGGGGAGCATCAATGTGTGGAATATTGCGCCACTCTTTAAAGGTACATTATTTCTCGTACACCTTGGATTTCAGTCTGGTCTAGCCAAGTATATATTGCATCCAGTAATTTTTTCAACCTAATTTACTCAAAATGCTGTCATTATTTATTTATTTGTTTGTTTGTTTGTTTATTTATTTACTTACTTATTTTCTTCAGAAGTTTCTTAAGGTCTTGCTAGTTAACGCTAAGAAGGAGATTCCTTGCATAACGACTTATCCAAAATAAGGTCGTGCAGAAACAAGAGGCTCCAATGCAGAGAACACCCTAGACATGATCGCAGTTCCTTGCGGGGCACACAGCCGCACACAGGCATACCGCAGGCCGTTTGGGGGCACCAGTTAGCCGAAGCGCATGTCTTTAGGCATGTAGGATTGCTGGAGGGAAGTCCAAGCAGACTCTACACACACTGAGCGAAAGGAACCCGCATCCCTAGAGATGTGAGGCCACTGCACTGCTCCCAGAGCCACCCCAGTGACCACAGGAGCTGTGACTTAGAAAGACTACACAAGAAGCGATTCCTCTTTATATGCTGAGATTGGCGTGACTTGTACAAAAGTATGCATTTGCAGTATAAAAATGCGCTAAAATTTATACTTACTTATTTTATGTACATTTGCGCTGTCGCGACAAGAAATCAGCACACATTTTAACCTTTATAATGCAAATAGATACTTGTGTACCAGTTATTTCAGTCCCTGTTTATATTTCTTTATGCAGTTTTCAGTTTGTTTATACTTTTGTTGTATGCAGGTTACCAGGAGCTCGGCCATTATGCACTGAGGCAGCTCATGAATAAATGCCCTGATCTGCCAGCTATTTTCCGGTGACGGGCTGTTCCCCACCACCCTGAACGGTGCTTTGTGGTCTCCCGTTGTGCAGCTGCTGTACAAAAATGATATGCAGCTGGTCAGGTTGAACTCCACACTTTTCTTGAAATTGCTCTGACCTTCTGGTCTTGCCTTCATATTCTAGGGTTAGGCTATGCCTCAATGGTCATAGTATTCTTCTGCAACACCTATTACATCATGGTGCTGGCCTGGGGCTTCTACTACTTCATCAAGTCCTTCAGCGCTACACTTCCCTGGTCGACCTGTAACAATCCCTGGAACAGCGAGACCTGCATCGAGATCTTCCGCCATGATGAGTGCCAAAATGGCACCATTGGCAACTCCAGCTTCGGCAACTTGACGTGTGAGGAGCTGGCAGAGGGTCGCTCGCCCATCATGGAATTCTGGGAGTAAGTTTCTGTAGCACAGTCACTGCCGTTGTTTTGTCCCTTTTGACAGGGTAATCACTCCGCACACTAAAATTATAACATGCTCTGTTTCCTTTCAATGTCATAACCAATGCCAGACATAACATGCACACAGAGATCCTATTTATACCATAAACCTTATAATAAATGCTCAATAAAGGAGTATTTGTGATGCAGTGTCTTAGTTTAAATATTAGTTTATAGACTGTATGCACTGATAGATAATTTTACCATTTAGCAAAAGTGATCATTTAAAGATCTTGGTATTTAGGGCTGAATGACAAGAGATAGTTACTATAGTTTGTTATGTTCCATCCCCTTACGTATTTTCCTGATTTTTTAAAAAAGGATCCAAAGAGCTCTATCTCAAGGAAATTAAGCAACCCAAATAACCAAATGGTATTTATTGTTCAAAATGTTCTTTGGGTAACACTTTACTTAAAGCACTCATCTATAATGCATTACAGATACCTTCATAATGCATTATAATGTATTCATAAAGTATTATAAACATGGCTATAACTATTTATAAAAACTATTTATAAAAAGGCGGAACACATTATAGCCATGTTTATATAGTACCATATATAGTACCAGCATAGTAGTACCATAAAAATTATGACTGTTTTTTAAAGTATGTTTAATTTTTTGTTTAATTGTACAACTACAATTTAAACTACTTTTCACTAAAGTTTCACTATGTTAACTCTTGTCTCCTTTGGCAGAAATAAAGTTCTGAACATCTCAGATGGGTTGGACCAACCTGGAGCCATAAACTGGGAAGTGATGCTGTGCCTCTTGGCTACGTGGGTCATGGTGTATTTCTGCGTGTGGAAAGGGGTGAAGTCAACCGGCAAGGTGATTAAACGCCGCTGTAATTAGGCCCAGGAAAGCTGATCCTGGCCTCTTGTTGAAAGCTGAAAGGCCTCGAGTTGCGTTTGTCTCAGTCGAGTCCTCATCTGTCTCCTGCATGCATTTGTTGTGTAATACTGAGTGACGGTTTAAGGTCCAGTACATTATGGGACTGGAACATCTGCCGCATTTTGGCCTCCTAGACTGTAGTCCTTCATGCATTCACTCTTGTTTTTGGTTGAGCATTTAGTATGAACATTAATGGTGTCGCTCCCCTTTACACTGACATCCAGTGAACGCCAGAAGTTTAAAGTGTTCGCCTTTCTTCGGGGTAAGAGTGTCTGGAAAATTTTAATAAAGTTGCAGTCATGATAAGAGTAAAAAATTAGGGCCTCTTAACTCGACAGAAGACACCCTCAGCATCTGCTGAAATCCGCTACATTCATCTGAGAACTTGATAGTTCAGATTCATGCATTGTTCTGTCAGTGAAAGAAACGTAATGTCTCCCAAAACACTGAAACAAAATACTGGTTTAAACATATAGTATTTCAAGAGAGTTATATTTCAACTTTCCTTATTATTTTTGAAGATTTTCCCTTTGACATTCCATCATTTGTTTATGTTATACATTTTCGTGTCACTGAAATATAACATTATTTGGAATTATAATTAGGGTATACTATTCCAAAGGTGTGGCAGATCTAAGAAAAAAATGCTTCTTTGAAACCAAAACCTGTTTCACATTCAGTCTCCTTGCCCTTTCGAGCCACCTGCTGGGGTAATTTAACTGATATAACAGAACATGATTCAAATAAAGTATAAAGGGGAGGAAAGGACAGATGTAGCAACTTCATTAGCAGGGAGGGTGTAGATGTCAAACCTTAACGTGTCCCCCTCCCTTGCTTCATCTGATTGGTGGGCAGTGATAGGTGGACTGCAGTGAGACGTGACAATAGCCCTGTTCTAGTCAGGAGGTGGGGGCAGCATCAAATCTGATTTATGATGTATTTATTAAACAGTCATTGTTTAGCATCATCTGACCATTAGTACCATTTATAACGAATTTGCTTCATTGATTTAAGTTTTCACTGCACTATATGTCACTTAAAGAGAAACTTATTTGCTCCTGTCTGGAATAAATTATTGAAATGTGCCCATTAGCTAAAAAGTGTATGACATGATTCTCTCCTGGGATAAAATTCCCACACTGTTTTCCTTAGTCGTGTTGTCGTTGCTCTTCCCAGCCGTGAAATCGCCCTTAGTTACGAATGAGGCGTGTCAATGTGGCGAATCGACGGCATGTTGGATGCTGTGGTGAACGTGACACACGCCCTCTGAGAAAAGCCAGCGTGTGAGCGGGTCTGTGTCCATTATCAAGAAAACAATAACTTTGGTTTGTCCTCCAGTTTCAAGACAAGGAGGATTTTACGTTTTGTGTTCATTTCGAAATCCCGCCTTTTTAATATGAAGATGCGATTACCAGAGCTGCAGCTTTAGTGTGCTGTTCTAGCAGCAGTGATGCTGGGACTAGTGCAGAGTAGGACAGAGTAGACCACACTATGGGGCACTATCAATCAAATGTGCTTGACAGAGATGTACATAGCACAAGTGTCTGACTTATGTACAGCAGCCGTCTCTAGCCAGCAGGGGCATGGAGGAGAATGAGTAGGTCCTCAGTTGAAACAGTGTTCTGGGGGACACACTCCTCACACCAAACTCAGATTACATCCGGCTGCTGAGTGGCAAGGACGACTGCCGCTGTCGGTGAATGATAATGATATGGCTTTGTAGCTCGCCGTGAAAGGACTTGGCAGCCATCCACAGAGCCACATTTCCATGCGTGTCGAACGGCAGCGCAGTGAAAGTCAGGCAAAATGGCATGCTGCGAGATTTAACAGTACAGCTGCGGTCCTCCAGTGTGTTGGTGCTATCGGCCACTCAGATTGCTGCAGGTTCAAGGTTCGGTGTGTTTGGATATTCCAGAGATTAGATAAAGGCATCCCGCAGCTTTATTCGCTTCTGTGAGCTTAGTCATAAACGTTGGACAACTGTTAGAAGTTTGAAAATCAATGTATAAGTCATGAGGCAATTGGGAATTATTCCAATGGCTTATCAAGGTCAGGGTTAATGGGGTGGGGGCCTGGAGCCTATCCCAGGCAGCACTGGGCACAAGACAAGGGTACACCCTACTGGAATGCCAGTAAGTGGGTGTTACTCTCCAGTGAATCATTAGGTAATTTGCAAATCGATTGTTAGTTTAACGTCAAAGTGATCACTGCATAATTATTCTTATTCCTTTTTTTTGTAAATTAACATGTTAAGATATTAGGTCTGTAATCATAATCGTAACTGTTATGTACAGTGACAATCTAGTTACTTTAAGTGTTTCTGTACTCAGCTGTATTTGTCACTTAGAAGGTTTTTTTTTTTCCTTTCTCTTTTGTTCCCCTAAGATTGTGTATTTCACTGCCACGTTCCCGTACGTCGTTCTTATCATTCTACTGGTACGAGGTGTGACTTTGCCTGGCGCCTATGATGGAATTATGTACTACGTCAAGCCTGACTGGTCTAAACTGGGCGAGGCTCAGGTGAGGCCCATTCAGCACCTCGGACTTTCAAAAAGGACCCCAGTCACGGGATGTAGATCTATTTGCTAAATTCAAAGTAACTTTAGTGGCTCACAGTGAACTCTGGAGCAGTGTCTCCCAACCTGGTCCTCAGCAACCCACAGATGGCCCACGTTTGTGCCCCCCTCCCCCCTGCCGTCATCAGGGACCTAAAGACAATCCACGTTTTTTCTCCCTACTGGGAGCTGGAAGGGAGCAAAAATGTTGAATGTCTGTCTTATTTTAACCTTTCCATATACTTATATGCTCATGAAAATCTCTCACAACAACTTCATTATATATAGACACTGACATTCTTCACATATATATTGCATAAATTCCAGATGACCAAATGTTTCCCTTTCCAATGTGATGTCCAAATGTGATGTGATGTTTTAATGTGAAGCAGGTTAGGTGATCTTCCTCTCCTTTCCTGCAGGTTTGGATAGACGCCGGCACACAGATTTTCTTCTCCTACGCGATTGGGCTTGGCGCTCTCACAGCCCTGGGCAGCTATAACAGATTTAACAACGACTGCTATAAGTAAGTAGCGTTAAAAAGCCCCCCCCCCCCACATGTTGTAACCAGTTCCGGAAATAGACATAATGTGTAAAATGGGCCTTGCATGTGACCGCTGCTGTTCACTGTGCCTCTTACATGTGTGGCTGGATGCCTAACGGATAATGAACTGGGCGAACAGGTTTAGATCCTGCGAATGTTTGGTCCTGTGATCATACCCTTGACAAATGTCCTGAGTTTATATAAGTTAGTAATGTTACCTTTGACAGAAGTGCTTACTAAGCAGATGAGTTATGGAAGTTGCTCAAGATTACAGTGTCATCACATTTGATCCTAAATGTGATCACAGACCGATAAACCAAACCTGGTACCAGATTACAAGAGCATGCAGTTAAAATAACAGCCCACAAATCATCAACATGGCAAGGCTCATAAAAAAGGTCTTGCCTGACAGGATAGCAAATTACAGTAAATGCAAAGGAATACCTTTTTTTCCAAAGGAGCTCCATATTATCTTGGAGATATTAGCATTATGTGTGGAAATGACTGGGAACAGGCAATCCAGGCAAGCATGACTGTCTGTTCTGTCGGGTAAATCCTTAGAGATGTGAGAAAGAACCTGGTTTAAAAATGGATGAAAAAAATAAGGAGATGTTCTTAAGAGAAGCGTGTCAGCGACAGGACTAGATGAACCAAAGCTGTCCCAGACCTCTGAGCCAGCCTCAGTTCTCTGGAAGCTTATAATCACTCCCAGTTCCCTGCTGCTGTGTGCAGTTGTGTGTTTGCAATGTGTCCTCGTCAATTCCGTTCCACTTTCACTTCATTCCACTGCAGTCCATTCCATTGATCCGGTGCCCATGTTTTCCCTTACTGTTCCTGTTTACTGTGTCCTCCAAACTTGCCACCGCCTACAAGGCAACATCCCAGCTGGTTCTTGTGATCGTCTATCATTTCAATGGTCAACCTTGCACTGTGTTCTGGGGTTTGCTCTTGTCTGCCCTCTATGGTGCTTCTGCTTCGGTTATTTTATTGCGCAGTTTCGGAAATTTGGACTGTTTGTTTTAGATTACGACTTCAATTTCCCATGATACCTTCGCTTTGAATATTTCTGTAAACACTATTTGTTTTTAATCTGGTGGCTGCCGTTTTGCTTTCGCTCTGTGTTGTGTTAGCTTGGGAGTTAGGAATAGTGATTTTGGCCTGGGTCACTCCCGAAGCTTGTCACTAGCATATTTGTTGTCTTTCTCATTCACATTTATTGTCTGTCCGTTATCACTGTAAAAAATATAACACCACCGAAATACTGTATATTGATTGCTGTCTGTTGTTTCCCTCATTGTCTAAAGCCATTCTGCTAACACACAGCCCTAACCTGGGTTGTAACATCCCTAAAAGTATTACTATTCAATTATGTTATGATGATATTAATATGCTAATTTTAAACAATAGTATAATATTGTTATTTGCAGACAATCATCCTTGCCCTTATATGGCCCTGAATATCTTCTACAAAGTTGTTTTTAAATATCCATAATACAAGACATACTTGGTTTTACGCCCCTAGCCATTGCCCAAGGTAGCATTAGCACTTGAGCGTGGCCTTAAAACATTCAAATATTATTGGATGGTAAGTAGAAATTTACAACGTATAAGTTTCAGTGGCTACAGAGTTGTAACCATAAATGTGCTGAAATCTATTCCCTCACTGATTTTGATCTCATTTATCTGTCTAATTTATCTGTGTAACCAAACTTACTATCTTATTTTCTCTCATTCTCTGTTGGACAGGGATGCATTTGTACTTGCTCTGATCAACAGTGGAACCAGTTTCTTTGCTGGTTTTGTGGTCTTTTCCATCTTGGGATTCATGGCATCAGAGCAAGGAGTGGATATTTCCAAAGTTGCGGAATCAGGTACTTAGCAAGCTCCTTTCTTCACACGTGCTGAAGAATTCCTGCTGTTTGTGTCAGATTAAGAAATGCCTTCTAATTTCCAGATGGGAAGATAGCTCGGTTTTGCACAGACAATAATCTCAAACCTGTCACTTTTTAGGAGATATTTACACAATCTGTACACATGTTACTAAAATGCCTAGCCATTCTTTTTTACTAAATGTTGAATGTAACACCTACAGAAATAGATAAATTGTGTGTCTTTAATTTAATTTAGTCAAAATTCTCTTAGTTGCTTCTGATCCAGGTTACAAGCTTGGTCTTATGTAAGTCATGTAATGTGACATTTTATTTTTGGCAATTTAGAGTTATGTGGGACAAGTATCTCAGAATATTGTTGCTAGATTAACATAAAATTTCAGTCTAAAAGTCTAATTTGCGCAGTAATTATCTAATACACTTGAAAATACATATGTGTTTATGTATGGGAATATTGAACTATTGACTTTATCCGTTCATTCATAACACATAATTGGAAAATATCTGTTTTTGTTGCATTAAAATACTGAATTCAAAGGAAGTATTGAAGTTATAGCTTAAACTGACATTTTTTTAGAATGAATTAATGGTGTATTTCAATATCAGTACTATGGAACCAGCTTGGCATAATTCAAATGAAAACTTTAAAGTAATTTGGAATGAGGAACCATCACGTCTCAATGCAGCTTTTTTACATTTTCTGAAAGACAAAGTAATTTGAGCAGTGGACAATCTTGAATGTTTTTCTGTCTGTTTGTCTGTTTGTGTGTGTGGGAGTGTCTGGAAGCAGTGTGAGAGGGGGGCGTAGGGGCATCTGTGTCCGAATGAGATTGTTCTGTCCTGATAGAGCAGATTTTAGACATCAAAACACTACTAATGTATTACTCCTGAATGAATCTCGAATTGCTACTAATTATATAATTCATTAAACATATGCGTCACAGGCAGAGGTTGAGGAGAATCTGTTCTCCATTAATTTGGCTCTGATGCTAGACACCACTACCTGTGGCAGCCTAACCCACAGCCAGGTTAAATGTCACTAATTACCCGGGCTCGAGGACAGTACGCTAATCTATTTCCAGAATGCTGGACCTTCCCCTGGGAAATAATTTTCTGGGCAGTGATTCTAATTTGTTTACGCTGTGCTGGACGGGCCACGTTTGCCACTTTGTTAGAGCTGCGAAACCAATCCCACGTATTTACCTTCTACCTGTCATGGATTTCCAGTGGTTTTCACAGCATGCAGTACATCTTACAGTACAACATACAGTATGACACGCTTCCTCATGATGATTCGTACATTTGTGCCTTCCTATAACTGTGCATTTTCCATTTCTCGTAATGCAGAACTATAAATGGGCTGTACATTATATTTAAGGAGCGTAAGGTGTAATAACCGCATGAACAGTTTGTGGAGTCCACATTACTTTTCCAAGAACTGGAACCTCAATGTCCTTGGAGGAGAGTTGAATGCAACCTGAGCCTCTCGCATGCCTCACTCCTGCCTGCTATAGTTGGAGATGATATAAAAGCAGGACATTCATACCCCCTCCAATCACCATTCGGAATCAGAATAACTTTTTTTTATCGCTGACAAGCATGATGTACGTAAAACATTGTTGCTGAGTGTCACTCACTGTGCATGTGAGCAGTGGAATTCCAGAGTATTTGTTGTTATGAGCTGGTAGAGGTCTGCCGTTTCTGAATGAATACCCCAAGATATATCTTGATATTTCATTAACTGGTCCTGCTTCTAGTTCCAAATAATTTGGTTGCTAACAGCAGAACAATAAACATCAGACAGGCCATGCCTGATAGTTCTGACCAAAGCTTCGGAGGAGTGTGTTTTTATACATGTATCTTAATCCCATTCTGGTCACACTGACTGACATTCCTACCAGTATGAGTTTCTGAAGAAAGCTCTCCCCTCTAGTTTCAGCAGGACCCCAGTAACCAGGGGCATAACTAGGAATTCTGTGCCCCCTGACAAAATGTCACCTTGCCCCTCCCCCCCCCCCCAGCTTAAGGGAATTGGCAGTTTCACTTTCAACCTGAAGAAATACACATTTCTTGGTACATAGAACTTTACGGGGTTGGGGGGGGAGCTGGTAGGTTTGGGGGACCCCTTAAGTCTGCCAGGGTATCCATGCCCCTCCGACACTCCTGCCAGTGACTGATACTGGGGGAAGTCCCTGTGAGCCAACCTCAGGATGCTTTCTCTAACCTAAACTTCTGTGCAGAGAATCTTAGGCTTTGTAATGGACCAGCGACTGAAACACTTTCCATGAGTTACACAGAGAATTCCCTCTATGAGTCATATGTCTCTTCAGGATTAGTGTTATATACCTATATCCAGCATATTTTGTATCACACTTTCTTCCCTTAACTTGTTATTTACAAATGCATGTTGAGGTGATTCTACATACTTAATGATCCTTAGAAATCATCCCTCCATCCTGCTCTGGGTCACAGAGCACAAAGCAGAAGAACCTGGACAGAATGTGACTTCATCACAAGGCACAGACATGCACAGTAAATCTATCAGGCCATCATGCACATGTTTATCCTGGTTAGGGTCATGGGGAAATTATATTATGTTTTGTTATAAGAACATAAGAAAGTTACAAACGAGAGGAGGTCATCCAGCCCATCAAGCTCGCTTGGAGGCGATTAAACTAATCATTTAAAGTTGGCAGGATATTGTCAGGTTCAGATTTGAAGGAATCTAGGGTCTTAGCTTGCATTTCCCCGCCGGGCAGACTATTCTATACTAAACTAAAGTGTTCCCCCACTAGTTCTTGAATTAGAACTTATTTCAAAGTAACAATTTGGATGAGCAGCATCTAAACCTGTTACAGTTTTGTATACTTGGATCCTGTCCCTCCCTTAGTCTCAAGGCCATACAAATTCAGCTGGATATGATTTATATTACATAGTTACATAGTACATACTTATATTACATAGTTACATAGTATATACTTATATTACATGCAGATTTTACCATTGTACAACATATGGAATGGGATCTAAAGTAGTTATTTCATAATGAAATCACAGTACCGGAGTGTGCAGTGTTCAGCATTTTGTACTCCTCTGGTTGTGTTAAAGGTTGTGTTAAAGGTTGTAGCATTTGACTTGTAAGTGACGGTCATTCAGGTGTAGCCTGCTGATACTTTGCTGGCTCTCGCTATGTTTGGCCGACTCGCCACACTTACCCATCGGCCCTTATCTGTCGAGGTTAACATTCGAAGCGTGACTGGTGCACAGGTGAGGGAGCAGCGTCCCTGAGTGAGAAACGGACCGCTTCCGTCATCTCGGCCCCACAAGCTGCACCAAAGCACCCGCTGTCCTTTTCACAAGAACGACAAGCTTCGTGCCATTATATTTCAAAGCTAGCTGGTTGTCTGACCTCCACCATTTGTCTCAATACAAACCCCTTGCCATCTATACAAGCTTCCGGCTGCTGAAGCTTAGTACCTCATACTACCTAGTACGTCATAGTACCTTGTGCAGAGACCCAAATCTAGAGGGGACAACAATCCAAATTTGCTCTTAAGCATCCGACTTTCATGTAAGGTACTGACTGCGCGTCTGCAAGTTTGATAAAAATTTTAGTAAAATAGTTTGGGGTGATTATTTTGAAAATTGCAGTGACTGTTGATTACTTGGGGGCCAAGAAACACTACGTGTGGTGTTGGTGTGTCTTCGTGCTTGTTTGTGTGCTTCTGTCCAAATGTCCGTGTATTGTGGGTGAATGTACTCTGTCTAGACAGCTGTGTGGTATATAGATAAAGGTACGTGTGGCACTGTTTTCAGGAGGTGAATGTTGTATAAATGAACGCACTCTGTGTATCCTGTGCTGAAATCTGCCATGGTGTGTGGTCTGTAGATGAAATTACCTGTAGCACTAATTTCAGGAGGTGAGTGATGTACTGCTGATGCTTCACAGTAATGGAATGACTTAACCAGATTTTGACTGCTCATTTACTTTTCTAGGTTATATTAAAGCTTATTTTATACGTAGTAAACGTCCATTTTTTGCTCATTCATTTTTTTTTTAGCACTTTTAAAAGCTCTTTAGATTATGTTATATGCAGGATCGATGCAAAAGGACGAGTCCCCTGTAACGTCATAAACTGTTTTATCCTTTTAACAGGATTTTCGTTGATTTTTTTCTTCAGTCCTCTTTTTATATCTGCCTTGTGATTCGTATCTATTCGTTTATTTATATCTCTATATATCTATATTTTCAATTTATTTAAATATTAATTTAAGGATTATTTAACCAGGAATTTTGCCTCTTGAGATGTGCACATCTCGCTTTCAAGAGGGTCCTGGAGCTGACAGCTGCAGCAGGTAAAGATCTGTTATCTAATGACAGTATTCACACCTTAATACGGGTTAATCCAAGTGACCGTTTCTACAACTTCAGCGAGATAGCTACAGACACAGAGGCAGACCACACACCGCCCATTCAGAAGACGTAGTCACAAATATCCAAGCTTAACAGTACTAGACCCCAACAGTGTAAAATCTAATAACTTGTGGCTAAAACTAACAAAATATTTCTCAATTATATGAGCTCAGCATAAACAGACACAAAACCACAAAGCTATCTGCTGCTGATTATATGATTATATAGTAATAAAACATGAAATTTATGCCTTTGCACCAAGAAACACTTACGTGTTACTTGTTGTCAAACCACTTTTCTATTTTATTTTATTTCAATTTATGCGTGGACCATATTTGCTAGATCAGCCTAGGTTCCTAAATTGAGGCCGTAACCATAAGTTAGTGTTTTTTTAACCTGTTGTTTTATTATTTCAATATTATTCTGTATCACTTTACGTTTTGCCAGCTGGTGGTTCAAATAAAACTTTGCTCTCACTTTTCATAATAATAAAATGGGTAAAAATGTGAAAGTCTGAACTGGAATATAATCTCTCCTCTTTGCAAACTGCAGTGTTTCGTTTAAGTCAGACTGGGTGACAACTTGCACACTGTACACGGGTGCATCATTTACCTCAGTATAAAGCGTGGGTCGCATATCCATGGAGAACTTCCAAAAATAGGTCTCATATATATGATTGCAATAAGTGCACACTATTAGCAACGTAAGCTGAAACAAGTTTAAACCTTCACAGTTTAAACTTGGTCAAGCGTGAGCCACGTTGGATCCAGTGCCCCATAGAGCTGAAGGTCTGCTATTTGGTTGGCAGTGTACATCTGGGAAACCCCAAATCACTGTACTGTAACTCTGTGCCACTAATAAGTCAAACTGACTGGGTTTTTTTCTGGCTTCAGTCTTACTGGTCATGTTAAAAGGGAGATCCGACTAACAAAATAACGTTAATGTATAGTTTTAATGAGGAACTATCGGTAACACGCAGAATACACCACCGATGTGCGCACTTCGGAAACTAAGCAGTAACCCTAACTAACCCAGCCAGTTCTTGCATGGATGGAGGCTCACAAACACACACTAATGACCAACGCTTAAAAGAGATTAGTTAACCCCTCCCCCTCCTCGTTGTCACATCAGTTTGTGCACGTTAACATAATATAACATTCAGGTGCCCTTCTGTCTCTCTCTCTCCCTCTCTCTCTCACTGTCTCTCTCTCTGTGCCTTTCTGTCTTTCCCTCTCTCTCTCTGTCTTTTTGTCTCCCCCTCACTCTCTCTGTCTTTCTGTCTCTTTCTCTCTCTCCCCCTCCCTCTCACTCTGTCTTTCTATCTCCCCCTCCCTCTCACTCTGTCTTTCTGTCTCTCCCTCTCTTTCACTCTGTCTTTCTGTCTCTCCCTCTCTCACTCTTTCTGTCTCTGTCCCACTTTGTGCCGTACAAACGTGTGTCAGAGTGTCTATGCTGAGGGCCCCCGCAGGCCTGTACAGTGGCCCCTCTCACCTCAGCTTCTCTTCCCGCAGGCCCTGGCTTGGCGTTCATTGCATACCCCAAGGCAGTGTCTCTGATGCCCGTGGCCCCGCTCTGGGCAGCTCTCTTCTTCTTCATGCTCCTTCTGCTAGGACTTGATAGTCAGGTCAGCCTGTGTGCCGCCGTCATTCGTCCTGGATCAATCTCGCTGATATCAGTCACACCACATTAATAAACCAAATCTGCCATTAGCAGTGTAACCTGTGGAAGCGATGACAGCCTGTGACTCTCCTGCTCAATCTTTTTCTCCAGTTTGTCGGGGTTGAAGGTTTTGTAACTGGGATCCTGGATCTGTTTCCTGGGAAGTATTACATGCGCTACCAGCGGGAAATCGCAGTGGCGATCTGCTGTTTATTATGCTTCATAATTGATCTCTCCATGGTTACACAGGTAAGATGCCCCAATTCACAGCATCGGCTGGAATCTATTAAAATGTATATAAGCTCAGCAGTTTTTCATCTGCATTGTCATCACATGCCTTCTTTGCTTTAAAATTGGGTAAAACTATCTGTATTTCTTAATTTCTTTTAACATGATGTATTTCCATTCTGTTTTAAGTAATTCATTCAATCTAACTACCCAACCTGTTGTAGAGACCTTGGCTGACAGTCTAATGCACATTTTATTTGTCGTTAGACCATGAATGGCTACACTCTATAAATGTAAATGTCTTTTTGGGGGTAGGAGTCATAGAACTGGTTAATTATTATGTATTACATTCTATTGAACTGTCCAAGTTGGTTTAATTTTGACCGAGTTGCTGTCTCTGCCCACAGGGGGGGATGTATGTCTTCCAGCTCTTTGACTATTATTCAGCCAGTGGTATGACCCTACTGTGGCAGGCATTCTGGGAATGCGTTGTTGTCGCCTGGGTTTATGGTGAGTTGATGGAAATCACATGCTGTGTCTCTGTGGGCCTCTGTGCTTCTGTATTTTGTAAACCATTCAAATTAAAGTATATAAAATATAGTATATAAAATAAAACATTTGATAGTTGCTTCTGAACATCTGCTTTCTAAACATAATACAAAAAACAAGAAAAAAGCTTTTTAAATAAACTTGTTATTATTAACAGTGATTTAAGTTCTCTGCTGGCTTTTTATGTCCCCAATGGCTGATTTCTCCAAAGTTGTCTCGTGTAAATTTTGCCACACAGTACAAGTGATACATTGAGATCTAGTGGCAAGATAAAAAAAATTTAAATGCTGCTCCTGATTTTGAGCAACCTCCATGTGTCACTAACAGCATCACTAAGTTTAAGTCAGATCTAGTTTATTTGAGCTCTGTTTTGTTTCATTATCTTTGTGCAGAGTGAGTTGGGAAATGCCAAAAACGCCCAAGCTCTCAGGCTAAAGTAATCTGAACCTGGAGAGTCAGGCTATTCATGGCTTAATACAGCTATGCATTATGCCAAATTTCTGTAGTTATCCAAGTGATCCAGATATATGATACATATCACACCATTATGAACAGATTATGAAAAATATAACATTCCCAGTAAATGGTAGCAGTAGAAGGATTTGAGGTCAAAGCCCAAGATAAGCTGTGGCTGATCAGTGTACCGCTAATGCTGCCTGGGGTCCCGCTGGTGTTAAACAGGCTGACTTGCGGTTAACAGGTGCTGATAGGTTTATGGATGACGTCGCTCGTATGATCGGGTACCGACCTTTCCCTTGGATGAAGTGGTGCTGGTCTTTTGTTACTCCATGTGTTTGCATGGTAAGAAACCGATCTGCATGTGATCTCAATCTTTGTCAAGGTGTTTCTCAGCTAGACAATTAACTTTCTATACTGACATGGAGCCTGATATGCTAATTGGAGTTTAAATGGCAAGCTAAAATACATACCATAGATGAACAGTGGTTTTCTTGCAAAATATTCGCAGCCGTTATTCAGGTTTCGATTTGTCTTCTTCTAAGGGTATCTTCCTGTTTCATCTGCTGAACTACAAGCCTCTAACCTACAACAACGCGTATGTGTATCCATGGTGGGGAGAGGTGATTGGATGGTGTATGGCGCTTTCCTCCATGTTCTGCATACCTGTTAGCCTGGTCTACAAGCTCTTCCGAGCCAAGGGCTCCTTCAGAGAGGTCGGTGAAATCCTTCAGAATCTTCGGAAGCTAACAGTTTAGCCACAGATCAAGTATGACATGAATGAGTAGAAGTCCGATTCTGGGGAGCTTTCCCAGGAAAGATGACTGTGATATCACAGCCACTGAGAATAGCTGCTCTCCATTTAAAATGTGTATATTGGATTCATTTATATAGTTTTACTTATAAATGGAGTGTAAAATGGACAGAGGTCGTGACATTGGGGGAGGGTGTCTATGGCCGTACATCTCATGGGAAAAATGGCAAACGATGTTTTAGGAAAGAAACAATTTATGGAAAGCTGGATTGTGGGAAACATGGGTAACAACCTGCACTGCTTTAAGGAGGAGTCCCCAGAGAGCTACTATGAAAAACAGTCCCAAATGAATTACTTAAATGGTAGAATAACTCAGTTTTTCCATACTGTGCCTATCTGGCTTGGAATACTGGACTCTCTATATAGTCCAGGCTGAAAATACCTTATTTGTTTATCATGTTCTTGGTTGTTTTATACTCTCTTGTGATGTAAACAATTTTGTCTTTTCAAGTACTTTCACTGCATTTCCCAAGCTGATGTCACACCATGCTTCACCTCTGCTTTGCACTGACGGTTTCACTTTCCTTTTTAGCGGTGGGAGCACCTGACCAAACCAGTCTGGGGAGCCCACCACCTGGAGTATATGGCCCCAGATGCTGACGTGAAGAGCTTGGCATCCTTCACATCGGGTGCTGAAGACAACAAGGTCATCGTCTTTGAGAGTGTCATGTAGACGCGGTGTCTTTACCAGAGGTAGATAGCTCAGGTCCAGAAAGTAAAAATCCAGACTGAGGTTTTGTTTCAACCAACCAGTTGAGTATTAAAAAGTCACAGTCACAGAGTACTCAACTGGTTGGTTGAAACAAAATCTTGATCTGGATTAATACCTTCTGGACCTGAACTATCCAACATATAGGAGTACCCTCCCCCCTAAAGACAAGGTGCCAATGTCATGTGCCTGACCCTAACCAATACTATAGTATTATAAAATTCGCTTTCCTCATTCCTCAAAAACCCATTAGACGCACCTGATGTGCGCTTCTTCAGCCCCTTGTCTTAGGAGGGAGGGCATGCGGCGCAAGTGGTTGCTCGGATCTTTTATTGGGCCGTGTCCTCCCCCCTCTCTGAAGAGCACCAAACCCAAACCGGGGCCCCCTGCTGGCCCCCACAGCGCATGGCAGAGTTCTCACAGGCTGCCGCCGCTCACCTCACTGCCGTCCCTCCTCCGCTCAGAGGACTGCAGAGGGGTTTGTCAAGGGAGAGAAGAACGGGTCCCCTTGCTAGAACTTAATCGGTAAACTAAGGATTAGGACTTTCCTGGCTGGTGATCAAATAAAAACTTTTAAATAATCCTGCTGTGTGTGACCCCAGTCGATAAGGGGATCATCTGATAAAATGACATATAGTCATCACTCTGGAACTGCCTTTATTCCAGATACTTTTTGATTTGTAATACAATTTGCAGTTCCAATACAAATAACTAAAAATTTGCCTACAATCACGATTCAGCGCAACTTTAAACAGCCTTTATGTAAAGCCTTTAAATGATGAGCCAGCATACGAATAAAATATATCACGAAATGCCAACATTTGTGGTGATGCCCTCAGTGTTGCCAAGTTTCTCACATGCACTTGATGAATGAGCTTGAATGTTTACAGGAAATGAGCCCTATGTCGCTCGCCCGCTGACCCCATAGCAGTGCCAAAGGAGGTGGCTGCTCCATCTCTGGCTGCTTGACGTTTCATGGGGTTGGGGTGGGGAGGGGCGTTGTTTGCCACAGTCAATATTTTATTTGCCAATTCAGTATCCTACTGCAAATATATGCAAACATGGAAACCTCCTCCTACTAAGAAATCCTTCAAAGGCATGTTCCTTTCCAGTTGGTACTGAATGAATGTGTACATATTAGTGGATTTTTCCACAAAAATTGTTTTCCAGGGATGACTTTGAGGACAATCAGCCGAAGGAATAGCGGTAAATGAAATAATCTGTACAGATAAATCAGATAAAAACAGATAAATCAGTAAAGTGCTCAAATTTGGTTGTTTCTGCAAAGTTTAATGGTCATTTAGTAATAGTCAGAAGTGGAGGTGTTTCGGAAGATAAGCAGGCAGAAGTCTATGGGTGAGAAAGGGAAGCTACCAAACTGAGTCCTGTGGCCTGTGTTGGTGAAAATGTGGCCTCCCTCTACCACTGAAGACTTATTCTCACCCAATTCTCTAAGATGGTTGATAAGTAAATGCCAAACTTTTCTTGTTTGTCTTAAGTCTAGGCCCATCTGTCAAATAAGCCAAATATGTTGCAAGTCCCCGTAGGGTTTGCCCTAGCTATTGCCTGTGGGAATTCTGCCGTCAGTAATAGCGCATAAGAACTACATCATAGTTGTTGTGACATAAAAGTAGAATGGAATTTAGGTCCATGGAAAATAATCCACTACATTTGTACATTACTTGTTGTAAAATAATCTTGCTAGCACATTTTAATCATGTTAGAATAACAGTTCATGTTTCACTTATTGTAAAATAATAGATTTATTTTGTGATGGCTTTTTTGCTTATATATATATATATATATATATATATATATATATATATATATATATATATATATATATATATAGATAGATATAGATATCTGTGTGCATTATATTGAAAGTTTGATGCAGAGTTGCAACATGATGAGAGGAAATTGCACCTTGCAGTGTGCTCTGCCCAGGGATCCGAGGGTAAATAAGGGACGGCTGGTACATTATACCATGCACTTTTTGGTAATGATGGCCAGACATGTGGATGTTAGGTTTTTTTCTTTGTATTTCACTGTTTTCCCCAGGCCACTCAGAGCTGTGTTCCAGAATTCTTGACAGGAAAAAAAATTCAGTGTCTCTCAACAATGTGACATTAAAATGTTTTTTTTTTTTTTAACCAAATTTTTAATTAGGAGTCATTTTTAAGGGTAAAGATATGCATTTTTTAAAATAAAATACAATCTTAAAGGATGCATACTTCTACGTCGTATTTTTGGCAGATATTGGCACATAAATTTTTCAGCAATACTGTGTCGTCTCTGTAAATTCTCATTGAGAAAGGTTTTTCATATTCTTTATCTCACACACATACAAAAACTATTTTTGTTTTTTTGGAAGAATTAACATTCCCTCGAAGTATTACTGACTATCAGTCTGCTTTCATTCGCAGTTTGTTACTTATGTGCCACTCTGATGGATTTGAGTACCTGTTATTTGACTTTTGGAATTAAGGCAAATACTGGTGCATAGAGATTTGTGTCACACTTTTCTGTTTTTACATACTTTGTCCTTGCAGACCAAATAGTAGCCTGGGTTGGTCAAGCAGCTTAATTAATGAATACTTAGCTATTATATATTTAAAAGGAAACATAAACTGAAATGTATACTATCAACACCGCGTGCTCTCATTCTGTGCTCTGCCAAATAGTTCTTGACAGTATCTTCTGTCCTCAGGTGACCGAAAGGTTACTTTCTTCAAGCTAATGCTTTTGTGCACAGTGACTGATATTCTCCCATTTCAAACAGCAGAGAATTTCTGGTTAAGTACTGTACCTTGTTTAAGGGAAATAAACTGATAACCTCCAAGTTCTGTCTGCAATGCTCTTCATGAAAATTGCCCACTTTCATAATGTAATGATCAGATTAATATATAAAAGTGTGAACCCAACAATTTTCAGTGTGAATGGTTAAGGGCAACGTGCTGAGTGCTAGTGATGGAGTCAGTATACAGAATATTCCTTAAAAACTCTACATATCAGCCTATTGTCTAAATTGTTTTCCATAGCCTTACTCTAAACATTGTGTTTGATCATAGACAATAGTTATACATCAATTCTGTTGCAGAAATATATGATTTAAAAGTTTAAATAAGCTTATCCAGGCTGGTGAAATGATAACCTGACTGGTAACTGGAATCAGAACTGTACCCCCTGTCCACAAACTTCGGATGCAGATACTGTCTAGAAAAATGAAACGGCACTGATGACGAAGAAATTAACTCACAATGAAATGTTTTAGATTTGTGCTTTGATTCATTGTTCAATCATGTGAAATGAATTATAAATTCAGTCTTCCATTCATGGTATTTAGTGTCAAAGCGTAGTGGTATCTGTGTAATCAAGTTAATGACATTGACGTGTTCCATTGATTTTATCCTTGTACAAAGGGCTTCATGCTTGAGACCACTGTGACTATGTGTTAATTCACTCACCCTAACTGAAATAACAAATAGCAATAAAAAATCTAAGAGAATCACCTGTCAGTGTTGTGTGAGGTCTCTCAGAAATTAAATATATCTAGTTGAGTGCTTTCTCGTGTTTTTGTGGGATAGTGAATACTAGTGTTTTCAGTTTGCATTAGCATTGTGTGGTCACTCTTGACATAAGTGGTTCTCCATTAATGCTGGACTCCATGAACTGGCGGGATCGTATGAGTGACTCTGAACTGTTTCAGTGACACAAACGCCATTTGTCACTGACTCACAGCTGCCACACTAAGCCTGAGCTCCAACACTCTATGTTTAGCTGTCGGCCTCCAGGCTGATCCGGTCTATTCCTGTAGGGGTGTGAAGCAGCTAGTCTGTCCTACATCGTACAGCAACCTGCTGGAATTCCTCTATGGCCTCTCCCACCTCCCTCAGTCTTTCCACTAGCCTACTGTCAACATCCTATGGCAGTTCCATAGGACAATGTACTTTTAACCTGAAGTACTTTAGAAAATATCAAGCTGAAGTTTTAAGCTGCATATAAATAAGAAGTCAGCTAATCAATAAAATAAGTATAAAGCTTCTCACAATGTAATGTGTGTGGTGGAAGTTTACAGCCACAAGCTTCTGAAAGTAGTTTGTAAAACCTGAAGTAGCTCATAGTATCCCTCCTGACATGGATTATCTGGTCACCTTGATTCTTTATATGACCTTTATAAATGTCTTAAATAAAACCCTAAAATGATAAACTATTAACCAATTAAGACCTGTGTGATGAATTCGGGTGGCATGGTGGTAGGGTCACCAACATCGTCCCATATAAGACGTGGCACAACATGTTCCAGTGCGGGATCATCTAGCATTATAAGGGACGGGGGGCAACCCTACATGGTGGTTTAGTGTTGAGTCCTGTGGCATACACCCATGCATACATGCATCCTGACTGACAGCCCAGTTCTGTCAGCTTTGTGGAACAGGAGAAGCTACTTGCAGCCACATCAACAAAAGAAGGCAAGACGGGAGATGGTAGTTTTATGGAACCTCTGTAGGTTGGAGCAGAATGTGAAGAGCAAAGGAAGAAGGAATGAAGTAAGAGGAAAACTAGTTGATCTGTAGGACAAGTGGCTGTTGAAATTCAGAAGTAAGTAAGTGCTATTATCATGAGGCTTATCACTCATAAACCTCAGTCAAAACCATAATGAAGACAAGGAGGTGATTAAGAACCATCCGTGGAGCTGGAGAGGAGATGTACACCTCAAAGATGGTCAACAGGGAGGCTGCCAAGCTTTGGAGGCTGGGAGTGTATCGTACACGGTGCAGAGAGGGTTCCAGCCTTGACAGGTGAGAGCAGACGTGCTGTAGGTTTTAGAGAGAACATGGTGATCAGACACCAGTTCAGACTTGAAACAACAGTGGAGGCATTGTGTTCTGAAAAAATTATTCCAAAAAGAGAAATTAAGAGGAGAAGCTGAGCACAAAATGTCTCAAATTATGATACTGTATTTGACAAGTACACAGGAATTCTTTAGTCTTCACATATGCCCACTTGCTCTCCTATGAGATTTACCCACAGAAACTCATACACAGGTAAGAGGAAGACTTGGGGACAGAGTGCAGGGTCAGCCTTTTAGCCCTGGAGGAGTTTTTGGAGTTAAGGGCTTCATTTTGTTTTGTCTCACTGATGAACATAATTACATTGATGAACATTTGCCAAAACATTATGACCAACCCTACGTGAAGTGAATAATGCTGACTTATAAACATAGAGCGTGTCAAGGTCTGGGATGCATGGGTAAAGATCTGAGTGACTTTGGTAAAAGCCAAATCATTATGGCCAGATGACTGAGTCAGAGCATCTCCAAAAGGACATGGCTTGGGCGGTGCTCACTATCAGCTGTGGTGAGACCCTACCGAGAGAGGAGAGGTCTGAGGAGGAAAAATCTATGGTGTTGGGCGGCCAAGACTCGTCAATGTGAGATGTGAACACAGGCTACCCCGTGTGGTACGAATCCACAGAAGGGTCACTGTGGCACCAATGGCAGATAATTTAGATGAAGCTTACTTGAGTACCATCTCACAACACACAGGGGTTCAAGCCCTGCTGCATATGGAACTGTGATCGAACTTGTTAATCCAATGCATCCCACAGATGCTTGAAATGTACCCAGCCATCTACGTGATACAACAGAAAATGGGATTCATTGGACCAGGTGACCTTCTTCCATTGCTCCAAGGTCCAGTTCCAACACTTGCATGCCCGTTTTAGGTGCTTTTGACGGTAGACAGGGTTCAGCATTGGCACTCTGACTGCCCTCTGGGTACACAGCAGGTCTCCATGCACGGAGGCTGAGATTATGAACTGAATTATGATTACAGCATGGAAACTAGAATTTTGCACTTAGGCAAATGCATTTTGTCTAGATTTGTTGGCACCCTACTATTACTGCTTTTGAAATGGGCAGAGACACACCTCCCATTCCTCCGCCATTAGTGGATGAAGCCTAAACTTCAACCACCTCTTCAACAATGCCATTCATGCCCATTATACATATGATTACTCTGGGTCTGTAACAACTGTGTCGAGTGACACACAGAACACACAGCCCACGTACAAGTATCTGGCGTGTGAAATTAAATCCATCACCCAAATGTATCTGGGACAGGGTCACACGGTTAGTTTGGAGTCTCTCCCAGGAATCACAGGTCACAAGGCAGGGGAGACCCTGGGTGGAATGCCAGTCCGGTGCAGAACACGCACTCATGCATCAAGCTCGCACTCATGCATCAAGCTCGCACGCACTCACAAGCTCGATTTGGAGGGGCTGTTTCAGTTAGGCTGCATGCTTTTGGACAGTGGGAGGAAAATCACTCAAACACAGCATGTACACCCTACTCACACATGAACACAAACCCAAGAAGCAAAGCCACAGTGCTGCCCATCCAAACACAATCCACAGAATTCACTTACACACTTTAGAGTGGATTAACAAGGCAGCAGCATTTACCACTTTCAATGATAAAAAATGCTCAGATTAACAATTCTGCCTCCAAGATTACTAAAAACACTTTTTTATTTTAACGGATTTGTGGGAAGCTTTAACATATTACACAACATTGAAAATGTGCATCAAATTATCAATGTTTATTAACAAGCTTTACAAAGACTTACAGGTCTTATTGTTTTAAATATCCACCTGAATAGCAGTGAATATTTTGTAGCAAATCACAACACAACAGTCCAAGTAGAAAAGCATCAAACAGGCAGATGTAAAGCAAACGCAAAATTACGGCAAATTCGTGACATTCTGAAGGGCATATACACAGAATGAAGATCATTAATTGTTTTTTTTTGAAGGAGAATTTGTACTTGTGTTAAGATAACTAACTATTCAGAGTCATGGTACAATGAAACATGAGAACTAGGCCAAAACGAAGAACAGGGACACGAAGTTAATCCTTTATGCATTTGTTGCAAACTCTTATCAGGCAGCTGTATTAAAACAGCTGTTTTATAAGCAGTGAAAAAAATGCATGCAAGATAGACAAAAAACGAAAGCAGTAAATCCTGTTCTACCCATACCTGCGACAACAGGAAAGGAAATCAGGCTCAAAGCAGAAAACTCAACATGAAAATTAACCAGAAGTTGGCTGGACGCTTACAGAGCCTTATAGCAGCTCGTTCAGGATATATGCATTCAGAACCAGAGCAGTGGTGGTTTGGCCTGAGTTCGGACATCTATGAAGTTGATGATTTGAAGCAATGCCAGAGAAAATTATGTATGCATAACTAAAGGTGACAATTGCTTGTATGCACTGATGCCACTAAAAGCAGGTTTACAGCGGACTAGCACTGGGTAATAAATGAGAACAGGAAGTAGTGTGCATCAAACCCATATGCAAGCAATGTTTCTCTCTATCCCGGCTTAAGTCATAGTGATCTACATTATCTATATCAATACCCTTCAATGGAAAATGACACAAAGCGTCCTATTGTATCACAGTATGGTAGACCACAGCATATAGGCATGTGGGAAAACAGAGTCCCAATTTTTTCCAACTTCTCAGTACCACGCACAGCTAGGAAGCGCTCGCATGTGGAAAGGCAGCCTGACCGCTGATGTTATAAGTCCTGCAAGCCGGGGCAAGAGCCCTAGGTATCGTCTTCCAGCCATTCTAAAAGGGGACATGCCCTCATGCCCCAGGTGTGTCATTACTGGTGTACTCTTTCAGCACAAAACACCAAGGAGCTTCCTGACAGCTGCTACTTTACCGCTTGCTTTGGTGTAGGATTTCCACAGAGGTTGAAAGTGACGAACGTGCACAAGTAACAAACAGTCCCACACTCCAAACATCCAATGAGATGACCACCATGACAGACTGCCACTCTTAAAATTACGTGCCTTCATCACAAAACGAAGCCAGCGGGCTATTTTACAGTCAACTCACACAGATGACATACGGACTGTCGGTGTGGTGATATAGCCATCCTATCAACAAAAAAAAAAACATTTTATCAACAACCACAGAAGCTTTGATTTTAATTATTTCAGAGAAGTACTTGTTTGTACAGATGAACAACAAATTATAGCAAACATTAACATGGTAAACAAAGAAACAAACCTGACAGCTGATTACAAAGCATCATGAACAGGAGGAACCAACAAAGGTCCCAGAAAAAGTCACACTCATGACTCATTAGTCAAGACTCCAGCATTTTATACAGAAGATTAACACCCTCCTGACAGGACAATAAAAGACCAAAAACCAAATGCCAACCAAACAGTATGAAATGGGTACGTTGCATCTTTCCAGCCAGGATAGAAATTCAAATTTTATTTTGCAAATAAATGACACGTTGCAGCCAACCACCAATATTTTTATTTGTACACAATGGAGTACAAAAAAAAAAAAAAGTCAGACATTCTACCAAATGATTCACACGGCTAAAGGGACAAGGACTTTTCCCCAAGGTAATGGTGTGCAGTTGCTGTTTAGTGCAACACCTGGACAGCATGAAAGCAGTAGGGCGGCGGCAGTAGGATGGTAGGCGAGCGGCTGAGATAATCAGAGGTCACACCGACTGGCTCAGTCAGACTTCTTCTCTCGCGGGCCGTCACAGGTAGCCTGAAATCGAGGGAGGAAGTCAGGAAATAAGCATCAGCTCCTCTTGCCCTTATACTCTCCAGCTGAAAGACATTTTATTCACTGCAGTCCAAGTCAGTGTTATAAGAAAAATAAAGATGTATGAGTGTATGATTGCACTGTGTTATTGCCATCAGTCTCAGAACACTGGAAAATTGCTCTCAATGATTATCTCTTAAATATATTGATGAAAGCAAATATTACAATTTATTGCCTAAGGGATAAATTTAGCTACTGCCTCGCCCATCGCTCTCATGCAAAGTGAAAACCTTGCCACCCAGCTCACATGCTGGTAGTGTTTGCAGCTGTAAGCCTGGTCTCTTCAGTACGTCGTGTACCTTTTATAAGACGCTGGACAGCTACCAGGCCGAAAGGAGTGCAAGACGACCTGACATGAACATACTGAGAGGCCAGTGAGAGACCTCGTTCCAGGACAGTCTTATGCAAGCTGGGTTACCTGCATCCCCAAATGGGGAACGATACCAAGAAAGAAAAAAAAACAGTCCCCCCACCCCCATCCAAACACCTGGGGCCTGTTTCACGAAGCAGGATTACTTGATTAGCCAGATAACTTGCCAGATTTAAGGTAGTCTGGGCTAAATGTAAGCTGATGAAAATAAGGTCTATTTAGCCCAGACTACCTTAAATCTGGCAAGTTATCTGGCTAAGCAAGTAATCCTGCTTTGTGAAACAGGCCCCTGCTGTCTAACGCGGGTAAAACAGCTGGCAAAGTACAAACCCTACATCTGTAGTTAATGCACACAGCTGCACGTACTGACGGGCAGAAACAATACGCCTATTTAGCGACTCCTATAAATGAAGCTGGTGTGTGTCACCCTCGCTGTTATTTACAGAAGTGCTATATTCAGAGATAACAAGGAACTGTCAATCCTAGAGGATGCATGTTGATATGGTCATGGCAAAACACATAATATTAAACCAAAAACTAAAATCTAGAATTGTTAATAAGAGCTATGAGAAATGAAATGCGAAATATCTTAGCGCTTACCTAAAATAAGGAATTATTTTAAGAACCAAATGGAGCAAACCAGAACAACAAATGCCTGACAACACCACAAATACACTTTAAAATTTAGTGCTTCTTATTAGCAAACAACCTTAACTGTTTTTTTTTCCGGCTGTTCCAAAAAAAGGACTTCACCAAGAAACCATTTTAACCTTCAGCAGAAATAAATCAGTCACGACCTTCTTATTTATTCTTGAAACATACTAAACCCTAAAACTCCATACTGGACTACAACACAGAAACACACAGTCTATATGACTCTGGGTACAGCTTCATGTGCGATGCTTATACTCAACCTGCCCCATTTTAAGCCAAATATTAATCCTCATGTTGGCAACCAACTGTATACACTGGTGTTTAACCTTGTTTGGACTGTTGGCTGAATGAATAGCACGATTCAAAAGACAAAAATACATACATAAATAAATAAAGTTACATGGGACTCAGGGAAGATTTTGAGCAACTGGCCCAGTTATTCGCACACATGGCTGGGCGATATGGCAAAATATCACAATTTATTTTCATATCCGTCAATGTCGATAATTATGACAATTCGTGTCTTTGTTTCTTTAATTTAAGGGCTCCATCTTTGTTTAAAATCATATTCAGAATTCCCAAAAACAGATTCAGAACATGAAAAAGATTTAATGAATGAACTGGAAAAAGGAAATTCTAATAAAAAGAAAAATCATACTAATACTGGGCGTAGGGTGCAGCGTAGTTATAGGTTTGATTTATCTATCCATTTTCTGAAACCGCTTGTCTTATTCAGGGCCGCGGGGGTCTGGAGCCTGTCCCGGAGGCTACGAGTGCAAGACGGGGAACAACGGGACACAGACCCATTGCAGGGTTTATTATTTTCAAATTTTGAAATCCAGCTTCATTAGTGTGGTTTTAACAACTTATATTTAAACGACATTTTTCATTTAGTTTTTATACATTTTAGTTTCAATTACTAGAATGCTGTTTTGTGTCTTATTTTTAATTTCAGTCAGTCTTGTTTTGTGTCTTATTTAATTTCAGTCAGTTTTGGCAACAATATTTATAGTTTTAGTTTAGTTTAGCTTTTGTCGCTCATTTAATTACAGTTTACGAAAAAGGTTTTACTATCAGTTTTTAACGATAACCCTGATAAGATGCAACAGCAGAAGACGCCGATAGTTTGTTTGTTGCTGAGTTGTTTTTCTGCCTCTGTCTCATACGTCTTCAGATTGAAACTGGAACCCCTAATTACTGGTATCTGACTGTAAACTGTCGTATTCTGTATGGTCTACTGGATGGCAATGCATCAAGTGGCACAAAGTTTGCCGTTTTTCCAGTTTTAGTTGGCACAAGTTTGTTTACAGTACACAGCACCACTGTGTTGTGTGCCAGACTTTAAATTGCCAAAGTACAGCACATGCAACCAAGGTCTTTGTGCCTTACCTACAATATCTCATTTTTAAAAATATGGTGTAGATGGTGAAGAAAGCAACAGCTCAGCAACACCTGAAGTTTCCTCTGAGGGAGCGCCGATCTCTCCCATGACTCACGGATATTACTATACCAGCCTGCGGCGCACACTGCTAATTCAACTTTGCTGCGCATTTGTTGGGTATCAGTTGTCCTTCGAAAGACTTCAGTATGATTGGTTGGAACGGCATTAGTTTCCATGATCTAATAGGCAGATCTGTACTCTCAATGTTCCTCATCAACAGTTTAATGAAGTTTCTCATTTTCCTATCGTTTAAATTTAATGATGGTAAACTGGAATACCGCCGAGCCTTAATATACAGACATTATATAGGCACGTGACAATGCTGATCTACCCTCTCATCTGGATCTTGCCATATTGCCATCCACATTTAGGTTCCTGTCTGGCGATACATACATCTGAGAGAGTCTCGTAGCATGCCTCACCCACCCTGCATTCATGGCATTCACTTGGTCACGTGGTTGCATACTTTCATATCCATGTAGAGAGGAATTCCTCAGTTTCAGGTTGAGGAAGGGGGAGTATGGTGCCAGGAGAAGGGAGGCCAGCCTGGGATTCTGTTCTCTAGCTTTTAAATCATTATTGCCAGGTTGACATGTTCCCCTCGGTCAATACACCAAACATCTCACGTTTCCATGTTCTTTGTGATTATGTGATGATTTTTTTCCTTCTCTTGTACTCTTGATTTTTATCTCTTCCTTTTTAGTGACCCTGTACAACACTTTGGCCATCAAATGTTTTGAACTGTGTCCTATAAATCAGTGTGACTTTGGGATATGCCAGAGCAGTGAAATGCCACATTAGCCCTTACAACAGCAAAGAGTGACATTTCTTCTCACTCGTCTTTTCTCCTCTGCTGGCACAAGTCTTCCATATAGATCATCTAGGACCTGGGCTGTATGGGTCAATGACTAGTACATGCAGCACCAGCCCACCACTGGATGCTGCTGCACACACTGGGAGCTCTGGCCTGGGATACCTGCTGTTGTTCTTTTTCCAGTTTCTTCCACTTCTCCTACCATGCATTCATTCTCTTCTCACTGCCACTCTCCTTCCTCTAAAAACTTTACCTACATGATCCATTTTTATAATGGAAATCGTTCTTTTTTGTATGGTAACCAGCTTAAAAATAAAACACCTGGATGGATATTCGGGTGAAGAGGTAATCAGAAGTGTTCATCGTTTGGTCTAATATTTTTCATTTTATTATTTATATTTTCAATATATTTGACTTGGAGAAGTAGAAAACTGTAGTAATTCAGGTTAGAACGCATTTTAAAACCACGTTAGCATGAGGAAAATGGGTTCTAAATACAACGTTTGGTTGGTGGCGAGTTAGAAAATCCCAAAATTTTCTAAGATGTGGTTATAGAATGCATTTGTGAAATCAATGAAAAATGATGCACAGTTTAGTCCAGACAGACCACTGTTGCGCTTGCTGTGTGAAGAGCTTTGGAAAAAAGTGACTTCAGTATGGAGAAATTCTTGCTAATGGTAGTAAAAACCTTTAATATCTTAAAAAGGATGCAAAATTCCAGGTATGCCTGTGATACAGTGTACCATTTTACATCACGATGGTTTTAATATCGTTTCACTGATTTCACTCAGTCTTAATTAAAGACTTGGGGGAAAAAAGCCCGGTATTTGGGTTATGAGAACAGGAATTAGGACACCCTGTTCTGAACCATACATAGCAATCAGCACTACGCTTACCGCCCCGCAGGGCTTGACAGTGTATCTGAGATGGCTGTCTGGGTGGGCACCACATCTACCACAGAGGTGGTAGTGATACCAAAGGCTGCAGATGCATCCGCATCCCAGGGTTACCGACCTGCAGCTTGGCGTGCTCTTCCAGCAAGCGGTCATACTCCACCGTCAGGTTCTCAGACTGCTTCTTCATAGCCCTCACGTCACTCTCTGACTTCTGGAGGGCTGACACACACATTTTACCAAATTAATATTAAATCCTTCACAACAAATCATTACGTTTCTACGATAAAACTGTATAATAGTCATAATTTGGAGGATGCAGCAATGTAGCATGTGATATGACCACTTCTTAAAATCCATCTAAGGCAGAAAAATATTCACTACAAACATTTCAAAATGCATACACTTGGTTACATCATCACTTTCCCCCAATAGTGCACGTTAGCTGCCGCTCCTGGCTCCTCTTACTGCCCATACCTTTTTTAGTGGTGTCCAGCTCTTCCTTCAGCTTCTTCACATCTTCCTTCAAAGCCTTGTTCTGTTCCTCCACTCCTCCTCCAGCCTTCTTGCCCAGCTCAGGAACAGGGATCCCAGCCTCACGCAGTTTCTGTGGTAAAATGCGTAGCCATTAGCCTGGCAACTAACTTTCACTCACTCGCTCTCAGGGTGAACAGTTTTCCTACAAAACTTTCCCAGAAGCTCCTCAAACAGGAGATTTTCTTGCACACCGGTGTGGGATCGGACATCACTGTAACCGTGGGATGGTCTGATATTGCCTACCTCAATTATGTATTTTTTCCTCAGACACATTGTGTCACTGAATACAGCATTACATCATCAAGCTGAGCCGACACAGTGACCATAAAATCATGCATTTTTGACCCATAAGCCATCTGCTGAGCGCTATTTTTGGAGGAGAATCAAAAGTCCGCTGCTATTCTGTTTTTCTGGCTTCTCTTTCTGAGTAACCTTATGATACCAAATGATACCGCTTGTGTAACACTTCTGGAAAAAAATTACCCATGACTTTCTGAAGTCTGTCTATAATCTCTTCTACAGAGACCTTCAGTGCGCATTTTAACACAATCGCATCAATTTCTCTCATTTACTTTCACAAAATTGCCCAGCTTTACTTGTTAAAGGTGATAGACACAAATAAGAGTGACTGAGGAACAGTTAAGTATCTTAAGCGATACCATTTTCTGTTAAACATGTCCAGTCAAACTCCATGCGGTTCATGCAAACAAACCCAATTCTGCACTGGTTAGAACTGCGGCGTAGCTCACTGGAGCCTCAGCTGTCCGCAGTTTGCTCAGCCCAAAACCAAACAGGCTCCAGGGCTACCTGTCAGTTACCAGAGCAGCAGTATAATACAGTGGAAAGTCAGTCTATGGTCTACAGCGAAACACTCAATTCTAGTTTCCACGTCCACCCACCCTAATGAAAAGTAAAAAGGTGCTGCGTGTGACAAAGAAAACGTCATAAAGGCCAAACGATTTTGTAATAAATCACTGAAGTAAAATAGACAATGAACCTGGCAACAGAAATCTCTCATCTGGAATAGAGAGAGTGAAACATCATGTTCATAAACTAGCTGCCCGTCACCCTATTTGAGAGTCTGGCAGACAGCAGCCAGAGAAAAGGCAAAACAAACAGCGTGACGACCAGGCTCTAATACTGGCATATTATTCCAGGGTTTTTGACTTTCCCATGGTGGTATCCAAACACATCAGGGTGGTAGAAACTCCATTTTGATGTTTGCACAATACAGAGAAGCATAAACAGTTATCATGCAAAAGCGTTACATCACAACTGACAACCTTTAGGTAAAGGAGACATTTTTATATATATTTATATACTATGTATATTATATGTATAATATGTATATTATTTATACACACACACTTCATATATCTACCGTACCAGTGATTCAATGCAATAAACCAACCACATTTTATGCAGATTTTTGTAATATTACACAGTGCTGATTTTGACTGGTGCCAGGGATATTTTCTGACAAAAACCAAGGTCATGAACAATGAACGAGGTTTCAGCAAAATAATTTTTAAATCATCCCAGTACCTTGTACCACGGACTAACTAACGGTTGGCAGATGATTAGGTCATGTTGTTTGCTACAGAATCCATCCAAAGCTTAAGCCACTGCTGACGTGCTTCATCAAAGACTCACTTCAGCATAGTACCAGATTCCACACCCAGTGCCAATTCCGTTTGGCAGCCTCCAAGTGCTTACATTTGTCGACTGTTCACAATAAACGCTTCTGGAAACCTTTCCACTGGCAACCTGTTGGCAGAAGACTTATGTCCAGATGCAATCAATACTGCAATTCTCTAGCTATGACACTTGGATTTCTCTTCAAGTTCCACCTAAAAAAAATCCTCGTTATTGTATGTTGGGAAAGACAGATGTACATCTGTTCTGGTTATTATAAGTTTCTAAATATTGCCCTAATAATGGTAAATGGTTTCATTGTTTATCCATCTTTGGTGCCTGTTGCCAGATCTAAGAAGGTCAGCGGCCATGCGTTCTCCTTCCATTTGAGAGTCCCTTTCATTTCCCCTCACTGCTGCCAGAGGGTTAGGGATGTGAATCCCACCCTGACATGTGCCTTCCCTGATGTTCTGACATCCCATCCGGGGTGAAGTCAGGCCTAGTCTCCTATGCTACCTGGGAGAGGCTCCAGGTCTCCTGCTGCATCACCAGATGGATGGATAGTGACAAACGACCAAGGTGAGCATAGGGCAGAACAGACACAAGTGTGATCATAGGGCAGAAAACTAAAGAAGGAAAACCAATGAAATAAATGATTTATATATAATTTTATCTGGATTATTCAAGGTTCCAATTTTTACATTTCTCTCTGAATAATAATTTTTGGAATCAATGTTCATCACACACACACACACACACACACACACACACACACACACACACACACACACACAATATATATACATTTATATAAATGATACAGAAAAGCAGTATACTTGAGAATAGAACACTTGTTTGCCTATTCAATATTCCTAAAGATAACCTGAGCAGCAGATGGCTGTGGAAATGACAAAATTGAGTCATGAATTAAAAACAGTAATTTATAAAACTAGCTTTCAAAAACATAACATTATTTTTGTCTCTATGCGTACTTTCATTAGAAGTAAATGCTGAAATTAGACAGTATTAACACCAGACTTGTTATCCCAAAGGACCAAACAGTCCACTTGCTGTCCCAAATCTAGTCATATTTACACAGAAAGTATGCAGTTCACATTTTCGCTCAGGTCAGACTATGGTAAACATCATCATTCATCAACTTTTCTTTATGTTAAAAAGTTTCAGGCCTTTCTATAGCCCTCTACACACCCAAAAATGATGAACATTGACGTCTTTCATGCCTGAGCTGTTTACAGTCAAGCAAGGTTAGAGTTTTCCTGAGGGAGGAAGGAGCCGACTATCTGGTTCACCATCAGTCTGCCCCTCCTCTCCAAGGCCATTTCATAACCAATCAAGCCTAACCTACTTAAAAGCAAGCGCCTATTAGAAGAAAATCCAAAGGAAGGACAAAAGCCTCCAGGAGTTATAAATAGCTCTTCCAGTTTTTGTCTAATACAGATAGCACCATATATTAAACCAGAAACTAAAAGTTACCTTTTTTGGGACACAGCTTTTTGTTTATATACACCAAAGAACCAAAACATTATGACCATCCGCACGCGAAGCGAATAATGTTGGCTACCCGGTAAAAACAGTGCGTGTCACTGTCTGGGATACACTACAAGGCAAGTTAGCATTCAATACTCATAGCCAGCATATTGAATGCAGAAGATATGGACAGGGATAAAGACCGAAGTGACTCTGACAAATGTCAAATCATCATGGCCAGACGACTGGGTCAGAGCATCTTGGAAACAGCCATGGTGAAAGCCTAGAGAGAGCGGTCAGAGGTGGCAAAGAACCGTAAACCGGCGACAGGGTGCCGAGTGCTCAACACAAAGCCCTGCATCATGTGGACAGCCAGCAAGTTTGATCTACAGCTACACAGCCCCATACAAGGGATGTGACTGAGCACCTCACCCCTTGTTCATTGGAGTATATGTGAATATGAATGTGGGTATAATTACTAGGGCTGGGTAGGGCTGTCGCGATATAACCGCAATTATGCGGCACATGCACGATAATCACCAGGCTTTTGATGACGGGTGAAACATTTGTCAGGATGCCAGCTTTGATACTATACAGACGATTACTTACGCCCACAATTTGGTCAGCAGATTAGCAGGGCAGCTAATATATTGACGTGAACTGACTCCCAACAGTTAGGAGTCTGTACACATTCGGTGTATCCTTATGCCTATTAAGTTCAGTTGCGGAGCACATCACATGCTACTGTTGTAGTAAATCATAGAAGCAATAAACACTTTAGTGGCGGAGAAGAAGGTGGTGAAGTAAGAACAGGGTTCCCCCAGTTCTGGCAGAATAAATTTCCATGACTTTTCCAAAACTTTTCCAGTACTACAAGAAAATTTTCCAAAACCCACAAGTTTGCTTTGATTTGACAATCACGCAGTTTCAAATAGTAATTGTCCTGCCCCGATCGTCCGCTCCTCCCGTGTGCCACGACCCATTGTTAACCTCGTGTGGAATCCCAGTGTGATCGGCTGTTTCTGGTTGTCGTCATTAGTCCTCTGTATTTAGTCCGCGTTTCAGTTTGTTTCCCCAGTTCGGTCATTGTAATGTCACTGTTTTCTTTTCTTTTTTTTTTTTTAAACAATTATTAAACCCCGTGTATTTTTAAAGAATTCAACATGAATACGCAATGTATATTATGCACTCAAAATGGTCAAGATACAGTTGCAAGTATTATAAATGGTCATCTAAAATATTTAAAAATGGTAACAGAAAGCATTTGACATTTGCTTTTATTTAATTTCAGTCAGTTTTGGCAACAATATTTATAGTTTTAGTTTAGTTTAGCTTTTGTCGCTCATTTAATTACAGTTTACGAAAAAGGTTTTACTATCAGTTTTTAACGATAACCCTGATAAGACGCAACAGCAGAAGACGCCGATAGTTTGTTTGTTGCTGGGTTGTTTTTCTGCCTCTGTCTCATACGTCTTCAGATTGAAACTGGAACCCCTAATTATTGGTATCTGACTGTAAACTGTCGTATTCTGTATGGTCTACTGGATGGCAATGCATCAAGTGGCACAAAGTTTGCCATTTTTCCAGTTTTAGTTGGCACGAGTTTGTTTACAGTACACAGCACCACTGTGTTGTGTGCCAGACTTTAAATTGCCAAAGTACAGCACACGCAACCAAGGTCTTTGTGCCTTACCTACAATATCTCATTTTTAAAAATATGGTGTAGATGGTGAAGAAAGCAACAGCTCAGCAACACCTGAAGTTTCCTCTGAGGGAGCGCCGATCTCTCCCATGACTCACGGATATTACTATACCAGCCTGCGGCACACTCTGCTAATTCAACTTTGCTGCGCATTTGTTGGGTATCAGTTGTCCTTCGAAAGACTTCAGTATGATTGGTTGGAACGGCATTAGTTTCGCCAATGTACAAATAGTGTTCAATTAAGAAAATTAATTCCAATATTAAAATTATATGTACCTTATGACTGGTAGAGGCAAACGGAGTCAAAAACAGGAAACTGATCAATAAAATTCAAATACGTGCAAAAAAAATAAAAAATAAAACCATAACTGGAAAAGCCGCGATCTCAAATACGCAAAATCTGTGCGGAAACGAATGTTTACCAAGGTAGTTAACTATTGACTTCCACTCGTACATTTCTGTTAGCGCGTTGCGGAACGAAGTGGGGGAAAAAATGAGCAAGGCTAGTTTCCAAAACTTTTCCTCTCTATACAAGAATTCCAAAACTTATCCAGGGCCTGGAAAAATTATTTCAAAATTACAAAACTTCTCCAGGTTTTCCATGACCGTGGGTATCCTGTAAGAAGATGTTGGTGGTGTGGTGATACTTGTTGCAATTTAAATTCTGACATGTTTATTAAACATAAGGAAATGCCACATTTATACAGATTACTAAATTTTCGGCATCACAAAACGCATCTCTAATATTTTAGGCACACTACTAATCTACTTACCAAAGAACATATTTGGAGAAAATGGTTTTTACAAAAAGGAAAAAAAAAACACACATTGAATTTCAGCAACAAATGACAAATTTTAACATACCTAAAAAGTTAAGGCAATAACAATTGCTCTATACAAAAAACACCAATCACTTTTTTTTAAAAAAAGTTTTTGAAAATTACCCACTTAAATATTTAATGGTTTAACTTAAAACTTGTACAGATTATTCATTTCCAACAAAAAAAAATCTACTTACAAATAAGTACAAGCTGAATTTCAATGCTTTCAAAAAGCCTCAATAAACAGACGAGAAGAGAGGGAACTAGATTATAAGTAGGGATGTTAAACTTTTCGTAAATCAGACATCTTCACGATTAATGGCATATAATCGCATGCACTCAAGCTGATCGAAACACTATTTAATCCCACCAACGTGATTGATCTAAATTCCTAAATCTATTTGGCAAATTGGTCCAAAAAGTGAAGTCTGAGAACTGAACACACACACATAACATAAAAAAAGCTTTAGATCTTTACGGTATAAGCCTTCGATAAAATAAATCTAATATTGCAAACAATATTTTTTATCCTGTGCATGCCTGTCTGGTATTTTTTATTATTTTTTTTTTTTTTAAACCAAAAGAAACAAGTAAAACCAGCTTCCCTGTGAGACACCAACTGAACGGTTTGGTTTTACCTTCTGGGATTCTGAGCAACAGTCACGTTGTTTACAAAAAAGAATTCTCCCATTTGGGTACCAAAGTATTGCATGCGTAATGTGATCAAGTTAAAAACATCATGACTTCAAAATTAACGCACGACAATACATTTATTCAATACATTTCCCTGCCCTAATAATTATATACAGTACGTACACACACACACACACACACACACACACACACACACACACACACACACACACACACACACACACACACACACCTAGGTTAATGAATTGGAAACAAGTCAATGTGTCAAACCATTGACAATCTCTGAAGGAGGCGCTGTTAACCATTATGCGTACACTGACCCTCTAGTCTCAATGTCTACCTACTTTCTTTTGGTATAAAAAAGGAAAGAATTAGGGATGCTGACCACAGCTCACTTAATGCCTGATTCCGTGTGCACACAACAGATAGCAGCTCTGCCTGAAGTTCATCTATTAATTTCTTTAAAATTAACAGTATTCTGCACTTTTGTATTATCCTTGTGCTCAATCTCCATTTCCATTGGGGACAGACAGATGTACCTTTATTCATATGACATTATGCCTGATTAGTGTAATAGGTCTGCATGTCATAAGGCTGCATGAGGCCGTCTTTATTAACACCTCACCTTTCATCAACATGATGATAAACGCCAGGTTTATCATCATCAGAAATTGGAGGGGAAGATCTCTGGCATCATGGGAGAAATCACACAACTGGGCTTCTAATCAAATCATGCTATCACACATGCTATCACTGGCTACGCTAACTGGTTTAACAGGAAGAGCACTCAAAGCTACACCTAAGACATTCACACTAATGCAATGCCAGAAACCACTGCCACGGTGGCTGTTACTGGGCCAGAGTAAGGATCACATGTGCGGTCTCTGGTTTCACAGGAGATGTGCTCATGCCACAGGTTCCATGCTGGGGTATGAGTCTCTCCTCAGGGCCACGTGACAGCCACGGAGGGGTCTCCATAAGGTCCGAAGAAGCAGACAGAACATCTTTCTGAGACCTGAGGGGAGGGGTCCCCCTGCGAGAGCACAGATGGTAAGAGCACTAGTCCACCCTTGTGAAGGACACTGGCATGATTATGATACTGGTACTGGGTCCCACAGTGAAGCGTTTCCAAAAAAAGCTACATTCCTCAGTACATGCGTGGCTGTACCCACCTCAGTGGGCAGTCCTTCAAGCAGCATGGGTGTCAGTGAAACCAGGAGATTACAGAAGAGTCAAAGCTCATGGTGCGCTTACAGGACTCAAACAGCTGCCCTGCCCTGCCCTGCTCTCTAACCCCTGAGTTTCCTCAAATTTCAGCACACCGACAGCTGCTCCGGAAGATACTCTTGGTAGCTACCCCAAAAGATATTGGACTTCTCTCTGGAAATAGCAGTATTTGAAACTGAAGCCCAAACCAATACAATGATAGAAGAGAGGCAATAAATGCTGTGCATCTTTCACACCAGATAATGTCACCAAGACAGCTCAACCCAATTAATCCCACCCGTTACGCTGGGAACAGTTGTGTTAACAGGGTACGTCTAGGTGCTACGCCCACCATACCGGGGGATCATCTGCCGTGACTTTTGTCAGAGTAACTCACACGTATGGCAGATGTCTTCATATGCCCCAATGTGGACAGATAGACGTAGATATTGTAACTAATGCTGCCCATCAGTGAGGATAGAGGCATATCGCTCACTATGTAGCCCAAGCCACACCTATCTGCCATGTCATTTTATTGCAATAACCACAGCGGCAGGACAGAGGGTGAAGTATATCTGCGGGGAGATGAGGCCTCTTGTCTGGAGGTCCTAGTGTAACCCTCCTCTGTGCGACTTCCTGAGCCCTACAATTTGCCCTCATCTGTGAAGCTGACTACTGAGCATAAAGGGAACCTCTGTTTAATGTCTTGGAGGACACCTGCTGCCTTGAGGTCCGAGTCTCTCCCCAGTGGACTGTAAACTGAAGTCATTAAACCTCATGCCTTCTGTTCAACGCAAACACCAGAAAATTACAACACAGCTAAAGGCTGAAACTGTCCAGACACTTTCACCCCCACAAGTACTAACATGGTGGTAATTTTTATAGTAGGTGAGCAGGATATCTGTCTCCCAATTGTACCAGATGGCCACACTGCAGAAAATTCCACTGAAATTCACCGCATCGGTTTCAAGTCAGAACAACTGTGGTCAGCTGTAGGATGAGGCTCTAGCAGTGTGCTGGGCTCCCAGTTGCAGTTACCATCCCAGTTGAGTGTTGACCCCCCCCGACAGGCATGAGTAACTGCAGCATGTGCACACCGAATGTCGTGTAGAACAGTCCAAACACGCTGACCTTTGCGCAGGAAGGCCAGCATCTTAAATGACATGACCAAAGACGCCTTAACCGTACCCCGTGCGTATTCCATTGCGCTATTTCTCCGAGGAATCTCATGTGTCTTGGACTCCATTTTTGAGGCAAGACGTCGTATCTAATTATGGATATCACTTCGTTTCTTTCAGCTTGGCATCCAGCCAATCAATCCACCACCTTGCAGGAAGTTTCAGGTTGCAAGGAACAATAAATTTACTCAGTTTCTTTTTCTCAAAAGGTCAGAAATTGTGGGTATGGTTCTGCTAATTCAATAACCTCTAATTAGCAAAGCTAACTTTTTCATTAGCGTATTAGTGTTTCCGCAAACTTTGAAAACCATTAGCGGTTGGCTGACTATGTATAACACAAGAGACGATGAGGCAATGACTTGTCAGATCTACGGTTGTCTGTACTAATTGTACAGTGAATGAAGATAAAGTCAATTTAAAACTGAGGTATATTGAGCTAAGAGGTCTGTATCATGAAGCTGGACTTTTTGGATTTAAGGTACCCTAGTTTAAATGGACTTTATCTTCATTAACTTACACTTAACCTAGACTACCTTAAATCTGACAAGGTATCAGTCTAAGCAAGAAATCCTGCTTCGTGATACAGTACCCAGTTGTATTTTCCAAGTCCTGACTGACAGAGCAATAGACCAATAAAGAGCCAAGAGCCTCCATCCTAATTCTGGGTATAGGGCGCCATGTTTGTAGTCCTCAAGCAGCTTCACGGACGGCTTTGTATTTGTGCTTTATTGGTTTAGCATTATTGAATGAAACGTTGGAGCAGATCAGCGGTAAAAGGTAACTTTCTGGTTGGCTGTGCCCACCACTGAAGGTCAGTGGGGGGGGGGGGGGGGGGTCACTATGGAGTGAAGAGATCTGGGGTCCGCAGACTGCTGGACCCACTGCCTTGTTCCCGAAGGCAAATGATAGGACTCTGCCCTCCACATTTTTGGCCACATTATGCCGAGGTTAGTAACATGGGCCTGACCAGAGTCTTATTCCAGGAATGATTCCTCTTTCATCCTCACTACTGGCATCAACATTATATCTTTTCAAGGTGGTAGCAAGTCATCAGAGAAGAGGAAGGAAAATGTAATCCTATGCAGCCCTGTTCATTCTGGCCTTATTTATGGGTCATCAGAATATTCTGGTGCATGTGTTTACTGCGGCTCCTCGTGTGTCTGTAATAAAGGCGCGGGGTACACTGCGGATCCAGCTGTTACCTCCTGCAGCTTGTCGTTCTCCTCCATGTACTTCCTGGCTGCGTCGCTGGCTCCCTCCGCCTGCTTCTTGAAGGCCTCGTTGGACGCCATCATGGTGGCCTGCTGCGACAGCAGGGTGACCAAGCGCCTCAGGAGCCTGGGGGAAACAAAAGCGAGGCCGTCTCAGAGTGCTCGTCAGGGGCACCGGCTTCCAGGCGACGCCAGGCCGAGACGCCAGGCCCAAGGTCTCAGTCCTGAGGCTCCCTTTCCCTGCAGTGCAGAAGCCTGCGACTGAGCTGCTATGGCAGGAGAAGGTTCAGTAGCAGCTGCTATGGCCAAAAGATAAGACTGGAGTACAGCAAAGCAAACTTTGTCTTAAAGGGAACATACCCAACCCGTGACCACAATGGTGTGGGGGGGGGGGGGAAGACTTCATTTTCTGGAAACACAGCAAGTTTCATGAGTAACGTCCACGACCATTTCCACGGGGATGTTTATCACAGACCAAATATAGCTCATCGTCCCAGGTCATCGTTCTTCATATGCAGAATATGATTAAATACTTGTGCTGCACTCCATAGGCACAATGTGTCCTATACTGGGTGTGTGTGTGTGGCGGGGGGTTCTAATCATCATTAACCCCGAGTTTATCAGCATATGTACTGAACTGAAAATGACTATCGATACCAGCACTGTGCAAGTCACGCAGCGCATAGTTGCTCTGCACAACAAGACTCTTGGACGCCCCCACAGGAAGTCACTCACACCGCCCCCCCAGCAGAGTTGAATTCCCAGCAGCCATTCGCATGCCGCAGTCTGCTGCACGTAGTGCACGGTGTCGGGGCTAAACATACGCTCCCCAAGCGCAGGACGGCTGCTGGCCAATATGACATTTACCGCAGCTGGACACCTAGGCAGGTGAGGCACATGAACTTTGAGACAAACCTGTAATGCAAAGCATCCCCCCCCAATTTCTAAATATAACAGTCCCTGCCGGGTGCACGGTCACATGGGACTCTCACCCTCATACACGCAGCTGTCCGGCTGAGCAGAGGGCCACCATCGGGGTAGGGGTAGTACCCAGCCACAGGGCTATTAATAGGGTGCCATTCAAAGAGAGAAGGCTGGGACCCTGTATGGAAAAAATATGCAAGCTGGGTACACAAGATGGGGGGGCCTGGAAACATAGTACTCAAAGCACCACACAGCGCTCCCCCAATCCAGCATGCTGGCTTTCACGCTTCCGACAAAACTTGTGAATGGAAAATGTCCCATGACCCACCAGTACGTCCTTTTCAAGAACACTGCAAAGCCCACGGAGATTAGCAGGATCCCGGGCGGCAAAATCTGAGTGGATGAGAAGAGCTCACAACAGGAGGCAAAACCAATGAGGTCTATAGATAATATAATAATTTTAGCAGTTGGGAAATACCGCTATAGGTCTTTATTACATAGCTGGATTAGTGGTACAGAAAATGGATGATGGATGAACAACTTCATAGGAGAATCACTGTACCTGAATTTGGGTGCTTAAAGAACATTTAAATGGGTGAACGATTACAGATCAAGCCAGCAATCATTCAATAGCATGGCGTTAATTGATCTTAGCGAACTTGGGCTGCCAATGCGGCCTGTAAGGAAAGATCTGGCTAACAGGAACACCCATGCAAGTATGCTATTCACTGATTTCAGGTCAACCTTTAAAGCTATTACACCAAGCACACTCTGGGAGCTGGGATTCAACAGCTCCATCTGGAACCCACAGTCCCTAAGAAGCAGAACCCAGGTGTCAAACCAGGAATAAAACCTCATTGTCAACATGGAGACTCCCAACCATCACCAGTAATGGTTCTCCAGGGGAAACTGTTAATGGTTTCAGGTTCCTTAGCCTCCAGATCTGAGACAGAACAAAGTGGAGAGAGCTCCAAGGCCTGTGAGCTCCTGTGAGTGGAGTGACGGACAAGCAAGTCAATTACCAACATGATACCACTGGAGATGTCCTCACCAACAGTACTACATTATGGCAGAGTGACAGCTCAAAACAGAGGAGGCCATACAGAAAGTTGTGAGTTTGGCCGTCCATCAATTGGATACACAGTGGTACCTCGGTTCTCGAACTTAATCCGTTCCGGACTACGGATCGAATCCTAAAAAGTTTGATTTCTGATCAAATTTTTCCCATAAGAAATAATGGAAAACCAATTAATTGGTTCCCAGCAACCCCAAAATTACACCTAAAAATGTGTTGTTTTTTTTAAAGCATTTAAAACACAAAATAAACAGGATAAAACAAGAAAAGCATTTTTTTCTTAATGGCTTCCAAAACGATAAAGATCTTATCCCAACATCACCCCTGTCCTGCCCTGATCGTCCGCTCCTTCCATGTGCCACGCCCCCTCTTTAACCTCGTGTGGGATCCCCATGTGATCAGCTGTTTCTGGTTGTTGTCATTAGTCCTCTGTATTAAGTCCGCGTTTCAGTTGGTTTCCCCAGTCCGGTCATTGGGTGCGTTTGACTTGCTTACAGCGCTGGCTTAAAGCAACGCATCCTGATCCTGACGCAATGCATTACAGTCAGATGCACTGCGACCTCTCATCCGGCTGCACAAACTGGAACCGCCTCCGTGACAACACACCTTTGCCCTTATTGGCTGAAGAGTTTAGTTACACGCATGATGTTTGTATCCCAGGCAGTTCCGATGCGTAATCTGCTATTTCTCCCGAATATCACGTAAAGCAGTGAGAACTGGTTCTCAGTTAATTTACCTGGTAAAATAAAGTTTAAATAAATGACATAAATGCTCTAATAGTACACGTAAGTTAGTGGTTTATTTATTGTTAGTTACTTTAATGTTGCGCTGCTTTATTTGGTTAATTGTCCAATCTGTGAAGAAGGCATTCAAGTAAGAATTTCATTGTAGTATGACTCATTTCCTGGCGCGTACAATTTATATTAGGTCAGCGATCACGGTTCGACTTCTGATATTCAGATCGAGTTCTAGGTCAAACTGATTAGTTCGGCTTTCAAGAAATTGGAGTTCTAGTGAGTTTGAGAACCGAGGTACCACTGTACATCACTGTTTTTTATTGTATCACCGCAGCAAAGTAACATTACAATATTATGTTACAGGACCCAAACCAACCTGGCCACAAATTCTTCTTACTCCTAGAGTCTGGATTTACAAAAAGCTTCCTCCCTCTAGCTGTCCACACCAACAATAGCCAAATCTGGCCTGCTGCAATATTACTTGCACCCACACTTAGCCTAACTTGTTACGTCTAAGTGTTACTTGTTTTCACTGCATGTCTGCTGTTTACATGTCAATCCATCTCCTGCTCAAGGTCAGGGGGAGGGCAGCAGAATGCCTAACAGGGGAAGTTCAAGCCCAGAAAGTAAAAATCCAGACAATGATTTTGTTTCAACCACCTAGTTCCGTACTCTGAAGGTGACTTCATACTCAACTGGTTGGTTGAAACAAAGTCTTGGTCTGGATTTTTACATTCTGGACCTGAACTTTCCACCTCTACAACATGTCAATGATTTCAGCACACGCTGCATGGGAGTGTGCTGGGTGAACGATTTAAGAGACAAGCCAGCAATCATTCAATAGCATGGCGATAATTGATCTTGGCCAACTTGGGCTGCCAAAGCGGCCTGTAAGGAAAGATCTGGCTAACAGGAACACCCATGCAAGTATTTCAGGTCAACCTTTAAAGCCATCACACAAAGCACATTCTGGGAGCTGGGGCGGAGCTGAGGCACACTAGATGAGATGCCAGGTCAAAGGACACACACAATCATTTACAGATGGCCTTTAGCGCAAGTACAGATCTTTGGATTGTGTGAGGTAATTAAAAGTACTAGGAAGAAACTTGCACAACACAGAGAAAATGCTCTTCAAACTTGATCTCTGGGGGTGTGAGGCAACAGTGCTAACCACAGGGCCACCCTAGCATCATTCATTCCTTTGTACATTGTTCTTTGCACTGGATGTGGCTGAATTAGCAAGCAGATTGAAGACCAATAAAATATCTTGAAACCTGATACAAAACATATTCATAGATGATTGTTGGCACTCACAAAGTAGGTCTGCCTAGTGATCCAGGAAAAAAAAAAAGGAGAAAAAAAAAAAAGGTATCAGTACTGCAATTGATCAGAAAACTCAGACTCCTTGTCACGACTGTCTATATTCAATCTGTTACAAATGCCCCCTTTAATACACACCACTGCCACCTGTATTCTTTATTGAAACGGCCCTCTGTGCAAACTCGTCTTAACATTTCTTGGGTTACGCTCATCTATAAAACACCTTTTGGCTTGTTATTTACAGACAGGCCACATATAATACTCTGTCATCCTCTTATATTAGAATATAGTCTCCTAAAAGTAGCACTTTCTCTGGTCTGTTATTTCAATCTGTTGCTACCAATGACTGGAATGCATTACAGAAAGCTATGAAACTGTTTAGTTTATTCTTTTTTTCAGTTTTCGTTTTGTTTTAAGTGCTTTCTGGCACTTGCCAGGCTGTCACTGTAAATAAGAAACTGTTCTTAATGCTTTGCCTGGTAAAATAAAGGTTAATGAATGAAAATGAATATTTTGAAACTTTGCATTGATTTCTTAATCTATTTCTGTACCGTTTATCACCGACAGATGGCAGTAGTTAAATGTTACATTTTAGAAACTTTTGATTTGCTGATTAAAATTACGCTGTTTATCTAGCCTACGTTAAGCACACTACAATGCAAAATGGACTGCAGAGTCTGAGATATTAAAGTACTAAATGAGTAAAGAACTCAAAGTGTGTCATTCTATGTTTTCTCCCTCACACTTGCAGTTTTAAAAACAAATGTTAACTTTATTTTTGCACAATGAGAGGAGTTGAACTGTGCAACGACTTCATTTCAGATACCAACACATCCTTGGTAGTTGAAGGCTGTTAATTCAATTTCGTCTTTTAAATGTTAGTAGTTCTGCCATTTCAGCATTACAGTATTATTCATTAGGATATGTGTGGCTGTTTTTTTTTTTTTTTGGAAATAGTGTCCAGCAACGATGTAAAAGTGAAATGCGAGTAGATTAATACCAGAAAGCTAGTTATTAGAGTCTGAAATAGAGAAAACTTGGCAGCAACGTCAGTAATGCTATGAAACATGAGATTCACTAGAAATGGGTTTGAAGACTCCTCCTTCATCAAAATATATATCTTAAGGACAAGCCCCTCACCTCACAAAGAGAGGATGCAACTTGTGAGAATCTACTGCTGCAAGCTAGATGACATGCATGAGACCTTTCGACAGATTCTTGTTGGAACCTTCCATGCTTCATTCACAATTAAGCTCTGACGCTGTTTCAACATATTGCTAAAATTTTAATTAAACCAAACCAGCAAAATTCTGCATCGGTGCCACATCAAGATGACTAAAGGGTCTCAATTTGGCGTTACCCTTCCGAATGCGATTCTGTTGGCTGGGAACATGTGAAAACTCAAATGACAAATTCCAGGTTCCACTACAGAGAAATTGCACATGCTCTCCCAGATTGTACAGCTGGGTCCTCCAGGGTACCTCGAGCAGGCAGACGTTACTGCGTTTTGGTGTTTTCTGGTAAGCTGATGGACTGGCCCAAGTATAAGTGAGCTTGAGGTTTTCCACCAGTGAAACAGCTGCCATCCCTGAATGACACAGACTGATGGAACCCAGAAAGTAGGCCAGCACAATACATGGTGTTAATATCAACACTGCATGTTATACACAGAAAATTGTTATATTTCAAGGACTGAGCTAGTCAACTGGATTGAAACCAACTAATGTTATGCTTAAGTTACACCAAAACATTTTTACTCCGTCACAGAAAACAAAAAATTTAGCAAGATTTCCCTTTCAGGATTATCTAGTACATGTAACAAGATCAGCGCAAAGTTTACTGCCGATGCTTTTGTGCAAGCTCTGCTCACTCTGAGCCATTCATAATCATTTCATTCTTGCCGTTTGACTCACTCCAGACAATGTGGCGCATTTGTGAGAAATTTAACAAAAATGAGTGAGGAGGAGAAAAGTGAACAAGAACAGATCACCGAAAGACATGTCTTCAACTGCATGGAAATATTTTGGATTCCACAGAGATAATATTGAGCAAAAGCAAGAAATTTGCCAGTAATGCTGTGTTTCAACACATCTGCAGCAACACCACCAGTTTACTTTGAGTAAATTTTGAACTCTTTTTTAAAATTTACAAATATTCCAAATATTGGATTACAAAAATATTACTGTGATGCACATTTTTTCTAATATAGTGCAACCAAAATGGAAGCTGTTTACTCATTATGTGGGATTCAAAAGAAAAATTAAAAGATTTCTTAACCAAGACTAACATACTCTACAGCAGGGGTGTGTAACTTTGTTCCTATCAAAGGATATTAAAATTTTTATAACATCCTTCAAGGCAAAAACACTGTATGGATTTTTAACTAAATAGACTACATGAAAAGATTCGTGGTAGACTGTGGTTGATTGTGTCGTTCTTAAAGCCACGACCGCTAGATGGCAGTGTTGTAACCTTTTTCTGCCATTTGATTCTTCCACTCCAACGTAACAATGCAGCGTCACCGACTTTGATCATCTGACTGGCATGAGATTTTGAATTCAAGACAAGTCTGCACGCTCAATTACATGTATGTAACAGTTTAATTACCTTGCAAATAGTCTGTAGGGTTTGCAAACTACCCTGATGCTTTTGATGCAGTTAATTTTAGATTTACAGTGATCCCTGCCTATCGCGGAAGATGCGTTCCAGACCCATCAGCGATAGGTGTTTTTTTTTTTTTTGTTTTGTTTTTTATAGTTTAATCCTTAAAAATACCCCTCCCACACACTTTAAGCACATGTAAATTTATTAAAGCAACACATATGATATGTGGATGTCGGGCTAAGGATATGTATATACATAATAAATTATGTAGTGTGTGTGTGTGTGTGTGTGTGTGTGTGTGTTCTTATATTCTTTTCATCCTTTTTGATGTAGCGTACCATCCATTCATTCAAGACATAATTGCGAGCGACGTCCACATAACACTGTCCTTCCTGAAGTATATCCAGGAGTTTTACCTTCTCCTGAATGGTTAAGATCTTTCTCTGGCGCTTAGGCTCACTACTACCAGAAGGCTTGGAAGATGCAGGACGCTTGGGAGCCATCGTAGGGCTTAAAACAAAACTAAAACAATCGGAGCACAAGCAAGGTGTGCGATACGCAGAGATCTGTGACGCATCGGGGAATAATCCGCGATATAGCGGGGGATCACTGTATATTGGAATAATACAGATTTGCCGTAAGATTTCTTTCATGAGCGTGAGAATCAGAAAACGTGAGTGTCACGCCAGATGCATGAGGGTTGGCAACCCTGACAACGTAAACGGAGATGGAAGTACGGTAAGGGTGCACCGCTAACGTTAGCATTAGCAAACCTAGCTGACTAGCGGTACTCCCCCCCCCCCCCCCCCTTACAAAAAGAAACATCATACCAGAATGTACCAGATCAACCAAGTAACTTCAAATTATTATACAGATATCCAGCATAAAAAATGACTTGTTCCCAATAATATTAAGGCAAGACAATAACAGAACAGAGAAATAAAATATCAAAAGAGGAATTTTACAAAAGGTACCAAGGGGCTACAAATTATAGTCTGGCAAAAGGGTTATGTTCTGAGCAGTGATTGTTCTGCTTTTCTAAACAGTTTATATACAAAGTTAGATCATTAGGAAAAGCATTTCTCTTTGGGGATTGTTTCACGAATGTTGCCAAAACAATGCTAACTAAAAAGGTTGTTTTTTTGTCCGTTAACATAACCACATGGAATAACATTGCAAGAAGGAAATCCCACATTCACAGAATTCCCAGCCAATCACATACATCCAACCACAACTTATGGACAATCGCAATTATAAAACAGATGGTCAGTCATCGCTATCTGACTAATAATGTTACTGTTGTGGTAAGTGCAAAGGCAGATCCCACTCTTCTGATTGCATAAAAAAAGTTAACTTTTTTTTTTTTTTTTAAACCCACGTTTCATGTATATGGTGGTGTGTTCTTTACACGACGGGTTTTCCTAAAACATTTAGTTTAGCTTACAGTGTCGCAAGCTAGAACCCTGGGTTCCTTTAAATCAGAGCTAGATAAGATTTTAACAACGCTGAGCTATTAGTTAAGTTCTCCCCAAATGAGCTTGATGGGCCGAATGGCCTCCACTTGTTTGTAAATTTCTTATGTTCTAATGTGTGTATAATCCCTGTGTCATAACACATATATCACCAGATTCTTGCCAATACACAGCCCTGCTATTTCATGTTATTTTTTTTTTGTCACATGGAAAAGAGTAACAGTTGCTTTTCTGTATTTATGAAACGCCTGATAGGTCGGCTCAAGCTGTCCTGTGGGTCACATACAGCCTGGAGGCTGGACTTTCACACTCCTGTGCAACAGAGGAACAAAGCGCAGACTAAGCAGATGCCAGCAGGGGTCAGTAGTGTACTCACAGGCAAAGGAGCAGAGCGAAGCCAGCAATGTACTCATTCCTCTGGGCCCTGAAGAGCTTCATGTGTATGTGCTCCACTGCCACTGGATTGTTGCTCAGGTCCACTTTTTCTGTCACGCTGTACTTGCGCACCTCCCTGAAAGCATCTGGGGGGGGGGGGGCAAGAAGCAGACAGGCATGAGATTGTGACATCACTGAAGGAGCCAGTGCCGACAGGCAGCAATCCCCCAACAATCCAGGGTCAAGGGTCAACTGTTACAGTTGATACTGTAAGGTTTCCATCCATATCTCTATGTACCTAAGACAAGAGACTCCAATACTGCTGGGCTCCGCCAGACAGAGAGGGGACAGAATCTACTGGTGACGAGATGACATCTGGGAAAATCGGCCTCACTCACCAATGAGTAAGAAGACCAGGATACCGATGGCCACCATGAAGTAGGTGTTGCCATAGGTCGTGATGGCTTTCACCAAACGCGACTTGAAGATCTTGTGCCATCTGGAAAGGAGACACAAAACCTTAATGACAGATTCACCACACAATATTCCCATCCACAGCAAAATGAGTCAGATACGGTTTAAATAGAAGGTCAATAAAAGGCTACTGAACAATTCATAAATTAGGTGCATCATCCACTACCAAGATTATAACAGCACAATGGATGAGTCAAACAAGGACTCACATCCAGGGGATGTCATTTCAAGTAAATAGGTCAGATGAGAATTAAACATTAAAAACAGCCTCGTGCTCCGGCTATGGTGATGCATTCCTTTCAGCAAACACAGAGATCCTGGGATCCAAGTTGACCACTGCACCTTCCAGTATATACTATAATCCCATAAAAGTTTACATCATGGGCTTACACTTAAAATAGTACTCAAATAGTTTTTTTCTGTGTCTTCTATGTTTAATATCCCACAACTTTAAACATTCAATCTGCTGAATTATGACTGACTGTAGTACATGTTCTCACCTCTGGGGGGAGATAAAGGGTACACAAAGCAGTAGTACAGCGAACACTTCGGCGTACAGGAAGGTGGCTACTGCCGTCCACTGGAGACTCATGCTAAATGCAGGAGATCCTGGTAAAGAGAGCAGAGACATTAATGGCTCGATGAACTCTGAGAAGCCTTGATGCTGGTAAACCCATTTAAAAGAGGTCCCTGAACTGCAAAGACCACCATTTCCATGACAACAGAATTGCGACACAAAATATTTCCAAACATCAGTAGAAAGAAAAAAAAAAAAACTCTAAGAATGAGGTGGAGGGTCATTGACATCTTGCTTAGAAACAATTCTATTTTTTGGTAAGTATTGCCTTAATTACCCTAAAAACTAAATTCAGTAAAAACATAATGAACTAAAATTATCAAACAGCACAAAAAAAATCCATTCCCTTACATCATTCATATTTTCACATAACATTACAACATAGCCCAAATAAAAATGTTCTACTTTTTATGCCGTTTTATGACTGGCCACCATTACTGTAGGACTAAGAATTTTCAGAGCATACAGTGGGAAATTGAGAGCAAATACAGAAGTAAAATTCACAGCCTGGTCATACATATGCATGCACCCTTCTGCAAACAAACAAAGCCTCAGGATTTTAAAAGAAAAGGGTACGTTGGCTGTTTTTTTCCTTGAACATGCAAACAAACATCTCCTAGTACAAGACAAGGGCAATATTCATGGCAAGTAACTGATAAATGAATTGACAGCCTAACAAGCTAAGAGAAAATCCATATCTTTTCATGAACAGCCCCTTCACATGCAGTTGGTTTATGAACAAGTGGCGACGGCACCCAAGATGGAGAACCATGCTTATCCCATTAAATGTCGTTCACACTCATGACGCGGCGATCACACAATATACAACAAAGACAAAAATTTCAGCTGTAATGAAAAGGTCTCCCACCAAACACAATGACTGCAAATACCATTATGGAAATTAACAGACAAGTACATCGGTCCATTCACATTAGACATGCATAATCAAACAGGGAGCAACTCATTTTAGTGAAAGAGTGTGCACAAAAAGTCAGCCGTCCATTTATTACCCCAAAGTAGGTACAACTGTGCGAGATTCTGGAGATAAGGTGGTGGGGCGGGGGGTATCAGGTCATGACAGGAAGCAAATAAAAATGACATAATTCTGAGACAGAAATTCATCAATTTACTACACGCCTAAAGACAGACAGATTGATATTCCCCACCAAGAAACCACAGCCCTGAAGGTGTGATGTCAAGCCAAAAGAGTCCACATTCAGCCACGGTAATGCTCTCTTTATTATATTTTTTTTTTTAAAAAATCATCCATCAAGTCTTCTTGAACAATGTGTATCCAACATATAACTTGCCTTTTTTAAAGCTTACCAAGACTCTTAAGGCAGTGTTTCCCAACCCGGTCCTTGGGGACCCCAGAAAGTTCACATTTTTGCTCCCTCCCAGCTCCCTTTATCACCTATCTGGAGTCCCGGAGAACTGGGTTGGAAAACACTGACATAAGTGATAATAGATGATGTTTGTTATATAGATATAGATTTATTTGGTATATTGTTCAAACGGATTGTAATGAGCAGCAAATACAGATCGCTATGAATACAGCAACCTCATTTCACTTTAAAATCACCTCATGAAGTTTTCCCATTAAAACTGCCTAAACAGGTTCAAATAAAAGTATATAATGTCATAAGAAACACATCCTGAAAATGCAGGGAAGCATTACACATCCTCATTTTAATGTTATCAATGCATTATGGAATGATATTTAAAAAGTAACACTGACAAAAATTCAACAAAAGGTAAAGAAAAGCATTTTAAAGGGGCAGAAAAAAGGCAATCTCCTCTTTTGTATTTCCGACAGCTGCTCCATCTTGGTGATCTTAACAGGCTTCATCATGATGAAAAGGCTTACATCTTTTTGAGCAATTCATTTTAGGGGGGAGGGGAGAGAATCACCACAAAAAGCAACTTTTTCCATTGAATAACTAACTGCTACATAAGTTTACTTGACAAGGGTTAAACCAGATAATGTAACTAATATAATGACATTCTGTCAATTACCCTACACACTCCCTTCTGCATAATAAGACTTGACAAAATAACTCATACTTGGGTCATACAGTAAACTAATTTTCTTTAGTAAATCATCTCAACAGTGAACAGTTTCTTCTTTTAACTACACACTTTACCCTACTTACATGAAGCACTTTAAATCAGACCAGCACGAGATTCAAATTTAAAGGATGAACCATTTAGTTGAGCAGGAAAACAGAGTCAGACTTTAACACATAAAACCCCTACCGTACTGGACGAGGCGACAAGAAAGTCCACTATTGCATTTCTCTGGACTCTTACCAGCAGACGGATTGCGATATATCGATTAGCAAATAGTACAGCATCATGATGTCAATGGCCAGGCATGTCGGCACAGTACATTTAATCAATTACAGTACAATAATCATATTAAACTCCCAGCCTATACGTTCAGGTAAAAAGACAAAACTTAAGTATTTCTGGACAAAATATTTGTGCTGAGTACCTGCACTTATTACACATTAAAACATGCCCGGGGTTATATTCATATACAAATTAAATGTTATCTTAAAAAAAAAAAAAAACACGGTCAAGTTCTTAGTTATACACATTCATAATATCGGCAGCAGCGCAGCATTAATGTTAACAGATAGAGGAGATGCGGACTGGCCGATTAACGCATGTAATTGGAAAACAAATTTGATTTTTGTATTTGTATTTGTTTAATGGTATACATCTGTACCACACGAGAGCCTTACATGCTAGACACCAACAATAGATCCCATTAAACATTAAGACTGTGCGAAAGTGAGGCTGCCCTTTACTTCATTATACTCCAGCACTAATAAATTGGAGCCAAAATACAGCTAACAAACTTAATTTTCACCACAGACATTGAGTTTTTTCCAAACCAATGCAAAACTGTCTACATCAAGCAGCTTTGTAGTGAATTAGCAGGATCACCCAGCAACATAATACAAAATACCTATTAAACAAAAAAGATTAGCTGGATATTTAGCCGTTTGGATTATTTTATAGTTGCTACAATCATAAACACTCTCCTTTCGTCAAGAAAAACGTGTCTCATGATGGCAGTAAGTAAATTAAAGCACATACCAGTATCGCCTCCGCACTGAATAAATCATATAATAGCACTTACTGTAGGTGTATGGCGAATGCAGACCACAACACGGCGACTATCGGTTTTCCAAAGTACACTATTTTTGTGGCTCTTTCAAATTGATTAAATAGTTCCTGTATGTAAACGCCAGCTCATCCAGCTGCAAGTGAACCCTGACCTCTGACCGGGTGACACAGGAAGAGGAAGCCGCTTTATTGTGCAGCGGAAGCCTCGAGCGCCGGACAGCCCGGGCGGAGGCTGCGGCTTTGCGGTCTGGCCTCCTTCTGGACTTGCTGCTGATTGTTCCGGCAGTCCGTACGCGGACAAATGTGCCGTGATAAAATAATAGCAATAAAAAACAAACAGTCTTTTTAAAAACCATGTCTGTGGTAAAAACGAAAAAATATAATCACAGTGTCCTTCAGAATTTTACATGCTGCTGACCTCTAGCTGGTTCCGACGTATGTATGTATGGGGCAGAAGTTATGGTTATTCGTTTATGTATAAAAGCTTAGCATGTACGATGTGAAGCATCGGCAGTCCAGGGTGGTTCTCCGGCTAGCAATTCAACTCAGTATAACTCATATACATAGTGTATTACACAGTGAGATCTTCTTTTCTTCTTTCCGCGGGTAGTAAACATGGTCAGTACAAGATAACGAAGCAGGCCTGTTTCATACTCTGCTGACACTTTTTGAGGGCGTACCCAAAAACGATCTATTTACTTTCTTCCAGGCACATCTTATTGTAAAACATGATGTTGTCCAATGGGAAAATGAATATTAACCATAATATGTCCTCAAAGTCCTGTCTAGAACCAAGGCTGGTGTCCCCGATCAGTCACTACATAAAATCTGTATTTGCTGAATGTATTAATACAGAAAACTGGTTTAAATAAGACTGCCAATAATTTCAAACACCCAGAAGGCTGTATCGGCTACAGGTTGTTCTGGTCTAACCAGACCTACGCACTACTAGTCCCATTTCAGGTCATGGGAATTTTATCAAGGGTCTCTGCATAGCAGAACGCTCCACCACCTGCGGGGCTTTAAGTTCATTTTCCATTCTTGGCTCTGTGTGTATCATTTGCATGCCCCCTGTCTCCACTGACTACTCTGGTTTCCTCACACAGCTAAAATACGATTAGGTTAAGTATGGTCTGTAAATTGCCCGGAGCATATGAGAGTCTGTTTCAATTGACTGGCATCCCATCCAGGGTGTTCCCCTGCCCAGTGCTCTGAGTCTCAGTACAGACGTACTGCAGTACCTAAGCAGTTATGGAAATGGATGTATAATAATGATTATTACAATGACACAAAATAAATTAATTTGCCGTAGTTTTACAAAAAAAAAAAAAAAACATTTTCTCTTCAATTGAAGATATGAGGGTAAAATTGTTTATTCGTAGAAATTACAACATGCAAGTAAATTTTGGTCATTTGTTAATTTTCAGAAGGCTAAAATTAGGAAATATTCTCAACGTGAAATACACCCAATATCCAAGGTGAAAATGGTAATATAAAATCTGCAGAACAATTTCTTTCAAGTGTCTGGTTTACATATAAAGACTAGTGATACAAAATGAACATGTTGCATGAACAAGAAAAAAAAAAAGTCCGATATAGCACTTTAAGACCATGGGTGTGGTCACATGTAAACATTTATCTAAAACAGATCCATAACGTAAAACAAAAATACGTTTTTTCTCTATAAATTGGTTTGTAATGTTATCAGTTTAAGACTTCAACAATAACAAATCTAGATTTTTGATATGCATACTACTGTTAACTTACACATCATAGATTCAAAATCAATGTCGCTACAACAACTGCTGTTTCCCTGTACATATTATGGAGTTACAGTTTCTATGAATTTATCAAGTCACTGTAAACACAAAGGCATTAAGCCCTATCTTAAATTATGGCCTTCTTGAACATTAAATCAGAGTGTACATTTATGATAGCAAGCACACAGAACACTAGCCTTTAGTTTCAGAATGAAAATCAAACCATTTTGTTTCATTACAAATAAAATGTCAGTTAAAAAAAAAAGCTTCCATTGAAATACTGAGACACTACCAAGCATTCTAATACATTTATCAAAAGAAGACTGAACTGGTAAAACACTGATTCTGTAATAGAAAAACTATCTGATTGGTTAGTTTATTTAACAAGGTCACATTAAAGGCAACAAGTGCATGTAAGCACTACTTTGAAGGTGATTCTAAATGCTCAAATGTAAATAGATCAATAAATAAGTGAACTACAAATAATACAAAACATACTGCATTTTGTAAAACAAAACAATGTTAAGTAACTCCATTCTGTGCAAAGCCTTGTTAGATGAGTCATCACATTATGGTCTGTGGCAGCATTATTATTATTAGTGTTATGTCAAAAACATGACTACTGAAATCTGTATATTTAGTTAGAGTAAGGCAGTATTCCAAGTTAATACTACGTTTCACACAAACAAAACATTAATGCCTTAAACTGACAATTCACACGCCCTCCTTTTCACTTCCAGGATTTTAAAGTGATTTGAGCAACAACAAAGTTGTCCGTCACAAAATAACAGAAAGAGGCAAACATATCAAAGGTTCACTTGAAATTCAAAGAGGAAATACTGCTTTTTTGGTTAAACAAGCCATCAGTGTTCTGGCATTTCATTAAAAACCTTTGCATAAAGGGTAATCATATTAGACATGCATAGCTTTAAAACTCTACACTTTTGTTTAACATTTTGTGTAGATTCACTTTGAAGGCACATGGTATGGTAGCAGGTCCATTCTTCTAGCTCTTTGGTGTGGCCATTGAATGTTGCGTGGAGACTCTGTGTCGGTGTCAAGGATCGTTCCCTGAAAAATGCTAGCATCCCTTTTCCTTTCCTGGGAGCCTGAGAACAAAAAAAAAAACATCACAAGAGTCCAGTTTTATGATTTTGCAAAATAAATGTTACCTTTTTGGGATCTTAAAGTTAATGTAATGTGTTAGTTGCAGGTTTGCAGACAGGTTTGTCTAAAGTCCTCAGCCATGTGTCCCCAGCACCCCTGAACAGTGCTACCGGTTCATTTAAGTTGCAAACTCTCCACAACTCATATTAAAAATTGTAATAGTTTCTAAAGAGTTCAATTGCAACTAAGAAAGTAACATGAATTTAAAAATTCTGAAAAAAAACTCTACAGGGTCTTTGGATAGTTACTAGATCTCCTACACGGTAAGGCAAGGTCTGCATTTTCACAATTCTGCTGGGAATCTATCAGAGGTATGTCTGCTTAAAAGAGTATAGTCCTGTGTGGACATCCTGCAGTCAAATGGGATTTTAAAGGCGGCACCTACAATCAGTGCAGAAGACAGGTTTCTAGATACCCAGAGACACACCCAAAAAGGCAGGATTAGAGCCATGGCTGATGCGATGTCACTGCAGTGCAATTCCAGAATCTGCACTTAAGCACCAGATACACAACACGAGCAATACAACACACAACATAACCTAATCTGAGTATCTTCTCAGTAACATGATGAAAACCTGGCACGCTAGATTATGACAGACATGTCAGAAACAAGGCATAAACAAAAATGAAAATACAAGCAGGTGATCAATCGAGCAGTAAGACTTGAAAGTGTCCCACTGATAAAATCAGAGGCTTACCATCCAAAGATTAAGACAGCATCCAACAGAACGAAGCATCGTAAGTGTCATGTCAGCCCATTAATTCCCATCACACAATTGTTGTTAAATGACTGATACCATTTCCAACATTTGAATTTAGTTTAGAAATGTCATGTGTATTAAGTTTTAAATAAATATATATGGTCTTGTATATTGAAGAGCAATAAATGTAAGTCACAAGACCACAGCAGTGGTCTCTTATTGAAGAGTAGTGTACAGGAAGTCAACTTCCCCTACAACACATAAAAGTAGAATATTTACACGCAGATATTTTTAAAAACATTTTAGGCAGTTGAATTTAATTTCTTTTGATAGGATAAAGACTCGCTTCACTAAGAAAAGTCCACTTCAGCTAGTGAGGACATGAGGAAGATAAATCAAGTTTATTTTTAAAAAACCCATTTTTTTTTACTTTATTAATGCATTCGGTTACGGATGCTGTTTGACATGAAGATGACAAAACTCAGGAAAGAACAGACCAAACACCACATTGCAAAGAGGTTTCACCTCCAAGTTTTACTTTAAAAAAAACAAAACAAAACAAAAAAAAAAAAACATTTGTACATAGTGCATATGATAACATTACCAAAAAGTGACCCACTAGTTAAAAAGCTCACACCACAGAAAGCCAAATAAAAAATAATAATAATGATAATTACAATAACGGTCAACCACAGAAGAGACTGAAATGCATCTGGTGCCCATTTCATTGTCACGTTGGTTTTTGGTGCGATGGAAACGTGTAACACAAAAGGCAGAAGTGAGAAGTGACCCATAAACCTGGTCTTGGGATGCTGTTCGAGCTCACAGCTGTTAAAGTCTGTCTCTAACAGGCACCAAGCCTGTGAAGTAGCGTTCTCTCCAACTATGCTTCTATTAACTGCACCAGGTAACACTGCATCTGCTTTTAAAAATAAAAATGAAAATTCAAAAACCAATGGCATGGTAATGCAAGCTGGTGTACACTTTCTTCGACAAATGCTTAACCAAAATGCAAATGTTATTTTGGCATTTATTGTACTTAAGGAAATAATTAATCCAAGTTATAATCCAAGGATTTTTTTTTACCATCCTACATATTAAATAATCCTACTTTTCCTTTGTACATTTACAAATAATACAAAAAGCAGCTTTCTTCCAGGTACAGAGTTGCTTAGGTGATAAATCGAACAAGTTCTTACAATAGCAGCTGAGAAGTTGTGTGACTCAGTGTGTTTAGTTGAAGCTGGCATATATACAAGCAGGTCACTTTCATTGACAATGGCTACATGTCCCCTTAAACTGAGTGAATATAGTCAGAATGCAAATGCCGCCATTTTTATTCCTTCATATTTTCACATAGGTCTCCCTTTATCTTTTACTTTAATAAAAATCTCATTATTTTTTATATTAACTTTTTTTATTTTTAACTTTCTGGCACATCAACATAATTCAAAATGCCCACGTGTACTTGTATGTAGTTTATTTATATTGTATAATATGTATAGGATCATTTGTTTTGTTCAGTCCAGAATTCTGAAGGGTACCTTCATTGATTTGATTTAAATCCCATTATATCAATTATTTTGTGATTGTTCTCAAACAGTGACTCCTTCTGATATATTAAAAAAAATATCTGGGCAGAAAAAGGAGCAGTAAGATTCATAGGTATGAATCTAAAGCAGCTTATCTGACAAAGAGAATGAAGTCAGTGGCAGAAGCTATTTCCAGTAGTTACACACCTGTCCTTCTGAAAGTCTGAAATCTGAAAAGCATGAACGACAGCCGTGGTGCTCCCTCATCAGAAGGACTTGCCATCTCTCTCTAGTTTGCAGGAGAATCCCAAGCTAGATTTACGCTAAATGTCACTAAGTTTTTGTTCGTCCAGAAGATCATAAACAGTACCATAGCTAACTGAAGATAAAAAAACAAAAAACAAAGGCAGATAATTCCACACCACACTGTAATCCAAAACAGGCCGTCTATACAAAAAGCATTATAGCAGTCTCATCATTGACTCTTATAATATCTGCAATGGTTCACAACACAACCAAAACTGTCATCAGAAAAAATGACGGCATGTTGCAGTTGCACTGGAGAAAACAGTCTGATGTGGGCAACTCTATAGCTAGTGCCGTTAGCCAGAAATCACAACATGACACTGACTGGCTACCGGTCTCATGCAATATTTAACATTATCTGCACTGTGTTATAGTCAGTATGGTCTTCATAGCTGAAATTTTTGTCTTTAAAATAAAATAAACAAAAAGCAAAAATTTAATGCAGGTCATTTAACTGCTGAAACAATTTATCTACTTATATTACACCCTTAAAACCTGCAACTGAATTATTCCTAACGATTTTTTTTTTAAAAAAAAAGCAAATTTAGCATACAAATTCAGCAACTGTACCCCTAAACCAGTCCCACCATCTTTGAATTATAGGCTTTAAAAATATTTAATTATATACATAATATTCATATATTTTTTATCAATATTGTGTCCACTGTACAGATAAAAAGAGTCTGAGAAAAGGCACAGCATGACTATGTTACCTCAGACTCTCCAGGGCCATCGACCCCCCTCTATTTTTTATCAACTGGGTAGGAAGTACGGCTTGGCTGCTTCGACATAGTGCAGCTCCAGCAGAGTACTGAAGGCTACATGAACGAGAACTGATAGCACTGTCCGATACCACGGCTCTCTCAAGTAGCAAAGCTCAAGGACATTTTGCTGCACAAGAGAATTCTGGGTAGATTTCCATATGAAGATTCAAGCAGGAAAAAGCTGCAAATTGCAGGTGCTGGAAATGATTTTTTCCCCAGATCTGAGGAGACTACACAATGAGCAGCCTCAACTATTTTTTAAACTATTTAGTTCTGAGCATCCAATCTTTCATTTTTTCATAGTTATAGAATTACTTATAACTGAGGTGTCACTTGATGTTTTTTTTTCTCCCAAAATTTAAAAAGTAGATACAGTTTTCCATGAGACAAGTACTGCTGGGTAAACAACCCATAAGATGCAATTTGTCCAAGCAATAGTAGTCACTCCCTACTGTGACCCAGAATGCACTACTATGCAGACTAATGCAGCAGAGCTAAAAGCCAGCCGGTCCTGCTATGTAAAGCCTTTGGGGTAGGTGACTGGATTTGTGCTCACATGGTACAAGCTAGTGTTGCAGAGTAACACACTGCTTTTAATAAGGACCATGGATCATAGAAATAAACACAAAAAAAGTGTGTTTTGGAATTAGTGTTTTGATTTGATTATCTGTTCAAAAAACAAACTGAGCTTCTATCTTTGGGGATTGAACTACGAGATGCCGCAGCGAGTTGTGTTTGTGTGAGAGCAGAAAGGCTTTTTCAGCCTTCAGCTGTACACAGTGAAATGGGAGTTTGGCAAAAAAAAAAAAAAAAGTTACTGTCACCAGCTGATAAACATTCAAGACACTTTCACCGCAAAAGCATTGAACAACACATATCCCAAATGTTTCTAACAGAAACCTACAATCACGTATAATTACCAGAAATCACTACATACAACCTGGCTTTATAGCAAAAGATAATGTGATTCGCATTACAGTATGCATATACCAATAATGCCTGCAGAGTATAACTCTTCCTGTTTTGTGTTTTTTGCACAACCGGTAGTAGATTTCTTTGAAGGGTTTTCAAAGTAGCCTGTGAATTCTTACATTTAACATTGCTGTGAACATAGATCTGTTCATTGAGATGGAACCAACCCAACTAGAGCAACCAGATATCTAATTGTAAAAAGCAGCGCCATTTGAACTCATTGACCATGGCATTTTCTTAATATTTTAAATATGTAATCTGGTGTTTGCTACCCTAATATTACACATCTTTTCAATTGTATGTAGCAAAGATGTATAAACCTGGTGCAATTTCAAGGTACCTAAATTTTACATTCAATTATAAGCTACAGTTCAAAAGGTCTGCAAAAAGCCCAATTACCTCATATTTCTAAATAGCAAATTGCAAAGTAATCAAAATGTAAACATATTTTGTGCAAATAAATTAGAGTCAGATAAAATATCCATTAGTAAAAAGTAATGACAAGGACCGGAATGCCGGATGATAGCTAGGTGGCAACCTTTCCCCTCTGGAGAAAGAAGGGGAAGTTCAGCTACAGGAAGAATAAAGGGCACCTGGGTAGTTAACTGAAGCCTCAGAAAAATAAGTCAGAGTATGTCATTCTGCAAATTAGTTATACACTAATGATGGTTATTGCAAACATACTTGAGCTTTTGGTTAGGCTTTGCATTGATCAAATTAAAAAGCCTCAAAACTTTAAGGCAAACCTCACACGCTCAAAACCATGTATTGAAAACACCTGTGAAATGTATAAAAATAATATAAAGCACATAAAAAGAAAATCAGGGTGCTGTTACAATGACACTCAAGATCTTCAACTGTTGTTAAAATGTCCCTATACTTCATAATCTTGTGCTAACAAACAAAAAATGCAACTTACAAGAGATACGTCCAGACAAGCGTTTCAAAGCAAGATACACACACTGGTTGCCTACCAAACCATCCAGCTCAGAACTGGTCTATGTAGTATAACCAAACATACAACAAAGCGATTCTCAGTACTGGTGACAGAGTGCCCTACACTGGGAAAAGCTTCACTGAACTAAGAAAGATGCTGTAGCCTTCCCACTTAATTTACACATTTCATGGAAAAAAGATAAGTTCAGAAATTAACCTTAAAAACCACAGAGAGATGGCAGGAGGAAGGAGGTTAGAATTAGTTCAGTGAAGACAGCGATGAGATGCCGAGTAAGAGGGGAGAGAGAGAAGATGTGGCGCATCACTTCACCAGGACTGACTTTGGAAGGAAAGCGTCCGTTTCCGAGTCGCCATCTCTGCTGGCCAATTGGCTTCTACTCTGGGTGGAAGCAGAGACAGTAGAGGCAGAAGGAGGAGCAGCTACTTTGGGAAGGCTGTACATGTAGACCGCTCCTATGACCAGACCGGCACCTAACGTGAAGAGGAGGTCCACGTGGAACCCGAAGAGGTAGACAGAGGTGACAGTGGAGACGATGATGGAGAAGGACGTGGCGAAACCCTTGAGAATGTTGTCTGCATACTTCACGACTACGGCCACCAGCAGGCCCCCAAAGGCCTGGTTAAAAATCACGCCCCACACCATGGGCGTGTAGCCGAACAGGAAGCCCTTCTCGCTGATGGAAGGGCCATCGTTCCACCACAGGCCCAGGAGACCCAGGCCCGTGCCAAAGATGCCAAGTTGCACGTTCCTCATCCACACGGAGGCCGAGCTGCCCTTCAGGATCTTCTCAAAGTACACGCCCGCAAATCCCGAGGACAAGCAGGATACCACCACTGCCACCAGTCCCACTGCATAGTTCTGGTTGATACCCGCAACCGACGTCTCCTTCTGCTTCCCTTCCTGCTCCACTTGCACAAGGGCGACTCCAGCAAAAAGCAGGACCAAGGACACCCACTGCACACGAGACAGGCTCTTCCGCAGCATCAGTACTGAAAAAAGGGCTGTGGTCAGGATTTTTAGCTGGTATGTCACCTGGAAAGAGAGAAGCAGAAGACCATCCTGTCACACCCATAATGAGCTATTAGGGTTCTAACCTTTACAACACAAGTTACAAAACAGATAGATTTACCCAGTTTATTTTCCTAAAAAGTATTTCATCATGAGATTTTAGTTTCTAGTTAAGCAAACCAACCGCTTCAACCATTTTGAGACAGGGATAATGTACAACTAAGCAAATTACAATGTGTCAGAGACTGTTACACCAGACACTAAAAGGAGCCTCTGATCAAATTTCATGAGATATTTTTAGAGATAAGAATTTTGATGCAGACAAAAACAGAAAAGTCAGCTTCATGTATAATAGGGGATGCTTTGTGCCATCAGAAAGGGGCAAATGTATTAAGTGCAGGGTCACTGGGGTGAGCACTAGAGAGGACACAATCACTTTGAAATGAAGGGAGCTTTTACTCAATTGCAGTTTATTTGCCCAATATTCAGGGAAGGGCAAATGTTAAACGAGATTTTGACAGTTGTTTAATACAATAGCCTTAACTGGCTATGTACTACATAATGTGGTAACTGAAATACGAGGATCAATTTTTCTGCATTGCCAACATGAACGGTGGACACAGAGGGATTCCAAACAAAGGGAAAATGACATGCATTCAAAAGCTCTGGAGTTTGAAACGGCATAAGAGCAAAGAGATACTGTCGTCATAATGCCGAAGTTCAGAAGATGATAAACTACAAAATACATAACCCACTTGGTAACTTCCCTGTTTATAAATAAAATAATGAGTTGCCAAATTTACAGTTAAATGACCCTGCCACAACAATGTGGCAACAATGTTGAGATTTCCTTTACATTATACAAAGTAAAATCTCATTGCAGTGCCTTATACAGTTCAGGCTAGCGGACACATTTCACTACCACATGCAGATTCACAGCAGTTGACTGCATGACCATCTGTTGTGGGAGAAAGCGAGAGACATACGCCGGCTAAAGTCAGACATTATGGTGGCGCCGAAGGACTGACTAACAGTGCCACCAACTGCCACCCCTAAAACCCATTTCAGAAGGTAAAACGGCAATGCAGTGCATCACTGCAGATTAGTGACAAGTTCAACCTGAATATCTGCGATACCAAAGGTTCGGCGTTTGCATGACAACACATGAAGTCCTAAGAACACTGATTATACAAATCTGAGGCATCTATGCGCATTGAATAAACTGCTCAGTGTGTCTCATGTGCAGACAGCAATATCTCTTTATAATGCAAGCACAGGAAGTAC